>NC_092161.1:34596998-35796998 GCF_045791955.1 Oncorhynchus clarkii lewisi
AGCCACTCCTGTGTTGTCTTGGCTGTGTGCTTAGGGTGATTGTCCTGTTGGAAAGTTAACCTTCTCCCCAGTCCGAGGTCCTAAGTGCTCTGGAGAAGGTTTTCATCAAGAATTTTCTCAAGTGTACTTTGCTCCGTTCATCTTTCCCTCGATCCTGACTAGTCTCCCACTCCCTGCCAGTGAAAAACATCCCCACAGCATGATGCTGCCACCACCATGCTTCACCGTAGGGATGGTATTAGCAAGGTGGTGAGCAGTGCCAGGATTCCTCCAGAAGTGATGCTTGGCATTTAGAAAAAATAGTTAAATCTTGGTTTCATCAAACTATAGAATCTTGTTTCTCATGGTCTGAGTGTCCAATAGGTGCCTTTTGGCAAACTCCAAGCAGGCTGTCATGTGCCTTTACTGAGGAGTGGCTTCTGTCTGGCCACTCTACCATAAAGGCTTGATTGGTAGAGTGTTGCAGAGATGGTTGTCCTTCTGGAATGTTGTCCTATCGCTACAAAGAAACTCTGGAACTCTGTCAGAGTGACCATCGGCTTCTTGCTCACCTCCCTGACCATGGCCCTTCTCCCCCGATTGCTCAGTTTGGCCAGGTGGCTAACTGTAGCAGGAGACTTGGTGGTTCCTAACTTCTTCCATTTAAGAATGGAGGACACTGTGTTCTTGGGGACCTTCAATGCTGCAGACATTTTTGGGTACCCTTCCCCAGATCTGTGCCTCGACACCATCCTGTCTTGGAGTTCTACCAACAAGTGCTTTGACCTCAAGGCTTGCTTTTTGCTCTGACATGCACTGTCAACTGTGGGACCTTATATAGACAGGTGTATGCTTTTCCAAATCATGTCCAATCAATTGAATTTACCACAAGTGGAATCCAATCAAGTTGTAGAAACATGATCAATGGAAACCGGATGCACCTGAGCTCAGTTTCTAGTCTCAAGGCAAAGGGTCTGAATACTTATGTAAATAATGTATTTCAACCAAACAAATTCCAAAAATAATAAAACCTGTTTTCTCTTTGTCATTACAGGCTATTGTGCTTATAATGCTATAATGCATTTTAGAATAATGCTTTAACGTAACAAAATGTGGAACGGTGAAGGGGTCTGAATACTTTCCGAATGCACTGTAGTGCACTTCTTTTGACCGGAACACTATGCTATGTTCCCTGGTCAAAAAGTAGTGCATTATATAAGGAATAGGGTTCCATTTGGAACACAGACTTGGTGATCTGCCATTTTGATCAAACAGTCCGTTTTAGAATTTTGCATGAATCATATCCTTTATTTAAAATGTTATTTTTATTTTATTATTTTTATTTTTTTCACCTTTATTTAACCAGGTAGGCTAGTTGAGAACAAGTTCTCATTTGCAACTGCGACCTGGCCAAGATGAAGCATAGCAATGCGACACATACAACAACACAGAGTTACACATGGAATAAACAAAACATAGTCAATAATACAGCAGAACAAAAGAAAACAAAAAGTCTATGTACAGTGAGTGCAAATGAGGTAAGATAAGGGGGTTAAGGCAATAAATAGGCCATTGTGGCGAAGTAATTACAATATAGAAATTTAAACACTGGAATGGTAGATGTGCAGAAGATGCATGTGCAAGTAGAGATACTGGGGTGCAATGGGACAAGATAAATAAATAAATACTGTATGGGGATGAGGTAGGTAGATGGGCTATGTACAGGTGCAGTGATCTGTGATCTGTGAGCTGCTCTGACAGCTGGTGCTTAAAGCTAGTGAGGGAGATATGAGTCTCCAGCTTCAGAGAATTTTGCAGTTCGTTCCAGTCATTGGCAGCAGAGAACTGGAAGGAAAGACGACCAAAGGAGGAATTGGCTTTGGTGGTGACCAGTGAGATAAACCTGCTGGAGCGCGTGCTACGAGCGGGTGCTGCAATGGTGACCAGTGAGCTGAGATGAGGCGAGGCTTTACCTAGCAGAGACTTGTAGATAACCTGTAACCAGTGGGTTTGGGGACGAGTATGAAGCGAGGGCCAACCAACGAGAGCATACAGGTCGCAATGGTGTGTAGTGTATGGGGCTTTGGTTACAAAACGGATGGCACTGTGATAGACTGCATCCAGTTTGTTGAGTAGAGTGTTGGAGGCTATTTTATAGATGACATCACCGAAGTCGAGGATCGGTAGGATGGTCGGTTTTCCGAGGGTATGTTTGGCAGCATGAGTGAAGGATGCTTTGTTGCGATATAGGAAGCCAATTCTAGATTACATTTTTGATAGGAGATGCTTAATGTGAGTCTGGAAGGAGAGTTTACAGTCTAACCAGACACCTAGGTATTTGTAGTTGTCCACGTATTCTAAGTCAGAGCTGTCCAGTGTAGTGATTTTGGACAGGCGAGCAGGTGCTGGCAGGGATCGGTTGAATAGCATGCATTTAGTTTTCCCTGCATTTAAGAGCAGTTGGAGGCCACGGAAGGAGAGTTGTATGGCATTGAAGCTCGTCTGGAGGTTAGTTAACACAGTGTCCAAAGAGGGGCCAGAGGTATACAGAATGGTGCCTTTCGGTGATTCCTTGCATAATATTGCTTTGCTTCCTTCTGAACCGTATTTAAGGAGAAGATCCAAGGAGATAGGGGGAGATAGGATGCAAGGAATCAAGAAAAGCTACATTGGGAAAAGACATATGCAACAAGGTAAATACCCCCTCACACATTTCATGCACCATCTGGTACTCTGGCAGTTTGATCATCAACACCCTTCCCTCTGTCAAATCTCAGAGAGAAAGCCCTCAGGATGATTTTAACATTGGCGTCAGCACACAGCTCTTCAAGGGGCAATCTGCAATTCAAACAACAACAAAGCAGACACCCTGCCACCTTTTTAGGTAAACAGCTTAGAGATGGGGCTGGAGAGATGTAACCACTCTCAAATTCATAGGGCGGGATATGGATGCAATGCCCATGTTTTGTTTACAATTACATTGTTTACACACAATGGAGTAAAACAAGCTTATATTTTGGGTTTTGATGGGGTTAAACAGTTCACCTAAAATCATGAGATATTTGTAAGTTATATTGTAAGTTATATATCATTCATTTGAAAGTCCAAAAATGGATGTCACAATCGCAGATTTGCCCTTTAACCTCTTGAAACTAGGGGGCACTATTTTCATTTTTGGAAAAATAATGTTCCCAAAGTAAACAGGACAAGATGCTAGAATATGCATATAATTGACGTCTTAGGATAGAAAACACTCTAAAGTTTCCAGAACTGTAAAAATATTGTCTGTGAGTACAACAGAACTGATACTGCAGGTGAAAGCCTGAGAAAAATCCAATCAGGAAGGGACTCTTATTTAGAAACTCTGCGTTCCTATGCGTCCCTATTGAGCAGTGAAAGGGATATCAGCCAGATTCCTTTTTCTATGGCTTCCCTAATGTGTCTAGTGTCACAAGACATAGTTTCAGGCTTTTATTTAGAAAAATGAGTGTGAACGACAACAGTGGTCAGTGGTCATCTGGTGGCTCTCAGAGTGGTTTGTGTGTAATAAACAAAGGCGGCCATTGTGCCTCTCGCTCCTACTGGGAAGCCAACTGTCCCAGTTGATATATTATCGAATAGATATTTGAAAAACACCTTGAGGATTGATTATAAATATCAATATTATGGATATAATTTGGAATATTCTTTGCCGTTGTCGTGACCGCAGTTTCCGGTGGATTTCTCAACCAAACGTGAAGTACAAACGGAGATATTTCGGCTATAAAAATAATCTTTATGGGACAAAATGAACATTTGCTGTCTAACTGGGAGTCTCGTGAGTGAAAACATCCGAAGATCATCAAAGGTAAACGATTCAATTTGATTGCTTTTCTGATTTTCGTGACCAAGTTGCCTACTGTTAGCTGGACATAATGCTATGCTAGGCTATCGATAAACTTACACAAATGCTTGTCTTGCTGTGGCTGTAAAGCATAATTTCAAAATCTGAGATGACAGGGTGATTAACAAAAGGCTAAGCTGTGTTTAACTATATTTCACTTGTGATTTCATGAATATTAATATTTTCTAGTAATATTTTTTGTCCGTTGCGTTATGCTAATTCGTGTCAGTTGATGACAATTCTCCCGGATCCGGGAGAGTTAGTTCTAAGAGGTTTTAAGCTTTGTCACTACAGTGTTAGCAAACTCCTCACCAGGGGTAGTATATTACAGACTACAGTGGTCACAGTAGAAACACTATTGATTTCCTTCATTCAAACATATCACCCAATAACCTAGGTGTTTGTGTGTTGGAGTAGGGTGAGACCTTCACTCTGAGAATTCTAGTGCAGACTGGAATGTAACCTACCACAACCCTGGTAGAGATTGACCTGGTCAACTTAACATTGATGACTCCTCACCCGGAGCCAGGACCATCTAATTAAAATCTGGACCTGAAATCCAGTTCCACTGCTTTTTATTATACCCTCCTAATCAGGGACTGATTTAAACCCGGGACCCCAGGTTGGTGCAATTAATTATCAGGTAGAACAGAAGAAAACGGCAGTCGTCCGGACCTCGTAGGGTAAGATTTGCATAACACTGGTATAAACAGGGCCTTATGTGAACAGTGATACTACATTTCAAATCAAACCGTTTGTCCCTACTCCCTACGTAGACACCAATGTAACCAACACCTGTGGGATTGGGCTCAATTTGGAACACAGTTTGACAGTGTTTTTGAGTAAGGGTTCTGAGACTTCCATAATGAGCCCATGCAGACTGGAATGTAACCAACCAACCACCACTTTTAAAGACTGACATGGGCTATGTCCCAAAATGCACCATAATATCTAGTGTACAGCGCAATCAGAAAGTCTTCAGGCACCTTGACTTTCTCCACATTTTGTTAAATTAAAGCCTTATTCTAAAACAAATCCTCATCAATCTACACACAATACCCATTAATGACAGATTGAAAACAGTTTTTTTTGGGGGGGTCAAATGTATAAAAAATTTAACAACAGAAAAACGGTCCCCAAGAAAACAGTGGCCTCTATCATTCTTAAATGGAATAAGTTTGGAACCACCAAGACTCTTCCTAGAGCTGGGCAGCCGGCCAAACTGAGCAATAGTGGGAGAAGGGCCTTGGTCAGGGAGGTGAGCAAGAACCCAATGGTCACTCTGACAGAGCTCTAGAGTTCCTCTGTGGAGATGGGAAAACCTTCCAGAAGGACAACCATCTCTACAGCACTCCACCAATCAGGCCTTTATGGTAGAGTGGCATTTAAGTGGCATCACATTTATTTAACTAGGCAAGTCAGTTAAGAACACATTCTTATTTTCAATGATGGCCTAGGAACAGTGGGTTAACTGCCTGTTCATGGGCAGAACGACAGATTTGTAGCTTGTCAGCTCAGGCGTTTGATCTTGCAACCTTCCGGTTACTAGTCCAACGCTCTAACCACTAGGCTACCCTGAATACTTACTGAATGCACTTTATAGTGTGCTACCAAAATCCTTATGGGTAATATATAGGGAATATGGTGTCATTTTGGCACACCACTAGTCACCTCGACAACCATGACCCCTCACCCTGATCCAGCTCTCTAAATGAGGTCATGAGTACAGAGACAAAGGGCAATTGGTATGAAGTGCATTCCATAGAATCCCAACACACTTTCGCACCCACACACACAAAAATTCCACTCTCTGATTAGACAGGAAAATGTGTCCAAGGCAGCAAGCTTTTAAAAGAGTGCTTTTTGCATGAAGTGAAATGGAGAGTCACTCAGAGTGTTCTAGGCCCCCTCAATAGCTGTACAGAGAACTTGACTTAGTCTGTGGCCACTACTACAGACTCTAAGAGCCTGAGAGATAGGCACGCACTGTGTTTGTACTATACGTTGTCTATCTGCCTGCATTTTCATACATTCATTGTAGAGTACCTGTCGAAAGTTTGTTAGCACCTACTCACTCAAGGGTTTTTCCTTATTTTTTCTATTTTCTACATTGTAAAATAATAGTGAAGACATCAAAACTATGAAATAACACATATGGAATCATGGAGTAAACGTAAGTGTTTAACAAATCACAATATATTTTATATTTGAGATTCTTCAAAGTAGCCAGCCTTTGCGTTGATGACAGCTTTGCACACTCTTGGCATTCTCTCAACCAGCTTCATGAGGTAGTCACCTGGAATGCATTTCAACTAACAGGTGTGCCTTGTTAAAAGTTCATTTGTGGAATTTCTTTCCTTCCTAATGTGTTTGAGCTAATCAGTTGGATTGTGACAAGGTAGGGGTGGTATACAGAAGATAGCCCTATTTGGTAAAATACCAAGTCCATTTTATGGAAAGAACAGATCAAATAAGCATAGAGAAATGACAGTCCATCAATACCTTAAGGCATGAAGGTCAGTCAATCTGGAAATTTTCAAAATCTTTAAAAGTTTCTTCAAGTGCAGTCACAAAAAAACATCAATCACTATGATGAAACTAGCTCTCATGAGGACCGCCACAGGAAAGGAAGACCCAGAGTTACCTCTGCTGCAGTTCATTAGAGTTACCACCCAAAGAAATTGCAGCCCAAATAAATTCTTCACAGAGTTCAAGTACAAGACACATCTCAACATCAACTGTTCAGAGGAAACTAGGTGAATCAGGCCTTCATGGTCAATTTGCTGCAAAGAAACTACTACTAAAGGACACTAATTAGAAGAAAATACTTGCTTGGGCCAAGAAATACGAGCATTTACATTAGTCCGGTGGAAATCTATCCTTTGGGCTGATGAGTCCAAATTTGAGATTTTTGGCTCCAACCGCGGTATCATTGTGAGACGCAGAGTAGATAAACAGATTAACTCAGCATGTGTGGTTCCCACCATTAAGCATGGAGGAGAAGATGTGATGGTGTGGGGGTGCTTTGCTGTTGACACTGTCTGTGATTTATTTAGAATTCATGGCCCACTTTACCAGCGTGACTACCACAGCATTCTGCAACTATACGCCATCCCATCTGGTTTGCGCTCAGTGGGACTATAATTTTTTCAAGAGGACAATGACCCAACACACCTCCAGGATGTGTAAGGGCTATTTAACCAAGAAGCAGAGTGATGGAGTGCTGCATCAGATGACCTGGCCTGCACAATCACCCGACTTCAACCCAATTGAGATGGTTTGGGATGAGTTGGACTGCAGAGTGAAGGAAAAGCAGCCAACAAGTGCTCAGCATATGTTGGAACTCCTTCAAGACTGTTGGAAAAGCATTCCAGGTGAGGCTGGTTGAGAGAAAAACAAGTATGTGCAATGCTGTCATCAAGGCAGAGTGGCTACTTTGAAGAATCTAAAATCTAAAATATATTTAGATTTGTTTAACACTTTTTTGGTTACTACATGATTCCATATGTGTTATTTCATAGTTTTGATGTCTTCGCTATTATTCTACAATGTAGAAAGTAGTAAAAAATTAAGAAAAAACATTGAATGAGCCGGTGTGTCCAAACTTGACAGGTGCTGTATATATTTATGCAGGGCAATCTACTCAATAACAATTGCCTGAGTCCTGGGATCCATCAAATCAACACAAACACACATATTATATACTGAATAAAAATATTAGCGCAACAAGCAACAATTTCATACATTTTACTGAATTACACTAAGAACATCAGTCAATTGTAATGAATTAATGAACCCTAAGCTATGGATTTCACATGACTGTGCACACATATGTATCTCTTGCTCACCGATACCCCCCCCCCCCCCCAAAAAAAAAGAAAAAAAGTGGTCCTCAGGAGCTCGTCACAGTATTTTTGTGCATTCATATTGCCATCTTTAAAATGCAGTTGTTTGCATTGTCCGTAGATTATGCCTGCACATACCATAACCCCACCTCCACCATGGGGAATTCTGTTCACAACGTTGACATCAGCAAACCGCTCACCCGCACAAAGCTATACACGCGGTCTGCTGTTGTGAGGCCGGTTGAATGTACTGCCAAATTCTCTAAAACAATGGTAGAGAAATTAACATTAATTTCCCTTGCAAAGCTCTGGTGGATATTCCTGCAGTTAGCATGCCAATTTCGCTCTCCTTCAAAACTTGAGATGTCTGTGGCATTGTGTTGTGTGGTAAAGCTGTACATTTTAGAGTGGCCTTTTATTGTCTCCAGGACAAGGTGCACCTGTGTAATGATCATGCTGTTTAATCAGCTTCTTGATATGCCACGCCTGTTATGTTGATGGATTATCTTGGCAAAGGAGAAATTCACACTTACAGGGATGTAAACAAATTTGTGGACAAAACTTGAGAGAGGTGCGCATTTTTGTGCGTATGGAGAATTTCTGGGATTTTTTATTTCAGCTCATGAAACATGTGACCAACACTTTACATGTTGTGTTTATGTTTTTGTTCAGTAGATACAGTATGTTTGTCTGTCTGTATTGTGTGTGCTGCTTGGAACTGACAGCCTCCCTAATGCTTCCTGTATTGCAAAGTTTTCTTTGGTTTATGCTGCTTTTCAGTTTTTCTGTCTGTTTGATTTCGAATTCAGAAGCACAGAGGAACAGTTAGTATTTGTTTGGAACATGCCACAGGCCTCTTCATTTGTAAGTGAGAAATAGGATTTAATTATTGATAAAGTGACATAAGTGACCACATTGCATTAAAAATTAATAGCTTTCCTGAAAGTAATATAGTAAATTGGCTGTTAATAATTTAGGGTACTCAAAAACCCTGGGTGTTTTGTGTCTGTGTGTTTTATGCTAATGTTAGCATTTTTGACATCTACAAGTGTTGTTTGTTTACTTGTTCTTGCTTCCCCCTGCTGAAATCTAACCAAAATGGGTGATGTTAAATGTATTTTTTAAATGTTTTATATGATATGAATATGATATTTTCCTCGTCTTTCTCCCTGAGTGTGCTGCTTTCTCACATATTTCTGCACAACACGAAAGTTTGATGGGGCATTGTCTTTCTCTTCTGTCTTTGTTTTAGCCCTCCTCTCGACATATACAATTTGTAGCAGTGGAACACACATCTTCTTCCCATTCAGAGATGATGGGGGACCATATGCTGTTGATATGTCCCTCAGATTAATCAAACCTCTTCTCCAGCTCAGGGTGCCTCTCTCCATCTTTCTCTCTATCTATCTTTCTATATATAGTAGGGCAAAAACAGTTATCCCACTTAAAAAGATGAGAGAGGCCTGTACTGTTCATCATAGGTACACTTCAACTATGACAGACAAAATGAGAAGAAAAAATCCAGAAAATCACATTGTAGGATTTTTAATGAATTTATTTGCAAATTATGGTGGAAAATAAGTATTTGGTCACCTACAAACAAGCAAGATTTCTGGCTCTCACAGACCTGTAACTTCTTCTTTGAGAGGCTCCTCTGTCCTCCACTCGTTACCTGTATTAAAGGCACCTGTTTGAACTTGTTATCCGTATAAAAGACACCTGTCCACAACCTCAAACAGTCACACTCCAAACTCCACTATGGCCAAGACCAAAGAGCTGTCAAAGGACACCAGAAACAAAATTGCTGAGAAGACTGAATCTGCAATAGGTAAGCAGCTTGGTTTGAAGAAATCAACTGTGGGAGCAATTATTAGGAAATGGAAGACATACAAGATCACTGATAATCTCCCTCGATCTGGGGCTCCACGCAAGATCTCACCCCGTGGGGTCAAAATGATCACAAGAACGGTGAGCAAAAATCCCAGAACCACACGGGGGGACCTAGTGAATGACTTGTAGAGAGCTGGGACCAAAGTAACAAAGCCTACCATCAGTAACACACTACGCCGTCAGGGATTCAAATCCTGCAGTGCCAGATGTGTCCCCCTGCTTGGGAGAATGTCATATGGTCAGATGAAACCAAAATATAACTTTTTGGTAAAAACTAAACTCGTCGTGTTTGGAGGACAAAGAATGCTGAGTTGCATCCAAAGAACACCATACCTACTGTGAAGCATGGGGGTGGAAACATCATGTTTTGTGGCTGTTTTTCTGCAAAGGGACCAGGACGACTGATCCGTGTAAAGGAAAGAATGAATGGGGCCATGTATCGTGAAATTTTGAGTGAAAACCAGCAAGGGCATTGAAGATGAAACATGGCTGGGTCTTTCAGCATGACAATGATCCCAAACACACTCTCCGGGCAACGAAGGAGTGGCTTCGTAAGAAGCATTTCGAGGTCCTGGAGTGGCCTAGCCAGTCTCCAGATCTCAACCCCATAGAAAATCTTTGGAGGGAGTTGAAAGTCCGTGTTGCCCAGCAACAGCCCTAAAACATTACTGCTCTAGAGGAGATCTGCATGGAGGAATGGGCCAAAATACCAGCAACAGTGTGTGAAAACCTTGTGAAGACTTACAGAAAACGTTTGACCTCTGTCCTTGCCAACAAAGGGTATGTAACAAAGTATTGAGATAAACTTTTGTTACAGTTTTTTTCGATTGCTAAACGACAGTGGGCACAACTGGAGTCACATGTACAAAACTCTAACTAAAGTCTGCACTACCATTAGTCACCTGAGCTAAACAGTTCACATCACCTGCAAAACTCATTCCAAGCAACACAACTCTTAACACATGGCTCAAAACACGCTCAGTGCAGCCAAACACTATGCACAACCCTCACTGAGATACGTAACACACACTGTCACTCAGAACACACTGAGAGTAAAAACACTAGCATCAAACACCAATACAGAAAATACAAACTTTTCATCTTTACAGTTTGAACAATTTCAGTGACTTCATACAAAGTAATATTTTCTTCAAATAAAAGAGTGACATTCTTTCACATGATTTATTACAATTTTTAGAACATAACAATTCTTTAAGGTAAATGAAAATTAGCAGTTTGCTTCAATAGTCTGTAGTAATTTACGGAATTACAGTAATGAGAAAAAAAAGGTAGAAACTAAAAGTACATACTGTAATTCGAACAAATAATTGAGGGGCTAATCCTGCCTCTCTCTAGCATCAGGCCACAGGTTTTCTTCAACATCACATCTAATGTTTTCTCTTGCCATGCACCTGGGGAAGAACCTTCTGGAGTGCCTTATCCATCCCTGGCAGTCCTCTGGACTCGTGTCCTCACATCCGGCACGCATGGCTTCCGAAAGAGACATTTGGTCATGTGGGTGGTGACACTTTCCACCTCCAGGCAGAGAAAAACTCCTCTATTGAGTTGAGGAAGGGTGAATATGCAGGCAGGTACAAAACCATAAATCTGTGATGTGCTGCAAACCAATCTGTGACAGCTGCAGAGTGGTGAAAAGCAACGTTATCGCAAAATATGACAAAAACTTAGGGGTTTCTTACTGGCTCCCCCTGTTCTGCTGGCACTAGCTGAGCATAGAGCTGTTCTAGGAAAGCTATAAGCCTTTCTGTGTTGTATGGGCCAATGAGTGGTGTGTTGAGAAGCAAACCATCATTGGCCATTGCAGCACACATGGTGATATTTCCCCCCCTTTGGCCTGGAACCTCCACAGTGGCCCTTTGACCTATAAAATTCCTTACTCTGCGCCGTGTTTTGGCAAGGTTAAATCCAGCTTCATCGATAAATACAAATGAATGTGGTCTTTCCAGTGCTTCCACCTCCATTACTCTCTGAAAAACAGTAAGTGCACAGTTTTACTGTAGAAATGCTAGTGCTTTTTTTACTGTAAATATTTTGTATAGCTGTGTACGTAACCTCAGACGTCTTACCTGGACATATTGGTATCATTGCTCTTTTACCCGTTCACTGTTTCTCTCGAACGGTACAGTGTACAACTGTTTCATTGTAACTTGGTGTTTCTTTAGGACTCGAGCAATAGTTGTTGTGCTGACAGAATTAACATTTTCAAATATATCATTATCAGCCAGCACTCTTATCTTGAATCTCCCGCAGTTTTATTGCATTGTTGACAACAACCATGTCAACAATAGCATTTTCCTGCGCATCTGAAAATATTTTTCCTCTTCCCCCTGTTGGGGGCAGCCTTTGGGTCCTGTTGTAAATATATATTTTACAGTCAAACTTACTGTAATATATATCTGTGTAAATATTCTATAATTGCAATACAAAATAGATTCCTGTAATGTTTTCATTTACTGTAAGGATGTAACTCTCACCTGTTTGCATGATGGAAAATTCGCATTACAGATGCCACAGTGGATCTTTGCAGATTGGGTTGCACCCTCAACCCTGCCTCTCTCAATGAGAGACCATGGTTCACGACATGGTCTATAAGTGTAGCCCTTATTTCATCTGAAATAACAGCTCTTTGTCTTCTTTGTCTTCCTCCACGCATCCGCCCTCTCCCTGCCACCCTTCTCCCTCCACGAACCCATCTTCCTTGTTCCATTTCCAAAATGAGTCTTTCTGAGCTCTACCTATATATACTGTAATATGTGTGTGTTCACTAACAAGTCTAAAACAAGACACCTGCTTAGCCTTTCAGCTGAAATTGCAATCAGCAGTGTTTGAAAGGCACAAGGCTGAAATCTATTCCGTTTTGAATGTGTGGTTCACAGTTTTGACAGCAGTGTGTTAGCATTTGAACAAAGTGCTGTAAATCCACAGTGTTGTGCAGGTTGTGGTTAAAGTCATGGGATAAGTGTGTAGAGTTTTGAAAAATGTGTTCAAGCAATGAAAAACGAACTAAAGTTTGGTCCACATGAACTACTGCTGTGCAGTTTTGCACATGTGACTCCAGTTGTGCCCACTGTCGTTTAGCAATCAAAAAAAACTGTAATGACCAAATACCTATTTTCCACCATAATTTGCAAATACATTCATTAAAAATCCTACAATGTGATTTTCTGATTTTTTTTTCTCATTTTGTCTGCCATAGTAGAAGTGTACCTATGATGAAAATTAAAGGCCTCTCTCATCTTTTTAAGTGGGAGAACTTGCACAATTGGTGGCTGACTAAATACTTTTTTGCCCCATTGTATCTGTCTCTCTCTTCTCTCTCTTTTTCTCTCTCTCACTTTGTCCTCTCTTCTCTATCTTTCTCTCTGTCTGACTTCATTTGTGTTATTTTCCAGAAGGACAATACCAGCGTCTAGTGTCCTTCAGCATTCTCATATTATTTCTCTCTCTTGTCCTCTCCCTCACTCATCCCACTCTTCTTTTCATCTGTTTGTTGCAGGACCTTGCAGACAGTGGGGCCGGGCAGTCTCACGCGCGGACCGAGACTGTGGCTGTGTATTTCAAAGAAGAGAGGATAGGCTATGGCAAGGGCCCAAGGTATGTAGACCCACAACAACCACCCAATAGGCAGAGTTAGCATGCAACTGAAATGGGACCCTATTTCCCATGGAGCCCTGGTCAAAGGTTATGCACTATAATGGGAATAAGTTGGCATTTGGGACGCATTCCTTAGTGTGCTCCGCTCTGCTCAATGCATGTCTAATGGGCTCTAGAAATAATGGCCATTTTTTATTGATAGTGTTTATTATAGCAATTAAGCTTTCAGTGGCTGTTCTATTGGTAGCAACATTATGCAGCATGAAAATTAATCGATTCATTATTGAATTGACATAAATAGTATTATAGAAACAACATCACTTTGAAGAGGCGAAGTGCCCTGTGACGAAGACTGAGAGACCGCACAGAGTGCGTCTCTCTCTGGAGATAGCTTAGCTCTGGTCTATGGAATTAGTGCGGCTTGCGGACACTAAGCCTTCCTTTACTCACACCCTGGACTATATCTAGGGCTAGCTGTGAAGATAGACGGCACACAGTGAGTCCCTCCGGTTGCGTCCCAAATGACACCTTTTTCCCTATATGGTACATTACTTTGACCAGGGCCAATAGGGCTGTGGTCGTATGGCTCTGGTCAAAAGTAGTGCACTATAAAGGGAATAGGGTGCCATTTGGGATGCAACCTCTCTCCGGGGCTAAGTGGGGTTTGGTTTGGTTCTACCTGTGATCTGTCTCTTCACAGGAAAAGGGCGTAAGGGGTGGGGAGGGCTTTTGTGAAGAAGCCTAGGGTAAAGCAAGTGTGAATCGCTGCATGTAGGAAGGCCCTTTCAGGGTGGAGGAGAGCATAAGAGATAAAACTCTTTGGCTCAGCTTAGGAGGAATGAAACGGAAATGCATCAAACATCTCTCAACCCTCTGCATTGGAAATCCCTCTCCTTGGCCCCCCTTGAAAGAGCTCTCTGCCTCTAAGCTGGTGATAACTTTGTCCCCTCCATAGTATCTCTACCCAGCTTACTGTTTTTATATTTACGGAATTTTAAGCCCCACTACCCCCCTGCCTCTTGGCTATGATCACATAATGCATAATATAATATATACTGAGAGCGGTACGGTAAACAGTGCCTGGCCCAAAGGCTTAGCTACCTCTGTAAGATGTATGCATGGTGCTAGCTACCTGGGATTGTTAGGAGGAAAAATGGGCTTTGGAGAAAGAAACTTTTTTATATAATCCTCTGTCTTTGGCCTGCTCTCAGACTACAGCATATGAAAAGGATGTTTTGAATATGCTTAAGACCTTTTTTCTTGTCTGTCTGTCTCTCTATTTTATTTATGAATTTTTCTCCCTTTCAATCCAGTATCCAACAGGCGGTGATGGAGGCTGCTATGGACGCGCGCTCGAGAAATATAAGTTGTTTGAAGAAGAGTCATTTGTAACCACCACTACATCTTATATGTTTAATAAGCCCTAGCTTTGTCTGTAGAAATGTTTTAAGTTCCTGGGCGTACATATCACAGACAAACTGAAATGGTCCACCCACACAGACGGTGTGGTGAAGAAGGCGCCTCTTCAACCTCAGGAGGCTGAAGAAATTTGGCTTGTCACCCAAAACCCTGACAAACTTTTACAGATGCACAACCAAGAGCATTCTGACGGGCTGTATCACAGCCTGGAACAGCAACTGCACCGCCCTCAACCGCAAGGCTCTCTAGGGAGTGTGTAGTCTGCACAACATATCACCAGGGGCAAACTACCTGCCCTCCATGACACCGACAGCACCCAATGTCACAGGAAGGCCAAAAAGATCATCAAGAACAACAACCACCCGAGCCACTGCCTGTTCACACCGCTATCATCCAGAAGGCAGGGTCAGTACAGGTGCATCAAAGCTGGGACCGAGAGATTGAAAAAATGCTTCTCTCTCAAGGCCATCAGACTGCTAAACAGCAATCACTAACTCAGAGAGGCTGCTGCCTACATTGAGACCCAATCACTGGACACTTTAATAAATGGATCACTAGTCACTTTAAACAATGCCACTTTAAATAATGCCACTTTAACTTACATTACTAATATCACATGTATATACTGTATTGTATATCATCTATTGCACCTTGCCTGTGCCCTCGGCCATCGCTCATCCATATATTTATATGTGCATATTCTCATTCACCCCTTTAGATTTGTGTGTATTAGGTAGTTGTTGGGGAATTATTTGATTACTTGATAGATATTACTGCACTGTCGGAACTAGAAGCACAAGCATTTCTCTACACTAGCACTAACATCTGCTAACCATGTGTATGTGACCAATAACATTTGGATTTGATTTGATGTACAGTGGTCTGTCCAGTCAATTGAAGAAGTTGGAACCACCATTGCATGTTTAAAAGCTTCACAAAATAGCCTACAGTTGAATTCGCAAGTTAACATACACTTAGGTTGGAGTCATTAAAACTCGTTTTTGAACCACTCCACAAATGTCTTGTTAACAAACTTAAGTTTTAGCAAGTTGGTTAGGGTTACGCAAGTATAAACACCATGGGACCACGCAGCCATCATACCGCTCAGGAACGAGACGCTTTCTGTGTCCTAGAGATGAAGTACTTTGTTGCGAAAAGTGCAAATCAATCCCAAAACAACAGCAAAGGACCTTGTGAAGATGCTGGAGGAAAAAGGTACAAAAGTATCTATATCCACAGTAAAACGAGTCCTATATCGACATAACCTGAAAGGCCACCCAGGAAGGAAGAAGCCACTGCTCCAAAACCGCCATAACAAAGCCAGACTACGGTTTGAAACTGCACAGGGGGACAAAGATCTTACTTTTTGGAGAAATCCCAACTGTGAAGCACGGGGGTGGAAGCATCATGTTGTGGCGGTACTTTGATGCAGAAGGAACTGGTGCACTTTACAAAATATATGGCATTATACGGAAGGAATGTTATGTGGATATATTGAGGCAACATCTCAAGACGTCAGTCAGGAAGTTAATGCTTGGTCTCGCAATTGGGTCTTCCAAATGAACAATGCATACTTCCAAAGTTGTGGCAAAATGGCTTAAGGACAACAAAGTCAAGGTATTGGAGTGGCCATCACAAGCCCTGACCTCAATCCTATAGAAATGTTGTGGGCAGAACTGAAAAAGCATGTGTGAGCAAGGAGGCCTACAAACCTGATTCAGTAACACCAGCTCTGTCAGGAGGAATGGGCCAACATTCACCCAACTTATTGTGGGAAGCTTGTGAAAGGCTACCCGAAAACGTTTGACCCAAGTTAAACATTTTAAAGGCAATGCTACCAAATAATAATTGAGTGTATGTAAACGTCTGACCAACTGGGATTGTGATGAAAGAAATAAAATCTGAAAGAAATAATTCTCTCTAGTATTATTCTGACATGTCACATTCTTAAAATAAAGTGGTGATCCTAACTGACCTAAGACAGGGAATTTTTACTAGGATAAAATGTCAGGAACTGTGAAAAACTTAGTTTAAATGTATTTGGCTAAGGTGTATGTAATTTCCGACTTCAACTGTATAACTTTCTTTGGTGTCTTTTGAAATTCACTTTGTTTAAACATTTAAAAGAAAAGGTTGCCGGAGAGTGGTGGACTGTGCTGTCGGTTGTCTGGTGGATACGGAGAATTAGCCTGTTTTGAAGTGCTAGTCCAGAGAACAGCTAGCATGTGACCTTGACCTGCCTGCATTGTGGTCCATGAATGCTAAGCTAACTGCAGCTAAGAGCATTCTCCCATGCTAATAGCCTTGGAGGACCATGTTGAAGTCTCTTCTTTGTGTCGTGTATTTCGCTAATAGAAAAAGGGACATAATAAGAATAGGCCTTGGTTTGTGTGTGAGGCTGTGAGACGAAAGAACTCTTGTGTTGAGCATGGCCCCGGTCCTTAAGCTGTGAAGTTGAAGACATGTTGACTCGCCCTTTAGGGTATAGGGTGTAATTTGGTATGCAGCCTATTTAGAGCCCTATGTTCAACCAGAGGGTAGCCATTTGCGACTCACTTCTAGCCACACGCTGCTTTAGTTTTTGGCCGTTTGTCATTAAACAGCACTTAAGGAAAATCTATAAACGTTTTAGCATTAATAACCATTCGTCATTCACTGCCAGGTAAAACACAATTACATGCTCTCAGATCCTGATCTGAAAGTTATCCCCATCATCATCATCATCATCATCATCATCTATCCTCCTCCTCCGGAGCACCTGCGTATGCATGTGCATGGCTAATGCATTAGTGTGTATACATTGAGAGGTGGGTAGTGTGTATGGTGAGTTAGTGTGGTTTTGGACTGAACCAGTGTTGTCCACGCCGACCAGCAACACATTAATCAAACAGTACAATTTGTCTGTCTTCACTGGAACTAATTACCGGGTAGATGGGTAGAGTTAGCCTTGCTGGAGGAAGGAGGAAGCAGGCCTGTAGGAAGTTGAGAAGGTCAAAGCTTTTATTTGGTTTGGCCTGTAAATGAGGCCCTTAGCGGCCTGTGTTTGATACTGTTTGGGCGTTCAAACCCTTGCTTTTATGGAACATAAGTGTCTTACGGTGTGGTTTTTTACAACCCCCTCTACCTCTCTCCCCCTCTTGCCATTTGAGGCGTAGAGAAGATAATCTCTCCCTCCCTTTACCTCTTCCTCCCCCCTCCCTATCTCTCTTCCCCTCTCTCTCTCCTTTTTTTAGTCTTCCTCCCATCCTTAATTATCTCCATTCTCTCTCCCTTGTGTAATCCCCCTGTCGTAATGATTGATAGATGCTCATTGCTAGTAAATTAACATTTCCCTCATAAATTGTACTTTCAAGTGGCTAGATTAGCAATGCATCCTGAAAAGGTCAGTTCATTTAAAATCATCTCTCCTCCTGCGAAGCCTCTTCCTCTCACTCCTTCAGACAGTACAAACTGTCCAGGTCTGCATCCCAAATGGCACCCTTTGCACTATTATATAGTGCACTACCTTTATATAGGGGATGCGGCCCAGGGCTGTGTTGGACCTGTTGTTTCCTAACCTTAATAAAGCTAGCTACCTCCTGGGAGAGAGCGAGCCCCACCGACATCTCCCTACCGTACGGCTGAGACATTTAACAACTTTTGAACACAGCCCTAGTTTGTCCAGGTTATGACTGAAATATTTGCTCATTACCAGGGTCAGTCATTTCTCTGTGTTGGGGACCCAATTATAGATACTGTACACTGAGCTCCAAAAGTATTTGGACAGCAACAATTTTGTTGTTTTTCTGCTCTTTACTTCAGCACTTTGGATTAGAGATGATACAATGACTGAGGTTAAAGTGCAGACTAGTCTTTAATTAGAGGGTATTTTCATCCAGATCGTGTGAACCGTTTAGAAACTACAACACTTTTTGTGCATAGTTCCCACATTTTAGGGGACCAAAAGTATTTGGACAAATTCACTTTCGTATTAAATTAGTCAAAAATGTAGTATTTGGTCACATATTCCTAGTATGCAATGATTACTTCAAGCTTGTAACTCTACAAACGTATTGGATGCATTTGCTGTTTGTTTTGGTTGTGTTTAATATTATTTTGTGCCCAATAGAAATGAATGGTAAATAATGTATTGTCATTTTGGATTCACTTTTATTGTAAACGAGAATAGAATGTTCCTAAACACCTCTACATTCATGTGGATGCTACCATGATTACGGATAGTCCTGAATTAATTATGAATAGAGATGAGTGAGAAAGTTAGATGCACAAATATACCCCCAAGACATGCTAACACCACCATAATAGCAGGGGAGTTTAACATTTTTTGGTGGGGTATGATATTTGTGCGTCTAACTTTCTCACTCATCATTATTCACGATTCACTCAGGAGTATCCGTGGACATTGTTACTCTTGGGTACTTGTCTTTTTAAACTCTGGTCAACCAGAGGGTTGCCGGTTTGAAACGCAGCTCCGACGGATGAGCCGACAGCTGGAATGAGCCGACAACTGGAATGAGCCTACAACTGGAGGATTTGCTAGCATCATCCTTGATACCATCGCTTGCTGATGTGCCCTTCAGCATGGCACTGAACCCCTGCAAGCCTCCTCTTCCTTCAGTACAAACTGTGTTGGACAGTTGTTTCCTCTATTAATACTGCTAGCTACCTCCTGCGAGAGAGACGTCTCCCTACAGTACAGGTGGGACATTTCAAAACTTCTCAAGACTTTTGAACATAGCCAATGTTTGTCCAGGTTATGACTGAAGTCTCCCAAAGCGCTTACTCCCTACTAGCATGAATCATATCTATGTGTTAGGGGCCCAATTATGGATGTACAATGAAATCAAACAGTGTTCCTTTAATTAAGGGGGAAATGTACAGGTAGCTACCAAAATAAAGGAAACACCTGAGTAAATGAGGGGTACAAAGTATATTGAAAGCAGGTGATTCCACACAGTGGAGTTAATTAAGCAATTAACATCCCATCATGCTTAGTCTCATGTATAAAAGGCCCAGTTGTCCATTATTTTGGCTACTCTGGCTAGGAGAAAAGATTTCAGTGACTTTGAAAGAGGAGTCTCAAAGGTGTGTGTGTGTGTGTGTGTGTGTGTGTGTGTGTGTGTGTGTGTGTGTGTGTGTGTGTGTGTGTGTGTGTGTGTGTGTGTGTGTGTGTGTGTGTGTGTGTGTGTGTGTGTGTGTGTGTGTGTGTTCCATCAACAAAACACAAAATGATGACATTTCTGGTGGAGGAATGGTGTCGCATCCCTCCAATAGAGTTCCAGACCGGATCTTTGCCAAGGTGCATTGAAACTATTCTGCAGGTTCGTGGTAGCCCAATGCCCTTATTAAGACACTTTATGTTGGTGTTTCCTTTTCGGTACTTACCTGTAGAGGTGGAGTGGACACTCCTGCATCCCAAATGGGACACTATTCCCGACAAATTGCACTACCTTTGACCATGGCCCGCATATGGCTCTGGTCAAAATTAGTCCACTATATAGGAATAAGGTGCTATTTGGGACGAAGCCAGTGTATCTGTATTTAAAGGGGGATCTGTAGTTGGGAGTGTACTGTCTTGTGTTCTGTCTGTTTACACCCCGGTAACACCCAGGGATCACAGGACATATTATTCCACAGATAATGAGGGTAGAAAAGGAGTGTAGTCATAAATCTTAACTCTTCTGTATTGAGGATCCAACTTTCATTTGAGTGTTCAAGTTTCATTTATTTGCCATTTGTAAGTATAAAATATATCTGAAATGCCATTGAAATGTATCTTAGATGAGATTTCAATAGTGTGATCACATTGTCTCTCAGATGTTTGCCGGGGGCCTTTATTCCTTTATTTCTATACCAACACTAACTGGCTCTACTGTGTGCATCATTTGATTCATCATCGATAGTTTTATTGTATTGAGCATTGAATGCATTTAACTATAGGTCGTTCCACCAATTTGGTGTCGTTTGAGAAGTATAACTTAGTAAAAAAATGTAAATAATTTCACCTTTAACATAGTGTCATAAAGAGAACATGTTTTCCCATCTCAAGAGGTTGAATAAAAAAAAGTGTCTATTTAAGTGCCAAATAAAGTAACAGGGTTGACCGTAACAGGGTTGACCGTAACAGGGTTGACCGTAACAGGGTTGACAATTTCATTTGAAGTCAGCCATAAATCACCTTGTAACAGGGGGAAGTGTCAATTGAATGCAAGCTTCACAGGCTTGACGTGTTATGCTTGACCCGCTCAGTCTCCCACCAGAAAATGGCTACAAATAGTAGATTTTTTTAAAAGGAATAAATTCAGTATATTAAATAGAGTTCAGTTCACATAACAGGGTTGACCATAAAATGAGAGCAGACATAAATGAATCACTAATCACATTAAATAATAATAATCTTCAGAAAGAACTTTGTCAAAGTCACAAAATAACTAGGGCTTTACAATTATGGCAAAAACGTGGATAAATGTTGGAGTTAAGTGGGTTAAAATCTTCCTAGAAGCCACAAATTGTACATGGAGGGACATGTCAAAATGCTGAATTTTTGCACTTTACCAAGTCAGATTTATTGAATTCATATGATCTATATTAAGAGCACCTCATTTAAAATAACAAGCTTTTTAAAATGCAATACCGGTACACAATTTATACTTAAAATATCAATGGTACTCTTTTCCATACATATTTTTGTTTTTTAATTGTTTTATTGATAAGGATAGACAGAAATGAGCTAGTACCCAGATAATTAAAGGGAACATAGAGTGAAGGCCAGTGAGGCTGGAATTGGAAACCACGCAGTTAGGCGAATGCATAATGTGCTGAGGGTGTGTGGCCTTAACCACTCTACCAACTTCGGGGCACACACTCATTTTCTCCTCTTACACTTAGTGTCTTACTCTAGCTACCTACAGTATATCTCAGACTGTCCAAAGGGCTTCCTTCTTTCTGTCTGGGATCATTTCCATGTTTTATTTAAGGCCTTCTTGGGTATCGAGCCACTCAGTGAAATTGAACTTTTTGTTTTGAAGGCACCACCGCCATGCCCACCTCCCTCTTTCCTTCCCTCCCTCCCTTCCTACCTGACAGGCAACATAGCTGCAAAGGGAAAAAGGGAAAGTGGATACCTAGCCAGTTGCGCAACTGAATGCATTTAACCAAAATGTGTATTCCGCGTTTAACCCACCACTCTGAATCAGAGCGGTGCGGGCGGCTGCATTAATAATCGACATCTACATCATTGCCGCCTGAGGAGCAGTTGTTGAGGGTTAACTGCCAGTAGTAGAGAGTAGAGAAGTGAGAAAAATAGCCATGCTAAGTCCTCACATTGACGGCTCATTAAAGAGAAAGTGGCCAAAAGGTTAGTATTATGCTTCACTTTATAGATTCTCTGGTGGCTCTGGGCGGCAGGTAGCCTAAACGGTTAAGAACATTGGGCCAGGAACTAAAAGTTAATTCAAATCCTGAGCCAACTAGGTGAAAGAAACTGCCGATGTGCCCTTGAGCAAGGCACTTAACCCGAATTGCTCCTGTAAATCGCTCAGCAAAAGAGCGTCTGCTAAATGACTAAAATGTCAAATGTAAAAATATCTGTCGAAGCAGAATTAAATGTTAACCAAGGCCTGAACTAGAGCTGGAGGTGGAGGGGAGGAGCAAATGGATAGAGCTGAGCCTGCCATGTTGGCGGGCAAGATGGGAGGGAGAGAGGCGTCCCAGCAGCCCCATACACCTTGGGCCTGAAAGGTGAGAGAAGATGAAATATACATGGGGAGACGAGTTGACCATTTATCAACGCATCGCTCATCCATTTTAGAGCAACCAGTTTGCTTTTCTCTTAATCTCTTTCTCTCTCTATGCTCTCAATCAGCTATTACACACTTTCTTCCGCTCTCTCTTTCGCTCCCTCGTTATTTTCTTTATCACCACCACATCGTTCGATCCTCTGTCTCTCCTGCAGCTGCATGTTTCCTAAACAATACAGTTTCTTCTTCTCCTGGATACGACAAGAAATAGTCTCTGAATGTTTCACAAATGACACCCTAGTCTCTACATAGTGCACTACTTTTGACCTGTGCCCCATTGGAATTTGGGATGCAGCCTCTCTATCTATTTGGCTATCAGCGAGCAGGGAGGGGACGACAACCTCTCTCCTCAACTGTCACTTAACCCTCAATCTCTGGATAAGGGCTTGTGTGAATACACAACAAGTACAGTACAGAACAGTATGGAGGATGGCTGGAGGGATGGATGATCTTGATATAGTGGTTCTGTGTGTGTTTATGTATTTGCCCCTTGATGAGACAGGGAGGTAGGCTATAGGGAAATCTTATCTCATCAACGAAGGTACATGGGTAGATGCAATGTTAGTGTTGGTTAGATGTGTTGATTCGTTAGTAGGGCTTAAAATGTGTTTGATTCCCATAGGCAATAGGTATGCTGTTCTTTAGTCATTGTGTGTTGTGTTTGTGTGTGTATTCCGCAGCACCCCTTGAGGGAGTCGAGTGTTGCTAGCTACATTCCAAGTTGTCATCGCTGTGGTGCACAACAAGTCTCATTGTTGATAGGGTCCCAAACTTTAAACCATTCTCCTCTCTCTCTCCAAAAACACGGAATTTAGAATCGCAACCTTGTCCTTGAAAGTAATTACCAGACTGTCGATAAACAAAAGACTCAAGTCAAGCTAAATGGGCTAACGCCTAACACTAAGGTGATCAGTATGCAAAAGCACATCTCCTCAAAGGTGATTTTCTACACAACGTTGGACCGCAGAGAATTCTCAATATGTCTCTTCATTCAATACCTCAACACAACACAGAGACCCTGTTGTCTTTTCTGTCTTCTCCTGCCAGACTGGGAGCAAGGATATGCATATTCTTGGTACCATTTGAAAGGAAACACTTTGAAGTTTGTGGAAATGTGAAAGGAATGTAGGAGAGTATAACACAAAAGATCTGGTAAAAGATAATACAAATAAAAAACAATTGTTATTTTGTATTTGTTTTGTACCATCTTTGAAATGCAAGAGTACGGCCATAATGTATTATTCCAGTTCATGTGCAATTTATATTTTGCCCACTAGATGGAAGCACGGTATGTGCAAAGTTTTTGACTGATCCAATGAACCATTGCATTTATGTTCAAAATGTTGTATCAAGACTGCCCAAATGTGCCTAATTTGTCAATTACTAACTTTTCATGTTCAAAATTGTGCACTTTCCTCAAACAATAGCATGGTATTCTTTCCCTGTAATAACTACTAAATTGGACAGTGCAGTTAGATAACAAAATGTTCTTGTTACTTACAACCTCATGCTAATTGCTTCAGCCTACGTTAGCTCAACCGTCCCATGGAAGGGACACCGATTCCGAAGGAATTTTACAGTAAGAGTCTCAATCTCTTGTCCTTTTACACTCTTTATGTAACGGCATGATAAACAATGCAAATGTGTTATTCTCATCTCTTACAGTTTTTCTCAGTTGCTAAAACACCATTTCTGAAACCTTGCTCCATGTCCTGAAAACATTAAACACAAAACCTCATCTTCAAGCATTATTTCAATAACCTCTGACTCGTCTTGCAAAATGAAACATTCGCCTCAAAACAGTTTTACCTGTGTTCAAAATCAAACACTGCTCTCAAATCATAAACAAAGTGATCAAAATGATATACACTCTCAAGCAATCAGTAAACAATTGTCACAGCCTACTAGGAGTGGTGGGTTGGAATCAGGCGCAGAGAGCAGGGTTCAGTAAATCTTGATTTATTCTCCGGCCAAAAAACGGTCATGCCAACATACAGGGCAGGGCGCATAAAACAGACCAGCCCAAACACAGGACCAAACAGTCCGGAGAATACAAACATGAAAACCACAACCAAAAGAGTAACAAAAAACAGTCCCGCACAAAACAAGGGCGGGTAAAACTACTACATATAGAGAAGCTAATTAAACCAAAATACACACAGGTGAAACTAATAAGACAAAACCCACAGACAAATGAAAAAGGGATCGGTAGCGGCTTGTAGGACGGTGACGACGACCGCCGAGCACCGCCTGAACAGGCAGGGGAGCCAGCTTCGGCGGAAGTCGTGACAACAATACAAAACATGTTGTTCAAAACATACAATTCTCAGGGAGAAGTACATTTTTAATCTAAAAAAATATTCATATTTTTCCGTCATTGTCTTTTGATGAACGAAAACATGTTCTATCATAGTAGCTCAAAATTGATCAGAAATTACTACTCTGCTTTGCTCTTTGCAATTTTGTTTTTTGTTCTTCCTCCTCCTTGTACTCCTATTTTTACAGTACTGTACCCTGCATCTCACAAACTTGTCCTTTGTCTCTGTGATACTGTAATTCGTGTTCTTTGTTGATATGAACCTGCAACCAGTCAAAATCTAGCTAAAATTCTCAATTGCTAAAACACTAAGACCCATTGGCTGAACAAAGTTCTCAGTTGCCTGGACTCATTTAGCTAATTATGCAGTCTGTTGTCAATACCTTAAACCATTTCACATGGTAAAACACAATTTGCAGATCTCACTTAGACTTTTCAGCAAAACTCTAAACACATTCTCATTCTGAAAACACATTCTGCACTCTATCCCTCGCTGTTTGTTGAAGTGCATATGTTTGCTTATACTAGATGTTAGCCTCCCATTGCTGTAGAGAGACGTTGGGGCATTTGGCTATACGTTTGACATTATAGTCATTTAGCAGACGGTCTTATATCGAATGCTTTATTGTCTGTAGACTACATGACATGGTGGAGTGACCAAAGATTCGACCTGGGGTCAAATACTATTAGTTGTCTTTTAAATAGAGTGTTTTTGATTGAGCTTTAAGTGAAGAGGAAATTAAGCAACGCCTGGAGGACAGTGGAAGTTGATAAAAATGCTATTGATATTTTTAAAACCAACGCATTTCGGCCCGTGGCCTTCATCAGGGTTTTTATTGATTGAACTTGACACATAGACAGTTAGTCAAAAGGATACTGTAAATCTTGGAGCCAGTGCGAGATCTGTGAACGGAATAACCTACAGTACAGAACAAACATGGTCTACACAACTAAACTGTCTGTTGTTCTTTCATGATATCCTAATCGACTTGATCTAAATTTGTGACATAAATGCTTTGACACAGAAGACCTGGCATCCCTCCATGGGTACAGTTTTAAATTGAGACGCAGTGACGCAGTGATCCTTTTCTGTTCTCTTTATTACAGATCTCATTTGGAGATGTTATGTTCTAATTAGCTTATCAGATCCCATTCTCATCACAATGACATCAAATGAAGCCTGTCGAATTCCATGTTATTTTGCTAATATTAGGAAGGAAAATAATGAGGTACTAAGGCCATTCAGTGCTGGTAATGTTTGCAGTGTTTCATGAATTATAACTAAAATGACAACATGTAGGAGTACGTGTACATTACAATGTCAACACATGCTAAACACTATAGTAATCACTGTCCTCTATCGGTCATAGACTGACCTTGTCTCTCTCTCTCTTTATTCCTCTCTGTCTTTTATATTTTCCCTGGTCCATCTCTTTTATTATGTCTCTCTTTTATTATGTCTCATCAGAAGCGATTCATCGAGCGGAAGTACAGACAGGAGCTGAAAGAGATGAAACGAGAGAGGGAGCGCCAGAAGAAGGTGGGAGACGAAGCAGAGGAAAGTAGGAAGTAACAGAGCCTTTCTCTGACCCATCGAGATGGACAGAGGACTTCTTTGACCAATTGAGATGGATGATATTGAATAGCGCATGGAAGGAGCAGGAAGTGGAGGGATGAACAATTTACAAACACTGAATTGCAAACAAAAAATGCATTTTCCTCTGACTACTCCCTTCATCTGCATCTGACTGGAGAAGATTTGTCAGGTGTAAACAATATGTTGGCAGCTTATCATTAGACTTGCTTTCACCTGATCAGTTCTTTCAGATCAGTGCAATGAAGGAGAGAATGCGAGGAGAGGACAAATTTCTAGACAATTGAGAAAGACCAACAGTCTACAGTCCACCCTGTTCTGTCTCGTCTCATTTTTATTGTGCTTGGTTGCGTTTGTGGTTGTTTTGAGCTGCTTTCATGTGTAGGTCTTAATCAATTTCATGTTGATTATGTACAGTCAGTTTTTACCTAAATCTACAGCACTGTTGGTCGTCGCTCATGATAATGAACGGCATCAACAGAAATGCTATGTTTTAAATGTCAATTTTTACTGCAAGTGATATTGATACTAATTGATATTTATAAGCGTATTTGAAATATAGATTTTTCATTATAATGAAATCTGTCCTCTTGATAGCCATACTCTTCATAATCAGTGTCCAACGACACATTGCTTAATGGGAAAACTAGTAGTGGCATATCACATGCACGTTATGAGGAGGGGAAAGTGTTAATATGATTTAATTACATTAAATATGTAAAATGCCACCATCTGTCGCGCATCTGCTGCCTCTTCCTCTAACAATGAAAAAATTGTTTTTCCCCCCTCTCTCCAAATCCGATATCCAGATTTTAAAGATCTTAATTATAGATTGTGTGGAATTAATGATTGCGTCAGTTCAGTAGCCACAGGATCCGTGCTATTAACCACTTTGTCTTGAATTTCAACGTACGTCATAAGAACTTAAGCTACAGTACCTTCGAGCTAGTCTGATGTCATCCTAGGCAAAAACTAAGGGAATATGGAATATGGCTAATGTGCAGACTGATTTTTTATTTCCAAATTGGTACAAATTTGGCCAGTGTCTAGGGTGTGGTTATGGTAAGTTTGAGTTTTTTGCCAGTCTGGCTGTCAAGTAGTCCCCAACTTTCTCACTTCCCATGTCTGTTAAATTTCCCTCTGTTGGGACAGCAAAGCTTATCTGATTCTGAAACACTGATGTCTGTGCATAGAAACAGTAAGGATGAATGCATGATTTTGAAGAAATTTAATTGTTGGATCATGTAAATATGCAGTAGAAAATCATGTTGTACAAAGCAGATAGATGAATTAATGGGCATCGTGTCATGACCGGGCCCCTTTTAACAAATTCACATACTATAACCTCTCATAGTATTAATCCACATAGAAAAAAATGTCTGCATCCCTATTCTCCATCCGTCCCCTGAAGTGTGCACTTGCATACTTTCTCGCATAGTAAGTAAGCCTTATCTGAGCCAAAACGGCCCATGGGGCAGGAGCCTAGCCCCTTTTTCTGTAGCGTGAGGCAGGTTGGTGTACAAGTACAGCCCCTAGACAGGATGCTACCTTCTCACATGGATTTAACATTCCTATTCTTGTAAATCCATGACGGGTAGTGTGTAAGTGCACCATTTAGGAGAAGGGTAGAGAATTGGGACATAGCAATAGACTGCTCAATAACATAGTCAGCAACATAATATAGAGGCAACCTTAAGGCTAGCCAACTGTCTACAGTTGAGGAGGACATCAGTACTGTATACTGTAGGCTAGCTCTGGTCCAGGGTGTGAATGGAAGCATCGGTGTTAGCAGGCCGCACTAACACCCTGGACCAGAATTTACTGTAGGCTAGCCATATCTGGCAGCTAACTCTTGTGTCCTTAGCTGAGCATGGTGTTAATGCACAAACATGTATTTATAGTGAAATTATGCTGCTGACACCCTGTATTAAAGAGAGACAATGGATGTACCAATCCCAGATTGCCCCTTTAAAGAAGGAAAACAATAATGCAGTCTTCTGCTGTCATTTCTCCTTCTGACATAAACTAGATGTCAAACCCTCAGGGCAGTAGAAGAATAACAGTTGTTTTTCAGTGTGAAGGGTTTAGGAACCCAAATAAATGCTGCTTATCAAAGCCACATTTGCCACAATCTCAAACAGTCACTTACACAGTGGGTGCTCAATGGTCTTTTAAAAACATTTTCTTTACACAGTTTCTTATTATAATGTTGAGCATATTATAGCAGTATACATTTTTAACAAGTGTGTTCTTGTCTTAGAGTACTGTCTAAGCTACCACACCATTTTCATCAAATTATAAGATTTTTTATCAAGTCCGATTTGTGTGAATCGTAAATGCTGCAGACAGAGAGAAAAATATAATCGTCATTGTGGCAATACCGTCAGTTGTGTTATTAGTTTGAAATGTCTGATAAATGTAATCTGTCCTCAGGTTGGCCTTTAGTAGAGAGTGGCCACTGCTTGTTTTAGCTAGGCTAAATCCCAAATGGCAGCCTACTCCCTATATTGCACACTACTTTTGAACAGGGCCCTGGGCAAAATTAGTGGACTATCGGGAATAAAGGGCCTTTTAGGATGCATCGCTATACTTTTTTTCTCTTGATGTACCGCTGCCCTCTGAGTGCTCCCTCATACATTCCTCTTATCAGCTAAACGATATCAAAGCTGTTTGTTCATAAATCATAGAGAAATAATGCTTGGGGGCAATATCGCAATGCTACTACTGTTTAATTTGTCTTTTGTGGACAATTTGGGGGTGCTTTGCTTCATTTGAATTGCTATATTTTCTTACTACATATATGTCAAACCATTTTATGACGGCAAACCATTTCATGACCATTTCATACGTAAGTGTCAGACCATTTCATGACCATTTCATATGTAAGTGTCAGACCATTTCATGCTCCTAATATTGTATTGACCTTTACCTCTTATGTCAAGGACAATCCCAAGGCAATGTCGACCCTCTTCCTCACAACTGAAATATCATATTTCCCTTAATAATAGGCAGCGTTTTCCCCCCACATCGCCCCAATATGTCAAGCCTGCGAATGCCCTTTTTGACAGTGTGCACTTCACAAATATATAGTCAACCACCAATCAATGACTTACATTTGAATGAAAAGGAAACTGTTTTAAAATACAGAACAGCATACAGAGTAAGACACCAAGTAAGGAATTCATGTTTAATGGGAACTGCATGTTTCGTTTATACTAAGCAACACACTGCTACTGTAACCCTCTATGCTTTCATGTCTATAGACAGTCTTCCAATAGGAATACATCATAATAATAACTACTTTATCTGTATAGTGCGTTTTAACACAAGTAAAAAGTGCCTCACTTCATAAAACAATCAAATAAAAAGTACTGACAGAGACAGGAAGAAAAATGACAAATGATAGCAAAATGAAATGACCTTCTAATGTATGATTTCAATGTATCTTTATAAAAGTGTGTCTTCAGCAGGGATTTAAAAAGAGGCACTGAATCGGCAGGCCGGGTATCCTCTGGCGGACCATTCCAAAGTCCAGGGGCCCTAATGGCAAAAAACCTGCTCTTCTTTCGTTTTCAACCGAGACTTTGGAATGGTCAGCGGTGCCCCTGCCAGAGGATCTCAGGCTGCATCCTGGCTCGTAGGGAGATGAAAGATCTGCGACATGGAATGGGGATAAACCAAGTCTAGCCTTACATGTGATTGATACAATTTTTGAAATATACTCCAAAAGTGACTGGGTAGCCTTTGTAGAGAAGCTAAAATAGGTGTGATGTGGTAACATGTCCTGGTGTATGTTTAAAAGAAGAGCTGCAGCACTTTGAACTAACTGTAGACAAACGGAGTGATTTCCTGACGGAGACATGCACACAAAAGAGTTACATTAATGTAGGCATGAGGAATAAAAAAGCGTGCATAACTTTCTCCGGATCAGTGACTGAAATAAGACTTGACTTTAGCTATTTTTCTTAGGTGATAAAAGCAGGACAGGACTACCGGTTTTTACATGCTCGAGGTCAAGGTCAAAGAGGACAAGGTTACTGGCCGTAGGCTTTACATTGGTGGACTAATGACCAAGGTTATTTACAATCTGGATGGGGGGGCCAAATCAAATATCCTCTGATTTTTGTGTCATTGAGCTGGAGAAAATGTTCAGTCATCCAACATTTTATGTCAACAAGACACTTGTGAAGGGTAGCTATGCTAGCTTGGTCACTGGGTCTGATTGTTAAATAAAGCTATGTCATCCGCCTAGCAGTGACACTGAATTGTTATGATTGTGGATGATGTCACCAAGGGGACAGGTAAAAAAGGATGTGGCCCAGATTTGACCCCTGAGGGACACAATAGTGAATAGCTGCTGGGGACATTACTGAACCACCCATGCTCACGGGAAACGTCTGCCACATAAATGACCTGAATCAGTCGAGGTCAACGCCAGAGTTTCGCCAGAGTTTCTCACCTACTTCTTCAGCCGGTCAACAAGGATGTTATGACAGGTATTACAGTAACACTTTTTAAAGAAGGTAAAAAAAAGTGAAGCATTATTGTGAAGGTTTACATTATTGACATTAGTTCTTCAGATACATGGTCCAGGTGTTTCAGGTACCCCCATACAGAATATAGTTTATGATCAAAATGATTGGCGTCCTTGATTTTTTAAATGTTTACCGTCATTTGATAAATATGAGTCAAAAAATACTGAGCTATATTGTACGATAAATTCATTTGACAATTATATTATTTTAAACTAATACAATTGCTCATATAACTATTTTTTATAACAATAATGAAAAACAAATCTGTATGTAAAGATTCGGTACGGAGGAATGGTCTAAGATCCCTCCCAATGTCTACTACAATCTCATAAAACATTTTAGCAAAAGGCTAAGTGCTGTTATCCTCACAAGTGGCGGGTACCAGAGTACTGAGCAATAATTTTGACCACTATTTTTGGGAAGAAAACAATATATTACTTGTTAAACAAAATCTCTTTCTCTGAGCAATTGTATTAGTATAATAATAAAAAATTGCATACATTAGCATACAGCTCAGTCTTTTTCTCATCTTCATCAAGGGTGTCAATAATTTCGGTCATGACTGTATGCGTTTGTCACAAATGGCACCCTATTCCCTCGATAGTGCACTACTGTTGACCAGAGACTTATGTACCTTAGGACAAATGTAATGCACTATGGAATAGTATGCCATTTGTGAGACAGAATATATGCAAAACTATAAGAAGATGTGGATCAGGTATTGACAGTCAGAAAGGTTTGTTTTCTGACGTCCAACCCATAGAAATACAATGAGTAGAGCGGTTGTCCCCATTCAAGTCAATTATGCTATAGTGGGTGACTGGCGGACAGTTTGAGTGTACCCATAGAGATAAAACATTCAGCCTCTCAGCAAGGCTTGTGTGATCTCAAAAGAGCATTGTGACATACAGAGTCATTGCTATAAGAGAGTGGATGGGAAGCTAGAAGCCTGAAAACAAAACATAACTGTACAATGTATCGTATCGATTTACAGATACGCACACACAAGCTACGATAGAACTCACAAAATGCAGCTTTTTTTTTGTCCCAGAAACACTGAAAAATGAATAGGCGTTGTCTGTCTATCAAGTCCACCACAAAACCACTTGCTGTTACTCCCTCCTTTGCAGGAAGCTTTTGAAAAAGAAAAGAGTAGAAGTTTGTTTGTATATAGAGATACTGTGTACGTGGGCCTGGTGTACAGAGTAAAGTACAACAACTCTTTTCGTCAGGAGTCCCCTGCTGCCTAGCAGAGAAAGAGAAAGACCACTAAATACTGACAGGATAGCTTATCTTCTTCCTCCTAGTCCTCCAGAGAGGTCAAACATCAACGGTGATCAACGACGGTAAGACACTGCCTCGTGTCTGTTTGTGTCCTCTTTGTTTTGTTCTATTGTTTGCCACTTTCAGAAAGTACCAGGAGTTAAGTTCACTTTCGCTAGTGTGCGAGTGTTTGTTTGTTTGTTGTATGTTTTCCTTTAGCTCCCCTCTTACGAGCCCCTTCTCTCTCATTAGGAATCCCTGCAGCTGTCACTGTCCTCTCCCCCGTACAAGTCAGCTAGTTTCTTAAACCTGGGTCCCCACTCGCTCAGGTAGTTATAGTCCTGGTCTCCCTCTATGGTCATGGAGCCCAGGGAGCTAAGGGACTCAGCAACCGAGCCGCTCCCTTCGTAGGCGTAGGTGGCCAGGGAGTCGTAGGGCGGTGCGGTGGGGTCCTGGTCGTTTTCCTGAAGCCTTTGGTTTATGAAGTTCCTGACGTCCGCGTTGTCCCTGTGGGCCGGGGGAAGGATCACAGTCCGACGGATGGGAGGGTGCAGGGTCTCGGGCTTAATGTCCCTGCGCTGTTTGCTCTCCTCTGTGGCCTCTGGGTTGCGCAGCGTGCCGATATCAAAGGCCTGGGTGTCCTCCTCTCCGCCCCCTTCATCGTTGTAGCTGACAACGTTGTCTCTCACATCCTCTTTGGAGATGATCAGAGGCTCCTTCTTCCTCTGCTGCCTCCTCAGGGCAGCGAACAGCACCACAATCACTATAGACAACAAAAAGAGAGGGAAAGAGAGAGAAGAAGTTGAGTATGAGATGGGAGAGGAGAGGCGAGGAAAGGAGAGGTGAGCAAAGGAGAGGAGTGTGCTTCGATTGATCATGATCACTTCAGAAACAAGACAAAAAAAGTCTGAGCAACTTTTTATATTTTTCCTTCCTGGATTCCTCCTATTTTCTGAAGGATAGCTTTTGTCTGTTGGGAACCATTGATGGTGTGGATATATGATACGCTCACTAATGTACTATGGTGGGCTGAGAAAGGCTTGCGCTGCCACATAGGACGTGTGATGTGAAACTTATCATTTATGTGTGTTGATGTGATTGACGCTTTAAATATGCTCTATGTAAGCCACATGCCAAATAACATTTTCTGTGTAATTTAAAAAGATTAATGGAAAATAAAGCTTTTTTTAATTGAACTGAATTGCAAAGTACTCACTGAGCAGTATGAGGACACAGAAGATGATGGCCATGAGGGCTCCAGTGCTGAGGCCTGCGGTAAGGACCAGAGCTTCCTGGTTACACAGCTGCATGTTCCCCTCGCGGTCGCAGGTGCAAACGTGCACCGTCAGGGTGTTGGTGCTGCTCTGCATGGGGAAGTCGCTGTCCGAGATCACCACGGGAACCAGATAGTTACTCCTCTGTAGCCGGCTGTAGCTGTTTCGTCTGGTCAGGATACCTGCCGTGTTGTCTGTTGGAGAGAAAAGTGTTAGAGTTAGCTACTATACAAGTTAGGTGGAGGAACGTTTCACAGTTTTTTAAGAGGCTTGTTTTCTTTCAATTTACCTTGTCTCAAATGTACGGCCTTAAATATTATATTTGAGTGTGCTTAAATATATATGACTAGGTGTGATTTACATATTGTGATCATGGCAGCTGTGGAATACATACAGCATGTTATGAATACACCAAATAAAAGACACAGACAATTAAATGTGTGTCAACTGCTGTTCTACAGGAGGAAGGGTCATACCTTTATTGTCTCTGACGGTGAAGTTGGCTTTCACAGAAGCCTCGTGCGCCAGACTAAAGAAGAACCTGTGTCCACCAATCGGCTCGTCAGCGTCTGCAGCACTTACTGTCTGAATCCTCTGAAAATGGCATGACAAATATGATCAAGCACAGATACCATACTTTATCTCGAGGAACAAGACGAATGTGTTAACTGACGAAGTTTATAAACTGATAAATGTTAGATCAGTTGGGGACCTTAGGTGGCAAAGAAGACCTGCTGTAGGGGGTTTAAAATAATTGTACATTGTTTTCCATTACCTGGTTAGCCTTGGCGTTTTCACAGACAAATGTCTCGTAGTAAGTGGCGAACGTAGGAGCGTTGTCATTAACGTCCAGTACTCTAACATAGACTGGTACACGACTCATCAGCCGTGGGTTGTCTGTGTAACAAAGGGACATGACATTTAATAACAACACCAAGTAAAATACAATAAATGCCTTTGATACAATTATGATACTGTTCTGTGTCTCAGCAAGCACTTTGGTGTAAGTCCCTCAAATTCAAATCTAGACTTTGAAGTCAGTTCCACTGCTTTTTTTCATTCTTACCCTCTAATCAGAGACTGATTTAGTCCGGCGACGGCAAGTGGGTGCAATAAATTACCAGGTAGAATAGAAAACCAGCAGGACCGCGTAGTGTAAGATCTGAATACCCCTGCTCACAGTGGAAAATACTGTAGAACAGGGGTATTCAAATCTTACACTACGACAGTGGCTCGCACCCAGTAGGGGGAGATGAACAAACGCAAAGCAAGCACTGCCCTATGAGGTCTGGAGTAAGTCTGGTATGTTGTTGTACCTGATCTGGTGTCCCAGGTCTGAATCAGTCCATGATTACATATTTTGTTATGTGGAACTGGATTCAAGGTCCATATTGGATTTGGGGGCTATAGAAGTAGATCTGCTTTGTCTTGTTGATACAATGATGCAAACTCAACTACTCATACTACTGTACATGTAACTAGAAAGTACTGTACTAATTCACCACACACACACACATGCACACACATGCACACACACAAACACACACGTACATCAATGATCAACAAGGCCAAGGCTTTCGACTCTGTCAATCACTGCATTCTTATTGGCAGACTCAACAGCTTTGGCTTCTCAAATGACTGCCTCAGCTGGTTCACCAACTACGTCTCAGATAGAATTCAGTGTGTCAAATTGGAGGGCCTTTTTGTCTGGAACTCTGGCAGTCTCTATGGGGGTGCCACAGGGTTAAATTCTCGGGCCGACTCTTTTCTCTGTGCATATCAATGATGTCGCTCTTGCTGCTGTTGATTCTCTTATCCACCTCTACACAGACGACATTATTCTGTATACATCTGGCCCTTCTTTGGCCACTGTGCTAACAAACCTCCAAATGAGCTTCAACGCCATACAACACTCCTTCCTTGGCCTCCAACTGCTTTTAAATGCTAGTAAACCTAAGTGCATGCTCTTCAACCGTTTGCTGCCCGCACCTGCCCGCCGGACTAGCATCACTACTCTGGACGGTTCTGACCTAGAATATGTGGACAACTACAAATACCTAGGTGTCTGGTTAGACTGTAAACTCTCCTACCAGACTCATTTTAAGCATCTTCATTCCAAAATTAAATCTATAAGTCTTTGCTAGGTAAAGCCCCGCCTTATCTCAGCTCACTGGTCACCATAGCAACACCCACCCGTAGCATGCGCTCCAGCAGACCCACTCCAATTTGCTTACCGCCCAAATAGGTCCACATACGATGCAATCTCAACCACACTGCACACTGCCCTAACCCATCTGGACAAGAGGAATACCTATGTGAGAATGCTGTTCATCGACTACAGCTCGGCATTCAACACCATAGTACCCTCCAAGCTCGTCATCAAGCTCGAGACCCTGGGTCTCGACCCCGCCCTGTGCAACTGGGTACTGGACTTCCTGACGGGCCGCCCCCAGGTTGTGAGGGTAGGCAACAACATCTCCTCCCCGCTGATCCTCAACACTGGGGCCCCACAAGGGTGCGTTCTGAGCCCTCTCCTGTACTCCCTGTTCACCCACGACTGCGTGGCCACGCACGCCTCCAACTCAATCATCAAGTTTGCGGACGACACAACAGTGGTAGGCTTGATTACCAACAACGACGAGACGGCCTACAGGGAGGAGGTGAGGGCCCTCGGAGTGTGGTGTCAGGAAAATAACCTCACACTCAGCGTCAACAAAACTAAGGAGATGATTGTGGACTTCAGGAAACAGCAGAGGGAACACCCCCCTATCCACATCGATGGAACAGTAGTGGAGAGGGTAGCAAGTTTTAAGTTCCTCGGCATACACATCACAGACAAACTGAATTGGTCCACTCACACAGACAGCATCGTGAAGAAGGCGCAGCAGCGCCTCTTCAACCTCAGGAGGCTGAAGAAATTCGGCTTGTCACCAAAAGCACTCACAAACTTCTACAGATGCACAATCGAGAGCATCCTGGCGGGCTGTATCACCACCTGGTATGGCAACTGCACCGCCCTCAACCGTAAGGCTCTCCAGAGGGTAGTGAGGTCTGCACAACGCATCACTGGGGGCAAACTACCTGCCCTCCAGGACACCTACACCACCCGATGTCACAGGAAGGCCATAAAGATCATCAAGGACATCAACCACCCGAGCCACTGCCTGTTCACCCCGCTATCATCCAGAAGGCGAGGTCAGTACAGGTGCATCAAAGCTGGGACCGAGAGACTGAAAAACAGCTTCTATCTCAAGGCCATCAGACTGTTAAACAGCCACCACTAACACTGAGTGGCTGCTGCCAACACACTGACACTGACTCAACTCCAGCCACTTTAATAATGGGAATTGATGGGAAATGATGTAAATATATCACTAGCCACTTTAAACAATGCTACCTTATATAATGTTACTTACCCTACATTATTCATCTCATATGCATACGTATATACTGTACTCTATATCATCGACTGTATCCTTATGTAATACATGTATCACTAGCCACTTTAAACTATGCCACTTTGTTTACATACTCATCTCATTTGTACATACTGTACTCGATACCATCTACTGTATCTTGCCTATGCTGCTCTGTACCATCACTCATTCATATATCCTTATGTACATATTCTTTATCCCCTTACACTGTGTACAAGACAGTAGTTTTGGAATTGTTAGTTAGATTACTTGTTATTACTGCATTGTCGGAACTAGAAGCACAAGCATTTCGCTACACTCGCATTAACATCTGCTAACCATGTGTATGTGACAAATAAAATTTGATTTGATTTGATTTGAACTGGCCTACCTGGTTAAATAAAGGTGAAATAAAAAAAAAACATGGTACTTACTGAACTCAGTGGCAATAACAGAGACATTGTGCCAGGCGATGTCCTCTCTGTCCACAGTCCTCAGCATGAACACTGAGCCGTTACCTGGGTGCACGTTGAGCACCCTGTCCATGTCTGTACGCCGGTCAATAGAGTACCTGCACATAGCAAACAAGTATTAGCTTCCTCACTTTGTTTTCACATAAACCCAATGCACTGTTGGCAGTGAGGCAGTGTATAAGCTTCTTCACGTTCGCAGGAATATTATGCACCCTGCCTTTGTCTGTGCGCTGTTCTACCGAGTACCCGTATCTGCACATAACAAACAAGTATAAATGTCCTTGCATTCTTTTTATAGAAATCCAGTGCCACATTATCACAACAATACATCCTACTGCTACAAATATCATCCAATTTGAAAGCAATTTGGATGACTGACAGTTGTGGATTGGTCGTTCGTCTAAAAATAGAATGACTTCAAAAATATGTATCTGTGCTATCATGGACAAACACAAAGGCATACACACACACGCACACACACACACACACACACACACACACACACACACACACACACACACACACACACACACACACACACACACACACACACACACTCACACACAAAGGCATACACACACACACACACACACACACACACCATTTATGTGCACCCACTCACACACACACACACACACAGACACACACACACACCATTTATGTGCACCCACCCAACTCACACACACACACACACACACACACACACACACACACACACACACACACACAAAGGCATACACACACACACACACACACACACACACACACACCATTTATGTGCACCCACTCACACACACACACACAGACACACACACACACACCATTTATGTGCACCCACCCAACTCACACACACACACACACACACACACACACACACAGACACACACACACACACACAGTGTGTGAACAAGGGCGATCAGTCGCTCAGGTATCGTGTACCATCGCACCCCCTACCCCAATCTTCCCTCTATTCCATATCCACACTCTTCCACTCTCCCCTTTCACAGCCACTATTTTTACTCCTTTTTTCTGAACAACCAACATTGTTAGCATCTATCTATCTAAATGCGCCCTACACTCTCACAGACAAACACACACACATACAGACACACTATTTGCCCCTCTCGTTTCTGACAGTTAGTCTAAGATTGTTAAATCTGTTGCTGTTGGGGTGCTAATTGCCTTTCTAATATTCTCAATAATTCAGTCGGCTGAACTCCTTCGCTGATTAATAACAACAGATAAGTGTGTATGTGTGTGTGTGCATGTGTCTGTCCTCTCCCCTCCCCAATGTGTGTGTTTGTGTGTGTGCGTAGTACCTGACGGGACTGCGGCTGCTGTCTGGATCTGTGGCGCTGACTGATCCAATGATTGTGCCTACTGCCACGTCTTCTTTGACCTCCATGACATAGCCGACCCGGTCGAACACGGGCGGCTCGTCCACATCCTCCACGATCAGTTTGACCGTCGCCCCGTCCGTGGTCGCCGCATAGCGCAGGAACCGAGGGTCAGGGTTGGAGTTCTCCACCTGGATCCTTAGAGTGTAGGACCGTTTCCTCTCAAAGTCCAGAGACTGAGGAGACAGAGGGAGAGTGGAGAAGAGAGGGTTAACAACTCACACGCACTCAATCGCCAGATGACACATTTCTATTCCACTTCCTTTCCTTTTCACACAGACAAATCCTGTGACATGCAACACCCTCCTTGTCTAAGCAACACACACACACACACACAAGCGCACAGACACACACACACACGCACAGACACAGACACACACACACACACACACACACACGCACACACACACACGCACGCATGCACAGACACACCAAACAACGCGCACTCTATCAACAATTGAATTGATTCAGTGTGACTCAACCTCTCTGTCCCTCGTCAGTTGACACATTTTTAATTCACTTCCCCTCTCACACAGACAAATCCTGTGACTTGCAACACAATCCTCGTCGAAGACACACACAATATCAACAATTGAATTAATTCAGTGTAACTTAACGACTCAACGACTGCTTTCTAGTGTCTGGGGTGACAGGGAGCCTAGTGGCTAGAGCGTTGGGCCAGTAACCGGACTGTTGCTAGTGTAGTAGAAGAACGTGAGAAGGTAATATACTCGCGACTGGTGACTTGCTGAAACCAGCCTGGTGTGTTGATTCAACACGGCATTGTCCGGAGTGATAGCGGTATATTTGCATCTCACAGGAGCGAGTCACACCTTTGCTGTAGCAATCTCCAGGATGCGAAGTTCTCGTGGAAATCCTAGGGTCACTGTCACCAGGAAAGGTGTGAAGACTGATGAAACTTGAATCAACGAAATTAATGTTACTGTGTGAATTAAATTGTTTGTTTGTTTCAAGAGCTTATAAAGAGCTGCACATTTCGATATGTCTTATTGCATTGTATGTTTTCTGGTTGATGTATTTTTCAAGTGGATTGAAATTGTATGTTGGGTTGACTGGTTATCAGGCACATTCCTATTGTCTGGTCATAACATTCAAATTGAGTTGATTAGATTCGAATCTGGGTGTGTTTTCCTGTTTCCGTTTTCACTCGCAAAGTGCTACGTCATTTTAATTCGAGCTCCTGCGCGTATCAAACACACCGTTTGTCTCTTAGAGATGATTCTGAACTGAAGACACATGTAACCATGTTAAGTCTTAGCCTATTGGGGATAGTAATTTACTCTGTGTTACTTTGTAATGTATGTATTTCATGTGCACTCTAATTGTTTGAGTGTCAATTATTTCGTAATACATTCTATTAGTTGAATTGAGCAAATGCATTCCTCGTTTTACAGAGTAATTATTTGATTGACTATGTGCCTATAATTGAATAGGGCTATTGATAGTTGTTAATTACACAATACACATAGCATATACAGTACGCTTGGTCTCTAACTGTGCATCTCTGAGCTGAGGACAACTCAATAATTTGATGCTAGGACATTAATTGCCAGATATTAGCTCCTTGTTCCTCAGCCTCTTAATAATTGCATAACAGTAAACCTAGACATGTGTATCTTATAGTATTCTGAGTGGTTACTCAAGGCTCGCAACCTTGGCTATACCCACTGGATGCGGGTATGGGCCTATAGCATTCACATAATAATGGAGTCAGATTGATAAATGTAGTTTATTATTATTCAACATACATAATGGAGACCCCTCATCCTCAGTCGATGGGGATTTCCACCAACCGACATTATGGTTGGATCATTTCCAACCAAACTAAATGGTGACTCATCCAGCTATTGGCGATATCTATATTACATTACACTAGTTCAAATCCCCAAGCCGACAAGGTGAAAGATCTGTTGTTGTGCCCTTGAGCAAGGCACTTAACCCTAATTGCACCAAGTCTAGGTCCAAGAGGCTTCTAAACGGCTTCTACCCCCAAGCCATAAGACTCCTGAACATCTAATCCTGAACACCCCCCCCCCTCCCCCTTTTACACCGCTGCTACTCTCTGTTGTTATCATCTATGCATAGTCACTTTAATAACTCTACCTACATGTACATATTACCTCAACTAACCGGAGCCCCCGCACATGGACTCTGTACCGGTACCCCCCTGTGTATCGTCTCGCTATTGTTATTTTACTGCTGCTCTTTAATTACTTGTTACTTTTATTTCTTATTCTTACTCATATTTTTATTTTTTAAACTGCATTGTTAGATAGGGGCTCGTAAGTAAGCATTTCACTGTAAGGTCTACCTGTTGTATTCGGCGCATGTGACTAATATAATTGGATTTGATTTGATAACGGCAGCCCCTGGCAGTGACCCCACTCTCCGAGGGTGTATCGGAAGAGTTGGGATATGCAAAAATAAGTTTCCAATTCACACATGCGCGTGTGAAAATAGGACAAATATGAGCGCCACACAATTAGCATTACATTTTGTCTTGAGTAAATTTACTCAGGTACGTGGTGTAAAAAAGGTTTAAAAAGGTCTCCTCTTCTTGTGTGTGAACCCCAATAATCTCTCCTTTCTCCTGAAGTGTGCACTTGTTTGCTTCTAAGCGACTTTGGGTCCATTATATAAATACCATGTATTATTATTATCATTATTATATATTATTTCCTTCATGGCTTTGAAAGGAAATGACTGGTCTATGCTATGGAAACACTAGCCATGGGATGAAACCTCTGGCTCTGTGCTTCATCTTTAAGAGTGTCATCACACCAACCGCTCTCTGGAAAGAACACATCTGACGTGTGCCTTTAGCTGTGAGGGAGCTACTGCCAAATCAAATGCAGTCATTTAACCAGAGAGGTAGGTGTGTGTGTGTGTGTGTGTGTGTGCACTTGCATCAGTGCAGGTTTTTCAATGCCAATGAGCTTTCAACTGGCCATTGTCTGCCTGTACCGAACTTGATATCAAACAAATACAGACATTTGATATGACCCTTCATACTCAATAAATCGTTGATTTATTTTTTTGTCCTTGCTTGGCTTTTCCTCAAGACAGGGGTTTAATGATGTCAACATGAGCATGTGTTGTTTGGTGACAGTGCTAGTGGTACAGGAGAAATGGCATGCCCTTTTACCTAGATGAGCCATTTAATTAAAGTAGGCTCGGCTGTAGACCAGACCCTGTACACACGCACATGCACACGCCCGCACATACACACAGAGCGAGAGAGAGCGAGCCGAGATCCCTCCAATAGCATTACAACGGTAGCATCAGCAGAAGGCAATTACATCTCCCTCCACTCAATGACGACCTGGTGGAAGTGGCGTGATCGATTTAAAGCCACACTAGAGGATAAGAGGGCGTTTGATAAAGCAACAATCTGATTCTGTTTAATACATCAAAACATACTATAGCTCAGAGCACCCAGAGGACTACTGGCTGGTTCTGGTGAAATAAATACCCAGCATCAATCTGATCTGCACTCAGAAACCGTGACTAAGAATGCATCCTATCTGAGCATGTGAATGTACAATCTGACATGACTGGATAGCAATGTGGCAAAATCCACCCTTTCAAAAAGCAAGGTGAAGCTGTTACCATATCACTTAAATCTACTAGATACTTTTAGGGCCCTAGGGAGTACTGGTTAGGGGTTGATTTGGAATGCAAACATTTTGAACAAGTGTGGACAGTCGTACAGTCTAGCGCAGTGTTTCCCAAGCTCTCTCCAAGGGGTGCACGTCTTGGTTTTTGCCCGAACACTACACAGCTGAATCAAGTTATCAAAGCTTGAGGATTCGTTGATTATTTGAATCAGTTGTGTAGTGCTAGGGTAAAAACTAAAACGTGCACCCCTTGGGGCCCCGAGGATCGAGTTTGGGAAACCTTGATCTAGTGTTTATAGGGGTTACGGTTCAATTTCGAATCCAGCCATACTGAACTTTCTGAGAGTGATAACACCTAGGGAGTAGGGTCGAATGCCCCATTAACAAGGGACTAGGAGTGATTTGGAATCCAGCCATACTGAAGGAGTGACCTAGGGATTAGGAGCGAAGGAATAGGGACTAGGGACAAAGGGTAGTGGTAGATTTGGAATCCAGCCATTCACTGACCTTCCTGAGGGTGATGACACCATCCTGTGTGCTCCTATTGGTTGAGATGTCGAACATGGAGGGGCCGTCGCTGCTGGTGATTCTGTAGTTCATCTCAGCGTTCCTGCCGATGTCAGCGTCCGTAGCTCGCAGCACGGCCACTGTCGAGCCCGGTTCTGTCGACTCGGGAGCTTTGAACTCATACAGACCTGGAGGAAAGAAATACGCATGTTCGTTTTTTCCATCTGTAGCACCTGGATCAACCCCTAAACTAAACTATACTTTTAAATACTGTACATCTTCAAAGCCAAGATCAATCAATCTTGCATAATTTATTTATTCAATTCTGAAAACATTGGCCCATGCATAGCTAGTTATTTTCACCAGATGATTTCCTGGTTTGAGCCATATAAATTGATGCGTCCCTGTCTGCCAACTTGAGCACCCCACTGTATCTCATATGCTTCAATAAATAGCTGGCCTGGTCTGCAGAGGGATGGACCTGATATACACATGGGCTGCATATACAAACACCACTGACACCATCATAAAACATGCTGACATCATTCTGGACAACGCCTGAGTCGGCAGGTCCCACACACACATCTTGCATGCAGGCACGCAAGTGTACACACACACACGCTCACACACAAAGGCATGGGCACACACACAGACTCAGACATTTTTGTTTTACTATCGTTGTAGGGAACAAACAATTAATTCCCATTCAAAATCCTATTTTCCTTAACCCTAACCGTAACCCCTAACCATAACTATCCTTGTGAGGATTTATGGTCTCCACAAGGATAGTAAAACCACACACACACATATCACACTCCCTTCTTGTTCTGTCCATTGAGGTTAGGTGCAGGGACAGTGTTTGTCTCCCTGTTGTAGAGGGTGATAAACGGAGTCAGGGTTTCTACGTTTGTGTGAGTTTTGTCACGTGAAGAGCTGTTTGGCTTGTGCGCGTTGATTCTAACCGAGTGTAACACGCCCACACACACACGCAAACACACAGAGATAAACACAGAGACACAGAAGCACACACACACACACACACTGCTGTTACTGAGGGGAAACAAAATGACACCAGTAATCTGTCAATCTGATGCAGCTGCCTTTGCAATTCACCAGATGCACCAGAAAGGGAGAGAGCAAGGGAAAGAGAGGGACAGGAGACAATGTGTGAGAGGAGATTGAAGGAAAGTGGGAGAGGAGTGTATGAGAAAAAGATGAATGGCAAAAAAGAAACACTGAAAGTGAGGACGAGGAAGGAGAAGAAACACGAGAAACAAAGGACAGTAGCGGAGCCACACACGGTGACATTGAGAGCGTTAGAGAGAGCAAGAGAAAGAGATGGAGAATGACAGAGAGAAAGAGAATGAAAGTGATAGAGTTAGAGATAAAGAGAGAGCGACAGAGAAAGAGTGAAGAAGATAAAACCCACAGTGTACTCTTTTCATTTAAGAGGGATTAGCAGGCCGATCTGATGCACTGTGCAGGACCCTTCACTCTCTCATATGGCTCTACATTTAATTATGCCAAGCCTTCAAGAGAGCAGCACTGCCACACACAAACACACACACACACACACACACACACACACACACACACACACACACACACACACACACACACACACACACAGACACACGCCACAGCAGCACAGTAATACTTGCTGCAATAATCCACATTCATTTTGAAATTGCCACCAGATGGAGGCTGCCTGGTTGGCACAAGCCTGTATAGTGAACTGAGTTTTATATTCAGGGGACTGATGTGTGTGTGTGTGTGTGTGTGTGTGTGCGTGCGTGCGTGCGTGGATGAGCGCATGTGCGCGAGTGTGTGTGCTTATGTGTGTGTGTGTGTGAGTGAGTGCATGTGCATACACACATCTGTCTGTTTTTGTGCACTATACTCACTCTTTGGGAAGCGTGGTGGGTTGTCATTGACATCAGAGAGGGTAATGCTGACTGTGGTGGTCCCTGATAACCCACCCATCTGTCCAGCCATGTCTTTAGCCTGGATCACAACCACATAGTTCTCCTTGGTCTCCCTGTCCATGTTAGGCAGGGCTGTCTTGATCACACCTGAATGTGAAGGACAGACAGTCAGGACAGACGATCAAAGTGATGCAAGACGAGATACTTCTGATCGATATAGATATTTATAGCACTAACACTTTTTCCGAAGAGGAAATTAATTGAATATCAAACAATAGGGGATGTGAGGTGCACATCATTCAAACCTAGTTCTGAGCAGCGTTGGTGAAACGCACGGTGAACGCAGGGGTATAAAACTAAAAATCCTGCTCTTTCATCACTTAGGATGTGGCAGCAGGGGAGGAGGGAGACACAGAGGAGTGTGTGTGTGTGTGTATCTCACTCGCTGATGGACAGCTAGCAACTAAAAAAACATGCTAGTCCATTCAAGTAGTTCTGAGGGGGAACAATACATAGATATACAGTATGTGTGTGTACTGTATGTATACACCAGTACACTCTGAATACATCTCTCTACACTAGCTTTCTCTCTCTTTATCTTTCTTCTCTCTCTCTCTCTCTCTCGTTCTCCCTCTATTCTTTCTTAATCTCACTCTCTGTCTTTTCTCTCTCTCTCTCTCTCTCTCTCTCTCTCTTCTTTCTATCTTTTTATCTTTCCCACTCCCTCTCTCGTTTTTTGCTACTCTCCCTCATTCACTCTTATTCTTATTCTCCTCACAGTCATAGACACAGAGCGAGAGAGAGAATCATGCTTATGATGTCCAAGCCTGCCTTTGTGTTGGGGGGGATGTCAGTTTACATGGCACATCTGGCATAAACCACATTACTGTTAATCCTGCGATTAAAACTGCAAATATATTTTTTTGGGGGTCGCCATTTCCCTTTTGTTCAAGCAAAGAACACATTTGGGATCCATTCCAAAGCACACATTACAAATGATTAAATATAGCAGTGGTGACGGAGCAGTGGGATCAAAAAGCGGCGGCTGGCGGAAATTCTGTCCTTCTTTTCTGTCATGTCTCTTCAGTCTGACACGGGAGTTAATAGCCGTGGTGAGCGCACACGCACGCACGCACACACACACACACACACACACACACACACACACACACACACACACACACACACACACACACACACACACACACACACACACACACACACACACACACACACACAGAGTCTCCAGACGTGGTAGTGAGGGGGAGTACACTGTTCGTATCCTGGTTCACTCGCAGTATGGATTTGGGAACCATTCAGGTGTTAGTTGAATCTTCAGTGAGGCAGGTTAATGGCACCTTGTGTATACTTCCCTGGGAACTTTGCTCCCTTGAGCCTCAGATAGACTGTAGAGGGTAAATATTATAGAACTCTGTATTTGCATTGTAACTGACCCTAATTCTCCTTTCTGTCTACAGAAAAACAAAAAGACAGGGTCTGGGGCCTCCCGGGTGGCGCAGTAGTTAAGGGTGCTGTACTGCAGCGCCAGCTGTGCCACCAGAGACTCTGGGTTCGCGCCCAGGCTCTGTCGTAACCGGCCGCAACCGGGAGGTCCGTGGGGCGACGCACAATTGGCCTAGCGTCGTCCGGGTTAGGGAGGGGTTGGCCGGTAGGGATATCCTTGTCTCATCGCGCACCAGCGACTCCTGTGGCGGGCTAACCAAGGTTGCCAGGTACACAGTGTTTCCTCCGACACATTGGTGCAGCTGGCTTCCGGGTCGGATGCGCGCTGTGTTAAGAAGCAGTGCGGCTTGGTTGGGATGTGTATCGGAGGACGCATGACTTTCAACCTTTGTCTCTCCCGAGCCCATACGGTAGTTGTAGCGATGAGACAAGATAGTAGCTACTAAACAATTGGATACCACGAAATTGGAGAGAAAACAGGGTAAAATAGAAAAAATAAAAAAATAAAAAGACAGGGTCTGTTAACACTGACCTGTGTTGGGCTCTACAGAGAAGTATGGCTGTCCTTGCAGGATGCTGTAGACCACCCTGGCACTGTTACCATATGTAGGGTCATCAGCGTCTGTAGCGGTCACCTGCGTCACCACCGTGCCTGGGGAAGGAAAGAAGGAGGAGGAGAAAAAAAGAGGGCAACTTGGTGAGCAAAGTTATACATATGGAATGGAGTCGGAGGGCGTTGGGGAACACTCAATAACACAAGATTCAAGACAACTTCCTGAATAAGGCCAATAAAGTGAACTGGGCTGAACTGAAGTCTTTGGTGGCGTCACAACCCCCCTGCATACTATTCTATGCCCTCTATACATACGCAGCAGTACCAGCAGCCAGAATAGCAGCTCTGCTGTTTGCAAACCCCTAAAAACATATTAGTGTATCTCGAGTGTCTAACAACCATATATCTTATCCAAGGCAACGGCTGTGATCCATTTTCCTTATCAAAGAGGCGGAGAATGATATTTCAACAGAACAAAGGGGAGAAGTGTTTGTCAAATAGTACCTCCCAGCGATGCCTAGTGGGGCCCAGTGTTGACTCGTTAAATGCATAAGAATAATTAATTGAGTGGAACTATTTAATGGCAATGAACATAAATATAGAATTGTGCAATTGACATTGGAATCGTGACCAACGGAAACTTCTAATTCAGTGCCAATGTGAGGTCTGCACGGGTGAAACTAGTGGGGCGCTTTACATTGCTGCACAAACATCGGAAAGTTACTTTTCTCTTTAACCTCTTAATTGAATAAATAAAGTGCAAGCTAATTTCTTTGATGATACCACTTTGCTTTCTGAAGAGGGAATGCTCAGTATTTCACAGGACAAAGTGTCCAGTCGATTGCACTATAAAGGCCGGTCCAGAACAGGCCCTCTTTCAAGGCACACCTCACTTGTGGCTATTGGCAACTGCTTTTCTTACTTAGAGTTTGTAAACAGGCTGACAGTTTGTCACTTGTCGGTGTTATGTGACTATTTAGTGTTACGTGTATACTTCACATACCCAAGACTACCTAATATCTGAACTGCATGATTAATTGTCTACATTATTGACATACGCCAGGCAAAAACAGAGTTTTTAATGTGTTGTAATTGATAACTGGACAGAGTATTCATAAGATTAGCTCAAGTATATAATATAATCAGCATCATTGGGCCGCTTCACTTAGTTTGTTTGGCTGTAATAAAACAGTTAATGGCCTGTAATCATTCGCATTTAACGACTCAATTTATTCACCCCAAATGGCAACCTATTCCCTATGAGCCCTGCTCAAATGTAGTGCACTACATAGGGAATAGGGTGCTATTTGGGATGTGGACAATCTTTCCTCTCATTATTATGATTGATAAAGCCCTCATTGATCCAACAGGATAGGAATTTGTTTGTAACAACTTTAGCTTGTCTCACACATAAGCCTTCTAATCCTGCAATCCATTGCAGATACAAGTATGGCATATATTATTACCACTGACTGCATGCGATCCCCCTCTTCTATAATAATGTCTGGGCTATCAGCTTAACTGTGGAACTGTTTAACAATGGTCAGTCAGGCTATGAGTTACAGTTACACACAGGGCAAAACTGGATGACATGGTTATGACTTGACAACCAGAAACATTTCAACCACTTCTGCCCTGGTAGGTGTCTGTGGTAAGGAGTGAGTGAGATGGGATGTAGGGCTGTTCTCTGTAGCCTACTTCTGGCATACGCACCATGAGGTTATCTGGTATGTGTGTGAATTAAGGGTCAGGGTGTAGGTGTTCATACGCACCCAGTGGGGACATCTCAGGTACCTCTGTGAAGTAAGGGTCCTTGGTAAACTTGGGCTCATTGTCGTTAATGTCATGAATCTTGATGATAAACTCTGACTCTCCCTCTAGAGAGGTGTTAGTGATTCTGTTGACGGCCTTGGCCCGGAGCGTGTAGTAGGCCTTCTCCTCCCGGTCCAATCTCTTAGTGGCATGGATATCCCCAGAGTTCTCATCGATGATGAACAGACTACCGGCTCCATCACCGGTCAGGACGTATCGTATGCTACCGTCACCCCTGTCCCCGTCTGAGTGGAGCTGTAAGAGTAATGAGAAACAAAGGGGACGGAGTCAGTTCACAATGGCACTCAATCTCAATACAAAGGATTTGCAATGAATATGTACATTTCAATTATTGGACTCCTCTTGGGACAAACAAAGAAACTTCCATAGTCTGTGCCACTCTGTGCTCGTGACTGATTGCAAATGATCTGAAGACAAATAATCTAACTGTGACAGAACGATATCCTGACCATTTACATATTTTTTCTAAAATGACCCTTTAGATGTTTGATTTAAGACATTTGTGTTGTCCCCAATTTCCTATGCCATTTGCAGAAATAATTATAGTTTCATAGAAATGTAATCAGGTTGAGTGTGACCAGTTCTTACTAACTCCGAGGAGATCAGATTTCTCTAACATGCTGTAGAAATATGACATGATATTTTCACTTCTTCTTTTCTTCAATCATCTCCTCTCCTATCAATCTCCTCTCTACTCCTCTATTTGCTCGCTCTCCTGATGTGGCCTGTTTCTGTCTGCATGAACAACAGCTTAGCTTGCTCTGACATTTTAATTCAGCCACAAAATCTCCTCAACATATTCATGTCTGGGAACTCATCAAAATCTTGTCTGCGTCCTGAATTGCACTGTATTCCCTATACAGTACACTTCCAGGGCCCATAGATATCTGGTCAAAAGTAGTGCACTATATGGTATAGCCAATAGTGTACTTCTTGGGACACAACACTTGTCCTTCCTCTCTTTCCTCCTGCTGTTCCCCCTCCTTTATTATTTATATTTTAGTGCATTCAGAAAGTATTCAGACCCCCTGACTTTTTCCACATTTTGTTACATTACAGCCTTATTCTAAAATGGATTCCATTTTTCTACTGAATCTACTGAAATATCACATTTACATAAGCATTCAGAGCCTTTACTCAGTACTTTGTTGAAGAACCTTTGGCAGCGATTACAGCCTCGAGTGTTCTTCGGTATGACGCTACAAGCTTGGCACACATGTATTTGGGGAGTTTATTCCATTCTTCTTTGCAGATCCTCTCAAGCTCTGTCAGGTTAGATGGGGTTGTTACTGTACAGCTATTTTCTGGTCTCGCCAGAGATGTTCGATCGGGTTTAAGTCTGGCTGGGCCACTCAAGGACATTCAGAGACTTGTCCCGAAGTCACTCCTGTGATGTCTTGGCTGTGTGCTTAGGGTCGATGTCCTGTTGGAAGGTGAACCTTTGCCCCAGTCTGAGGTCCTGAGTGCTCTGGAGCAGGTTATCATCAAGCATCTCTCTGTACTTTGCTCCGTTCATCTTTCCCTTGATCCTGACTAGTCTCCCAGTCCCTGATGCTGAAAAACATTCCTACAGCATGATGCTGCCAACACCATTCTTCACTGTAGGAAAGTTGCCAGGTTTCCTCCAGACATGATGCTTGGCATTCAGGCCAAATAATTAAATATTGGTTTCATTACACCAGAGAATCTGTTTTCTCAAGGTCTGAGCGTCCCGTTAATGCGAGTGTATTTGTATTTCATAGTGTTCAGTTTATGTTTTAAAATAAACATTATGGACACTTACCACACTGTGTTTTGGTCCTCCGATCCTTCTCGCTTCTCCTCCTCAGAAGAGGAGGACGAGATCCCTTACAGCTATAAGAATAGCTGTATTGGGTGCAGATGACTGATATGCTCATTTTTGTGTCCGTCTCTACACGTATACAGACGAGGAGGCATACAAAGGATTGCCAATTGGTATTGGTTTGTTATGCAGATCACATGTACCTCTTCAATGAAAATCCCATAGGCCTCTACATTATGGACAAGGTATGTGTATGAACACCATTATAAAAAACGTTTTTTTCCCCATTCACATTTACAAAAAAAACAAGGTATGAATACTGTTGTGTGCATGTTTGTTAAACATCTGTATAATTACTATTTATTGGATTCACAGACCCTCCCTACACCTCTGATGAATATAACAGGAAACCTGTTCGATCCCCATGCTCTGCAAAATCATTGCTATGGATATGGAGAACATCAACATTAACATACCAGAGGATATACCAGTTGGACTTGGGGCTCTGCTGGGAGTTTACCTCATATTTAGACTTTTTTTTCCCCTGCTTTGACACTGAAAATCATAAACACTGACATTTACAATATTGTGTTATTGTTATCCTTATTATTATTAATAATACAAAAAATAATAGGGGAGGGGGGGTAGTTAAAAAATTAACCCCAAAACGTTCTTCAAAGGTTCTTTGAGGATCCTTTAAAAGGGGTTATTTGAAAAACCCTTTTAATGGGTTCTTTGAAGAACTTATAGGGGTTCTTCTACAGTTTCAATTTGAAGAACCCCTAAAGGATACTCCAGGAACCTCTTATTTTTAGAGTGTAGTCTCTATTATGCCCCTCAATTATCTCAGCCAATCATGGACCCTTCCTTTCTTCCTACATAGCTCATTTATTCATATTTACGGACCCCAGACCAGCTTGTAATTAAGGCATATGAAAGTTCTTATGTTAAAGAACACAATATTTTTTTTCAAAAAGCCCTACTTTGAAGTAGGAAATAGCATCAAAAGCCTACGATCCTGAATCCGGTCACACAATGTGGTGTGTGACTTGCTAGCTTCTGGTGCTGGACAGATGGAGTATGTTAGATTGTGCAGTCAGTAAATTCAATCAGGTGGATGAGCACTGCAACAGTATGAATGTGTCCCAAATTGCACCCTATTCCTTATGCAGTGCACTACTTTTGACCAGAGCCCTATGGGTCTGTGGGCCCTGGTCGAAAGTATTGCACTACATAAGAAATAGGGCACCATTTGGGACGAAGACAGTATGCACCCTACTCCCTCTCTCTCTAAAATATGAATGGCTTTTTATTTCAGGTGCTGGAAGGCTTTATATAACTAATTCATTGTGTTCTGTGTGAAAACAAAGCTGTGGAAGCAAAATGGCTGCCTTTTAAGTTTAGCATCTTTAATATTTCTGTGTTTGTTGTAAACACTGAAAGATATGATCGTTGTGTTTTCCAACTATCTAACCAAGTTGGGAGAAGCTAGCTACTGACTGTCTATATTTGTGGTTATGTTGTGCTGACCATGTACCTCCACCTCTGGTGTGGCAGGTAGCTGAGTGGTTAAGTGTGTTGGGCCACTAACCAGAAGGTTGGTGGTTCAGATCCCTGAGCTGGCAAGGTGAAAAGTCTGTATTTTTGTCCTTGAGCAAGGCAGTTAACCCCCAACAACAACTTTGTGTACGTTGATTAAGGCAGCCCCCACACCTCTCTGATTCAGAGGAGTTGGCGTAAAAGGTAGAAGGCACATTTCAGTTGAATGCATTCAGTTGTTCAATCTTCTTGTTCCTCTCCCAATGAGATACATTTAAGTAATTTAGCAGACACACATCCAGAGCAACTTAAAGGAGCAATTAGGGTTAAGTGCCTTGCTTAAGGTCACATCAACAGATTTTTCACATAGTCCGCTTGGGGATTCAAACCAGCAACCTTTTGATTACTGGCACAACGCTCTTAACCGCTAGGCTACCTGCCACCGATAGACAGACAGTGTGACATATTCCGTCTAATCTTGTTTGTATGGACAAAGTGAGTGCTCGGGGTCTGCTCTTTTGGTTTTGAGGGGTTCAGCATCATTCCTTCATTCCCCTGAAGGATATTACGCAGCCAGCTCAGTGTATCGAACCCCTGCTCTCCTCTCCTGCTTACTGCACTAAGGTTTGTGATCCCTCCGTCTCCCTCCTCTTCTAGTCACCCACCCTACCCCTTTCTATGGTAGAAGTGAATTTACAGCCGCCCACCCGGGTCCCTGCTACTCAAATTAGGAGAAAAACCTCTCCTGAAAATCAATCTGTCAGCCAGACGTGGATCCACAATGGCTCCTGATAAATTTATCTTGAAAATTCAATAAAAGACTCACCAGGGGGAAGAAAGCATTGATCATGGCCACCAGGATTCCTCCACACATTGATGCAGAGCCCTTTCTCCTCCGTCCACCATGATATCAAATCATAATGAAATAAAGCAAAGAAGGAATGTGTCCTAAATGGCACCCTATTCCCTATTTAGTGAACTTCTTTAGTGTGTAATTTGGGAAGCAAACAAGGAAGATGCTCCAGTACTAGTGCTACGGGAGAGCTTTGGTATTTTGTGGAGCGAGTTTCTGTTCTGTAGGTCACCCATACTCTATTAGATTAAGAATTATTCCATTTTATTACACACAATAAAGAGGTCATGAGACAGTAGTTTTGAAAGGCAACATTAACCAACTCCGCAAGATCCATAAATCCTAACATTTTAAGTGTAATAATAATAATAATAATCAATACATTCCTAAAAATAATGATATCACATACTTTTTTACCTTAATTCTGCATATTAGGAGCATGAATATTGTAGATGTTTTTATTTTAAATGAATGTATATCATTAGCAAAGAAAATGGCATGGTGGTCCAGACATATTTAGCTGCCATTTGAGTATCACAGAGCTATAGGGTATACAATATGTATGGTTTTAGACGAGGCCCTTAGGTCAACCAGCCAGTTACCCTTTTAGCCCTACAGTCTACCGCCAAATAGTCTGAGTGTGTCCCAAATGGCACACTATCCCATATGCAGTGGACTAGGGCAAATATGGACTTATACAATTAATAATAGGATTATTTAAATAACATAACAAAGTGGTAACTATTTCATCATTGGGATACACATAGGCACTTGAGCAACTCAACTTGTGTAAGCCTCATTTAAGACATGCTCCAGAATACTGACAACTACTAAGTATTTTTATAAACATTCCAATTTGTGCTGGATGTGTCAATGTGTAGTTCATACATGTGTAACCGATGTGAAATGGCTAGCTAGTTAGCGGTGGTGCGCGCTAATAGTGTTTCAATCGGCGACGTCACTCGCTCTGAGACTTGAAGTAGTGGTTCCCCTTGCTCTGCAAGGGCCGCGGCTTTTGTGGTGCGATGGGTAACGATGCTTCGTGGGTGTCAGTAGTTGATGTGTGCAGAGGGTCCCTGGTTCGAGCTCGGCGAGGGGACGGACTAAAATTATACTGTTACACATGCATAATCTATGAGTAGAATTACTGTAGTAAGCGACGAAATCCCTCGTTTGAAAGCGACATCATGCACCCACAGCAGAGCATGAGAGAACAATGACGTGGTGCACATATCTGCACGTACAGTGGTTCCTACTTTAGAAGATGCAAACTTGCACCGCGGGACTTAGAGGTACCCAGTGTCATGGCTTCATTGCTCCAGATTACCACAAGGGGGAGATAGAGCACTCATTATGCATTTTGGTCCCAAGGTTTTTTATGACCAATCATATCGAGTGGTTCCAATGAAGAATTTTGGCGCGAGCCACCCTTGCCTTGTGCCGTGCTTCAACAAAGATGGCTGACAAAACATTATGGTGGAACCAGATGTAAGTTGTTATAACGTCATAACGAGTCAAGCAAAACATTTACAATTGAGAGGAATATGTTAGTTAATGTAAAGACAAACATTTGTGCATATTCTTTTGTCATAAAGTTAATTTACGAAAATCGCTATTTAGCAAGTTGACTAGCTAACATTAGCCAGCTAGCTAGTGTTAGGACAATGAATTTGTAATTCGTGTGGTTTAATGTTTTAGGGACTCCTGAGAAAAGCAGCAAACTAGGCTGTCGTCTTGTGAAACAGTGGATGTAAAGAATCTAGCTAGCTAAAGCATTTACTGCAAATTGAATGTACAATTGTGTAAGCTTGCCTTGCGATGCAGCTCCAGTAACATAGCTAGCTAACTATTTACTTGTTGATTGTGTAGTGGAGGATAAAAATAACTGTACGCATATGGATGTGTAGCTAGCTACGGTATGTAGCCGATCTGTGCATGGACCCTAAAACGTTTGGTATGAATATTAGTTTAGAACCTATCTATGAACCTCAGCTATCATAGTTGTATCAACTTCAAGTCTAAATGGCATTAATGAAGCCTATGGATAGAGTAGAATATACAGTGGGACAAAAAAAGTATTTAGTCAGCCTAGCATCCTACATAAAACAATAATTGAAAGAAAAAAAGTCTGCACGTTGGAACTAAAACAATGTAACTGAAACGAAAGCGCACATTTGTAATTCCCAAACTCTAAAAGTAATTGGAAAGGTAGATGCAAATTATGTGTGACATTGTGGTTACAGTAAAGAATGTTGCCCATCATGCAAATGATTCCTATTAGCAGTACAACATGCTTTTATAAGCCTAGCTACTGCTGTGAAAATCCCTCAACTTACAATGTATTTGATGCTTAAGTACTCTAAAGTGTTACATTTCTAACTCAAAACATTATTTCTTCATAACCATCTTAATGCTTTCGTTAATCTTCTTGATCGTCTTCCTTTTTTTCTGTAGCAATTTTGAGCAAATTGCTCAAGGGCCACGGTTGATTCTCATGTGAAGATGACGTTATTGAATGTCTCGCCAGCTTTGATCCATGCCTGGGCCTGCAGGACGCAAAGTTATTTGTTTGTCAGACTAATCATTGGGTCGAAACTACAGAACAGTACAAAAGAAGCTAACACACATGGTTAATGTTCTGAGAATTAAAAAAATATACATATAATATATATATACAGTGGGGCAAAAAAGTATTTAGTCAGCCACCAATTGTGCAAGTTCTCCCACTTAAAAAGATGAGAGAGGCCTGTAATTTTCATCATAGGTACACTTCAACTATGACAGACAAAATTAGAAGAAAAAAATTAAGAAAATCACATTGTAGGATTTTTTATTTATTTATTTGCAAATTATGGTGGAAAATAAGTATTTGGTCAATAACAAAAGTTTATCTCAATACTTTGTTATATACCCTTTGTTGGCAATGACAGAGGTCAAACGTTTTCTGTAAGTCTTCACAAGGTTTTCACACACCGTTGCTGGTATTTTGGCCCATTCCTCCATGTAGATCTCCTCTAGAGCAGTGATGTTTTGGGGCTGTTGCTGGGCAACACGGACTTTCAACTCCCTCCAAAGATTTTCTATGGGGTTGAGATCTGGAGACTGGCTAGGCCACTCAAGGACCTTGAAATGCTTCTTACGAAGCCACTCCTTCATTGCCCGGGTGTTTGGGATCATTGTGTGTTTGGGATCATTGTCATGCTGAAAGACCCAGCCACGTTTCATCTTCAATGCACTTGCTGATGGAAGGAGGTTTTCACTCAAAATCTCACGAAACATGGCCCCATTCATTCTTTCCTTTACACGGATCAGTCGTCCTGGTCCCTTTGCAGAAAAACAGCCCCAAAGCATGATGTTTCCACCCCCATGCTTCACAGTAGGTATTGTGTTCTTTGGAGGCAACTCAGCGTTCTTTGTTCTCCAAACACGTTGAGTTGAGTTTTTACCAAAAAGTTATATTTTGGTTTCATCTGACCATATGACATTCCCAATCTTCTTCTGGATCATCCAAATGCTCTCTAGCAAACTTCAGACAGGGCCTGGACATGTACTGGCTTAAGCAGGGGGACACGTCTGGCACTGCAGGATTTGAGTCCCTGGCGGCGTAGTGTGTTACTGATGGTAGGCTTTGCTACTTTGGTCCCAGCTCTCTGCATGTCATTCACTAGGTCCCCCCGTGTGGCTCTGGGATTTTTGCTCACCGTTCTTGTGATCATTTTGACCCCACGGGGTGAGATCTTGCGTGGAGCCCCAGATCGAGGGAGATTATCAGTGGTCTTGTATGTCTTCCATTTCCTAATAATTGCTCCCACAGTTGATTTCTTCAAACCAAGCTGCTTACCTATTGCAGATTCAGTCTTCCCAGCCTGGTGCAGGTCTACAATTTTGTTTCTGGTGTCCTTTGACAGCTCTTTGGTCTTGGCCATAGTGGAGTTTGGAGTGTGACTGTTTGAGGTTGTGGACAGGTGTCTTTTATACTGATAACAAGTTCAAACAGGTGCCATTAATACAGGTAACGAGTGGAGGACAGAGGAGCTTCTTAAAGAAGAAGTTACAGGTCTGTGAGAGCCAGAAATCTTGCTTGTTTGTAGGTGACCAAATACTTATTTTCCACCATAATTTGCAAATAAATTCATTAAAAATCCTACAATGTGATTTTCAGGATTTTATTCCCTAATTTTGTCTGTCATAGTTGAAGTGTACCTATGATGACAATTACAGGCCTCTCTCATCTTTTTAAGTCGGAGCACTTGCACAATTGGTGGCTGACTAAATACTTTTTTGCCCCATTGTAATAACTTTATTGCGCCAAGGATGCAAGTCCTATATACACATGTTCTGTAGTTATTACCATGCATGAGATTCCAACATTGTAGCCTGTACATTGAATATATTCACTGATCATGTACTCTTCCCTGGCAAATAAAGGTGCGGTTCTCTGAGACATTATTTTTCAGTCATGTCAAACTCCATTATTTGAATGATGCTGTGTCTGCATGTATGTATTACAACTATACACGTCAACAATGTTTACCACTCCTGCTCCTGGGACATCAATGATTACACATTGTAACTATGCAATAGACTAGAAACATGATTGATTTGTAATTCATATATACAAAAAAAAAATATGCATATCTAACTCCCTTCATCTGCATTAATCTGAGGACAAAGGATATTATTTCAATGAGGTACTTAATTTCAACCAGTGAAGAATGTGAAACGCTTTATTGAAAGAAATTCATTATCCAGGTGTTACAAATACATACATGCATTATAATTATGATAATTGTAATATTATAAATACAAGTTGAATCTGTACTTCAATGCACATATGTGTGCATTATAAAACGAGGAAGAAAAACGAGGTGGAGAGAGGTGTAGAAGACAGAATAGGAAAGAGGTAAGAACAGCGGTAGACAGCATTCATGAATTACAGTGCTACCCTAATATTCTCTCAGTTCATCACAATTGCGGTGTCTCCTAACCAGCCTTGAGCCCCCAAGTTGGCCCGAAGGTTATCTTAAGAGCGGGTGAGGTGGCGATGATAGGACTGGCTTCCTCTCACATCAACACATACCTGCAGACGAGTGACAAATAGATAGAGAGAGAGCATGATTAAGCCTTGTTTTTTCCCCCATCTTAAATCAGGAGGTGAAATGCAAAACTGCCCTTGGATCATTAACTCCAGGACTACTACATTGATGTCTGTATTTCAATGTAAAACATCTCTATCATAATACTTCCTGTTGACCTGACCAAGTGACATCTCACTTATGATCATGCTGTGCCCTCTGTGTCAGCCAGTTCAGATGCAGGAGGGGTTCACCAAAACAGCTGATATAACCTAGAGGATTTAGGGAGAAGGGGGAGAGGGGATGAAGTGAATAAAAGAGACTGTTATTGTGTGTGTGTGGTTTCACCTGGTGTCCACACTAATTGGCTACAGAGTACTTTATGCTGAAAAACAGACACATGAGGACAAACAATAGAAGATAATGTCAATAGAAGATACAGTATGTGATGCAGACAAATCGGAGTGTGCCGGAAACATTTACATATAGTGGGCTATGTGTCTCACCACTTGGTTATAGCAAGGCGAATCACCAGGGAAAATTATAGTTCAGTGAAAATGGCTGTGTTTATGTGGTGTAAATCTGAAAATTAGCAGCTGACATCTTAAGGGTTTTTTAATTAATGCATGTGAGACAGGTTCCATGTACCACAAGACAGGCAGAGACGGAGAAAAAGAACACAGAACAGTTTAATTACCTCTAGTTATGGACACTTTTGCCAGCAATAAAGCTTCCACGGCCTGTTCCTCGGACAGTGAACATCTGGCAATATCTACATTTTCGACCTCTTGGTCAGCTCGCTCTCTGAAAGTAAAGAAAACAGCTTATTTTTTATAGATATGAAAACAATAACTGAGATATGACCGTTCAATCTAAAGCAGCAGATTTTTAGGATATTACAGCCCAGTGCTGCTTACCTGAGATGCCATCTTCGTAGGTGTCCGCTTTGACTTCCTTTGTGTTGGAAAAAAGTTGCTTTATTTATGATTGAAAAAAAAAAAAAGTTTTGCTCTCGACAAAAAGACAAATGTACCTCCATAGCATATAACAATTTCTGTGAATAACCACACCTTCATACAAACGCGCTACTGTATGCAGAATTCTTGACGCACTACCGAAGATGCTGCCATATCCTGCCAGCACTTCCACAAGCGAGCCACTCAGGAGCAGAATGATGATGCGTGGAAGAGGGAAAGGAATGAGATGGGAACAGAAATTTGTTGCAAGTTGGGGAGGGGTGCTAATAGTTGAACAATTAAGTGTGAACCCCCCCCCCCCCCCCCCCCCCTCCTATCACAGACCAGATTTGCCCTAACAACTAAGGGGTAGCTTACTACTCAATGTAATAAAGTAATGACTTTTCAAATAAGTTACCTTACACGTTATGTTGGCTGACAATTAGTTAGCTACACTGTCCTTACGAACCACATAGCATATAATAGCAGTATGTACCGGTATGTTAGCTAACCTAACGTTAGTAAGTTATACATCAAACTTACCAGTATATTAACTATAGGCTATCTAACTACCCAACATTTATTGACTTGATTATTCTCATCATTCTTAGCTTAGCTAAATGGTATAGTCGTTGTACTTTCTCAATGGACATTTGGGTGCTTTCGTAAATTCGCCCTGGCTGTCTATGGCCTGGACAATAGAACTCGTCAAAATTCACCCAAGGCTGAAAGACTGGAACACTAGCGCGAGCCCATTAATGGAATCGAACGTTCGCAGAGCCTGTTTTGACTGGAGTGATGCTTAGAATTCCATAAAAAATGTATCTCTTTAATTTCACCACTACAATCTGTTTGTTGGACAAAAACAACTTGTGTAGAAAGTAAACATCTGCATCTCGATGGTGTCAACTGTGCTTATGTCTGCGTAATGAAAAGGTAGGGGGGGAAAAAAGAGAAAAAAAAGCTTGCTGCCCAGACTTACATAATTACAAAGAGGAGATTCTTCTGATTAAAATGGTGCCCGTGTAACAGTTTTGCCTCCGTCCCTCTCCTCGCCCCTTACTAGGCTTGAACCAGGAACCCTCTGCAGACATAGATAACAGTCCCCCTCGAAGCATTGTTTCCCATCGCTCCATAAAAGCAGCAGCCCTTGCAGAGCAAGACGGACAACTACTTCAAGGTCTCAGAGAGAGTGACATCAGCGATTGAAACGCTATTAGCGCGCACCCCGCTAACTAGCTATCGGTTACACCTGATTTGAAAATAATCTAAATATACACATTGCGAGATATTTGGCAAAATAGACAGACATGCCTATATGTCCCCCATAGGAAACAATGGGAAGACCGCAGAGTTCCAATATTATTTTTGTTGTTTACATTTTAACAAAAAAAAACAACGTGAGCAGGCATTGTGACGTTGAACAATGAGCTGGGAATAGAATGTTCGGAAGGTGAGTTGGTGCCACAGTGCTCAATAGAACTAATAGGAGCTGGCAGGGTGAAAAATGCACTAAAATGGCCGGTGTCAGCAAACGTCGGATAAAAAGCATAATTGTTCAATTGTTTCCAGCAGCACATTTACAGTCACCAACACTCTGGTTAACATGAAAACTGACTTACCAGCTCTGCTAGGGCAAGTAAAATGGTCAGAGTGGTCTCTTTTGTGTCTGGAAGTAGCTAACCAACGTTAGCTTGGGTGCTTGACTGCCGTTGTAAGCCCAGAGCGCTTAAATCAACCCTACTCCTCGGCCCGAACGTCCAGTCTGCTCTACGAGAACGAAACGGTCTGAATTTACAAACGGACAATTTCTCTGAATGGAAACACCATAATATTAATCAAATGAATTAAGCCAAATTTCTTAAAATCAATCCCATATATTATGTTATTACAAAAAAACGTTTTAAATTCTCTGGTTATGCCAATACGGAATACGATAAAATGCTTCTCAAAGATGCCCTCTGGTGGTCAAACTAGCAATAACTTGCAGTAACAGAATCAATGGCTGAGAATGAAATGACATGCCACAGAATGCTGAAACAGCAATTTTTGTGTACCACTTTTGGTTGGTGAGCGCTACAGAACTATACAAACTAACGGAGAATCTCTTTAAGTACAAAAGTGTCAGTGATCTACCTTAACATTTGTTAACTATACAAGAGAACATTTTTGCTCTTCAAGATGGCGTAGCAGTAGGATGTGTGTGTTTGTCTTTCCCGTGTAAATAGCCGGTCTTTTTCATATACATCTTAATCTCACTAACTCTCACTAAATATACTTTCCTGCAACCCTCCTCACCCAATGTGGTACAGATTTGCTATTTCTATTCCTTATATCTGGAACTTCCATCAGGCTCTAGCCAGCTAACTAGCTACTAATCTTTGTTAGCCATGGGTAGCGGTCTTCTAATTTTTCTCGGTCACCAGCCAGCCTGGACCATTTACTGTCGACACGGAGCCCCGCCGATCCATCACGACTGGACTACCGACGTGATCGCCCAATGTGGTCTTAACAGGCTATTCTGATACGATGTCGCAGAAGAACCATCTACTTAGCCCCGGCCCGCTAGCTTTTCGGAACGCAGTGTCCCCTGCTCGCCTAGTGTAGTAGTGACTACCGAATGGAATCCTGACTCACCTATTGCTGCTCTTTTGACCCTATGATCACTCGGCTACAGAGCTGATGCTCCCTGGACTGTTTCAATAACACGGTACCTCATTTTGTGTACCTGTCGGCGCAAGCCTGGAAATAAGGTTCTGTATATACCTAATTGATGCTCTCTGCCCATTCATCGCCTTGTCTACTGCAGTCTTTGCTAGTTCTTATTGTTTTATTTCACTGTAGAGCCCTCAGTACCGCTCAAAATGCCTTAGATAGCTCTTTTGACCCAACCCACACACATGCGGAGACCTCACCAGGCTTAACTAGTGCTTCCAGAGAACAAAACCTCTCATCGTCACTCAACACCTAGGTTTACCTCCACTAAACTCACAACCTACCATAGTCAGTAAATTATGCCCCGAATCTATTTTACCATGCCCAGAAATCTGCTCCTCTTATTCTTTGTCCCCGACCAGTTCTTATAGCCTTTAACCGTACCCGTTTCCTACTCCTCTATTCCTCTGGTGATCAGTAAAGCACTGCCTTATCTCAGGTCACTGGTCGTCATAGTAGGACCCACCCGTAGCATGTGCTCCAGCAGGTATATTTCACTGGTCATCCCCAAAGCCAACTCCTCCTTTGGCCGCCTTTCGTTCCAGTTCTCTGTTGACAATGACTGGAACGAATTGCAAAAATCAATGAAGTTGGAGGCTTATTTCTCCCTCACTAACTTTAAGCATCAGCTGTCAGAGCAGCTTACCGATCATTGCACCTGTACACAGCCCATCTGTAAATAACCCACCCAACTACCTCACCCCCATATAGTTTTTTTCACCCAGTGTTTAATTGCTAAATTGCAATTATTTTGCCACTATGACCTATTTATTGCCTTACCTCTCTAATCGTACTACATTTGCACACACTGTATATAGGTTTTCTATTGTGTTATTGACTGTACGTTTGTTTATCCCAAGTGTAACTCTGTGTTGTTTGTGTCGCACTGCTTTGCTTTATCTTAGCCAGGTCGCAGTTGTAAATGAGAACTTGTTCTCAACTGGCCTACCTAGTTAAAATAAAGGTGAAATATTTTTTCTTATAATAAAAAAAACAGAATGACATTTACTCTCATTGGTGTCCAAAAATAACTATCTGAAAGCAACGCCAACTGGCTGGGTCAAAAATAACCCAACGTGTGTTCTGTCCTCTATTTACCCAGTTCTGGGGTGTTTTTAACCCAGCATGTTTTTAGAGTGTACTGTTGATATTTAAACCAGGTAGCTTGCTACATTCACCCGACAAGTCAACGCATCTCATGTTTGGATACTGGTCACTTAATCTCCGTACATGGCAGACTGGGAGACCTTACGAGCTCTGTAAAAGGCAGATAAACAGGTGCAACCAAACAATGGACTGGGTCGGGATGGGGGTGGTGAACAAAAATGACAAATTGTAAAAAAAAATATATATATATATGTATATATATATATATATATATATACACAGTACAAGTCAAAAGATTGGACACACCTACTGTCATGTCCATTATACCAAGGAGACCAAGGTGCAGCGTGGTATGCATACATTCTTCTTTATTAAAGAATGAAACACTGAACAATATAACAAAACGAACTGTGACGCTAATATGAATAGTGCAGACAGGCAACTAAACATAGACCAAGAACCCACAAACACAAAAGGGAAAACGGCCACCTAAATATAATCCCCAATCAGAGACGACGATAAACAGCTGCCTCTGATTGGGAACCATATCAGGCCGCCATAGACATATAAATACCTAGACCAACAAAACCTCTAGACATAAAAAAAAACATAGGCAATACAAAACTAGCATACCCACCCTCGTCACACCCTGACCCAACCAAAATATAAAGAAAACAGAGATATAAAGGTCAGAGCGTGACACCTACCTACTCATTCAAGGGTTTTTCAAGATTGTTTGTACTATTTTCTACATTGTAGAATATTAGTAAAGTCATCAAAACTATGTCATTGTCTTGTTGAAAAACAAAAGATAGTCCCACAAAGCGCAAACCAGATGGGATGGCGTATCACTGCAGAATGCTGTGTTAGCCATGCTAAATCACCGACAGTGTCACTACCAAAGCAGCCACCCCCACACCATCACACCTCCTCCCCCATCATCCTTTCACCTACTCTGCGTCTCACAAAGAGTCATCAGACCAAAGGACAAATTTCCACCCGTCTAATGTCCACTGCTAGTGTGGATGCCTTAAAGTAATGATGTAATGTTGTTTATCTTTGCTTATTTAAGATGGACTTGATCTAATACCAAATAGGGCAATCTTCTGTACACCACCCCTACCTTGTCACAACACAATTGATTGGCTCAAACGCATTAAAAAGGAAATAAATTCCACAAATTAACTTTTAACAAGGCACACCTGTTAATTGAAATGCATTCTAGGTGACTAATTCTTGAAGCTGGTTGAGAGAATGCCAAGAGTGTGCAAAGCTGTCATCAAGGCAAAGGGTGGCTACATTGAAGATTCTCAAATAGAAAATATATTTTGATTCGTTGAATACTTTATGGTTACAACATGATTCCATATGTGTTATTTCTGAGTTTTGATGTCTTCACTATTATTCTACAATGTAGAAAACAGTAAAAAATAAAGAAAAATCCTTGAATGAGTAGGTTTGTCCAAACGTTTGACTGGTACTGTATATACCTATATATATTTATATTCCGGACTCTTATATTGTTCGTTCTGATACATCTTAATTTCTTTATTTTACCTTTTTGGAGTATGTGCATATTGTTGTGTATTATTAAAAACACAATAATTTCGCTGCTCCTGCAATAACATCAGCAAATCTGTGAATGCGACCAATAAACTTAGATTTGATTTGTGCTCCGCCAGAGACCAAGGCGTTGCCATGGCGCAAGTACAAAAAGTGTTTCTGTCTGTGCCATATTACAAACTCCATCGCCCAGTGGGGGATGGGGGACCATGAAAAAGATGCTGAGAGCAGAGCTAGGCCCCACTTTCCCCACCACCACCACCATGGGAGCCTCCAAGACTGGGCTGCTCCCCACAGATTCCCACATACTGTAGCATATATGTGACTCTCAAATGGCACCCTAGTACCTTTGAGGTGCACTACTTTTGACCAGGGTCCATAGGGCACTGATCAAAAGTAGTGCTTTGCATTATGTAGGGAATAATGTGCCATTTGGAACACGTTTCAGGAAGGCGCTGACTGACACACAGCTAGATTGACTTGGGAATGCCGAGTCGGAACCAGCCTAGCCTGATGCATTATGTCTCTGTTCACTTGCTTTATTCCTTAAATGTTCCCCGATTTCCAGCCCATTACTGTGGGGTAAACAGGGCCAGGCAGTGAAGGGAGTGTAGCAAACGGGAGCGCGAGGAGAAAATAGATAGAATATAACTGCTTGCTTGGGAGGCGCGGAGAGACCATACCCACCAGGCCTAGCAAACCATTGGGGCCTATCAGGGTCTGTAAATACTTTATGAGATATGATGATACTCCTCAATCACAGGCCATTAACCATTTTCACTAGGAATGTGCCCTTTGGTAAAGCAGGAAAATAATCAAATAAGCAAACAAACTCTTCCCCAGTGACAGCCCAGGCTCTCTTTAGGCCGATATGTTGCTCGACTGCTAATGAGACTCCGTGTACGGTGATTCTCTTCTCTTCCTCCAGGAAAAACAACCAACCGGCCCATACACACACCAAGACAACAGCCAATGGTTGCATCCCAAATGGCGCCCTATTCCCTATTTAATGCAGTACTTTTCACAAAGACCATTAGGGCTATGGTAAAAAGTAGTGCACTCAGGGGTCTAAAGTGTGACCAATTTGGTCGCATCTGAAACAAAATATTTTGCTGTGCGACCTGGAGTTTTATTTTGGGAGCACCAGTGTGACTAAAAGAAAATCCAATAAAAGATTCAATGCGGAACAATATTTCACCTCAACACCCTTCTCTACACTGCTCAAACAAAACAGACTGCCTCCCGATGCTACTTGCTTACAGTTTCCGGGCCACACACACTAAATCCTGCCCCTTCACTAAAGCAGGTAGCACACAGTTCCTCCACGCTGTTTATTCTCTCAGAATGCTGTCAATTCATGCACTAAACATATTCCTCCAAGGCACGAACGATGCTGCTTTCCACGTTGCGTCTAAATATGAATCCACATATATCTCTATTATACTATTAGTTTGTGTATGTTGCTCTCTGCAAAATGTGAGTTAGTTAGTCAAAGGAAGCTGACATGTGCCTAAAATAATGCTAATGCTAATCGCTAACTAGCTAGCTAAATGTAATTTAGCTAAATTCACTAGCTACAGAGAAGCAAACGATAACTCTAATACAGGTTGCTACCAGAGGTGTTGTAGATCATCAAGTTGTTTGTGCAACAGCATGTTCTGCATCAGATAGTCTATTCTAAAATATTTGTCTAAATGCAACATCTATTAAAATGTGATTAGGGTCCCCTGGGAAACACTGACCAACACGTTGGTTCCTACCCTATCATAACATCACTCAACTAGAGATGGAGTGGCCTTGATGTACTACGCATGCTGACATTCAATTGGCACAAACCTCCTCACAGACTAATATGTCATCAGAGTGCAACGCATGCTCAATGAGGAACGAGAGAGAGCTCAGGTTTGTTGTTTTGAAAGTTTCTGAGAAAGTGTTTGTTTACCAGTCTACCTGTTTAATTTGGATCCCTGTTAGCCTCAGTTGCTGGGACCTCTACTATCTGTCCCGGCATACTGCCAACCGCTAAAGTCTGAAGAGCTGCTGCTTGGCGATGCTACCCAGAATTCCTTGACAGTTTGAACACAGCTGGTAATGCGGTTAGCCCTCGTGGCTGGGACTGCAGATAGTCCTGAGCTTGTGGCTGTTTGTTGCTGTTTCCTTTATTCATGCAAGCTGTGGTGGCTGGAATTGTGTGGAGTACCAGCATTAGCCTACATTGCTACCATCATGCTGCCCAAAGTTAAAGAAGGTTGGAGTAATGGAGAGTACAGTGTTTTGCTATCACAGGTGCATGATCTTTAAAATTAACAAAAATATGTCTACAAGCAATTGAAAAAGCAAAAGGAAAAAAACGTTTGCCGTTCTCCCAGGGATAGGTGGATGTCCTGAAATAGACTGCAGTGAGATGACAACAAATGAAGCTTGTTGACATCAGTACTGTCTGTGAATCATTATTACAGATCACTGGGAAAACAGATTATTGAGAAGGACAATGCTGTGGATAGCATAACAGAGTCTCCACATGAGACCTGTAAAGTGTCTGAGGAGAACGTGAGAATTATTGTCACCAAAAGCTACAGATGGATCATAGGAAGGTTGAGGTGGAGCGCACCCACAGTTCTGGAAAACCTGGTACTGTATATATACAGTATATACAGTTTGGACACACTTACTCATTCAAGGATTTTTCTTTATTTTTACTATTTTCTACAATGTAGAATAATTGTGAAGACATGAGAACTATGACATAGCACATATGGAATCATGTAGTAACCAAAAAAGTGTTAAACAAATCAAAATATATTTTACATTAGAGATCCTTCAGTGTAGCCACCCTTTGCCTTGATGACAGCTTTGCACACTCTTGCCATTCTCTCAACCAGCTTCATGAGGTAGTCACTTGGAATGCATTTCAATTAATAGGTGTGCCTTGTTAATTTAATTTGAGGAATTTCTTTAATTCTTAATGTGTTTGAGCCAATCAGTTGTGTTGTGACAAGGTAGGGGTGGTACACAGAAGATAGCCCTATCTGGCAAAAGACCAAGTCCATATTACGGCAAAACTGCTCAAAGAAGCAAAGAGAAATGACAGTCCATCATTACTTTAAGGTATGAAGGTCAGTCAATGTGGAACATTGAAAGTTTCTTCAAGTGCAGTCGCAAAAACCATCAAGCACTATGATGAAACTGGCTCTCATGAGGACCGCCACAGGAAAGGAAGAACCAGAGTTACCTCTGCTGCAGAGGATAAGTTCATTCGAGTTAACAGAACCTCACAAATTGCAGCCCAAATAAATGCTTCACAGAGTTCAACTAACAAACACATCTCAACATCAACTGTTCAGAGGTGACTGCATGAAGCAGGCCTTCATGGTCGAATTGCTGCAAAGAAATCACTACTAAATGACACTAATAAGAAAAAGAGACTTACTTGGGCAAAGAAATGCGAGCAATGGACATTCAATCGGTGGAAATCTGTCTTTTGGTCTGATGATTTGAGATTTTCGGTTCCAACCGTCGTGTCTTTGTGAGATGCAGAGTAGGTGAACGGATGATCTCTGCATGTATGGTTCCCACCGTGAACCATGGAGGAGGAGGTGTGAAGGTGTGGGGGTGTTTGCTGGTGACAATGTCAGTGATTTCTTTAGAATTCAAGGCACGCTTAACCAGCATGGCTACCACTGTATTCTGCAACAATACACCATCCCATCTGGCTTGAACTTAGTGGGACTGTCATTTGTTTTTCAACAGGACAATGACCCAAAACATACTTCCAGGCTGTGTAAGGGCTATTTGAACAAGAAGGAGAGTGATGGAGTGCTGCATCAGATGACCTGGCCTCCACAATCACCCGACCTCAACCCAATTGAGATTTTTTGGGATGAGTTGGACCGCAGAGTGAAGGAAAAGCAGCCAACAAGTACTCAGTATATGTGGGATCTACTTCAAGACTTTTGGAAAGCATTCCAAAGCATTCCAAAGCAAAGCTGTCATCAAGGCTAAGGATGGCTACTTTGCAGAATCTCAAATCTCAAACATATTTTGATTTGTTTAACACTTTTTGGTTACTACATGATTCCATATGTGTTATTTCATAGTTTTGATCCTTCTTTTTCAAGACCTCTGCAATTCGCCCTGGCATTCTGTCAATTAACTTGGGCCACATCCTGACTGATGGCAGGATGACGAATCAAATTAAATCAAATTGTATTGGTCACATACACATGGTCAGCAGGTGCTATTGCGAGTGTAGGGAACAACAACTAGTTTACAAAGTTGTAGTGGCAGGACAACAGACCATATCATCGACTCCAAGTTTACTTTGAAATTATGTTATTATATCAATATTTGCACATAAAGGCATATCCACTGCCATTTCTCGTATAATACATTTGACAGACACAAAAAGATCTCATGTCGAACAAACAAATTGTAGCATTTATCAAATTCTACCAACACGTTTTGTTTCCATCACGGCTGACGTGATAAATGTTGTATACGGAATGACTTCATTCACTTAAAACTGTGGATGGAAATTTGGTTACTTTGACAAAGCCGTTAGTTCCTTATAAGTGGCACAAATTAATCATTGTACCTTATGGTGGGTATTGAGGTTACACAAAATGCATTTGTACCCTGGAAAAGAGAAATGTGACTTCACCGTAGAGTGCGATGATTTTACACTATATATACATGTGGATTCATCTATTTCAGCCACACCCGTTGCTGACAGGTATATAAAATCGAGCACACAGCTATGCAATCTCCATAGTCAAACATTGGCAGTAGAATGTCCTTACTGAAGAGCACAGTGACTTTCAACGTGGCACCGTCATAGGATGCCACCTTTCTAACAAGTCAGTTCATCAAATTTCAGACCTGCTAGAGCTATTCCGGTCAACTGTAAGTGCAGTTCTTGTGAAGTGGAAACGTCTAGGAGAAACAACGGCTCAATCCGCAAAGTTGTATGCCACACAAGCTCACAGAATTGGACCGCTGAGTGCTGAAGCACGTAAAAATCATCTGTCCTTGGTTGCAACACTCACTACCGAGTTCCAAACTGCCTCTGGAAGCAATGTCAGCAAAATAACTCTTTGTCGGGAGCTTCATGAAATGGGTTTCCATGGCCGAGAAGGCGCACATAAGCCTAAGATCACCATGTGCAATGCCAAGCGTCGGCTAGCGCAGTGGAAAAGCGTTCTCTGGAGTGATAAATCACGGTTCACCATCTGGCAGTCTGACGGACAAATCTGGGTTTTGGAGAATGCTACCTGCCCGAATGCATAGTGCCAACTGTAAAGTTTCTTGGAGGAAGAATAATGATCTGGGGCTGTTTTTCATGATTCGGGCTAGGTGCCTAAGTTCCATTGAAAGGAAATCTTAATGCTACAGCATACAATGACATTCTAGACGATTCTGTGCTTCCAATTTTGTGTAAACAGTTTGGGGAAGTCCCTTTCCTGTTTCAGCATGACAATGCGCCGTGCGCTAAGCAAGGTCCATTCAGAACTGGTTTGTCAAGATCGTTGTGGAAGAACTTGACTGGGCTGCACAGAGCCCTGATCTCAACCCCATCAAACACCTTTGGGATGAATTGTAACGCCGACTGCGAGCCAGGCCTACTCGTCTAACATCAGTGCCCGACCTCACGATGCTGTTGTGGCTGAATGGAAGCAAGTCCCCGCAGCAATGTTCCAACATCTAGTGGAAAGCCTTCCCAGAGGAGTGGAGGCTACTATAGCAGCAAAGGGGGGAACAACTCCATATTAATGCCCATGATTTTGGAATGAGATGTTTGAAGAGCAGGTATCCACATACTTTTGAAAAATATTGGGTACAAAAATGTACCATTATACTAAATTGTCTGCACATATACCCAAAAAAGGTACCAAACAGCACCATGTGAGATCATTATGTGTACCTCTGAAGGTACATTATGTGTATTTAATATTTGTTGTACCCCAGGGTACATTTTGTACCCTAACTGTACCCTTATTTCTAAGAGTATAGAGGAGAATGTCCAGGCATCTGTGTGTACTTGCGAAATAACACACATCGCTCAGAGAGGCTTGGTTAAGTGAAACACTCCTCAATGGCTTGATACCTTAATGGTGTCTATCTTCAGTAGAAAGGTGTGTGTGTGTGTGTGTGTGTGTGTGTGTGTGTGTGTGTGTGTGTGTGTGTGTGTGTGTGTGTGTGTGTGTGTGTGTGTGCACTTGCCTGTGTACTAACCATGTTCTGATAATCCATATACACTCACAGTCTATTGCCATTTACACGCTAAAGGACGAGCCAGAAACATCAATCAATGCTCAAAGGAGATAAAGTGGTTTGATTATACTCCAGTGGTTGACTTTTGATCTCAACCGTCTTGTATTTTCTTTACTTTTTTTATTCTTCTCTCTGTCTTTTTTTGTTCTCATATTTGTTCTTCTCCTCCTCCTCCGCTTCGTTCCTTCAAAAGCTCTGTAATCGTTTTAGAAGCAAAGCTGAAAGTCAAGCCTCGCTTGGGGACGATGTTATGTTGTGGAATCTTATTTGGGTTTGGATGGCTCTATTCTCTGGATGGACGGAGAGACCGACTGCACCACAGGAATGCAAAGCAACCAGACCCTATTCATCCAGTGTTTCATCCCAAATGGCACCCTATTCTTGTAAAGTGCACTACTTTCGACCAGTAATGTAATATATAGAGAATAGGCTGCCATTTGGGACACATCCCAGTCCTCACAAGAAACTCTTTACTGCTCGTCACTTGTCCTGACCTTGGCTGGGATGCTTGACATTCACAATCTCTCAATTACAGTATGTTGTACGACGTTGCAAACAAACAGAGTGATATCGACTTCCTCAACTCTCTCATCTAGCTATGTAAAGCATTTCTTATTGGATATACTTTGCTGTAGGCCTACTCTCCGTTATGTTATCTAGGTCGACATTGTGTTTTGATTTTGCTGGACAAATAATGGCCGTAAGAAGCCTGTGTGTTTGGCAGTAGGGAACTAGTCCACTACCTCCTTAGGATGTTTTGATATGAGTGGAGTGGACATCGGCCGAGCTACCACATAGCTGACAGTTAGCACTGAACACATCAGACAACACAGCATCCGAGTCAGCCTAGGAGGCAGTGCTCAGGGGTGAAGTTTCCTCTAGGTACAGATCTAGGGAGAAGTACACGGAGGAGTTTGCTTTACCAGTGAAAGTATTGTATCTCAATCAAAGTACATTTTAGGCCATCTGAGAATGATAATATGTGGTGTGTATCCTATTTCAAAATAAGTGTTATGGCTGGAATGCTGGCTATGACTGAAATGTCTTATTCAATATCAGAATAATAATATAAGTCCCCACCTTTCATCCTGTCGAACTCAGACAATGAGAAGAGAACAATAATGACAAAAAAATCAAAAATAGAAAACAACGGAGACATTTAACATCACGCCGTACCTTGCCAACATACTGGTGATCCATCCCTGTGTACTCCTCCAGTAGGAAGAACTGGTTCCACATCCATCCTCGTTTGGAGCGTCTCAGAGGCACTCCATTAGCGTCCTGTCCCATCAGCGTCAACCCCACCCCTGCGCCACCCCGCCTCCCCCCTGTAGTCCTCCTCAGGGCTCGCAGTCCGTCCCCATGGGAACACAGGTATGCCCAGAGGACCAGCAGGAGAAGTACAGTTCTTCCTCTCAACATGACCAGGCCAATAGCTCTAAATACAGCTTCACTCAGCTAGATGTTCTACTCCCTCTGGGTGTTAGTGTGAAGTGGTCAGTGGACTTTAGTCAGAAGTTTCGTCATTGGGTCACTCCTCCAGGTCTGGGTGTAGGTCCGCAGCACGGGCTGTCAGTCTGTCATTGGGGCCCAGGTCCAGCCAGTATCTGGAACATAGAGCACACAGTCAGGATGTTAGTACTGGGAATACTTGGAACAGTTAACTACTACGATATTTGGTGCAACAATCCCTATCTGTAGGAGCTAAGCCATAACTTTCTTATCCTCCTGTCCTGTCTCCCTTCTTCTCAGCAACATATGCTTTCCTCTTTTCTCCCCCCCCTCTTCATTTCTCTCTCCCTCACACTCTGTCTGTCTGTCTGTCTGTCTGTCTGTCTGTCTGTCTGTCTGTCTGTCTCTCTCTCTCTCCATTCGATTCAATTCAAGGGGCTTTTTTGGCATGGGAAACATACACTGCTCAAAAAAATAAAGGGAACACTAAAATAACACATCCTAGATCTGAATGAATTAAATATTCTAATTAAATACTTTTTTCTTTACATAGTTGAATGTGCTGACAACAAAATCACACAAAAATTATCCATGGAAATCAAATTTATCAACTCATGGAGGTCTGGATTTGGAGTCACACTCAAAATTAAAGTGGAAACCACACTACAGGCTGATCCAACTTTGATGTAATACTCTTAAAACAAGTCAATATGAGGCTCAGTAGTGTGTGTGGCCTCCACGTGCCTGTATGACCTCCCTACAACGCCTGGGCATGCTCCTGATGAGGTGGCGGATGGTCTCCTGAGGGATCTCCTCCCAGACCTGGACTAAAGCATCCGCCAACTCCTGGACAGTCTGTGGTGGATGGAGCGAGACATGATGCCCCAGATGTGCTCAATTGGATTCAGGTCTAGGGAACGGGCGGGCCAGTCCATAGCATCAATGCCTTCCTCTTGCAGGAACTGCTGACACACTCCAGCCACATGAGGTCTAGCATTGTCTTTCATTGGGAGGAACCCAGGGCCAACCGCACTAGCATATGGTCTCACAAGGGGTCTGAGGATATCATCTCGGTACCTAATGGCAGTCAGGCTACCTCTGGCGAGCACATGGAGGGCTGTGCGGCCCCCCAAAGAAATGCCACCCCACACCATGACTGACCCACCGCCAAACCGGTCATGCTGGAGGATGTTGCAGGCAGCAGAACGTTCTCCACGGCGTCTCCAGACTCTGTCACGTCTGTCACGTGCTCAGTGTGAACCTGCTTTCATCTGTGAAGAGCACAGAGCACCAGTGGCGAAATAGCCAATCTTGGTGTTCTCTGGCAAATGCCAAACGTCCTGCACGGTGTTGGGCTGTAAGCACAACCCCCACCTGTGGATGTCGGGCCCTCATACCACCCTCATGGAGTCTGTTTCTGACCGTTTGCGCAGACACATGCACATTTGTGGCCTGCTGGAGGTCGTTTTGCAGGGCTCTGGCAGTGTTCCTCCTGCTCCTCCTTGCACAAAGGCCGAGGTAGCGGTCCTGCTGCTGGGTTGTTGCCCTCCTACGGCCTCCTCCACATCTCCTGATGTACTGTCCTGTCTCCTGGTAGCGCCTCCATGCTCTGGACACTATGCTGACAGACACAGCAAACCTTCTTGCCACAGCTCGCATTGATGTCCCATCCTGGATGAGCTGCACTACCTGAGCCACTTGTGTGGGTTGTAGACTCCGTCTCATGCTACCACTAGAGTGAAAGCATCGCCAGCATTCAAAAATGACCAAAACATCAGCCAGGAAGCATAGGAACTGAGAAGTGGTCTGTGGTCACCACCTGCAGAACCACTCCTTTATTGGGGGTGTCTTGCTAATTGCCTATAATTTCCACCTGTTGTCTATTCCATTTGCACAACAGCATGTGAAATGTATTGTCAATCAGTGTTGCTTCCTAAGTGGACAGTTTGATTTCACAGAAGTGTGATTGACTTGGAGTTACATTGTGTTGTTTAAGTGTTCCCTTAATTTTTTTGAGCAGTGTATATCTTTACATTACCAAAGCAAAAATTAAACAAACAATAGAAGTAAACATTACAAAATGAATAAAGACATTTCAAATGTCATATTATGTCTATATACAGTGTTGTAACTATGTGCAAATACTTAAATAAATAAATAAATACATATGGGTTGTATTTACAATTGTGTTAGTTCTTCACTGCTTGCCCCTTTTTTGTGGCATGATTTGGTTGGGTCTAATTGTGTTGCTGTCCTCGGGCTCTGTGGGATCTGTTTGTGTAAATGTATTTGCATTGTGAAAGCATTATGTTTCAGAAAGTCCAGCAATGCAATTACAATGAACATTACACAGGGCTGTGAATAGTGTAGCTTGTCCCTGAGCTGGCGTACTAATGGTTTTTGCCTCTCTGCCTGCTGTAGGTACTGCATGTTGGTTCTAACCTTAAATGAAAAAACTAAGAAAGTTAGCAGGTCTGTTAATAAATGCCTTTGTCCAACCATCTGGATAAGGGCATTTCAGTGCTGCGCCAGAAATACTCTAAATAGTGAAATGGGAAACTCCATTTGACTCATATTATTATATTCCTCTTTCATTTACAAATCTCATGACATGACTATGAGACGTGGCTGTATCTAGGGGAATTTTTATTTAGCTGACCCTGCTAGCTAGCCAAATGTTATTAGCTAGCTAGCAAATGCTGTGAAATGATTTGAAATAACGACTGAAGAAGCTAAGTTATCTAAGTCAACACTACACTACTACAAATGAATTTAATGGACAATAAATAAAGTGAACTCATGTGCGAACTCATGTGCGAACTCATGTGCGAACTCATGTGCGAACTCATGTGCGAACTCATGTGTGCTTACTGTGATACAGAAACACCACTATCCAAAAAACTGTGCAGGACATGTACACTGAATTAAATACGCTTCTAAGGTTTTCCCCAGAACTGAAAAGTCACTCCCTGATGTGGTTTAAGCATTTATGTGAACACAGAAAACCAGGAAACCAGAATTCGGGGGGGATCGGAACCCCTGAAAAACAAAACAGAGAGAACTTGAATTTGGAAAAAAACTAACAGAAAATTAGGTCAAAAATAAAAAAACAGATTTCAAAAAGGTCCTACCAATTTTATTGTAAATGACTGTACTTCAGAGCGGGGGAAAGTTGAGGTCAGGTCCAATATTGGCAATGCACCCAAGAGGGAAAGAGGTTTGTCCATCCTATAAATATTTTAGAGTAATATATACAATTTAGCAGACACTTTAATACAAAGCAACTTACAGTCATGGTTGCATGTTTTCTTTAACGTATGGGTGGTCCCGGCACACCACCCTTTATAAAGCACAGGTTTTGTCATATTCGACCTAGTGGGTTATGTCACGTTTGACATTGGTAGTTATGTCACACAGTTATACTACATTTATGAACCCTTTACAGAGTATGACATATGGTTATAGATGATTTGCAACACATTTATGTAGTGTTTATGAAGGCTTTATAAGCTCCACGTCATTTAAAGCAGGACAAGAATGGTAATTTGTGGTCCTGGCAACTGGACCTTTTTTGGAACCTAATTATTTTTGACTTACTGAAATTCCCTTTCAGGACCCAGGTCTGACAGAATCTGAACAGAAGATCTAGGTGCTGCTGTAGGCCATCATTGGTTGGGGACAGAAGGACCAGATAAATCAGCAAACACTAGACATTTGACTTCAAATTCTAGCAGGGTGAGGCCGGGTGCTGCAGACCGTTCTAGTGCCCTGACCAATTAATTGATATATATGTTGAAGAGGGTATGGCTCAAGCTGCATCCTTGTCTCACCTCATGATCCTGTGTAAAGACTTGTGTTTTTTGCTCATTTTAACTGCACACTTGTTGTTTGTGTACATGGATTTTATAACGTCATATGTTTTTCCTCCAACACCACTTTCCATCAATTTGTATAATAGACCCTCATGCCAAATATAATCATAAGCTTTTTTGAAATCAACAAAGCATGTGACAACAACTTTTTTTGTCAATTAAGGTGTGCAGGGTGAATACGTGGTCTTTCGTACAGTATTTTAGTCTGCTGTTAATGATAATGCAGATGATTTTCCCAGAGTTACTGTTGACGCATATCCCACTGTTGTTATTGGGGTCAAAATTGAGGCAATTTGTGGATTTGGGTGATCAGTCCTTAGTTCCAAATATTGGGGAAGATGCCAGATCTGAGGATGACGTTAAAGAGTTTAAGTATAGCCAATTGGAATGTGTGATATGTATATTTTCAAATCAAATCAAATGTTATTGGTCACATACACATGGTTAGCAGATGTTATTGCGTGTGTAGCGAAATGCTTGTCCTTCGACAGTGTAGCAATATCTAACATGTAATCTAACAATTCCACAACAACTACCTAATACACACAGATGTAAGTAAAGGAATGGAAGATGAATATATACATATAAATATGTGGATGAGCAATGACAGAGTACCATAGGCAAGATGCAATAGATGGTATAAAAAACAGTATATACATACATGAGTAATGAAAGATATGTCAACATTAATAAAGTGTCATTATTAAAGCGACTAGTGATCCATTTATTAAAGTGGCCAATGATTTCAAGTCTGTATATAGGCAGCAGCCTCTCTGTGTTAGTGATGGCTGTTTAACAGTCTGACAGCCTTGAGATAGAAGCTGTTTTTCAGTCTCTCGGTCCCAGCTTTGGTACATTGTACTGACCTCGCTTTCTGGATGGTGAACGGGCTGTAGGTGTCCTGGAGGGCAGGTAGTTTGCCCCCGGTGATGCATTGTGCAGACCGCACCACCCTCTCGAGATACTTGCAGTTGTGGGCAGTGGAATTGCCGTACCAGGCGGCGATACAGCCTGACAGGATGCTCTCAATTGTGCATCTGTAAAAGTTTCTGAGGGTTTTAGGTGACAAGCCAAATTTCTTCAGCCTCTTGAGGTTGAAGAGGTGCTGTTGTGCCTTCTTCATCAGACTGTCTGTGTGGGTGGACCATTTCAGTTTGTTCGTGATGTGTACGCCTAGGAATTTAAAGCTTTCCACCTTCACTGCTGTCCCGTCAATATGGATGGGGGGGGGGGTGCTCCCTCTGCTGTTTCCTGAAGTCCACGATCATCTCCATTGTTTTGTTGACGTTGAGTGAGAGGTTGTTTTCCTGACACCACACTTCGAGTGCCCTCACCTCCTCTCTGTAGGCTGTCTCGTAGTTGTTGGTAATCAAGCCTACTACTGTTGGGTCATCTGCAAACTTGATGATTGAGTTGGAGGCGTGCATGGCCAACCAGTCATGGGTGAACAGGGAGTACAGGAGGGGGCTTGGTATGCACCCTTGTGGGGCCCCAGTGTTGAGGATCAGCGAAGTAGAGAAGTTGTTTCCTACCTTCACCGCCTAGGGGCTGCCCGTCAGGAATTCCAGGACCCAATTGCACAGGGCGGAGTTGAGTCCCAGGGCCTCAAGCTTCATGATGAGCTTGGAGGGTACTATGGTGTTGAATGCTGAGCTATAGACAATGAACAGCCTTCTTACATAGGTATTCCTCTTGTCCAGATGGGATAGTGCAGTGTGCAGTGAGGTGGCGATTGCATCGTCTGTGGACCTATTGTGGCGGTAAGCAAATTGAAGTGGGTCTGGGGTGACAGGTAAGTTGGAGGTGATTATGATCCTTGACTGGAGTCTCAAAACACTTCATGATGACAGAAGTGGGTGCTACAGGGCGATAGTCATTTAGTTCAGTTACCTTTGCCTTCTTGGGTACAGAAAGAATGGTGGCCATCTTGAAGCATGTGGGGACAGCAGACTGGGATAGGGAGAGATTAAATATGTCCGTAAACACACCAGCCAGCTGGTCTGCCCATGCTCTGAGGACGTGTATTGAGATGCTGTCTGGGCCAGGAGCCTTGCGAGGGTTAACACGGTTAAATGTCTTACTCATGGCAACCACGGAGAAGGAGAGCCCAAAGTCCTTGATAGCGGTCCGCGTCGGTGGCACTGTATTATCCTCAAAGCGGGCAAAGAATGTGTTTAGTTTGCCTGGAAGCAAGAGGTCGGTGTCCGTGACGAGGCTGTTTTTCCTTTTGTAGTCCGTGATTATCTGTAGACCCTGGTCTCATGTCTCATGTCTGAGCCGTTGAATTGCGACTCTATCTAATAGTTCTTCCCAGATTTATGTAATAACACTTAAGATTTTCTGGGCTAACAATGTTAGAAATAATAAATAAAAAACAAAATACTGAAACATTTCCTAAGGACTAGAAGTGAGGCAGCCTTCTCTGTCATCATCATCTTGTAACACACAAGATGTTATCATTTATCAGGGTTTGTATTTTGTCCTGTAGTTAATTCAGTGTAATTAGAGAATCCAGTGGGTTCTGGTAGTCGTTAATAGCTGATTCTAAGATTTGTAATTGATCATGTATATGTTTGCTGTTTGTTCTTTGTTATAGAGTCAAAAAGACTGGAGAAGTGGTTTATCCGTTTTGGATAGATAAGTCTGTTGTTGTTTGTTTAGTGTTCCAATTTTCCCAGAAGTGGCTAGACTATGGATTCTTCAGTTACACTGAGCTGATTTCTGACATGCTGTTCCTTCTTTTTCCTTAGTGTATTTCTGTATTGTTTTCGTGATTCACCATAGTGAAGGCATAGGCTCAGGTTTTCTGGATCTCAATGTTTTTTAGGTTTCTCCATAAATTGTTTTGTTTTTTGCATTCTTCATCAAACCATTTGTCATTGTTGTTAATTTTCTTAGCTTGTCTGATTTACATTTTTTAGATTTGATAGGGAAGCTGAAAGCTCAAATATACTGTTTAGGCTTTTTACTGCCAAGTTTACACCTTCACTAATTATGTGAACGTTTTATCCATGAAGTTGTCTAAAAGGGAGTGAATTTGTTGTTCCCCAATTGTTTTCTACATTACTTTCCTTCCATCTATAGCATTTCTTAAAATGATGCAGTTCCATTGGCTTTGATGACTTATGACAGAGTATTGCTCTGTTCAAGTAGACTGTAATTTTGCTGTGATCTGATAGGGGTGTCAAAGGGCTGACTGTGAACGCTCTGAGAGACTCTGGGTTGAGGTCAGTGATAAAGTAATCTACAGTACTACTGCTAAGGGATGAGCTGTAGGTGTAGCTACCATAGGAGTCCGCTAGAAGCCTACCATTGACAATGCACAGACCCAACATGCAACAGAGCTGCAGCAATTGTGACACATTTATTGTTGTTTTGTTGTAGTTTCGTCTCAGGGGTCATATTGGGGAGGGAATGCTGTCTCTCTCTCTCTCTCTCTCTCTCTCTCTCTCTCAGAAATGTGATTTCAGATTGCCCCTTTAAAGGAATATGACTCGATATAATGAGTCTACTTCTCCATCCACACATTGACACAGCTACAAAGTGCTACATGTACATCGGGTTTGCGCTTAGTGGAACTATCATTTGATTCCATATGTGTTATTTCATAGTTTTGATGTCTTCACTAGTATTATACATTGTAGAAAATAGTAAGAATAAAGAAAACCCTTGAATGAGTAGGTGTGTTTAAACTTTTGACTGGTACTGTATGTATACTAAACTGAATAAACTTTTAATAGACTAACAGGTCTACATGCTCAGCTTGTATCTCTTGAAACAATCTGTTTGGTCACACTATGTTATCAGAGCAAGTAGGCTGTCAATGGAGACCCTGAGCAATGTCAATCTGAGTTTATTCCCTTCAGATCATTGTAAAGATACTAAGCAAAATGGTTGTTTGCAAACCACACAATGAAAGCACAGAGCATACAGTGCCACACACACTCTCCCCCATGTTCTCTCTTTCTCTCACTCTCCTCTCTCTCTCTCTCTCTCTCTCTCTCTCTCTATGAAGGCATGGTTAGACAAACATGGGGGGAGAAAATGGAACAAGATGGAGAGATGAAAAAGGGCATGACTTCTTATTCTATGCTCATTATTCCTGTCTGGGTGCTATCCAGGCCAATGATGTGGTACCGCTGGGGTCTGGGCGCTGGGTTATCAGTGGGCGCATTGGGAACTAGCAGCACCACCGTCACTATCACACACAGACTACGTCCCAAATGACATCCTAGTTCACAACTTTTGACCAGGACCCATACTTTTACTGGTCAAAAGTAGTGCACTATATAGGGAATAGGGTGCATTAGGGACACACACACACATGCTCCGCTCAGATAGAGCGATGCAGAATGCTGTATGGCAGCTCTGCTTTTCTCACAGGACATAAAGGAAAACATCTCTGGCCATTCTGCTGAATTAAGAGCTTTGAACTGCATGCAGAAAGTGGGGAGAGATTGAGCAAGAGAAAGAGAGGGAGAGACAGACTGGTCGAGACACATTGAGAGGGGGAGAGATAGCGGGAGAGACTCAGGTAGAGAGAGAGGGAGGGCAGAGAGAGAGATGGAGGGAGAGAGATGGAGAAAGAGAGAGAGGGAGAAAGAGGTAGAGACAATTGTTGAAAGGGGGAGAGGGTTGGTCAGGGACTAGTAGGGAGAGTTTGAGAGGATGGAGAGAAAGAGAGAGATGGAGGGAGTGCTCCTGTCAGAGCAGCGTCAGCAGGACAGTTAAGGGAGGAGCTGTGTGTGTGGGTGAGAGTTTGTGTGTGTCTAGCCCATCCATTACCCTACCTGTCTTCTCTCTATCCTTTTAGCCATCCAAGCCAAGGCCTCTCTCCCTGCCCTCCCTCCCTACCTGCTTTCAACCCTGCTTTCCCCTTATGAGGCAAAACGCAAATGGGAAAAGCTGAGTGGTTAGGTCCTCCTTTCTCTTTTCCCCCATGCCAAGCAGTTTATTATACCCCATCCCAAAGCTCCTCTCCTCTATGCCTGCTGCATGCGCTTCAGCTGATATGCATTATCATGGGGGATTTCCAGACGCTTGCGATGCTAGTCACTTTGAATGTGTCCTTTGCATGCCTCAGCAGGGGGAATAAGAACCCATAGGTCACCACAGGCTCTCTCTGGGCCGACGAAGCAGGTGAGAGTGACGGCCTGTCTCAAATATAGTGCGTTCCCTTTGACGAGCTCCCATAGTCAACTAATCGGGCTCTTTTCAAAAGTAGTGCACTATGTAGGAAACAGGGTGCCATATGGGACGGAACCATAGAGTACCCGAACCATAGAGTACCCGAACCCACAGCCTACTCACATTCTCTCTCTCAGTAACTCTCACTTGGATAGCTCTGTTTCAAATACATTTTTAGCTAAAAGTATTTTTTTTCTCCTTTACTTCCTCTCTTCTATTTCCCTCCTTCTCTTTCCAAGTCCTCACACGCTTGACTTTATGAATTTCCTTAATTGACCATGGTGAGGGAGCGTGGGGGACTGGGAGCTATTGATTTGCTATAGGACTCAGCAGTGTGGTTGGAAATACCATGCGGTCTCCGGGGTTGCTTCTCAGAGCCTTCTAATACCTCCAGTCTTCAGCTTCTCAACACACGCGCACACACGCATGCACGCAAGCAAGCACACACGCTGCTCTGCTGTGGTGGGAGGCAGACAGTCAGTCCTTTCAATATACTTCTTAATAATGTCACTGTGGAAGGCTGGAAGCTAATGCCTGACTGACTGTATGGGAAAGGCCCTGCCTGCTGTCCCTGAGGAGTGCTCGCACTGCTGATCACATTTTGTCATGCCCTGGAATCCATGTTGTCCCAAATGGTACCCTATTCCCTACACTGAAAAAAAATAAAGGTTCTTAAATTGTTTTTCCTCAGCTCTTATGGTTCCATGGGAGAACTCTTGCCCAATAAAGAACCTTTGAGTTAAATTTGGGGTTCTTGATGTGGCATCTACGGTTCTTATGAGTTCTAAAAGGTTCTTGAAATGTGGAAGCCTTCAGATGTATCCCTTTCATAGCACACAGCTATGGCCAGTGTTAACTAGTGTAAAATGTTTCAATATCAACATTTTTCCATCTACATTGATGGATTAATGTATCTCATGCTAATAAAATATAAATACAATTTTTACAAACTATTCAAATCTGTTACTTGGACATATTGCACTTGTTACTGAAATGGTTGCTCCAGTTTGGATGTTGAAGTTAGTCTCATATCTTAGTGTTCCCAACCCTGGTCGTCATTCTGAAAACAGGTTGTGGGTGAATTAAAACATTGGATATGCCCTCTCTGGCTGGATTAGAATATAACTTACACATCACTTTGCAAACCAGCATAATGTGACTTGCAGGCTTGATGAGGCCTGTAAACCTTGAGTTTCAGGCCACTGTATTAGGGTAATTCTCGGCCCTCTAAAGAAGGCCTTATGGGTGGTACTGGTAACTCAAAAATATGCAAATAGGGCTTAAAACCTTAACTTACTACTTCTGGCTTTGGATTTCTGTATGGTTCTTCAAAGAACCATCACATTTATCTTTCTTCAGAGACCCTAAAATGGTTCCCCTAAGGCATCGCTCTCAAGGACCTAATGCGGTTCCTACTTGCACCTTTATTTTTAAGAGTGTATGCAGTGCGCTATTTTAAATTGGGAGGATACAATAATAATGCACTATGTAAGGAATAGGGTGCCATTTGGGACACTGCCACAGCTCTCTGACCCCTTAATTCTTCATCAACAGTGGACCAGTAGCAGTAAGTCAGTTACATCCAGAGCTTAGTTTTCTCTACATCTGTGTGTGTGTGTGTGTGTGTGTGTGTGTGTGTGTGTGTGTGTGTGTGTGTGTGTGTGTGTGTGTGTGTGTGTGTGTGTGTGTGTGTGTGTGTGTGTGTGTGTGTGTGTGTTGAGTAGCTCTCCTCTCTTTTCTTGGTACCCAGCCCCAGTAAGTGTCAGCGTCATAATGAACCTGTGTAATAGAACATGACAACGCAATTATATCCTCACAGTTAAGAGAAAGTGTTTACAACAACCCTGACACTGCTTGATTTTCTGCCTCTACTCCCTCTTTCTCCTTGCATCCATTTTTTGCGCCATTTAATTGCAACCATAAAAAAAGCTTTAAATTGCCTGTCACCAATTATCTGGAGTCACTACACGTGGCTATAATACTTCTGCATTGTGTTCCGTGCAGGGTTAGCAAGATGAACGTGTCTGCAATTTGGAGAGTGGGCCCAAGGATTCTAGGCTCATAGAATTGCATGAAATAACATTTCAACTCATAACAATTAGCTATTAAATATATCTATTGCTCGTATCGAACACAGGGACTCATAGATAAAGACAGGGACACAGCGAGACACACAAACTTATCCTTCATATTGGATGTAGCAGACTAATAGCTTTTCTAGTGTTTTATATGTAACTACACTAAATGGCTTCAGGGGCATTTCGTGTATAGTCTGGGGCCATGCAGGCAAAACTGACCTAGGAACAGCAGTACTACTCATCCTCCTCTTGCTTTTTCTCTTCTTCCTCGTTCCCTCTTTCTCTCTCTGTCTCACTCTCTCTCTATGCCTCTGTCTCTCTCCCTCCTTCCCTCGCTCCCACTCTCTCTCTCCCCAGCTCTCCTCTCTCTGTGTGTCTCTCTCTATCTTTCTTTCTCTCTCTCTCTTTGTTTCTTTAGTCTCCTAACGAGAGAAGATGAGCGACACAGAGAGACAGTACCCTATCGCACCCATTGAGCCACGGCAACCCAGGCTTCCACGGCAACCCAGAAGATGCCCTCAGGGGGGGGCAATTAAAAGTGAGATAGGAGAATGTCAGCCACGGGCAAGTTGGGGGGGGGGGGGGGTACATTGCCCTGGTACAAACCAAAGAAGAGGCCCTTAAAGGCTGCTAATGTGTGTCACTGTCAGCGACAGGTTGTTTCACAGTTTCCCTTCTTTCCCTTTGCCTTGACACAATGTTGTCACGCTCTGAATTTATTTTATTAAGAGGACATGGGCTACATCCCAAATGGCATCCTATTTCCTATGTAGTGCACTACATCTGACCAGGGCACTGGTCAAAAGTAGTGCACTACATAGGGAATAGGGTGCCATTTGGGACCCACATACGGACACAGACCGAGAGAGTCACTCCCTCACAGTATCGCTCTCCATGCTATTATTCTTATTATTCTCTAGCCCCTCTGCTTGGCTAAATGTATCACTAAATCCCACTTGGTGCATTGGGAATAGAGTAGCCGACCCAAATATAATTCTTTACTTTTTTTGTGTGTCTTTCTTTCAGTTTTTGTTCATATACCTGTGAGAGCATGGAAACCCAACGGATGGGCTACTGGGTAGGGTTTAGATTTCCTTGTCCTCAAGTCAGTAAGTAGCGTAGTACGAGCCAGAACGGCCCATAGGGCAAGAGCCTATCACTTGTTTCTGCAGTGTGATGTACATGAACACCACCTGGACAGGACACTACTCTGTCACAAGGTTTTTAGTAATGAGCCAAACCGCTGGGTAAAGAGTGCTTGGCTGGAAACTGGGGGATGTTGAGAAGTATGTGGCAGCATGTAGCATACACAGTAATTCCCCTTTTACAGAGTAAAACACACTTTCTCTCGACAGAAAGCCTGAGGGTCCTTCCCTTGTTTGTACTCTTTTTTTGTCTTTGCTTAGGTTGTTAAGGTTAATTAGTAGAACCTGTTTATTCTCTTACGGTCCCCTTAAGGCTGAACCATAATCACACCTTAGTCACATCTCCTAAAGGCGTCCACATGCTTCCCAGCTGAAACAGTTCAGAAGAGTTTGTGCATATATTTTGATGAGGTTTTGCGATGTTTTAGTTCATTTTTGACTTCGGTGATCTTTTTTTTCAGCTGTTCCGGGCACACAAAATGTTTTATGGAGGCAAGCCGAAGTTCGGAGCTAAAGTCTTTGCCCCTTTGTCTGTGATTGGTCAACAGTAGGGATTCTTCAATAATGTCTGTTGTCATTCAACGAGAGACGCCTCGTTTTCATGCACATTTTTCCATTGAGAAATACCAAGCATATTAGTTATATGTAAAATTGTGCAACTAAGATGTCCTCTGCAAAAATGTTATAATTAATGACAGATTTATTTTGTTATTTTAGATTAATCTGGACTTTTTTGAGGAAGCGTTAACTGGCTACGGTGTCTCAAAATGGACAAACAGTACTATTGCCGCTTTTTTTTAGGCCTTTAAATGGAGTATGCGAGCACACTCGTTCAGTTTCGGCTCTTACTGAACCAGGTTAATGGAAGGGAGCGGGTATGGAGAAGTGCATTTCGAATATGATGGTTGATTGTATAACTTGACAGAGACAACATTACTCCTTGCTAACATTTCTCCATCTGCATCCACCCGCTCTCAGGCTAGCAGAGGTAATACCCAGGGCATTAACCAAAGAAAGCCTATAAATTAAGACATTTATAACCAATAAGGACGATGCATTCTTCGATCGTGCCCTGAATAACTACATGTTGATTTCAACCAATGCACCATTCGCATAATAACACAAAACAAACAAATGAACCTGTACCATCCTTGTCAGGGGGCGGGGGTGTGTTAGTCCGAACCATCCATGCCAATGTTCAGGGATGTTCCCTCAACAATACATCCACGTGTATCACTCCAGAGCTCAATGCAAACACCATTACCTTGCCTGGCTGCCCAAATGCTTACCAAATAACCTGATAAATCATAAGATCTGGGCCAAGTCAATGCGACTGGGCCATTTCCCTGAGTGCATCCCTAATGACAGCCTATTCCCTATATAGTGCACTACTTTTCACTAGACCCTACGGGACCTGGTCAAAAGTAGCGCACTATATAGGGAATAGTGTGCCATTTGGGACGTAGTCCGTTTCTCGTTATATCCAGCCCCGCTATCATTCAGAGACGACCCCATCACTCAACCCAAGCAGGCGCTCCAAAGCCGCCACCGCCACCACTGCTCACTTGTCTTCACCGCATGTATGGCCCAGTTTAGATACCGCAGACATAGGCTACTGGTGTAACCCTTTCTTTCCACCAGTCTTTCTGTTGACTTAGCCTCTTTAGCTCAGGTTGTGTGTGTTAAAATGGGGTTACTACTATACCAGCTTTCTCAACATTCTGTTCTTTGATCTGAATTATTTTTTCTCTTTCTTTCTTTCTTTCTTTCTTTCTTTCTTTCTTTCTTTCTTTCTTTCTTTCTTTATTTTCATTACTCTCTCTGTTTATATAGTGGATGTCCCTGTGTTAGCTAGTGGTGTTACTGTTTACTATAGTGGAGTGACATAGTGGTTAGGGAAGAGGGTCCTCTCTCTCTGCCCCCCCCCCCCCCCCCCATCGTTCTCTGTTGTCTCTGTGAATCATTTTATCCTAGTTAGTTTGTTCTTGTCTCCTTAGCTAGCACAGATAGTCAAAAAGGAAAACAAAAGGCGGTATGTTTTGAAGTGTCTGTCCTATATCTGAGAGATATAAGAAAGCTCAAAATGTATTTATTTATACCTTTGATGGGGAAATGCCCAATTCACTTCCAATCATTTTTACATCCCGGTAATGTGTTACCTTCAGAAAAGTCCCTTGAAGCCGAAATGTCCGTGTTTGTGAGTCTTAACTTTCAATAGTGGGGTCCAAATAGACTCTTGCTCAAACCGTTCGGACTTGACAGACATTTTTGTGATAAGTAACTTTTCGGGGGAGAAACTGGGAAGTGCCGCTCTACTGCTACTGCGACGTAGCACATGCTAGAAACAGGAAGTCAGTAGTGTAAACACACAGTGTTTTAATAAAACGTGATGATATCACCGATTTCCGATTTCCGCAAATCGACCTCTGAGGATTTGCATTTAGGCTGCATTCAAAAGAGTTTCCTATTCCCTACGTAGTGCACTACTTTTGACCAGTGACCAAAGGGATTGGTCAAAGGTATTGCACTATGTTGGGAATAGCTTGCCATTTAGAATGCATTTTTGTTGTTTACAACAGAGAAGGAGGAGAGAACTCAGCGGGGGGTTTGACTGGTTCCCCTGCCTTACTCATTACTCATTTCCTGCCTGCCCATTGTGCTTCGGTGATGGGTACTGTATGGGAGCCTCTATTCCTATGCAAATGACCTGTGAGTGTGTGCCAAGTGTGTGTGCGCTTGTGTGTGCGCATGTGTTTGTGTGCCAAGTGTGTGTATGTGTGCCAAGTGTGTGTGCCTGCCATGTGTAGTCAAGTGTGAAAGAGTATTCTCTCAACAATTATCCTAATACACAGTCCACAGGAAAAACACCCCAAATATATCAATACCGAAATAAACACACTCAAAGCAAATGTAATTAAAAAGAGTGTTGTTATTATCCATTATTCATTGTTTTGTTTGTTCTGCTTTAATAATGTACCTGGAGATTAGATCGACTGCTAACAAATCCTTACTTTTTAAAATGAATGGTGCAATTTAGAAGCGGACGCATTGATTCAGCAACACAAAGGTCAAACAGTGTGTTGTGAATTGAAAATCAAAGCGGCCGTTGCATTCCCACGTTCAGTTTGTTTCATTTCCCTCTCTTCCTCTTTCCAGCCTGGTGGTGACAATTACAAACAGGGGGACCTTTGTAAAAAAACACATCTTCATTCAAGCGTCTATTGACGCTGTAAACAGCAGGTCAGCTACAGTTGTTCATCCTTTAAAAGTTGCAGCGTACTGAGGCACAGCTTGCATGGTGCCGCAGAATTCTATGACACGTTATTTAAGTGCCAACCACGGGTACCATTAATGCTAGTTAGTGCTCGTTTGACCACCAGAAGGCATCTTTGAGAAGCATTTGATAGACTTCAATACTGGCTGTACTAAAGAATATAAAACATTTTTTTGTAAGAACATAGTAAATGGGACAGAAATGTTGCTTAATTAATTTGATTAATATTATGGTGTTTCTATTCCAACAAAAATAAAAAAAATCCTCTGGGTTTTCGTTAGGACAGAACAGAACAAATGGCGCTGTACAAAGTGACAGTAGGGAGTAGGCAACAGTACTGGACTATTTAGCTAAAGAAAACCAGTGTTGTGCGGTCACGCGGGAGACCAGGGTTCAATTCCCCTGACAGGGAGGAAGGAGTAGGCTGTCCTTGTAAATAAGAATATGTTCTTAACTGATTTGCCTAGTGAAAGAAAGGTTACACTAAGAGCATAACATTTCTACACCCTAATTGTATAATTGTAGTCTAACCAATACCCAAATGGTGATTCATTGAAAATAAAAATCAACTTTATTTATCAAGACCAGTCCCCATGCTTGTCTCAGAGCAGCACGAAACAGTGCAAAAATAGTTGTAGGCTACTGCTTCAAATCCTACTGCTTCTAACTTCAATATGCTCTTTAAATAAATAAGACCTACACCACTTTTAGCAGCACAATACTCAACACTAGTGAGGCTCATGTCGCCTACGGTAGGCCTACAGTATATCGAAAAAATATGACGTCACTCTCCGCCAATATTTACATGTAGAGGATTGGATTCTAAATTAAAACCAAAAGCCGCCTCATGGGTCTCCTGGTGGCGGCCGGCACGGGTATCAAGCCTGCATCTGTAGCAATGCATTTTGCACTGCGGGAGCCCCCATCCACTCGGGAGCCCCTATCCACAAAGTATCAAAATACAGAGAGGTGTTGGTAAAGGTAAATTGTCCTGCTAATAGCCCATAATGGGCTATTATAATACTGTACATGGTGTCCAGGTCAGGATAACCAAAACATTTCTTTATTAAAGACTATCAGAAAGAATGTTGGTACTTATTTATTTTGATCCAAAGCCATGAATGAGTGAGTCACTCAGCTTCATGTAGGTGCCGGGCTACAGTGGCTTGCGAAAGTATTCACCCCCATTGTCATCTTTCCTATTTTGTTGCCTTACAAACTGGAATTAAAATAGATTTTTGGGGGGTTTGTATCACTTGATTTACACAACATGTCTACCACTTTGAAGATGCAACAAATTTTTATAATGAATTTTTATAATGAGGGTGTCACGTTCTGACCTCTATTTCCTTTGTTTTGCATTTATTTAGTATGGTCAGGGCGTGAGTTGGGTGGGCAGTCTATGTTTGTTTTTCTATGTTTTGGGTCAGTTCTATGTTTTCGGCCTAGTATGGTTCTCAATCAGAGGCAGGTGTCATTAGTTGTCTCTGATTGAGTACTGTTTGTTTGTGGGTGATTGTTCCTGTCACTGTGTTTGGTGTCACAGGATAGGACTGTTTTGCGTTTTCACATTTCTTGTTTTTTTGTTAGTTTGTTCATGTGTAGCGATTTATTAAAACATGAATAACCACCACGCTGCGCTTTGGTCCACTTCTCTTCCTCCTACAGACGAACGCCGTTACAGAATCACCCACCACAACAGGACCAAGCGGTGTGGTAATGGGCAAAGGAAAAAGCAGCAGCAGGAGCAGCGCGAGGAGGTTACACAACATGTCTACCACTTTAGAAGGTCTCCATGCAACAAATTTTTATAATGAATTTTTATAATCCACACCCCAGCCCTCCGGTGGCAGCTCCCCGGGCTGTCTCTCCGGCCCAGGGTGTGCCGCGAAAGCCAATAACACCTTATATCAAGGTGTGCATAATTATTAGGCAGCTTCATTACCTCAGGTAAAATGGGCCAAAAAAAAAGCCAGGGGCCGCCAGTGCCGCCCGTCAGCCAGGGGCCGCCAGTGCCGCCAGTCAGCCAGGGGCCGCCAGTGCCGCCAGTCAGATTTAACTGACACTGAAAAGTAAAAAATTGTCAAATGCCTTTCAGACGGATGCAACACTCTTAAAATAGCTAAACGATTGTGGCGTGACCACCGGACAATCAAACGTTTTGTTGAGAATAGTCAACTGGGGTGGAAAAAAACCCGAAAAGGCGCAAATTAAGTGCAAAAGACTTGAGAAGAATTAAACGTCAATCTACTAGGAACCCTTTTTCCTCCAGTGCCATCATAATCCAGAACTGCAACCTACCTGAAGTTTCCAGAAGTACAAGGTGTCAAGTGCTCAGAGACATGGCCAAGGTCAAGAAGGCTGAAAACACAACCACCACTGGATAAGATTCACAAGTTGAAGCGTCAAGATTGGGCAAAGAAATACCTGAAGACAGATTTTTCAAAGGTTTTATGGACAGATGAAATGAGAGTGACTCTTGATGGACCAGATGGATGGGACCGTGGCTGGATCAGTAATGGACACAGGGCACCACTTCGAGTCAGGCGCCAGCAAGGTGGAGGAGGGGTACTGGTATGGGCTGCTATCATTAAGGATGAGGTAGTTGGACCTTTTCGTGTTGAAGATGGACTGAAACTCAACTCACAAACCTACTGCCAGTTTCTGGAAGATACTTTCTTCAAGCAGTGGTATAGGAAGAAATACTCAGCATTCAAGAAGGCCATGATCTTTATTCAGGACAATGCTCCATCACATGCATCCAAGTACTCCACTGCTTGGCTAGCCAGCAAGGGCCTCAAAGATGCCTGAATAATGACCTGGCCCCCTTCCTCACCTGACTTACATCCTATTGAGACCTTGTGGGCCCTTCTCAAATGTGAGATTTACAGTGAGGGAAGACAATACAACTCTTTGAACAGCATTTGGGAGGCTGTGGTTGCTGCTTCAGCGAAAGTTGATCGTGAATAGATCAAGAAACTGACAGACTCCACGGATGGAAGGCTCATGGCAGGCATTGAAAAGAAGGGTGGCTATATTGGTCAATGAATATTTTTGAAAGGCCAAAAACGTCATTTAATTGTCATTTTCTGTTAATTATTTGTTACAATTACTCTAAAAATGTTGATTAAACAAGTGAGTGAGAAATAATTTTTGTAATTTAGTTGCCTGATAACTCTCCAAACTAATTGTTGCCTAATAATTGTGCACACTGATATATCCCCCTGAGAAAGACCAAACTCACTTTTCCTTTGTTAAACATTCAGGTTTGAGGTTAAATAACATTATGGATTGACTGAGAGCATTGTGTTTGTTCCAACAATTAAATGTATCCTGAGGAATACAATTTGCCTAATATTTGTGCATGCAGTGCAAATAACGATATTTTGGAGCTTATTTAGTTTTAAAAAAAACGAAAGTGAGCAATTGTAAACTAAATGAAGGCCAAAACATTTATATCTGTTTTTAAAGAGAGAGAAACGCTGGGCCAATTGTAGCGCCTCTCACGGTTGTCGTAAGAATGGGACCAAGGCGCAGTTTTATTCCAAAAGTGAAACATAAGTCAAAACAATAAATCGAATAAACAAACAACGGAACGTGATTATGTGGTGCACATGCACAAACACTAAATTATATCCCACAAGCACAGGTGGGAGAAAGATCTACTTAAATTTGATCCCCAATTAGAGACAACGAATACCAGCTGCATCTAATTGGGAATCATACAAAACACCAACATAGGAAACAAACTAGAACACAACATAGAAATATTAACCCAGAATACCCCCTAGTCACGCCCTGGCCTCCTACACTGTAGAGAAACAAGGGCTCTCTTTGGTCAGGACGTGACAGCGCCGCACAAAAAGGCCAAAATATACGGTTGAAGTCGGAAGTTTACATACACCTTAGCCAAATACATTTAAACTAAGTTTTTCACAATTCCTGACATTTATCCTAGTAAAATTTCCCTGTCTTAGGTCAGTTAGGATAACCACTTTATTTTAAGAATGTAAAATGTGATTAATTGAAGAGTGAATTATTTATTTCAGCTTTTATTTCTTTCATCACATTCCCAGAGGGTCAGAAGTTTACATACACTCAATTAGTATTGGGTCAAACATTTTGGGTAGACTTCCACAATCTTACCACAATAAGTTGGGTGAATTTTGGCCCATTCCTCCTGACAGAGCTGGTGCAACTGAGTCAGGTTTGTAGGCCTCCTTGCCCGCACATGCTTTTTCAGTTCTGCCCACAGATTTTCTATAGGAATGAGGTCAGGCCTTTGTGATGGCCACTCCAATACCTTGACTTTGTTGTCCTTAAGCCATTTTGCCACAACTTTGGAAGTATGCTTGGAGTCAATGTCCATTTGGAAGACCCATTTACCAAGCTTCAAATTCCTGACTGACGTCGTGAGATGTTGCTTCAATAATAACCACACAATTTCCCTTCATGATGCCATCTACTTTGTGAAGTGCACCAGTACCTCCTGCAGCAAAGCACCCCCACAGCATGATGCTGCCACCTCCGTGCTTCATGGTTGGGATGGTGTTCTTCGGCGTGCAAGCATCCCCTTTTTCCTCCAAACATAACGATGGTCATTATGGCCAAATAGTTCTATTTATGTTTCATCAGAGCAGAGGACATGTCTCCAACATTGTCCCCATGTGCAGTTGCAAACGGTAGTCTGGCTTTTTATGACGGTTTTGGAGCAGTGGCTTCTTCCTTACTGAGCGGCCTTTCAGGTTATGTCGATGTAGGACTTGTTTTACTGTGGATATAGATACTTTTGTACCTGTTTCCTCCAGCATCTTCACAAGGTCCTTTGCTGTTGTTCTGGGATTGATTTGCACTTTTCGCAACAAAGTACAGTACATTCATCTCTAGGAGACAAAACGCATCCCCTTCCTGAGCGGTATGACATCTGCATGGTCCCATGGTGTTTACACTTGCATACTATTGTTTGTACTGATAAAAGTGGTACCTTCAGGCGTTTGGAAATTGTTCCCGAGGATGAACCAGACGTGTGGAGGTCTACAATTCTTTTCATGAGGTATTGGCTGATTTCTTTTGATTTTCCCATGATGCCAAGCAAAGAGGCACTGAGTTGGAAGGTAGGCATTAAAATACATCCACAGGTACACCTCCAATTGACTCAAATTATGTCAATTAGCCTATCAACAGCTTCAAAAGCCATGACATAATTTTCTGGAATTTTCCAAGCTGTTTAAAGGCACAGTCAACTTAGTGTATGTAAACTTCTGACCCACTGGAATTGTAACACAGTGAATTATAAGTTAAATAATCTGTCTGTAAACAATTGTTGGAAAAATGACTTGTGTCATGCACAAATTAAATGTCCTATCCGACTTGCCAAAATTATAGTTTGTTAATAAGACATTTAGGAAATGGTTGAAAAACAAGATTTAATGACTCCAACCTAGTGTATGTAAACTTCTGACTTAACTGTTGCCCTGCTAATAGTCATAATGCCACTGTACAATGTGACCATGTGTGTTGAAAGTATTTTCCAGTAAGCAACAATGTGTTAACCTTCATTAGACAACTTTGCTCCAATATTTATTTAAATCATTGATATTTATTCCCAAAGTCATTCTTAATGGATCCATAACTAAATAAACATTGGCATTTTGAAAGAGTATTTTTATCATTATTTTATTAACATAAGCATAATGATGCTAATGAAGAAATACAGTACTGTACAGTATATGATTTTACATTTGGATAATAAAGCATTTAAAGCATTTTGAAGATATAAGCCACCTGCATTTGTTTATTAGGTTGTAGCAGAACAGCATAACAGTCCGGACGGCCCTTGCTGTGCATGGTGAGCAGCTGGTCAAGTTCTACTGTCAGAAGAATGGAAATGTCAGGGTGAACCGACGCCGTGGTGAACCCGCTAGGTATGTTGACTCTGCCTGTCGGAGGTGGAGTTCAGATCTCACAGGTGTGACTCCATCTCCTTCCTCGCCCTCTTCAACGCATCATCCTCTGCCCATCTCTCCGCCAATGCCATCTGGCTCTGGACCAATGCATTAGCTGTCGCCCGTATCTCTGCCATCCGTTAATGTTTCTCTTTCTGCGGGTCTGCTTTCAATGACTCGATCTCGGTCATCAGAGTTTTAATCGGATCCATGTGCACCATCATCAGATGAGCAGAATGGTACCCGCCCTGAGCCCCCATTGATTACAGTGGCCTATGATAGAAACGGTAGATCAATTGAGAATTAAAAGTGACTCCAACACACAAAGGTTGTGTACACATTTTAAGAATCTTGCAAAACTTACCACTTTCTTGGCAACCATGAGTTTTTTTTTCGGTGCGGCCAGTTGTCCAGCCCTTTGTCCACTGATCTCCACGTATGGTTGTCGGCATGTTCGTATGCTTTGCAAAAACACATTCCCGTTTTTATTACACAATAATTTTTTTATTTATTTAACTTTTATTTTTCAATGTTATTACACATTCTGTCTACACTTTGATAGGCTATATACATTTTTTATTTAAGAAAATGCACTGAAACCAAAATATCTTTAGTTTTGGCAATCCTCTCAGCTCGGGCTCATTTTTATGTCCTCTCGTGGTTACAGTCCTAACCCTGGAATGGGTAGCACCACAGCTGGCTTGATGAAAATTATGTCAATTTCGTCGGTTCTCTTTGGTCGCAATGTCATTTTTTGCAGGTAGGGGGATGTTCACAACTACAGTAGCCGGGCTATAAAGAGTCCTGCTCAGCGGGCTGCAATTGTATGAAAACCTGTTTCAAAATGCCACCAGCTGGCCATCATTACTGTAAATAAAAACACAGCTTGTTTACATCTTGTTTACATTCATTATTGTAACCACAATGTCACAAATAATTTGTATCTAATTACTTTTCGAGTTTGGGATTTACAAATGTGTGCTTTTCATGTCATTTTTCGTTAAATCCAGTTCGTATTTTAAGTATAAGTTTTGAGTGACACATTTGGTGAGAGGTCCAATGCTTTAATATTTAATTACTTAATATTTAATCTACCCTCCGAATTCATATCTAAGGGGCATTTTTAGTTACATTGTTTAAGTTTGAACTTGCAGTAAGAACAGCGGGAGTGTTTCCCTAGTCAGCGCCATTATCCCCCTCGTGCGCCCACCTCGGTTTCAGTGGATACTGCTGGAGAACTGCAAGGCTATCCCATTGTGCACCACTCGGAAGCCATGACCAACACGACCAATATATATTGTCCTGCTAATAATATATCTGTGAGAATAACCAAAGAGCTACAGTCATGTTATAGGTCTTCCAGCTAAGGCCGGCACAGGTATTGAACCAGCATCTGTAGCAACACAGCTTGCACCACTAAGCAGTGTTTCAGACAGTTGCGCCACTGAGGCGCTGTTAAATGTGACCTGTAGGGAGTGGGCTACAGTACTACAGTTTCTATCGCCCATTCATTGTCCATTAGAGACACAGTAGGACCCAAAAGCAGAATCAGTGCTCTAACTCCCCCTTGCGCTGGACTGGAGCAATGAAGTAGTGACGAAGAGTACCGTACTAAACCAGAAATTACCTCTAAGTCCTGCAGCATAATCACGCAACTTTTAGTGGAGCAACCACTCTACAGACCTAATTGTCACACAACACTACATAATTCATGGAGCTAAAACAGGAGACATTACACATTTAAATTAGAAGGGCTTCTTCTTCCTCCTCCTCTTCCACCGTCCGGAGAAAAATCATGTATTTTCTTGGAAGCTCCCAGTAAAACAGCTGCTTTTACATTATTGATGTGTCAGTCACACATGCAGTTGAGTCAGAGGGTTGAGTCATACATGCACTTTGTAAATGCGTCTTGTATACTTTATAAAATGAGAACATTGTAAAGACATGGATATATGTCCTTGTCCTTAAGAAACATGTGATTACCATGCTTCCATTCAGAAAGCAATAGTGGTTATCCTACAGCAGTAATCAATTTATCTCAGGTTAGATTGTGCTCCAATCAGCGGTGGAAAAAGTACTCAATTGTCATACTTAAAGATACCTTAATAGAAAATGTGAAAGTCACCCAGTAAAATCCTACTTGAGTAAAAGTCTGAAAGTAATTGGTTTTAAATATACTTAAGAATCAAAAGTAAAACTATAAACCATTTCAAATTCTTTATAAAGAAGCAAACCAGACAGCAGAGTTATTTCTTTTTAGACAGATAGCCAGGGGCACACTCCAACACATATTTTACAAACGAAGCATTTTGTGTTTAGTGAGTTCACAAGAACACAGGCAGTAGTGATGATCAGGGATGTTCTCTTGATAAGTGTGTGAATTGGACCATTTTCCTGTCAAAATGTAACAAATACTTTTGGGTGTCAGGGAAAATGCATGGAGTTAAAAGTACATAATTTCACACACACACACACACACACACACACACACACACACACACACACACACACACACACACACACACACACACACACACACACACACACACACACACACACACACACACGCCTAAACAGCATACAGGACCCCCACCACCCTAAACAGACACACACTATTTAATAATACTCACCTCTCCAGTGACCAGGGTGACTTCCAGTGCATGTTTAATTACCAGGCACTTCAGGGGTCTGGCTGAACAACAACCCCAGCCACAGGTCACTGTGATACACTGTATCTGACCATATGGGCTGGAGACCCGGGGGCCGTGGGCAGAAAAGAGAGGGTGCAGAGAGGGGTGGATGGTGGTCACAAGCCCTTGGCACCAGGCAAAGCCAACAGGAAGCCACTAGACTAGGGCATAAGATTTCATATGAATTTGAGGATGCCTTATCGAACATGAGCCACATTTCTAACATTTCAAACTCAGGTTCTATGTATTTAAGACGTGGGCCATTAATGTACTGTACTGGTAGGGTGGAACTTGTAAGATACAGGATCACAACCGGTCTGTAAAGCGTGTCTGATTATCCATCATAACCTTTACCACCCAGCCTTTATCCCCCACTGCCCTATCCATCCTCTACCCAACCCTCATTGCCACCAACACAGCTCCAGCACTGTGATATTTCACATAAACAATCAATACCACATTAAAGAGGCAGAGGAGGCAACCTGGTTTTAAACAGCTAGATGAGGAAAATCATTCAGCCCAATGTCATGGGTGGACTACAGGCAACCAATCTCCCTCATGAACTTGAGGGGCAAACTGATATCGAAAATGTAGGCCACTTTCTTTCATTATCCCTCGACGTCATTTCCTTGTATATGAGGTCAACAGATACACACTCACTCAGTCACTCAGTCAAACAAGTGTTCTCTTTCTTACCCTGGCCTCAGTCTCAGAATGAAAGACCCCACTGCATTAAAAAAACGAATACCCTACTTTATAGCCTTTTTGCTTTTCGATCAATGTCACAGGGCGAGGAATGGATATTTTAACACGACTCCCAGGCCAAGTATTTCCACTCTAAAAGTATCTGACCCTTTTCTTTTTGATGATTGCTTCTAATCCACATTCTTGGCCACTCCATTTCTACACTGTGACGATGATGACTAGCTGTAAAATGGTTAGCTCTAAGGCCCCATCTTGCCCTTTACAATGCCTGCTCGTAATCAATACATTCCCTGCTATAGTCCATGCACAGCCAATGAAATAAGCAACTTTTCTGAACCTCTGTGAATAGCTGACAACAAAGCTGTATTTATCAGTAGGCCCAAAAAGTAGCCCCTCCATATTTGGATCAAACTATATGTATTCATCGCCAAGTAAAATCCCCAGCTGCCCACTTCCGGTCAGCTTCTGTTTTCCTGGATATGGCTAGTCGAAGTCACGCATGAGAAGAGGCACGTTGCTAGAACTGGTACCTGGCTGAATGATTACAGGTTATGTTTACTAACATCGCAGCTCACTCTTAGCTTTATTAGGGAGCACCACGATTTCCATTACAGAGGGAGAAGGGGAGCCCGGAGGAGGGTGAGCCGGCCGGGAAGAGGGGAGCCGGTCGGTAGGAGGGTGAGCCGGCAGGGAGGGGGGAGGAGAGGAAGACATAGGAGTAGAGGGGACAGGCAGGCTGGGAGGGCCGGAAACGTCAGATAAAAAAAAAATGCTCAGTTGACTTCCACTCATTACTCTCCCTAACACTGCTTATTACAAATCATGATGCTGTTTTATGAGCTGAATCCTCCATTAGGACAAAGCTGGGTGGACAGTGCTCTATAGTCCATAAACCAGCTATATCAGTACAGCCATACAGTACAGTACCCCATGGCTGTGTCCCAAATGGCACCTTATTCCCTATATAGTGCACTACTTTTGACCTGGGTCCCGGTCAAAAGTGGTGCACTATATAGGGAATATGGTGCCGTTTGGAATGCAGAGTGCCACCACTCATTCTACTGAGCACCTCAACAGCGGTGAGCAGGGAGAGGCGTAGAAATGACAGCAGCCATGAAAATAGAGATTCAAAATGTCCTGAGACATATTTCACGGCCACTTTTAGCCCTATGTCAGTGAGCATAGAGGTACGTTGGTTTCATTGAGCGAAGCTGCCTGCAGAGTGAGAATGTGAGATCATAGACTACATACTAACTCACAGATTGTTCTTAAAAAAATGTGTGGGTAAATATTGAAGATTGTCTTTGGAGTGCTGTCCATTTCATTGTTCAAGAAGTGTAAGAGTGCCCTCCATAAAATGACAGACAGAGGGCATCGGAGGTTCTACAGTCATACACTCTGAAGATGTTACGTTACTGGCAAGTTTCCGAGCGGCAGGTGCTAGTTTGTTTGTTTGTTTGTGTGGAGGGGAGGATGGTCAATTTAGAGACCTAGGACCTCATGAATTCATCAGATAGAGATGGCAGAAGTGGATGCTGAGTTCCTGCTTGACTCCTATCCGGAACAGGTTGACCGATGCTTCGCCTGTGTCCATTATATATCATTTTTATTTAACTAGGCAAGTCAGTGAAGAACTAATTCCTATTTACAATGACAGCCTACCAGGGAACAGTGGGTTAACTGCCTTGTTCACAGATAGAACAACTGATTACTTTTCCTTGTCTGCTCGGGGATTCAATCCGGCAACCTTATGGCTACTGGCCCAACGCTCTAACCACTAGGCTACCTGCCGCCCCTGGCGGCTGAAGAGGAGGACTACAAGATATGGATGGACTGCATTGCATTTTTACAACTGGTCTGCAACTCAGCATCTGATAGAATTCAAGTTCTGACTTTGAGTTGGTGTGTATGTAGTATAGTCTTAGGCAAACCCATGAATAAGGCCAGGTTTGAAGTTGTGTGTTTGTAGTGTAGGATAAGCGAAACATGAATAACTACTACACCTGACTCTGTGAATCCAACCCCTGACCACTTGGAGTAGTTCTCATTCTCTCCAGACAGAAAGAAGCCTAGCTCTTTAGCTCTGTTGTGACGGGCCATACACACCCTCAAACATAGTCTCCTATCCATCCCAAATGGCACCTTAGTCCTTATGTAGTGCACTACTGTTGTCCATGGCCTCTGGTCAAAAGTAGTGCACTACAAAGGGAATAGGGTGCTATTTGGGACGTATGCTCCAACTCTCTTAAAGCCACTTAGAGAGGCTGACCTGTGAGTGTCGGCCATTTGATTGAATTAAGAGGATGATTCATTTAATCTGCTGGCGAAGAGCTTGAATGACTGACAACGTCCCACGGGAACAGAGGTCTAAACATTATGATTAACAATATACCAACTGTTGGATTCACTTAACTTGCGTACCAAATGGCACCCATTTTCCCTATATCAGTGTTTCCCAACCCTGGTCCTCGAGTACCCCCAACAGTACACATTTCTATTGTAAACCTGGACAAGCACACCTGATTCAAGTCGTCAACTAATCATCAAGCCCTCAATGAGTTGAATGAAATGTGTTTGTCCAGTGCTACAACAAAAATGTGCACTGTTGGGGGTACTCAAGGACCAGGGTTGAGAAACACTGCCATTTATAGTGAACTACTTTTGACTAAGGGCCTAAGCACATACAGTTAGCTTCTGGTTATTCTAATGTCTTTTCAGCATGACTATCCAACCCTGTTCCTGGAGAGCTACTGTCCTGTCGGTTTTTGCTCCAGCCCTAATCTAGTGTACATGGTTAAAAACATTAGCTGGTTCATAAATTAAATCAGGTCAGTTTTAACTGGGGTTGGATCGAAAATCTACAGGAGGGTAGCTCTCCAGGACAGGGTTGGAGAGTCCTGCTTTAGTTACTCCTTACCACTGCTTGGCTATGTCCCAAGTGGCACCCTATTCCCTATATAGTACACTACCTTTGACATAGGAAAAGGATATCATGTAGGAAATAGCCTTAAACTGCTGTTTCTGCTGCTAGTAGGAGAAGCACACCATAGCTACTAATAGCAAGCACAATATGATTAATACAAATGGAATGTTTAATGCAATTTTTCCATTTCAAAGAAATTCCCCAAGCATCTTAAATCAAATTCAACTTTGTATTGTCATCGGGGCTAACAATAACTCTCATTTGGCATCGGCTTCATTAGATCAAACTCAATTAATGACGAGTACCCTGCAGCCCCTCCACAATGACAGGGGTTCGTGGACTTTTAGGCATGCGCACGCGCACGCGCACGCACACACACACACACAGTCTTGTCCAACTAACATTGCGGGGACACACAATTGAATCTCATTCAAAATCCTTTTTTCCCTAACCTCACCCTAAACCTAACCCTAATGAGAACCTTAACCCTAACCTTAACCCAGAAATCCAACCTTAATGCTAACCCTAACACAAACCCTAAACCTAACACTACTTCTAACCAGAACCCTAAACCCCCTAGAAATAACATTTGACCTTGTTTGCTTACTATTCTTGTGGGGACGTCTGGTTCCCACAAATATAGTTAACTACACACACACACACACACACACACACACACACACACACACACACACACACACACACACACACACACACACACACACACACACACACACACACACACACCAACCTCTCTGACAGGTCCTTGGTCTCTTTCTCTTTGATGGGCTGACACGTCAGAAAGTAATTGGAGGCCTTCACAGCCCATACAAATCCACCTGTCAGTTAAGTGTGTCACGGCACTGTGTTCAGCTGTTTTGGGTCTCAAAGTGTGACCTTTTCACAAAGGGGCTGACTGAGGACATGTAAGACACAGAAGGGACCCCAGCCTCTGGCCCCACCGATAGGCCTATGTATACACTGTGGTATTGTTGCATTATTAGTACATGTTCATTTTCTGACTGTCACTCTCTAGACAGATTGTACTGTACCATTCCAACAAGCTTGTAGGGCCACAACCGGGATTACATGTATGCTGTTTACAGTCTCTCTTTCTCACAAACGATTATTAGCGTCCATATTATGAGGTGAATTCATTATCTAACAGTTAGAAGAAACACTTAAAATCAATGAAACGCCAAATGTGTTCTGATGCGAAAAAAGGAGCAAGGTTCGCGTTGTTTGTGGTCAAAGTGACTGTGGACAGCGATGGATTAACCTTTTCAAGTTGTCAATTTCAAATGATTTCTATCAAGTTGTATTTTCCAACAACAGTTTGAATTGAGGTCTGTTCCGCCTCCTCATTAATTCACATAAAAGTAGTCCATTTCAGCGTTGTGGACAATTTTTTTTGAGGCTTTACTTAGCCGGGTTTAAATTTCTCTCTTCCAGGAGAACCCACCGCACTTCACTCATGTTTGCGCAGATCCAGTATGCATATATTTGCGCAGACTTGCAAGAATTTGAACGTTTTCTTGCTGGCGCCCGCTTTGCCTTCCTTGTTGTTTTCCTTACAAATAATAACTTTGGACATGTGTGCGTTCCAATCAAAGTAAATCCCTTGTTTTCTGTATTAAAAAAAAATAAACTGCTCACATTCTAGACATAACTTTGTAAGGACTGTGCATAACGTTTCTGAAAAAAAACAGTGTGGCCAGCTCAAACGCTGATTGCTGCATCATTCGAAACTGGACATTCTAAATAAGCGTTCTAATCACACCGGTTTAATCGTACGCTACAGGGACCACTGTAGAAAAGGTTAAGATTATTATGAGAGATTGTTCCCAGTCAGGGGAGTCATGCACATCAGAAATCTGAGGGGGGCACAAAGTACGTGAGCATGGATAGGGGGGTGGTCCGGTTGACCCCCCCCCACACAGCCTATGCAACTCTGCCGAAAATTTGAGATTTTTTTTTTTCAAACACCTGAAACAGCTATTTTCTGCAATCTAGAGCCATAATTATTATGCTTAATTTTGTGTAAAAAATATGTATATTTTCTGCATATCAAAGCATACCTCTGTATCCCACTGTCTGGTGGTTCTTTTTTTTAAAGAAACAAAATATATTTCTCTGCATCTCTGCTAAAATCTGGGTAAATTATCTTATTCCGTACATGTAGTTATTGCTTGCCTTTCTACCAAGTCTACCAACCTTTTCCAGCAGGCATGCCAGCTAAGATAGTTAGACAAGCTCACTCAACTTCTCCCAAACTCGGTCCTGGTGACCTCAAGGGTTGCACGATTCGGGTTTTGCCCTAGAACTACATAATGGATTCAAATAATTAACTCATCATCAAGCTTTAATTATTTGAATCAGCTGTGTAGTGCTAGGGCAAAAACAAAAATGTGTACCCCTTAGGGTCCCCAGAACAGAATTTGAGAAACGTTGAGCTAGCTACTCTAACTTGATTTGTTATTCTGGGTATTTTATTAGGATCCCCATTAGCTGGGGGATCGTTTCTTAAATGGTTCTTCCTCAGCTCTTATGGTTCCTTTGAGTACTCCTGCCTGATAAAGAACCTTTGAGTTAAGTGTGGGGATCTTGACGTGGCATCTACAGTTCTTCAGACATCTGAAAGGTTATTGAAATTCATGGGAGCCTGAAAATGGGTCCCATTCATAGCACACAGCAAATTGGACAGTGTTAACTTGTGTTGATTTTTCAGTGTAACACTTCTAGTGTTGATTTTTTTTAAACACACAAAAAAACACTGTAAATAGTTAAATAAACACTCAGTGGTGTAACATAACCCCAGAATTGGTGTTCATAACCAGAGTTATCATATTTACCAGCATGGTCTTTTGCATGTGGATTTTTTTATTTATTGTTTGATTCAATATCTATGTTTTTGCATGAACATTCATTGATTAATTCATCTTATTCTACTCCAGTATAAATAACAAAAAATGTTCTGAACTATTCCAATCTGTTACTTGGACTTATTGTACCTGTTACTGAAATGGTTGTTTAGATGTAAAGTCCACATATTTGATTGTTTTTATTCAATTCAGTGTGGCATGAGAATGGTAGCCCCTTTCTGCAAAAGCTGAGTATCTTGGCTATTGATCGGTGCCTTCAAATCTTTGGTATCTTACTACCATATATGGGCATACATATTTATAATGGCAGGCCGAGCCGATAACCTTGTTTCAAGATGGCTGCTACCTACATTCCAGTTAGCGTTGTGAAGCTACCGTTATTGATCACCAGACCAGAGAGTCAAAATGTATTTTTTACACATTTTCACCAAACAGCGAACATCTTACAAGGTAAGCTTCAATTTGGTCTTTATTTAAGCTACATGGAGGGTATCAAATTAATCCTTAGGTTGGTAGGAACAAATCTAGCATGTTATCAATGATAACTGATGATGTATGACTTAATGGCAACATCGAATGTCCACCGAGTGACTATATCTTTGCGCATCAAAAATATAACGTTGCCTGCTTACACGCTGTAGGCATCCATATCCTCTGTATGTCCCCAAACCCAACCACAATGTTTGAGAGAGGTTGGTGTTGTAGAAATTTAGTTTTTATAGTTAACAATAACTTTTAGGCACATCCAGTGTGCAAAAACTATGCAATTACCACATTTGGACACTTTGGAGAGGTTGAAAGGACACTTGAATGTACCCTGGATACCCCATAACACCACCACTATGTTTGAGTGTTTTTATACTGAGCAAATAGCATTTAGGGATTGCAAATATGATCTAATGATCTAATTTACAGACATATGCCACTTTGGAGAGGTTTAGGGACACTTGACAACACTTACTAAAACATCTGCCCATTTCTAGTTTTTAGGTCTATCAATCCCAATGAAAGATGCCTTTCAAAATAAAAAATAAATACAAAAAAGGTTATTTTGTGTGTGCTTGATCTTGTGTATTCTGAACTATGTAACTCCTATCTATCTTCTGATAATTTCCTCATAATCTACCAGATGTCTTCTTTCCAAATGTACCAAGTTGTTGCATGTCAGAATCATGTAATTACACATGAATAGCAGTTACTTTGGGGTATGTCTAGTTAGGCGGAAATCTACATTTTGCCATTACATTTAAGAGGTTTTAATTAAGCTAGTTTCATGTCTTAGTCATTTTGAATGCAGGTGGTAGGTGAATAAAAATGTAAATGTTGGATTTACTCATCACTTTTCAAGCTAGAATTATGCATTGCAAGCTAGCATTATGAATTGCAAGCTAGCATTTCAGGCCACTGTATTAGGATAATACTAGGCGCTCAAAATAAATATCTACTGTATTGTCTAAAATAATTAAATTTTAATGACAACATATTTTCTTAGGATCTCATTTGGTAAAGGCCACAGGACTGAAAATTAATGAATGCATAAACCATGTCTCTGTCACTAGCAAACACAGTCATGGGTGGTACCGGTAACTCTAAAATTCACTTGAAAGTAGCGATGGGACGATCGATACCGGAGCTCCGACGATCTGATGCAGTTTCCAAGCACTACTGGTTCGGCACAACGTAGCGATGCTTGTATCAAACTAACAATACCCCACGGTGATGACGTTCGAAAGCAGGTCGATACCGCAAGATGATGACGTTTGAAGCAGGTGTTGGAACTCCGAAGTGAGAGCGCCGACCTCTGTGGTAAGCCTTCTGTTTTATCTTGATATTTCACCTTTTAAGCAGGTGGAAAGACAGCTCAGGGAGTAGAGCTATACAGCAGACTAGTATCGAATTGAAAGAGCCTATTTAGATATCTTTCTTCCTCAAACAGTGATTGTAAATTAAACAGGTCTAGTAGTTGTTAATGGTATTTATTAAAATATGGACCCAAAGTGGTTTGCTAATATGTAAAAGTGAGTCGAAAAAGTTTAATTCAAACCCAAAGCAAACTTGAAACGTAGTTATCACATGATAAATGACGTACAAAGCTTTGGCTTCCAAAACGTCAACTTCTGCTGGACTCCACTTACAGACGGGCAAGTGTCTTCACTGACATTTTCAAACTCTCCGAGTCTGTAATACCAACATATTTTAAGCAGACCACCATAGTGACTGTGCCCAAGAACACTAAGGTAACCTGCCTAAATGACTACCGACCCATAGCACACGTCTGTAGCCATGAAGTGCTTTGAAAGGCTGGTCACATCAACACCATTATCCCAGAAACCCTAGACCCACTTCAATTTGCATACCACCCCAACAGATCCACAGATCCACTCTATTGCTCTCTACACTGCCCTTTCAAACCTGGACAAAAGGAACACCTATTTGAGAATGCTATTCATTGATTACAGCTCAGCGATCAACCCCATAGTGCCCTCAAAGCTCATCAATAAGCAAAAGATCCTGGGAGTCAACACATCCTCTCTGCAACTGGATCCTGGACTGAAGGACCACCCCCAGGTGGTAAGGGTAGGTAACAACACATCCACCATGCTGATCCTCAACACAGGGGCCCCTCAGGGGTGCGGCCCCTCAGTCCCCTCCTGTACTTCCTGTGCACTCATGACTGCACAGCCAGGCACGACTCCAACACCATCGTTAATTTGCTGATGACACAACAGTGGTAGGCCTGATCACCGACAACAACGAGACAGCCTATAGGGAGGAGGTCAGAGAACTGGCAGTGTGGTGCCAGGACAACAACCTCTCCCTCAATGTGATCAAGTCAAAGGAGATGATTGTGGACAACAGGAAAAAGAGGACCAAGCACACACCCATTCTCATCAACGGGGCTGCAGTGGAGCTGGTTGAGAGCTTCAAGTTCCTTGGTGTCCACATCACCAACATACTAACATGGTCCAAGCACACCAAGACAGTCGTCAAGAGGGCACGACATAACCTATTCCCCCTCAGGAGACTGAAAAGATTTGGCATGGGTCCTCAGATCCTCAAAAGTTTCTACAGCTGCACCATCAAGAGCATCACTGCCTGGTTGCATCACTGCCTGGTATGGCAACTGCTCGGCCTCCGACTGCATGGCACTACAGAGGGTAGTGCGAACGGCCCAGTACAAGCAGGACCTCTATACAAGGCGGTGTCAGAGGAAGGCCATAAAAATTGTCAAAGACTCCAGCCACCCTAGTCACAGACTGTTCTCTCTGCTAGCGCACAGCAAGCGGTACCGGAGCGCCAAGTCTAGGTCCAAGAGGCTTCTTAACAGCTTCTAACCCCAAGCCATAAGACTTCTGCACACCTAATCAAATGGCTATCCAGACTATTTGCATTGCCCCCCCCCTCTCTGTTGTTATCATTTATGCATAGTCAATTTAATTACTCTACCTTCATGTATATATTACCTCAATAAACCGGTGCCCCCGCACATTGACTCTGTACCGGTACCCGCCTGTATATAGAATGGCTACCCTATGGCATCGCTCTCAGGAACCTTATTTGGTTCCAACTTGCACCTTAATATTTAAGAGTGTATGAAAGCCTGTTGTAAAGGTTAGCTGTTCTTCTTCCGTATAAGGTACATCTAGTAAGATGTGCTGAGAGAGGACTGTCGGGAAAGGAAAGTCCAGATCCAGTATCAGTATCACAACAGGCAGGGAAGCCATCAACAGCAAAGAGAAAGAGAGACACATACAGTTCCCACAGAGTGAGCGAGAGTGAGAGAGATTTGAGAGATGCTATAAAATCCTACAGAGTTTTCAAGTGTTGTTCCATGAACGAGAGAGGGAGAGAGAGCGAGAGAGCTTTGCTTGGAAATAATATTCTGCTTTCTGACAACTAACCTTGACCCCTCCCCTTTCTGATTGGCATATCTTGGACCGGTGTTTTAGAACCATTTCTTCCCTCCAGTATTTGAAAGTTCAGTCGAGATAGGATGCTAAGCAGTTTAGCGTTGGGAAATAAATGAGAAATGTTTACATACTTCATGTGAAACATTTTATCATGCAGATTCGTGTGAATGTGCTACTAAAAAGTGTGTGTGTGAGTGTAGAGAGAGAGAGAAATAATAAAATAATGATTGCCTGAATGGGCTGGGTGTAAGAGGAGAGTTTTGGCCAGCAGCAGGACAGAAGCACAGCCCCTAGGCTAATGCACAAGGACAGCCTGTCACACTGTGAACATTCACTGAGCCGACGTGTTACTAGTCATATGCAATAACCTGCATAATTACTTCTGAAGACTATTAGGGTGTGGAAATCATATCACGCCCCTCTGCTGCCAACTTACAGTATATACACCTACAGTATATACACACACACACACACACACACACACACACACATACACACACACACACACACACACACACACACACACACACACACACACACACACACACACACACACACACACACACACACATTCACACACGCACTGACAGACAAACAGTCTATCACACACACATCTTCCTTGGTCTTAGCGTTCTCTGTAGTTGACAGTTCTCTGCTGTGCTGACAGAACAATGGCAGGCCCTGCAAGAGTAAGCATGTGTCATTATCACCCTATTTAGCTAGATCCCTCTCTCCTCTCCTCTCCCACAGTCCCTGCTCTAGCGAGTCAGACACAAACACACACAGCCCCATTCCTTGTATATGTATCAAAGCTAGCCACTAATACTCTCGTCTTCTGCTTGGATCTGTGATTTCTTCTTATTGCCCCGTTCTTATCCAACATCAATAGGATCCATTCCTTTTCTCTAACACCAGTCAGACCCTCCTGTGCTGTACAGTATGTTGAGTCAGTCAGACAGACAGACATTGTTGTCGTCTGTTCTCTGGCCTCCACTTGGTCTTCTTCTCAACACTTATTAACTGACTGTCATGTTCTGTTCTGCCCCCCAAACACTGTTTAACATCCTCAGGCCACTTAGTGCAGTCTGTTCATTCGTCCCAAATGGCACCTTATTCCCAACATAGTGCACTACTGTCGACCGGATCCCTATGGGCCCTGGTCAAAAGTAGTGCATGATATTGGGAATAAGGTTCAATTTGGGACGTGCCCTGTCTGTAGTACTGGAGTTAAGCCCCTGGGCTGTTTACTGCCAGGAATCCTTATAACCAGACAGAGTGAAGCGGCTGGACGCGAGGTAGGATCTGAGTGTGTGTGAATGTGTGCTGCTGTGTGAGTGTCTTCAACTACAGTATCTGTCCACACCTTATAGCTCACAGCACAGATTAGACACATGCTATAATACTACTGAGGGAACACACATGATGCATCATAGAAAAGTCTGCATTGCATCTCTTGATTGGATCAATACTGACTTTGTGAATCTATAATAATGGCCACCTGTCTGTGGCCTGTTTTGTCATAACATTGATTGCCATTGCCTCCTATGCACGCTGAAGAAGGGCTCATACTCTAAAAGTTTGTGCGTTAATACAAATACGTTCATTTCAGTTTATTCACCGGTGTGCTGTCCTATTTTTGTTGTTTGGACTATGCACAGCACAAGGATTCAGCACCCGATCTAAGTTTATATAAGGTGGAGTTGTTTGTCTTTTCATACCTTACAGCTCACAGCACTGTCCAAACACAACAATTTAGCTAAAACCTGCATTTTAGCCACAGTAAATACCCCTTACTCTAATTCCAACTCTTTCCAAGCCTATATCCCTAAGAAAAAATACAAATAAGTAACTAGCTACTGTATGTGTGGGCTTTCACGGCCATGCCTCAACCATGTGACTTCCCAGCCTCTGAAATGGTGCCATGGTCTACAGGGCTTTGTGGTAAATCACTATCTCTCTTCCCCAGTCAGAGCCCAGTCTGCTGAGCACTATGGACGGCTGGCTTTTTGCTGCCTCCTGGGTGACTAATATATCTTGTTAAATTGTGCTGAGAAGCGTGTTGGGAACCTTATACCTTTTGCTTCGTGCTGCCTCTGGTGTGTGTGTGTGTGTGTGTGTGTGTGTGTGTGTGTGTGTGTGTGTGTGTGTGTGTGTGTGTGTGTGTGTGTGTGTGTGTGTGTGTGTGTGTGTGTGTGTGTGTGTGTGTGTGTCAGGGTTTCAAATCCATCCAATTCAGAAAGTAAACGAAATTCCAATTCATTTTAAAAGCATTGGAAATAAGTGGAATAGGAATGTCAGTGTACTTCCTGAATCGACTGGAATTGAAATGGAATTGACCCCAACCCTGGTGTGTATGTAATTGTTGTTACCAGCCTATTTCCATCATTAGCTCAAGATGGAATAGACCCTGGGATTAAGTGGGGGATTTGATGGTAGCGGCACTGTGTGGTTACAGGTAACAGGGTCACAATTTATTGGCCGTTATAAACATGTTAACTCACAGTTGACTTTTATACGTGTTATTACATAACATTAATTACATAGTGGAACAAGAAAATGTGTAATAACGTTAGTAATGGAATAACCATCAGCAATTGGATCTGTAATTACAGTCCTTGTTCCAATTGTGTAATAACTGATATCTCTAAACCCTATTACCAAGTAATTACATAGTAATACCTGTGTAACTACTATGTTGTTACTATGTTGTTACTAAAGTTATTACTGAGATAATTAACAACTGAGAAATCAGGTGTCGGTGATCTTCTCCTACAGTGTATTTAATGACACACAAAAAACGCAGAAAATGTCCCCTTTTAACCGCTTTGAGCAGATTCTGTAAGTACGGTAAAAGAGATGTAGGACCTTCCAGGGGTAAAGAACACTGACCTCCACAAACACTGAGAATAACCAAAATGCAGACGTCTCAGAAGTTTGGGAAATCGGCAACACATCTTAAGTGTTATTTTGCTTGTGTTCAGTTACAAAATGTTCTGACCATACCTTTCTGAATGAAGATACACCATTAGCACATAGAAACTCAAATAAACTTCAAAATGCTTAGTTTTGATGATGACAAGTCAGCAGTCATATAGTTTCCATAGCTCTTCTGTCCAGAAGGGGGCATGTTTTTTTGTATGGGCAAAATACTAAAGGCAATTCTTCAAACATTCTAGTGAGTCCATCCTCCATTTGAGTTAAACCCAGGAATATCCAAATGAACAAATGTTCAATCTCCATACCCTTTGTTTCAATACAACCATAGCCATGATAATCACAACATGTATGGACCTTCACTAACGCACAGAAGAAATCAAGGTGCCCCAAGGTATTCTGTGACTGATACGCATGTGCACACACACACACACACAGACACATACACGCATGAGGACACACGCACACGCGCACACAAACACAGAAAGAACGCAATTAGTTTTGTGTGTCACTGTGAAGTGGTACCGATAGTCAGTGGGCATGGGGATGTGATTTCATTAAGACCAGATGCTGCTACTTGGAGGACTGAGGACTTGAAAGGTTCAATATTATGATTCTGGAGCAGGACACATCAAAATGACGCTGTCCATCTGGAGCGGACATAATGTAATCAGCAGTGGGTCATTGGTCATCACAGACAGCACGGCCAACGGGTTTATCCACATCCTGTGGTGTCATCATCATCACACTAACACTCAAGAGATGAGAGATAGTGAAGACAGGAGAGAGAGAGAGAAAGAGGGAGTGAGAGAGAGCGAGAGAGAGGGAGCGAGAGAGAGAGAGCAGATTGAGAACACAGGTAATCAGCATCACCTCATAACAACATCCAGCTTCTGGATTTGCCCTAAACTGATGAAACAAATTACCTGTGGAATATACTATAGTTTTTTTTTTTTTATGATTAATGAAATGTTGCCTCCAAAGCATTAATTTCAAGGCCTTGAAGAATAATGGTTTTGATATGTTTATTCCCTTACCTGTCAAAACAAATTCCATGATATGTCTATTCCCTTACAACCCCCCACCCCCCGCACCCACACACACACACACACACACACACACACACATCCATGCATGCGGGCACACGCACAGAGGAATGTCTATTTTCAGAGGCTATAAATATTCATTCCCTGACATGTTTACTGTATGTCTTTGATCAGACACAGATCTTATGCTACTCTCTCTCTTTCATCTTCCAACTTCAAACCAAAATGTATGTAAAAACTGAGCCATGAAATCTGTTCTGTTGCAAAAACCTTGGTCTCGTCACACTAGTAAGTTATTTTACAGTACCAAACTGCTGTCATGTGTCTCATGCAAACAAAATGGTGATAAGTAATTTTCAAATGCAGATGGGTGAATTATGAAAAACATATCAGCATTAGGCATATAACACAATTCCTTGCAGGTGTCAATGTAAAACGTATTTTATTTCCAAAGCCAACATCTTAATGTAATGCATGAGCTACCCATTGCACAGGTCTCTGTCAACAGCGTACAATCTTTTTTATTTTTAAGCATGTACTGTAGTACATGATCGGCTCATTTGAATGTGTGAGAGAGGGTGATATTCTTGCAGCATATTCCCCTGGTAGCCTACTTAGTCAACTCCCCCTAGCAACTTCTTGGCCTCCTCCAGGCATATCACTGCAGGCTTTAGAGAGCTAGAACAATATAACCAACATGAAGCAATCTGGAGGCTAGAGGAAGGCCTGGATAACTTTTTTAAGCATTAAAACACAAAATATGAATGTTTGAATAATTAATTACTGTTACATATCAACTTTAAATGAACAGTGGTTCTTTTTTTATTTCTTTTTTTTGTATTTTGTGGTCACAGTGAGGTATGCCTAAATGGGGCTTTTTTTCTCCAAAAGTTTTGAGGAATAGGCAGATTCCCAGAATGCAGTGCGCATGACCAACAGCATGGTCATGTCTAGAAGGGATTCAGTTTATGCCAAATTGACATCAAATTTTAGCTAACCCTAAAAATGTTCCTAGGTTTAATCGAATTATCCTAACCTGCTATGTTAATTCTCCTAACCTGCTGTGTAAGTTCTCCTAACCAGCTATGAAAAGTCGATGTTGACATAATTGTAATCCATCTAGACAACACCCAGTAGCGCTCACCTGACGTTCCCACAACCTGAGAATGTAGTTTCCAATCTTATCCTTTAATTAAGAGCAATATTTTTCAGAACTGAACCATGAAACATTAAGTAATTTATAAGCTGCACAAGCTAAAATGTACAGAGCAAAGGGCCTGTTAAAACTTGTGTAGGGGGCAGGATTTTCGTTTTTGGCTAAAAAACGTACCCATTTGAAAATGCCTATTTCTCAGGCCCAGAAACGAGAATATGCATATAATTGTCAGATTAGGATAGAAAACACTCAAAATATTGTCTGTGAGTATAACAGAACTGATATTGCAGGCGAAAACCTGAGGAAAATCAAACCAGGAAGTGGCTTCTATTTTGAAAGCTCCATGTTCCATAGCCTGCCTTTGCTCCATTTAAAGGGATATCAACCAGATTCCTTTTCCTATGGCTTCCTCAAGGTGTCAACAGTCTTTAGACATAGTTTCAGGCTTTTATTCTGAAAAATGAGCGAGAAAGTTAACTTCGCGTCAGTGGATAGCTGGGTGTTCGCAGAGTTTTGCTTGCGCAACAGAGTGGGGCAGCCATTGTCTCTCCCTCTCCTATTGAAATAGTGACAGTCCCGGTTGATATATTATCAATTATATATTTTAAAAACAACCTGAGGATTGATTATAAACAAACATTTGAGATGTTTCTGTGGACATTACGGATACTATTTGGAATTTTCGTCTGCGATGTAGTGACCGCTCGAGCCTGTGGATTTCTCAACATAACGCGCCAAACAAATGGAGGTATTTTGGATATAAAAATAATCTTTATGGAACAAAAGGAACATTTATTGTGGAACTGGGAGTCTTGTGAGTGCAAACATCCGAAGATCATCAAAGGTAAGCGATTTAATCTATTGCTTTTCTGACCAATCAACTTGGCTGCTAGGTGTTTGTAATATTTTGTCTACTGAGAGATGTTCTTACATAAACGCTTGTTATGCTTTCGCCGAAAAGCTGTATTGAAATCTGACACGCCAGGTGGATTAACAACAAGCTAAGCTGTTTTTTGCAATATTGCACTTGTGATTTCATGAAAATTAAATATGTTTAGTAATTTAATTTGAATTTGGCGCGCTGCAATTCAGCGGGTGTTGAAGAAAATGATCTCGCTAACAGGGATGGATGCGTCAAGAGTCAAGTTTGTGATATAGGCTAAATGGCACCAAACAAAAGAAAACCACTAGGAAAGAATCAACTGCCATATTGTCCAAGAAAATTGTATAAGGTAGGCCAAACCAACCCAAAGAATACAGCTCAATCAAACTCATGCAAGCAATTAAAGTAATTAAGGTTCCAGGCATAGGCAACATAAATGTAGGGCCCCTGGCCGTATGGGAGGGGGCATACAAACATATATGAAGCAACGTTTTATCTTGTTATGTCAGTCACTGACAGTCACTCAATTAGTCATGCCAACTAACAATTGTTGGATTGGTAATTAGTCTAACCAGCTATCTAAACTTGTAGTAATCACGTCCGAATACCGACCGGGCATATAGGGCACTTGATCAGGGGCCCTGACTTCCAGGGGTCCCCATTGATTTTGTTAGTCATTCTCACTCAGATGTCATTACAACATTAGCTTTAACGTTTATGAAATTAGCTTTAATACCGCAAACATCTTACTCCACCCCGTGACAAAATGGGTAGAAATGCAGGAAATTAGATGTAAAACTGCAATTGTTTTCTCTCTGCCCATGGCAACAACAAAAAAATGCAGCGAGGTGGGGGCCCCCCCAACCAAATCTTGCTTAAGGCCCCCAAAAAAGGCTGATGAGAATGCAAAGATGTTGAGGAATGGCATAGCCTAAGGCCTACCCGAATGTACCTAGTCCAAATTAATACTGTAAAAGCCTCAAACGTTATGACTTAATGTAATATGACTGAGGGCGCACTTGAGGAGGCATACTTGGAAAAATCCAGGCATCTCCAGGAGCCTATTCAAATCATGGTCTGGCCCCTGCGCTTCAGGCTACACCAACCAACTGTACAGAGAGGAAGAATTTCATATTTTCATCAACGCATGTAGCTTATTCTACTGTAGCCTTTAGGCTACCTGCATCGATATCCGTAGCATAACCAGTGGGTAAGAATTAAGAGGAATGAGAACATTTCATATAGCACCAACAAACAATGAATATTACATTTAAAAAATATTCAGTTGTCATTATATTAAGGAGATATAAGGTGGACCTCCCTCTGTTTGATACACTCCATGATGTGTTGCCTTGTGGTGCCATCACAGTGCTACTGCAGCCTACTGTACATCAATCTGAAGGAGTCAAATAAATAATATTATCCAAAATACATTATCCAACATCGTGGCCTATAATAAACGAAAGCCTAAAGTTGACGCAGTGGTCCATTATGTCTAATGCCGCGTTTATGTGGTAGTCGGAACTAGGAAACTCCGAAATATCCGACTTGCTAACTAGTTAGAGGCTGCACGTGCCGCGTTCAACCAGTTAGCAAGTCGAACATTTCCGAGTTTCGTAGTTCCGGGTGGTTACATGAATGCGGCATAATGCATTACACATCGAGTGATATTCCAAGCAACTTCCAGCGATGTAGGCTAAAGTTAACTCGCCTAGACTTACCCTTATTTATGAATCAACTATTGAACATATAACGTATAATGCTACCTGGAAATCAATTCATGCACAACGGTCAATAAATTACACCAATAGCCTAACCTCTAGGTCGCAATAGCACTTGACTCGGCAGTTTTCAAACAGTAGCCTTATATATCGGGACAACCTTTCATTTGGCCACAAAGCACAACGCTGAAAATATGTTCACATCGATATATATATATATATATATATAAAGTTGATTTGATCGTTTCACTCACCTACCACCGGAGTTCTTATTCAGTTAAAGAAATCCTACGATAGCGAAGGGGTAGTTGGTGAGATGAGAGCGAAGTGTATCCTTTCGTTCACTGCAGCAGTTCCAAAAGAGCTTCAAGGCTGTACCTCAACTGCGTTTAGCTTTTTCGCGTAGGCAGCATCACTTCTCTGTGTGTTTGTCAGGGAGGCTGAAGGAAAGGGCACAGCCTCCGATTGGCTGTCATTCACAAGTCCCTGATACAGGGCAGGGGGAGAAATCGTCCGACAGAAATAATGAACAGCTTGCCGCGCTGTGGAGGCATGTTTGAACGGACTGATGTAGGCTACTTCAACGGAGGGATGGAGAGAAATTATACATTATTGTCAGCTCAATTTGAAAACCTCAGCCTGAAAGTAAGACTACTAACATCTATAATAATATAGGCCTAATAAAGAAATGTCCAAATATATTGACATATCCCACTGGACAAAACCTGGTGAATCAACGTTGTTTCCATGGAATTTCAACCTCCAAAAAATATATGTGATGATGTTGAATCAATGTGGAAAACTATTTGGATTTGCAAAAAGTTATCAATGTAAGGGCATTTCTCTTTTTGTCACCCAACTTTGAACCTTTTTTTGTTCATTTCATGTTGAATTCATTGTATGTTGGCACTCAAAACTCAAAACTGGATGAACTGAGATCTGTGACCAGTAGGATAGGCCTATTTAGCATGTAAGAATAAGGTAGGCTACTGTCTGCATGCCTTTTTGTAACTATTCAAATGTGAACCTGTGTGGATAATATAGAAAACTTGAATTACATAGTGTGGCAATAATATTTTTTTCCTCTAAATACAAAAAAAAAAAAAATTAGTGGGCAAAATATGTAAATTATTTAGTTTGTGGTTTCAAATCTTTATTTACTGAACTATGGCGAGTTCTTTATAAATCGTGACAAACAGCAGGCCTACAAGAGTTGTTCCCTCCCCAGGGTGTTAGTTGCATGAGTTTAATTCCTGGAACTCTCCCAAGCTTTTACTTTGGAGCTGTCCTCCCAACCAAGCATCAAACTCTAGCTATTCACTGAGCCAGAGGGATTTCTACATCTGGCATGTTCTATTAAAAGATCAGCCACTGATTGACAATGACTGACTGTGGGTCTTGACCAAATCATCCCTACTGCATGGGCCTGGATAGACTCGATATTGGTTTTGTGAATATTTATGAATTCTGTTTTGGTCTTGGTCTCAACTAACTCTCACAGTCTCACGTCAGAATTAGAAGTTTATCTATGTTTCAGAAAAGTCCAATTTGGAAATTCTTCTAAACAAAATGTGTGTTTCAGGTTAAGTTTAGGCATTAACTCAGAATGGTTAAGGTAAGGGTTAAGATTTTAGATAGGCTTAAAGGAAAAATACAAATAACTTTCCATCGCTGGATTCCACATTCAAACTTTGGCAACATAAGTCCCAGTCCACAACGCCCTAGCAATACCGAAACCTACTTGAAGGTAATAGCGCTTCAAGCTCTTGCCCCTAGTGGACGGTTTTAACACCATCTTCAAATAAAATCTAACTTTATTTGCCACAAGCGCCGACTACAACAAGTGTAGACTTTACTTTGAAATGCTTACTTACAAGCCCTTAACCAACAGAGCAGTTCAAGAAGAAGATAGTATTTACCCAGTAGGCTAAAATAAAAAGTAATAATAAAAGTTACACAATAAGAATAATAATAACGAGGTTATGTACAGGTGGGGGCGAAGTGACTATGCATAGGTAACAAACAAACAGCAGTGTAGCAGCAGTGTAAAAGAGGGGGGGTCAATGTAGTCTAATGGCTTGGGGGTAGAAGCTGTTGAGGAGACTTTTGGTCCTAGACTTGACGCTCCGGTACCGCTTGCCATACGGTAGCAGAGATAATAGTCTATAACTTGGGTGACGGAGTCTCTGACAATCTTCTGGGTTTTCTTCGGACACCTCCTATTATATGGGTCCTGGATAGCAGGAAGCTTGGCCCCAGTGATGTACTGGCCGTTCACACTACCCTCTGCAGCTCCTTACGGTCAGATGCCGAGCAGTTGCCATACCAGGCGTTGATGCAACCAGTGGTGATGCTCTCAATGGTGCAGCTGTAGAACCTTTTGAGGATCTGGGGACCCATGCCAAATATTTTCAGTCTCCTGAGGGGGAAAATGTTTTGTTGTGCCCTCTTCACGACTGTCTTAGTATGTTTGGACCATGATAGTTCGTTGGTGATGTGGACACCAAGGAACTTGAAACTCTTGACCCGCTCTACTACAGCCCCGTCGATGTTAATGGGGCCTGTTCGGCCGCCTTTTCCTGTAGGAGAGACATCAGCTCCACAGGCATGGAGGAATGTTGAATACTGACTTGTTTCACGGATGCATGGTCTCTCTCTCTTACTCTCTCCTATACTCTCCTCTTTCTCATTGTCTCCCCCCTCTCTCTCTCTCTCTCTCTCTCTCTCTCTCTCTCTCTCTCTCTCTCTCTCTCTCTCTCTCTCTCTCTCTCTCTCTTTGTCTCTCTCTTTCTCAATTTCAATTTCTATTCAATGGGCTTTATTGGCATGGGAAACATAAATTTACATTGCCAAAGCAATTGAACTAGATATTAAACAAAAGTGAAATAAAACAGTAAAACATTAACAGTAAACATTACACTCAAAAAAGTTAGAGAATTCAAATGTCATAGATGTTTATATACAGCCCAGTGCTGTAATGATGTGCAAATAGTTAACGGGAAAATAAATAAACATACCTATAGGTTGTATTTACAATGGGGTTTTTTCTTCACTGGTTGTCCTTTTCTTGCGGCAACAAGTCACACATCTTGCTGCTGGGATGCACAATGTGCTATTTCACCCAATAAATATGGGAGTTTAAGAAAATATTATATTTGTTATACATTTTTGTTGTGGGTCTGTGTAATCTGAGGGAAATATGAGTCTGTAATACTGTCATAGATTTGGCAGGAGGTTAGGAAGTGCAGCTCAGTTTTCACCTCATTTTGTGGGCAGTGTGCACATAGCCTGTCTTCTCTTGAGAGCCACGTCCGCATTCTGCGACCTTTCTCAATAGCAAGGCTATGCTCACTGAGTCTGGACATAGTGAAAGCTTTCTTTAAGTTTGGGTCAGTCACAGTGGTCAGATATTCTGCCACTGTGTACTCTCTTTTTAGGGCATTCTAGTTTGCTATGTTTTTTTGTTAATTTTGTTAATGTGTCCATCAATTATCTTCTTGTTATCTCGTGATTTGGTTGGGTCTAATTGTGTTGCTGTCCTGGGGCTCTGTGGGGTCTGTTTGTGTTTGTGAACAGAGCCCCTTGACCAGCTTGCTTAGGGGGCTCTTCTCCAGGTTCATTTCTCTGTAGGTAAAGACTTTGTAATGGACGGTTTGGGATTGGCTTAATTTTAGGTGGTTGTAGAATTTAACGGCTCTTGCAGTCTCAATTTGGTGTTTGTCCCGTTTTGTGAATTCTTGGTTGGCGAGCGGACAACAGACCTCACAACCATAAAGGGCAATGGGTTCTGTAACTGATTCAAGTATTTTTAGCCAGAACCTAAGTCACATTTTTATGTTCCTTTTGATGGTATAAAGGCCCTTTTTGCCTACTCTCATATCATCCACAGCTTTGTGGAAGTTACCTGTGACGCTGATGTTTAGGCCGAGGTATGTGTAGTTTTTCGCACGCTCCATGGCAACAGTGTCTAAATGGAATTGTATTTTTTGGTCCTGGCAGCTGGACCTTTTTTGGAACACCATTATTTTTATATTACTGAGATTTACAGTCAGAGCCCAGGTCTGACAGAATATGTGCAGAAGATATAGGTGCTGCTCTAGGCCCTCCATGTTTGGGGACAGAAACACATAGACATTTGACTTCAGATTCTAGTAGGGTGAGGGCGAGTACAGCAGACTGTTCTAGAACCCTTCGCTAATTTGCTGTTATATATTTTGAAGAGGGTGGGGCTTAAGCTGCATCCCTGTTTCAGCCACCGGCCCTGTGGAAAAAAATGTGTGTAATATTTGCCAATTTTAACCGCACACTTGTTGTTTGTGTACATGGATTTTATCATGTTGTATGTTTTTCCCCCAACACCACTTTCCATAAGTGTATAGCAGACCCTCATGCCAATGGAGTGTTTGTAATTTTGTCCTCTAGTTCATTCAATGTATTTGGAGAATCCAGTAGGTTCTGGTTGGTCTTTAATAGTTGATTCTAATATTTGTATTTTATCATGTACAGTTGAAGTCGGAAGTATACATACACCTTAGCCAACTACATTTAAACTCAGTTTCACAATTCCTTACATTTAATCCTGGTAAGAATTCCCTGTCTTAGGTCAGTTAGGATCATCACTTTTTTTTAAGAATGTGAAATATCAGAATAGTAGTAGAGATAATTATTTATTTCAGCTTTTATTTCTTTCATCACATTCCCAGTGGGTCAGAAGTTTAGATACACTCAATTAGTATTTGGTAACATTACCTTTAAAACGTTTAACTTGGGTCAAACGTTTCAGGTAGCCTTCCACAAGCTTCCCACAATAAGTTGGGTGAATTTTGGCCCATTTCTCCTGACAGAGCTGGTGTAACTGAGTCAGGTTTGTAGGCCTCCTTGCTCGCACTCGCTCTCTCAGTTCTGCCCACACATTTGCTATAGGAATGATGCCTGGGCTTTGTGATGGCCACTCCAATACCTTGACTTTGGTGTTCTTCAGCTTGCAAGCTTCCCCCTTTTTCCTCCAAACATAACGATGGCCATTATGGCCGGTTCTATTTATGTTTCATGAGTTTAGAGGACATTTCTTCAAAAAGTACGATCTTTGTCCCCATGTGCAGTTGCAAACCATAGTGTGGCTTTTTTTGTGGCGGTTTTGGAGCAATGGCTTCTTCCTTGCTGAGTGGCCTTTCAGGTTATGTCGATATAGGACTCGTTTTACTGTACCTGTTTCCTCCAGCATCTTCCAAAAGTCCTTTACTGTTGTTCTGGAATTTATTTGCACTTTTCGCACCAAAGTACGTTCATCTCTAGGAGACAGAACGCGTCTCCTTCCTGAGTGGTATGACGGCTGCATTGTCCCATGGCATTTATACTTGCGTACTATTGTTTGTACAGATGAACGTGGTACCTTCAGGCATTTGGAAATTGCTCCCAAGGATGAACCAGACTTGTTGTGGTCTACAATTTGTTTACTGAGGTCTTGGCAGATTTCTTTTGATTTTCCCATGATGTGAAGCAAAGAGGCGCTAAGTTTGAAGGTATGCCTTGAAATACATCCACAGGTACACCTCCAATTGACTCAAATCATGTCAATTAGCCTATCAGAAGTTTCTAAAGCCATGACATAATTTTCTAGAATTTCCCAAGCAGTTTAAAGGCACAGTCAACTTAGTGTATGTGAACTTCTGACCCACTGGAATTGTGATACAGTGAAATATAAGTGAAATAATCTGTCTGTAAACAATTGTTGGAAAAATTACTTTTGTCATGCACGAAGTAAACGTCCTAACCGACCTGCCAAAACTATAGTTTGTTAACAAGAAATTTGTGAAATGGTTGAAAAACAAGTGTAATGACTCCAACCTAAATGTATTTCATCTTCAGACTTCAAATGTATACATTTTTGCTGTTTGTTCTTTGTTATAGAGCCATATGATTAGAGAAGTGGTTTATCTATACATCTCCGTTTTGGATAGATAACTCTTTATGTTGTCGTTTGTTTAGAGTTTTCCAATTTTTCCAGAAGTGTTTAGATTCTTTTGATTATTCAATTACATTGAGCTTATTTATGATGTGCTGTTCCTTCTTTTTCCATGGAGTATTTCTGTATTGTTTTAGTGATTCACTATAGTGAAGGCGTAGGCTCCGTTTTTTGTGTCCAGTTCTGGCATTTAGGTCGCCACAGATTAGTACATGTCCCTGAGCTTGGAAAATGTTGATCTCCCCCTCTAGGATTGAGAAGCTGTCATCATTAAAGTATGGGGATTCTATTGGGGGGAGATAGGAAGCACACATGAGAACATCTTTCTCTGTTTAGATAATTTCCTTATTAATTTCTGGCCAAATGTACAATTTTCCTGTTTTGGCTTTTAATAGAATGGGTTAGGTCTGCTCTATATCAAATTAGCATAATACCCCCTGAGTCTCTTCCCTGTTTCACACATGGTAGTATGGTGGATGGGACTTCCAGCTCTCTGTAACCTATAGGGCAAACAATGTATCCTTTAAACCATGTTTCTTGTAGTATGACAATGTCTGCATTTCCAATATATTTGACGAGGTCTGGGTTCCCGCTCTTTAGTCCAAAAGCAGATTACCTCAGACTTTGTATATTCCAGGATGAGATAGTAAAAGCTTTGTGTTCCATAGTGTCTAGTGTTGTTTTTGTGTGATTTACGCCCGGACCATCACAGTAGGTGTGAGCAGAGCATGTTGAGCATCTGATACATACCTCTTAGGTTGCTGTCACGTCCTGAACTTAATTCCTTTTTTAGGTCTCTCTTTTGGTTTGGTCAGGGCGTGAGTTGAGGTGGGCATTCTATGTTTTTCATTCTATGTTTGTTCTGTGTGTTGTATTTCTGTGTGTTTGGCCTGGTATGCTTCCCGATCAGAGGCAGCTGTCAATCGTTGTCTCTGCTTGAGAACCATACTTAGGTAGTCTGTTCCCACCTGTGTTTATGGGTAGTTGTTTTCTGTTATGTGTATTGCACCTTGCAGAACTGTTCGTTTGTTGTTTTCTGTTCAAGTTTTCGTATTTTTGTTCAAGCCGCCCGTCAGTGCAGAGGCACCAGAGCCCCCGTGAGTCCGGAGGCGCCAGAGCCGCCCGTCAGTCCGGAGGCACCAGGGCCGCCCGTCAGTCCGGAGGCGCCAGAGCCGCCCGTCAGTCCGGAGGCGCCAGAGCCGCCCGTCAGTCCGGAGGCGCCAGAGCCGCCCGTCAGTCCGGAGCCGCCAGAGCCGCCCGTCACTCCGGAGGCGCCAGAGCCGCCCATCAGTCTGGAGCCGCCATAGCCGCCCGTCAATCCGGAGCCGCCAGAGCCGCCCGTCACTCCGGAGCCGCCCTTCACTCCGGCGCCGCCAGAGTCTACCTCCTATTCGGGGCCCGCTGTAAGGGTCCCAGATCGGGGTCGGCGGCGAGGGTGGCCACTCCAGAGGCGCCACTTAAGTCGGCCAAGACTAAGGTGGAGTGGGGTCTTACAGCGGACCATCACAGTAGGTGTGAGCAGGGCATGTTGAGCATCTGATACATACCTCTTAGGTTGCTGTCACATCGTGAACTTAGTTCCTTTTTTATGTCTCTATTTTGGTTTGGTCAGGGCGTGAGTTGAGGTGGGCATTCTATGTTTTTCATACTATGTTTGTTCTGTGTGTTGTATTTCTATGTGTTTGGCCTGGTATGCTTCCCGATCAGAGGCAGCTGTCAATCGTTGTCTCTGCTTGAGAACCATACTTAGATAGCCTGTTCCCACCTGTGTTTGTGGGTAGTTGTTTTCTGTTATGTGTATTGCACCTTGCAGAACTGTTCGTTTGTTGTTTTTTGTTCAAGTGTTCATATTTTTGTTCAAGCCGCCCATCAGTACAGAGCTGCCAGAGCCGCCCGTCAGTCCAGAGGCACCAGAGCCCCCCGTGAGTCCGGAGCCGCCAGAGTCGCCCTTCCCTCCTATTCGGTGCCCGCTGTAAGGGTCCCAGTCCGGGGTCGGCGGCGAGGGTCGGTTGTATTTCTATGTCTTTGGCCTGGTATTGTTCCCAATCAGAGGCAGCTGTCAATCGCTGTCTCTGATTGAGAACCATACTTAGATAGCCTGTTCCCACCTGTGTTTGTGGGTACTTGTTTTCTGTTTTGTTTATTGCACCTCGTAGAACTGTTCGTTTGTTGTTTTTGTTCAAGTGTTTGTATTTATTAAACGTATTTTGAATACTTACCACGCTGCACCTTGGTCCTCTTCTCCTTCTCCTGACGACATTCATTACAGTTGCACTATGGGGCTTGGGCGTGTGTAATAGTGGGGGTTGGGCCTGTTTGTCTCTTTGTCTCTCTCTCTCTCACTTTCTTTCTCTTTCTCCCTTTTTCTCTTAGCCATCTCAGACAGAAGATGTAATATTATTACCTATAAATATGTACACGTTTAATACATATAAGTGGTTAAAGGGCAAATAGGGATGGTTGGAGGGTGTTGTTAAACCATGGGGGCTGTTTTGTATTTCAAATTAAGGAGGTGCTAAACAATGGTAGCGTTAATGAATTTTCAGGAAAAACAGCAGAGAACCATTCACACAGACCTGTATTTTGGTTACAGGGTCTGTGAAAATGCAGGAATCCTGACTAGGTCTTTAGGTGGCTTTTAATTGCCATGTTTTTAACCCCCTACCCCTTTCAGACATACCTAAAAGCAGGTAAAAAGAAGCAGGCATGGTAAATTAGTGGAATCTTTGTATGTTTATGAAAGGGTATCTGTATCTCACTCTCTCTCTCTTTCTCTCTAAACTACCATCTATAAGTGTGTCCTGACATACATCATAACACCATAGTCCACAAACACGCCAGTAAAGATCAATGGTAGTGGCACAACATGAACATGAATAAGAGAGCACAGGGGAGTCAGGCACCAAAAAGAGCCATATCTGGGATATCATAGTTCCTTTTAGAAAATATCAGATACCCTGTTGTTCTGTGAAGCAAAGATAACTTTTTATCAACTAGTTTTACAATTCTATGGGGAAATAAAATGGCAAATGTTTTGGATTTGGCTGATGGGGAAACTCTGGTATAAATCGTCTCACTGTCGCAATATTGTATCTTCTGCATACATTTAGCTGGCGTTTAAATGCTTTTTCATGATAAAAAAAGAAAACAAATATATATATATATATATATATATATATATATATATATATATATATATAAGGACTGAATAAATATTGAAATTTAGCTATTTGTTAGAGCTACAAGCAATGTGCTTAAATCATCTTTGGAATCAAAGATCAGTAATAAAGCTAATCATATTATCCAGTGACCATCTTGTGACCTCAGTTGATTTATGGCAAAGTGTTTTCACATTTCAGCCTGTATCATGACCCCTTGTCCCAAATATGGGTTGCATCCGTATTCCGTATGTAGTGCACTACCTTTGACCAGAAACCATAAGTCTCAGGTCAAAAGTAGTGCACTATAGGGAATAGGGTGCCTTATGATGCACATTTCACTGGAATGCTTACCAAGCTGACCACTCTTTGCCCCGGTGTTAAAATTGCTGCGGCCAGCAAAACCCCTCCGGATTAGGTGAAAATCCTAAATGTTCAGACAAAGAAATACTCCATTTGATGTGCATTTAGATTGGTGTACAGATTAGCAGAGAGTACAGTGGGAGCATTGACAGAGACTGTGTATACAATAGAATCATGCATTTATTAAGATGTAAATAGGATACTATTCACACACATCACACACACACACACCTATACACACACCTATACACACACCCATACACACACACACACACACACACACACACACACACACACACACACACACACACACACACACACACACACACACACACACACACACACACACACACACACACACACACACACATTGTAAAACATTTCCTGTAAAATGTACAGGGAACTTACTGGCAGCAATTGGCCAGTAAATTACTCTAATTTATTTTTACAGTACAGCTACTGTGATCAATTTAATGGTAAGCAATTCTACAGTACATTTTGTTTTACTGTAATCTAATGTACACTTAAATCAGTAGTGGTGCGTTTGTAAAATGACTGGGGAAGCCAAGCCGGAAGAAAAAGCCATATTACAACCTGTGTTGTGATAATTGCGCTGTTTGCTCTATAACCTGTTAGTTCACATGCTTTGCGACCGTGATATACAGGCCCACGGCCGAGACAATAAGAAGACACAGTGGCAGGATACATTCAACCAAACCTTTGTTTCATCACAAAACCGGAGAGCAACCTCTATCCTGTGAAGTCCACAAAGCATATTGTATGTAGCAAGCACGGTCAAACAAGTCAACGTTTCCGACATATTCGGCTCACTAAACAACTATTGATTTAGAACCACAGAGAGTTACTGCAAGTTTAAAAGAAAACAGGAGCTACCTCGACTATTCCTGCACCATTTCATTTTCAATATTTCAACATCATCAAATCACCTATACTTAGTCTAATACAGTGAAAACTGAAAAATACCAAAAACGATTTAGTCCAATCAACCTAAGCGAAATACAGTATGATGTGGCAGTCCTCGGTTCTGATTTCTTTGTGTGTGTGTGTGTGTATTCATGTGCGTTCATGCAAGTAGAAAAAAATGCCAATGCCATCCTCCTCTCTTTGAATTTAATGAAAGGGTTTATCACTGTGATACTGTACATGCTTTCATTTTTGTTGTTCTAGGCAACCTGGCTAAAATGCTTGCTTGCTAGCCTAACTTCCTTTCATGGGCAACTCTTAGTTAGTTAACGTTAGCCTTCTACATCTAGCTACATATTGAACATCAATCCTCTCAGGCCAGGGGCACAATCAGTGGCGATTTTAGCATGTACATCTTGGTGGGTCAAACAAAGAAAATGTGGGATGCATGCCAGCAAAGCCACAACACAACACTAAACAATACATGAATCGCACTATAACGGTGACAAACGGTGCCCACAAACTGTTAGGGCCTACATAAAGCTGTCCCAACAGCAGAATCCCAACAAAGCCTTACCAATGCTACAGTTCATTCAGCCTCATTTACTGCCTTTAAAACATCTTTGGGATAGGTGGGACGCAAATGTCTCAACTGGCCAATTGCCAGGGAAAATGCAGAGCGCCAGATTCAAATAAAATATTATAAAATTCAAATTTTCATTAAATCACACATGTAAGATACTCAATTAAAGCTACACTCGTTGTGAATCCAGCCAACATGTCAGATTTTAAAAATGCTTTTCGGCAAAAGCATAAGAAGCTATTATCTGATGATAGCACCAGCAGTAAACAAAGGGGTTAGCATATTTCAACCCTGCAGGCGCTACACAAAATGCTGAAATAAAATATAAAACATGCATTACCTTTGATTAGCTTCTTTTGTTGGCACTCCAATATGTCCCATAAACATCACAATTGGTCCTTTTGTTCGATTAATTCCGTCCATATATATCCAAAATGTCCATTTATAAAACGCGTTCGATCCAAAAAGCTTACAAACAGCTTACAAAAAACGCAACATCACTACAAAATATTTCAAACTACTTTTGTAATACAACTTTAGGTATTTTTAAACGTTAATAATCGATCAAATTGTAGACGGGTCTTTCTGTGTTCAATATAGGAATGAAAACAAACCAGCGATACTTTTTACGTCTTACGCAACTCTCAACAGTGTACCCAGTTCCTAGTTGGCCTACTTCTTCATTTCACAAAGGAATAACCTCAACCAAATTCCAAAGACTGGTGGCATCCAGTGGAAGCGGTAGGAACTGAAAACAGGTTCCTAAGAAATATCCCTGGGCAATGACAACTTAGGGAACAGTGAGAGAAAAAATTATAATAATTCTGAACAGTTAGTCCTCTGGGTTTTGCCTGCTACATAAGTTCTGTTATACTCACAGACATGATTCAAACGTTTTAGAAAAGTTTTAGACACTTCAGAATGTTTTCTATCAAAATATATGAATAATATGCATATCGTATATTCTTGGCATGAGTAGCAGGAAGTTGAAATTGGGCACGCTATTTATCCAAAAGTGAAAATTCTGCCCCCTAGCCCCAAGAGGTAAAAAAAAACATGACTTGCTTAAACAACTGACTTGCTTAAACAAATGTGGTTTGTACTGACAGTTGAGATGTACAAACTATTGCATAAGAGGATGACAAGCAGATAAGAGGCCATCCTTCATTTCGATTAAGACATTAATTAGTGAGAGGGAAAGGGTGATACCTAGTCAGTTGTACAACTGAAATCTGAATAAGAGAGCTGCCTTGGGGGCTGCCTTAATCGGCATCCACGTCTTCGGCTCCCGGGGAACAGTGGGTTAAGTGCTACCTGCCGCCATGTAGTCTTATATAACTATTTGTTCAGCACTTATGAAATGTACAGTGACAGAATTCATATAAACAGAAAATAAAAGCTCTTACAATATTCAATGTTTACATCTCTCGAAAACAGGTCATAGGCAAACAAGCACACACCGGCCACAAACTATGTGTTTACATTACGGGTGAATATAGGCCAATTATTAGGGTCAGACACATGGGCTACGAACAGCTTACTACACAACATACACTTAGTATTACTTTCTCAGCTACAGTATACATAGCTCCCTGGCATATTACATCATTTATGCAGCAGCATGCAAGACATTTTTGAATTCACCTTGGCTTCTGATGTGCTCACTTAAACATGAAGATGGCGCGGCGGTTTTGTCATCAAACTTTGTCATCAAAGTCTGTCATTCTCTGGATTTATGGTGAGTCCTTGGGGGAAAAAACACACAGCCACTCGATTGAATAGCAGGCTACTGTTACTGATTTCTTTGTACTGCTTGCAGTTAGCCACTGATTCCTTCCAAACAACTCATTGTTGAATTTGAGATTTCCAACTTGTTGTGTAATCTTTATGTCCAATGGCCGATGAGCACCGATTCGTTTTATCTATAATTTCTCTTCATTATTTATTTTCAAATGACAAGGATTAAAAAGGATTTGCCAGTAGATTGTCAACTTGATTTATGAGAATTACTGCTAGCTAAGACTTTGAAAGTAAAATGTTGACATGATCAGTCCAATCAAAGCTACTGTAGATATAACGTGACTTGATGTCACTCTATCTGTGGCCAATGACCTTGAGCCTATTTGGATGGGCACTTCTAATTTTATTCTACAGTCAAAGAATTGCGAACTCTAACCTTAACATTTGGGGTAATGTACTGTCCCATGAGTGACAGAAAACTGAGCCAATCAGGAGCAACGCTCTGTATTTTCTGCTGGCTGGCCCCACCACCACAGCTGGCTTACTCAAAAAAAGCTAAAAAGAGACCATGTTTGTATGCGGTTTTATTAACTCAATGATTATATATTTCTTTACATTGTTTGCGAACTGATATGTGACACGTATTAACGCCAAAATAACAAGCAAAACTGGCAAGCCCCTCTAAAAATGTGGGTCTGTCCCACCTGCCCTGAATGACGGGTTGCCACTTGACAATGTATGAATGTATGGATGGATCATAATCACCCTTATAATCATTGGCCAGTATGGCTAATTTAGGAAAGGGCCCACTTTAGCTAGCTAGCCATCAGAGAACAATGACACAATGAGATGCACAACAAGTTTCTGTCAATGACATATGCTCTCGATGCGATGTGATTGGAATGAAGCCAGACCAAAATATATTTTTTGGTGCGCCAGGACCATTCACAGTTGAGCTTACTCAGTTTAGCTCAACGCTGGTTGACTATTATTTTATTTTAAAAATGATCAATGGAGGCCAAATGCTCGCTGACTTCCCTTGCATTCAATGCTATGGGGGCAACAATGTCTTACTCTTTTGGACCAGACATCATCAGTTAGACATACAGAGACATATGGGCACTGTTTCGTTGGCTCGGATACTTTCTCTGGTGAGATACTGGCTTCCATTGGCATCCATTATTTACACACCACTGATATAACTGAAATTACCCATACAGTTACATATTACCCAGTGTCCTTAGCAAGTATTCATTTTTACATTTATATTTACATTTACGTAATTTATCGTACACTCTTGTCTTCACCCATCAACACGCAATACCCCATAATGACATGTTTTTCGAAATGTTTTCAAATGTATTGAAAATTAAATACAGAAATATCTAATTTACATAAGTATTCACAGCCATGAGTAAATACTTTGTAGAAGTACGTTTGGCAGCGATCACAGGTGTGAGTCTTTCTGGGTAAGTCTCTAAGAGCTTTGCACACCTGGATTGTACAACATTTGCCCATAATTATTTTCAACATTTTTCAAGATCTTTCAAAATTGTTGTTAATCATTTCTAGACAACCATTTTCAGGTCTTGCAATAGAATTTAAGTAGGAATATTTTCTGTCTTAGTTAGAAAATCCAGTGTAGATTTAGCCTTGTGTTTTAGGTTTTTGTACTGCTGAAAGGTGAATTAATCTCCCAGTGTCAGGTGGAAAGCAGACTGAACCAATATTTCCTCTAGGATTTTTACCTGTGCTTAGCTTCATTCCGTTTCTTTTTAATCCTGAAAAACCCCAGTCTTTATTGATTAAAAACATACGCAAAACATGATTCAGCCACCACTATACTTGAAAATATGGAGAGTGGTTCTCGTGGTACTCAGTAATGTGTCACATTCACAAGAGGTTAGTGGCACCTTAATCTACACTGTCGTTCTGCCCCTGAACAGGCAGTTAACCCACTGTTCCTAGGCCGTCATTGAAAATAAGAATTTGTTCTTAACTGACTTGCCTAGTTAAATAAAGGTAAAATAAATCAAATAAAAACTTGGGGAGGACGGGCTCATGGCTGGAGTGGAATAGGTGGAATGGTATCAATGACATAATACACATAATTTCCATGTGTTTGATGCCATTCCATTTGATCCGTTACAGCCATTATTATGAGCCGTCCTCCCCTCAGCAGCCACCACTGGTTGCATTAGATTTGCCCCATTTTGTATTCAGGAAAAAAAGTAAATTCCTTTGCAGTTTTTTTCCCCAGTATTACTTTAGTTGCAAACAGGACACATGTTTTGGAATGTTTTTATTCTGTACAGGCTTCCTTCTTTTCACTCTGTCAATTAGGTTAGTATGGTGGATTAACTACAATGTTGTTGACCCATGCTCAGGTTTCTGCTATCACAGTCAGCCATGTACCTCAGTAACTGTTTTAACCTTTTCTCACATACCACCACATGGGTGTGATCATTCTACAGTGTAGTGTACGATCAAACCGGTGTGACTAGAACCCTTATATAGAACGTCCAGTTTCGAATGACAAAACAGTCAGCATTTGAGCTGGCCACACAGTTTTTACAGAAATATTTTGCACAAACACAGTCCTTACAAAGTCATGTCCAGAATGTGAGCAGTTAATTTTTGGATGCAATGTTCAGACATTCACAGAAGTAGCTACAGCATAACACAATCATCCAAACCGCAAAAATGTAGGCTACATTTGTCCTAGTGCTAACGGAGGAAAGATTGACATGACATAATCGGTCATATTTTTATAACTCTCGGCTGATAGAAACTACAATATGAATTAGCTAATAGCAGTTACAATTTATAATTAATCACATCATGGGTGAGCTCACCATTGAACGAAATAATTGAGTAAAACACTTTCTATAAATCGAAAGTAATCAGACGATGGGTACTTTGTGCATGCCGCCATGCTTGTTTTTTTTATCAACCAAAGATAATAAGAGGAGACAAGAAGAGTTTGGTCTGTTTATAGTATGCATGGTGAATGGGGTGTGTCGTCTACGATCATCCACATCCCTTCATTCACTTCCGGAAGTTTACCCGAAAGATGGGTGAACCATTCCTTCACGTCATTATAACATATATAATATAAACATATATAATATAATTATAACTTTGGTCTGGCAGATTACGTGACACCCAGAATGCATTGTTTAATGTCAACAAACATGGCACCACATATAGCTGGCAAATTGCTTTGTCACCAGTAATTGAAAATGTAAATATAACTATAAATACATTATGCTCCATACATGCATATATACATACATACATTAACTCGACATGAACTCAGACGGTAGGCAATTATGGTCACAGTCATGAAAACTTAGGACACTAAAGAGGCCTTTCTACTGACTCTGAAAAACACCAAAAGAAAGATGCCCAGCTCATCTGCATGAACGTGCCTTAGGCATGTTGCAAGGAGGCATGAGGATTGCAGATGTGGCCAGGGCAATAATTTGCAATGTCCAGATTGCAATGTCTGTACTGTGAGACGCCTAAGACAGCGCTACAGGGAGACAGGATGGACAGCTGATCGTCCTTTCAGTGGCAGACCACGTCTAACAACACCTGCACCTGCATCGCCCCAAGACTGCCATGGTCTTGGCCGGTGTCACAGCATCATCGGACTGAGCTTGTTGTCATTGCAGGCAATCTCAACGCTGTGCATTACAGGGACGACACCCTCCTCCCTCATGTGGTACCCTTCCTGCAGGCTCATCCTGACATGACCCTCCAGCATAACAATGCCACCAGACATGCTGCTCGTTTTGTGCGTGATTTCCTGCAAGCCATGGATGTCAGTGTTCTGCCATGGCCAGCGAAGAGCCCAGATCTCAATCCCATTGAGCATGTCTGGAAAATGTTGGATCGGAGGGTGAGGGCTAGGGCCATTCCCCCCCAGAAATGCCGAGGAACTTGCAGGTGCCTTGTTGAAAGTGTGGGGTAACATCTCACAGCAAGAACTGGCAAATCTCGTGCAGTCCATGAGGAGGAGATGAACTGCAGTACTTAATGCAGCTGGTGGCCACAACAGATATCGATTGTTACTTTGATTTTGACGCCCCCTTTGTTCAGGGACACATTATTAAATTTCTGTTAGTCCCATGTCTGTGGAACTTGTTCAGATGATGTCTCAGTTGTTGAATCTTTTTATGTTATTACAAATATTAACACATGCCAAGTTTGCTGAAAATAAACGCAGTTGACAGTGAGAGGACGTTTCTTTTTTTGCTGAGTTTATATACATTCATACTGTATGTGGCTACAGTAGAAACGACAGCATGATATACAGAAAGTAAGGAACTTTGATAGGAATGCACACATGTCCAAAGTTATTATGTGTAAGGAAAACAACAAGGAAGGCAAATCGAGCACCAGCATAAAAATGTTCCAATTCTTGGAAGACTGCAAATATATGCATACTTGATCTGCACAAACATGAGTGAAGTACGGTGGGGTCTCCTTGAAGAGAGAAGTTTATCCTTCTCAGTAAAGCCTCAAACATAAATTGTCCGCATCGCTGAAATGGACTATTTCTATGTGAATTAATGAGGAGGTGGAACAGACCTCAATTCAAACTGTTGTTAAAAAATACAACTTCTCAGAAAATAATTTGAAATTGACAAGTTCAAACACAGCCTATAGATAATTATCAGGCAGCGCATGTTAACTGTCATGTTGCGCAATGAACTGTCATGTTGCGCAACTGTCATGTTGCGCATTTTGGAACAGTGAGTGCATTCTGACATCACGTGCATAAAACAACTCACGCTGGGGCGACCGTTAGAGGTATTTGGAACTTGCGTGTGAAAAGGTTAAAGTCACCATTGGCCTAATTGTGAAATCCCTGGCTGGTTTCCTTCCTCTCCGGCAACTGAGTTAGGAGGGATTCCTGTGTCTTTGTAGTGACTGGGTATATTGATACACCATCCAAAGTGTCAATAATAACTTCCCAATGCTAAACTGGTTAAGCAAATGTATACTCCTGAACCTATTTAGGCTTGCCATAACAAAGGGGTTGAATACTTATTGACACAAAACATTTCAGCTTAGAATTCTTCATTAATTTGTAAAAATTCACCACTTTGACATTATGGGGTATTGTGTGTAGGCCAGTGACCAAAACATGTCAATTTAATCAATTTTAAACTCAGGCTGTAACACAAACAATTGTGGAAAAGGGTCTGTACATTTCATTTTCAGGGCACTACTACTACTACTTATCTTTCAAATTGTACAGAACTCTCACTAATGGGTGCAACAAATATACTTACAAGGAACGCCTTAAAACATGTCAATGAGGCAGTGATTATTTCTCCTCCCAAATGCACCATCATTTGCTGTATGATGCAGTTAATATATAGCAAAACTGTAATACAGTACATTATTGTTGAATTGTATTCAAATAAAAACAGCAATTGCTAATCGTGAATATTTAATTATATTTAATTTAAACCCTCTTAGACCTCACTCCCCACTATCTGAATTATCAACTGCAGCCCTCATTCTCCACATACAACACCCGTTCTGCCAATCACATTCTGTTAAAGGTCCCCAAAGTACACACATCCCTGGGTCGCTCCTCTTTTCAGTTCGCTGCAGCTAGCGACTTGAACGAGCTGCAGCAAACACTCAAACTGGACAGTTTTATCTCAATCTCTTCATTCAAAGACTCAATCATGGACACTCTTACTGACAGTTACGGCTGCTTTGTATGATGTATTGTTGTCTCTACTTTCTTGGCCTTTGTGCTGTTGACTTTGCCCAATAATGTCTGTGCCATGTTTTTGTGCTGCTACCATGTTGTGTTCCTACCATTGCTATGTTGTCTTAGCTCTCTCTTTATGTAGTGTTGTGTCTCTGTTGTTGCGATGTGTGTTTTGTCATATATTTATATTGTATTTATTTATTTAAATTTATCCCAGGCCCCCTTCCCCGCAGGAGGCCTTTTGCTAGGCCGTGATTGTAAATAAGAATTTGTTCTTAACTGACTTGCCTAGTTAAATAAAAGTTAAATAAAAATAAATAAAATATATTATAGCATACCAGCTGATATTTGGTGTTTTACATGACTTGCACTTTCGGCCTTAAGAAAGGCTTCTAAAGACTTCAAGGCAAAACAGGTCAAAAGGACATGGCAAAACACTCAACTGTTACAATTTTGAGACTTGTCACTCTGAACTGTCCCCTATATTTAATTGTTAGGGAAGACCTACCACATAAGGGTGCAACAAATATAGCCTCCTACAAGACATACATCAAAATAGATTGACAAAAGAGAAACAGCAATATCATTCACCCACTGTGTTCAAATATTTTTGGCACTCCAAATAAACAATGACTCCAAGCATACTTCCGAAGTCGTGGGAAAATGGCTTAAGGACAACAAATCAAGGTATTGGAGTGGCCATCACAAAGGCCTGACCTCAATCCTATAGAAGATTTGTGGGCAGAACTGAAAAAGCGTGTGCGATCAAGGAGGCCTTCAACCTGACTCAGTTGCACCAGCTCTGTCAGGAGGAATGGGCCAAAATTCACCCAATATATTGTGGGAAGCTTGCGTAAGGCAACCCTAAACGTTTGACACAAGTTAAACAATTTAAAGGCAATGCTACCAAATACTAATTGAGTGCATGTAAACTTTTGACCCACTGGGAATGTGATGAAAGAAATAAAAGGTTAAATAAATAATTCTCTCTAGTATTATTCTGACGTTTCACATTCTTAAAATAAAGTGGTGATCCTAACTGACCTAAGACAGAATTTTTAATAGGACAACTGAGTTAATGTATTTGGCTAAGGTGTATGTAAACTTCCGACTTCAACTGTATTTGTAAAACCAAATACTTTTAGACTTTTACTGAGTTCAAACAGGTGCAGTTAATACAGGTAATGAGTGGAGAACAGGAGGGCTTCTTAAAGAAAAACTAACAGGTTTGTGAGACCCGGAATTGTTCCTGGTTGGTAGGTGATCAAATACTTATGTCATGCAATAAAATGCAAATTAATTACTTACAAATCATACAATGTGATTTTCTGGATTTTTGTTTTAGATTCCGTCTCACAGTTGAAGTGTACCTATGATAAAAATTACAGACCTCTACATGCTTTGTAAGTAGGAAAACCTGCAAAATCGGCAGTGAATCAAATACTTGTTCTCCCCACTGTGTATCGTTCAAAAGTTTGGGATCACTTAGAAATGTCCTTGTTTTAGAAAGAAAAAGCTCATTTTTTGTCCATTAAAATTACATGAAATTGATCAGAAACAGACAACTTAAGTCCTCAACTGGCAGCATCATTAAATAGTACACACAAAACAGCAATCTCAATGTCAACAATGAGGCTTCGGCTCGAGGATACTGAAAACAGTTTTCAGATGTGCTAACATAATTGCAAAAGGGTTTTCTAATGATCAATTAGCCTTTTGAAATGATACACTTGGATTCGCTAACACAATGTGCCATTGGAACACAGGATATATGGTTGCTGATAATGGGCCTCTGTAGATATTCCATGAAAATAAAGTATTTTCAAGCTACAATAGTCATTTACAACATTAACAATGTCTACACTACTTCTGATCAATTTGATGTTATTTTAATGGACAATAAGTGCTTTTCTTTCAAAAACAAGGACATTTCTAAGTGATCCCAAACTTTTGATTTGTAGTTTATATTTTTTGTATTTTAATGACTGGAAAAAACAAATTGTCTTCCAAATTGCATTTGAACGTTTTTTCAAATACTTAATTCAAATACTAGTTTAATATACACGCAGGGAGGGAGTGAAGAAACTGGGTTTACTAATAAGAAGAAAAAAATACAAAACAGGAGAAGCTTACTGAACAAAACCAAAACTGCTTGATGACAGAGGCATATATGAAGGGAGACTAATCAGGGTGGTGTTGAAGTCCAGGTGTGCTTAACAACGGGCAACAGGTGTGCGCAATGTGGGTTGACAGGACCAGTGGTTAGTAGACCGGCGACGGCGAGTGCCGGAGCGGTATTAGTCACGAACGTACCCCCCATTGCGCGGCCCCAGTCGCAGGATGATGCAGGCCAGGGGGACGGTCCTGAGGGCAAGGAGTGAGCCAGTCGGCGAAGGTGGATACCCCTCCCACCCCACGAGATCTGAGGAGATAGGTGGGATTGTGTCATGGCGAACGGCATCAGCCAGGGGACCAGGAACGACCAGCCTGTCGTGGAAATACTAATCAATAATGAGGAGAGACAAGGTCAATCACCAATCAGGACATTACTTTATTTAAAACATATTAATAATGTTATTATTAATGTTGATTAATTATTGCAATAATGAAGCTGGTCGACGAACCACCCTTAGATGATTTGTTGAGAGCCCAACGAGCGGATTTGAGCCACAGCACTTTACAATAAAGTACATCCTCCTGAATGTTTATGACAAACAGATGTATGGAATGGGTCACAAGGTTAGAATTTGTATGAAAGAAACGAATCATTCACAGATGACAGTATCTGCTGTAAAGACTGTTCTCATTGTGTAGAAACCAGGGTCTGGCCCCAATCAAGGTTCCTCTCATAATTATCCATACCCAAGCCATCTCTCCCCGATACCTTCCAGTGAAACCGGAGCCATGTCCCTCACATGAATGGAACGTGGCCTAAGGCATCGTAAATCTACTGTCAGGATTAAGCCCCAGAGGCCAAATTCAGAAGAACACACACAGATGAGAGTGTTCTAAAAACACTATTCTACCCCATAAAACCACAATTTGATGCAATAACAGTATTATAACGTAATCTTGTAATTTCTCTCTCTCATAGGCCTGAGGAGGGAAACATGAAAAGAGGGTGAGATCCAGTAGTTAGTTGGGAGCTGGAATCTGTATGTCATCTTGATTATTCTCCGGGTGGAGCCTCACATGTGTGGCGTTCGACACCTCTGTGTGCCGGAACCACTCATCCACTACAGGGGCCTCGGTCTGGCTCGGAGTCCACGGAGCAAGGGCCAGCTGAAATCCCAGGACGCACGGGAAGGGAGTCAAACCGGTGGAGGAGTGACGAAATTAGTTCTGGGCGTATTCCGGCCATGGAAGAAACCGGGCCTGGCAGTTACTCCTTAGAAAAATCCCCATCTTCTGGTTGGTCTTCTCAACCTGCCTGCCAGACTGAGGCCGGTACCCAGATGTGAAGCTGACCGTGACCACGGTCGGAGGCGATGTCCTCCGGAAGGCCATAGTGCCTGAAGACCTGCTGGAACAATGCCTCAGCAACCTGGAGAGCGATAGGGAGACAAGTGAGAGGGATAAAACGGCAGGATTTAGAGAATCTGTCCACAACAACAATAATAGTGGTGAAACCATCAGACAGAGGGTGATCAGTAACAACATCTAATGGACAGAGGGGACCAAGGCCACTGAGGTACGGGAAGGAGTATCTCTGCTGGAGCATGCCGGGGAGATTATGTGTCCAAACAGAGCATGAATGGACATAGCGGGTGACATCCTGTGCCAAGGTGTGTCACCAGTACTTCATGGAGATGGATTGAATAGTGCAGGTGATGCCTGGGTGTCCAGCGGCAAGGGATATGTGCACCCAGGCAAACAGGCAACCTCTCACCTCCGTGAAGATGGAGATGCACTCAAGTGGGCAGGTAGCAGGCCCAGGTTCCCTCTACAGAGCCTGGCAGATGTCCACATCTACGTCCCAAAACAGGGGGCCAACGATATGGAAGGATGGACTGGAGGGCACTCACAGGACTTTCAACTGATGTGGAACCACAAGGTAAGGGAAATCAGGTCAACTGACATCCGGGTTCCCAGGTGGTTTGTTTTTATCCTCGACCAGGAGATGGGGGTCATGACATTGGAGCCACGGAAGGCAGAATATTACTTTATGTACAGAAGCAGTGATAAGGAATGGAAGGCTTTCTTGGTGCATGGGTCCCACGGTGAGGGTGAGTGGTTTTGTGATGTGCCTGATAGTGCCGGATAGTGCCGGATCCCAATGTATGTTTATCCAGGGCTTGGACCAGAACAGGAGAGTGGGAACACGGCGATGTTCAGGGAGGAGACTAGGGCCTGGTCGACAAAATTCCCTCTGGCACCACTAGAGCCACAGAGACAACACCTGAGGGACGGACAGCCAGTGAAATGGAAACCAGGAAGGATTTGGTGGAAAACGATGAAGGAATACTCACACTTACCCTGGGAGACAGATGATCGCGGGGCCGTCCCTCTGTCCCAGTGGACTTTGGGTTGGGATGCACCGGACACTGCTGGATCCCCTCTTGGCCACAATAGGGACACAGACCCAGCTGTCTCCGGCGATGTCGCTCTGCCACGGGGAGGTGTGGTCACACCTGGTCACACCTGAACTTTCCATGAGTCCAGGCTCTGCCCCAGGAAGGCCAAAGGAGGAGGGTGAGGGGAGTTGTGGCGCTCCCGAAGAAAGTTGTCCAGACAGATGGCCATCGCAATGAGCGCGTCCAGGTAGCAAAGAGCGCGTCCAAGTTTGTCGCCTCGGCATGCCAACTCCATCTGGACCTCCTTGCGCAGTCCTTTTCGGAATTGGGTGTGGAGCACCAGCTCATTCCAGCCACTGGAGGCTGCCACAGTCCGGAAGGTGAGGGCATACTCAGCAGCGGGTATGGGCACCCTGACGGAGTTGGAGTAGTCGCTCACCTCTCGCTCTGCCCTCTGGTGGATGATCAAAGATCGCCCCAAACAGAGCCATGAACCCCTTGAGGAACCCAGCTCTTCCTCTCTTCTCTCCCAGATGGCTGTAGCCCACTCCAACACCCGCCCGGTCAGCAGGGAAATGACTGTGGCAACCTTGGACCTCTTGGTGGGGGCTCCCGTCTGACGAGTGAAATAGAGGGAGCGCTGGAGTAGGAAGCCATTTTTTGGATGGAGTGCCATCATACTTGTTGGGTAGACTGGTGGTAGGAGGCCCTCCACTAGTTGGAGGTGAATCTCTCAGGTGGTGTCGAGATGGTGGAGGACCTCATCCATAGCCACACCCAGTTGCACCAGCTGATCATGGTGTTGGTGGATGTGTCCTTGTTGGTCCACCGTCTGGGAGATATCCTTATCTTCTGCTGTTTCCATTTTTGAAGAGGCAGTATTCTGTAACATATATGCTGGGAGTCAGGAAAATGATGCATAAGGTGAGTTTAATAATAATAAAAAGCAGATAAACAATAATTAATTGAAGAAGAAAGTACAAAATAGGAGAAGCGTGACAAACATAACCAAAACCAATACTGCCTGATGACTGAGGGCTATATGAAGGGAGATTAATCAGGGTGGTGATGCAGTCCAGGTATGCTTAACGATGGGGAGCAGGTGTGTGCAATGATGGTTGCCAGGTGTGTGCAACGTGGGCTGCCAGGACCGGTGGTTAGTAGACCAGTGACGGCGAGGGTGGGAGTGGTAGTAGACGTGACAGTACCTGGGTTAAATACATGGGAATGTATTTGAGCAAGTGTACTTGAGTATTTTGTAATAATAATAATAAAAAAAGGTTATCTACTTGTTTGTAAATGCATTGAAAATTAATTGAAATATCTGAAATAGTATTTGAACCCAGGTCTGATGGGCCTTTGTCGAAAGTAATGCACTACATAGGGAATTGGGTGCCAATTAGGATGCAGTCTTGGTAGTGTTTGTTTAGAATCTTTCCATTTGATCAAGTGTTTATAATGGCCATATTGCACTGGGTCTTAGTGTGGATTACTATGGCAATGAGTCTAGGTCGTCATGATAACTCCATGGTGCATCAATGGGTGGATGGGTTTTAATGCAGACCACCAACCTAATCTGAGCGTCCTTTATAAAGGGCCAATTAGGTAACTCAAACCGCAGATGCAGAGTAGCTTAACATCAAATAAAAAACGTGTGTATGCGTCCGTGTTGTAGCGTCATCCTAACGCTGTCACAACCTGATCTGTTTCACCTGTCTTTGTGATTGTCTCCACCCAACTCCAGGTGTCACCTGTTTTCCTCATTAGTCCCTGGGTACTTATTCCTATGTTCCCTGCTTGCCAGTTTGTCTTGTTTGTCAAGTCAACCAGTGTGTTTTTCCCATTCGCCTGCATTTTCCTGCTTTCTGTTTTGCTAGTCCTCCCGGTTCTTACCCTTGCCTGTCTGGACTCTGAACCTGCCTGCCTAACCCTTCTGCCTGCCCTGACCTCGAGCCTGCCTGCCACTCTGTACCTTCTGGACTCTGACCTGGTTTTGATCTTTTGCCTGTCCACGACCATTCTCTTGTCTACCCCTTGGATTACAATAAATATCATAGACTCAAACCATCTGCATTCCGTGTCTGCATCTGGGTCTCACCTTGTGCCATTATAAACTCTGCCTCTGGCTAATTGTAAAACTGAGGTCTTTGCTGTGTTTAAATTTTTCTGAATGATAAGTTCAGTAGTGCAGTACAGTAATGAAGATTAATTTTCTGCTTGCATGAATAAAAAACTATACATTGTGTGATGAGTAGAACAAAAAGATGCTAATAAGAGTCTCTGTTACACGACTTTCATAAATATAGTAATTCTAATTTGTGGTAAAGGCATCAGACCATGCTAGTTAGGTCAGTATCATGGCTGCAACAACATTTGAGCCATATTCTAATTGTGAATTATCTCGATGTTCATAACCCCAAACAAGTACATTGTTATTACTCTTTAATAAGCAGTGTAATAGCTGCTTTAGAAAAGAGAACAGATCATCAGACATTGTGCAATAATTCACATAATTCTCTGCTGACAAAATGGCCACTCCTCACGCTGATCAGCACGTTAGTCAATGGAAACATTTTGAATGATTCTCAATGTCTTAGAGGGCCAAATGAATAGAGTATTGGCTAGCGCTCACATTTGCTCCTAACAAAGAACTAGGCTCCATCCCAAATGGCACCTATTTTCTATTTCTGCACTACTTTTGACCAAGGCCTATACGGGTCTGGTCAAAAAACATGCACTGTATAGGGAATAGGCTGCCATTTGGGACTCAACCCTATAGATCAAAGCCAAGAAGGGTCACAGAGTACATGATGACAAAATCATTTTGTTTTGGTCAGCTGAATTTTCAAACTGCTTCCAGTGAAGTTGTAATACTCAATATTGGAATATAAAAAACAACTACAATTACTGTTGTTAACTTAGTGGTTTAACCACATTCTAGTATATGTGATTGAGGCACCAAAACAACGACAGCAACCAAAATCACAGCCATCCAGTCAAAGTCCTGTGTATCACCAGGGACAGTTCCTATTTGCATGACTCTGTTGACACCATGTGTTTATAAGCATGCAATCACAGCTTCTGACCCTACACGCACACGTACACACGCACACATACGGAAACCAGAATCCATTCCACCCCTTTAACCATGGGCTAGGCATCTGGGCATGGGGCATGCTTAGGCAGCGTAGCTAATCAGTGAAGCCAAGTTGCCTCCTTTGACAGAGAAAAATCCCATTCTGGGTCTGTTGACACACACGCACACACACATACATGCACACACACACGCTGCACATGACTGGCAGCCGCGTGGCTCTAGCAGGGGATGAAATGAATTAGACACACATCTAAATAGACTCTGTCATGTTGCATTGCACTTACTCACAGCCATTTTTAAAGGGGAATGTTAAGAAGTCTCCTATCACCTTCAAATACTGATAACTTTCTGTTACTTGGTATTTTGCAAGGTGTGCTGAAGAGTTTTCACCTTACTGCGTATTTGCTTTGGAAATAACTGGCTACAGTAGTTCTGGAGTTAGAAAGTTCACAGTTTGATATTCCCTCTCAGAGAGATGCACAGCTCTCCTCTCCTCTCTGTGAATTGATTTTAACATCTAAGCATGGACTATAAACAGTATAGCCACAATATGTCATACCAACTTGGTCTAGTAGTACCCAAAGAGATGATCACAGCATAATCAAACAATGTTATCAATATCGTTATTGCACGTGTTACGATAAAAGCATGACATAAACATTACATGAAACATTGCCCTAAAATAAATGAAATGCTGAAACTATGAAAATAATGTGTTGATGTACTTGGTCAAGATTACGTTAACTGTGCTGATCATTGCCGATTCAAGGCGCCTGCATACATACGGTACCAGTCAAAAGTTTGGACATACCTACTCATTCCAGGGTTTTTCTTTATTTTTACTATTTTCTACATGGTAGAATAATAGTGAAGACATCAGAACTATGAAATAATACATATTGAATGGCGTAGTAACCAAAAAAGTGTTAAACAAATCAAAATGTATTTTATATTTGAGATTCTACAAAGTCGCCTCGATGACAGCTTTGCACACTCTTGGCATTCTCTCAATCAGCTTCATGAGGTAGTCACCTGGAATGCATTTCAATTAATTAACAGGTGTGCTTTTTTAAAAGTTAATTTGTGGAATTTCTCTCCTTCTTAATGTGTTTGAACCAATCAGTTGTGATGTGACAAGGTAGGGGTGGTATACAGAAGATATGGCAAGGTTATGGCAAGAACAGCTCCAATAAGCAAAGAGAAGCGGCAGTCCATCAATACTATAAGACATGGTCAGTCAATGCGGAAAATGTTGAAACTTTGAAAGTTTCTTCAAGTGCAGTCGCAAAAGCCATCAATTTCTATGATGAAACTGGCTCTCATAAGGCTCGCCACAGGAAAGGAAGACGCAGAGTTACCTCTGATGTAGAGGACAAGTTCCTTCGAGTTAAATGCACCTTAGATTGCAGGCCAAAAAAATGCTTCACAGAGATCAAGTAACAGACACCTCTCAACATCAACTGTTCAGAGAAGACTGCATGAATCAGGCCTTCTTGGTTGAATTGCTGCAAAGAAACAACTATGGGCTATTGTGTGTAGATTGAGTGAAAAAATAATTTTATACATTTTACTGATAAGGCTGTAATGCAACAAAATGTGGAAAAAGTCAGGGGGTCTGAATACTTTTCGATTGCACTGTATATACAGCCGCAACTGTTAATTTCACTAACCGACCTAGTCTTGATTACGATAAATTTCTGCCTATGGCTTAGTATGAAATGTAGCCGTAATGCTGAGACAACATTGGTATGCACTATGTTCTATTGCTCTTGACTGTTGCTAGGCTGCGCCCATTACTACTATGCTTCCTCCTTGCAGTTCTAAACTTCACCATCTCTTTGCATAGCCCACCACATGCACTGTTATTCTTAATCAAAACTGGATGGACCCATAACAAATTACTTTGGGAATAAATATCACTGAATGATGGAAATATTGTAATTAAGTAGGCTAATGCAATTGAAGTCATCAAATGGTTGTTTACTGAAACTCCCAATGTCATCCAATTATTACAATACATTTTAAGCAATAGCCTACCCGCGTGGGGTCAATAGTCCAGCACCAATTTTTGCTGCTTTGAGATAAGCATGTGGACTCTCTTGATCAATCAATGTCCACTATTTCTTTTTACTAAATCTCCATTTTGGATATTGGTTAGGCTACAATTAGGCTATGGAAATGTTAGCTAGGTTGAGGTGAGTGCTGCTCATGATCATGTTGTCTAGTTGGCTCATTTATTAGCACTGATCATAGCATTTTGACAGCATGTTATGCAGCTTAACAAGTGGAATTGTTTGTGTTTCATGTGCAGTTGCTTTGTCGCCTAGGCCTACTCCCGAACAAAAACCTGTGACTTGTCTTAATCAATCAATATGACTTGATTTCACTGAATCTCTGTCTGTATATTTGGTTAATTCTCTGAATGGGCAAATAAATGGAGGTGGTATAGCTATTCATTTGCTCATCTGTCACTGATCAGAAACATTTAGCATGCAATAATGTAGCCTAAATCAAGTGAGAGACAAAAACTTTTGAAATAAATGTCTATTATTTGAAAGGGTATAAGAGAGAGAGTATCATATTACAGCAGTGTGAGACAGAGGCATACAGTAAACTGTACAACAACACAGTGACCCTTGGTAAAGTACAAACAAAATAACAGTGTAGGTTTTGACGGCATCATAAATCATAGTCCTAATGGCAGGCAGTGAGCCCAATAGTGTTGTGAGGGCACATGGAGTCTACTATCCTTCCTCCTCCCCTGTCCCTTGCCTACGGCTGTGTCCCAATTTACACCCTATTTAGTGCACCACTTTTGACCAGAGCAAAAATAATGGACTATGTAGGGAATATGGTGTCATTTGGGACGCAAACCATGTTTGCTGTTCTTCTGATATAGGCTGCAGAAAGTGGAACGGCCATGTCAGACAAAACACAAGAGACCAACAAAATAGATAAAAGAGTGTGGCGTTATAGCAGGAACAGCAGCATCTTATGGGTAAAACCTGGTACTTTAACAATAATTTATGGTAAATAATGCAAGCAACTTCAATAGCTATTTTCTCTGAACAGGGGGAGAAAAGAAAATGACCAGATTCTCATGGAATACATTACATAGGATGAAGAAGCAATACCTCAAGCCGCAGCTCCATATTACTTGTCAGACATAGATAACTGGTTGTTGGGGTGGGATTGGCATGGAGTGGGTGGCTTTTTTTTTAACCATTTCCCATGTCTTGCGCAATGGTAAGAAGAATTATGGTCCAAATCAGATGTTGGTTACTGTATTTATTAGGGCTGTCCAACAATTAAAATAATTAGTTGTGATTAATCACATGATTTTCTGTAGTTAAATGCGATTAATCACACTTTTTGAATGTGTTAAGATGTTGCCCTAAATATTTTGCATTTAAAAAGCAGTGCATTGTGTTATAGGCATACTCTACTTTGATTGTAAGGGACGGAAACACAAATAACACAAATAATCTATCAGAATGTTTTTAGTAGCATTTTCACCAGAACATAAACCTGTACCATTCATTTCAGTCCTCCTATTACTTTCCACTGAGCCAGTTGCTAAGACAAACAAGCCTGCTGACATTTTCAGATGATAAAGCTGACCCCCCACTGCATTCAACAGTCCTCCATGTTGATGCAGGGCTCTGCTTTGTAACACTCCACACATTTCTCATTGGACTCCTCTTCACCAGACTCAGACTCTGAACCCAACAATTAGACCTCTTTCTTATTTGGTGGCTCTGACTTTGTTGCTTACTCAGGTTGCTGTGCAGGCCTCTCTTCCTTCAATAACATTTGACCAGAACCCACACCTCCTCACTCTCAGCTCTGGGAAGGTACTTCAGATCTTTAAACCTTAGGTCGTGCTGTGGTGTTCTTCAGCCATGTGGCGTTGGTGTTTTCCTTGTGTTTCTCCAAGTCTGTGGTGTATGTCAGCTTGAATCTTACCACGTCGGCAGGGTCACCAGCGGAGCTGTCCGTCACCCGCAAGAGATGGCACAAAGCCGGCAGGACCAGTGAACAGGAAATGTACTTCTCTCCTCCCAGGATTTCAGTCAAGTACATGTACCTGCATTGGAAGATAATACATTTTTAAAAACGCAGTCAATTGTTTCTCCAGTTCAGCTGTGGTTGGCATGGTGATGTTGGTCTACTGTTGGGCCAGAGCATCTCTGTGGTTGTTGGTTTCTGTGCACACACTTGACCATTTCCAGTGTGAAATTCCATATTGTTGTGACGGCTTGTGTGAGTGACTCCTTCTGTTGCCCATTTGCAACTTGCTGTTGTTCTAACTCTGCAGCGCTTGAAAATGAACAGCGTCATGCATTCTAAATTAATCACACACGTTAACTTTGACAGACCTATTTGTTGACAATTCAGTGACTCCTATACATTAGAAGGGCCAATTTGGGTGCATTCAATTAGCCTAATGTCAAAAGTTTTAGGAATGCTAATATTAGCTGTTTCTAACTACATAATTGGGGCGGCAGGGTAGCCTAGTGGTTAGAGAGTTGGACTAGTAACCAAAAGGTTGCAAGTTCAAATCCTTGAGCTGACAAGGTACAAATCTGTCGTTCTGCCCCTGAACAAGGCAGTTAACCCACTGTTCCTAGGCCGTCATTTAAAATAAGAATTTGTTCTTAACTGACTTAAATAAAAAAATAAAAAAACACTTTCAGAATGATCTGAGATGGTGGGTGTTGTCGCTAGCTGAAATTACATGGAACGACTCATTTTCGGTGTTGTACGTGGCCATTAAGCGAGCAACACATATAGCACAAACAGTCATATCATCGTGTTGTGTGGCAGAAAAACAATCTATCCACAAATAACATATGATCCATCATAATCACGTTTGGCTACTAGAAAAGCCTTATATAAATCCGGTGTATGGTTACTTCTCAGGTTACTGCTGAAATGTATTGATATAGTGAAGAAAAGCAATGACAGTGTCTCTCCTTTTTTGTTCCTATGTGTGTGTGTGTGTGTGTGTGTGTGCGTGCGTGTGTGTCTATGTGTGTTTACTTGTGAAAGTAAAGGGAACAAATATAATCATTTTGTATTTTAATTGAAAGGCTGTGAAGCCTGAGGATCACAGTGAACAACACTATGGGGCCTCTCTGATTTAGATGCCCCGGGGGGATAAGATCAGAGGGTGTGGGCCTGGGCTGTGGATGCTCTCCATCCACTTTGGAGAGGAGAGAGGAGAAGAGATGAGGGGAGAGCGTCCAAAGCCATTCTCACTCCCTCTCCTCTCCTCCCGCTCTTGTTGCTGTTGACATGGGCCATCAGAGGAAGGGTTTTTAATGTACAGTCTCATTCACTGTGTAAGGGATTAGTCCAGTGCTCCGCCAGAGATGGACTCAGACTGGCCCCTATTACTAAATCCTCCAGTGATGCTGTCGTATTATCATCTGGAAGGTTTTTTTTCCAAGGCTCCAACACTAGTGGATGGACATGAACTACTGGCGTGACGCACTAATCTTTCTGCTACAAAAGTAAAAAAAAAAAAACTGACATGACGAATTGAAAAGGGGTTGGGAGAGAGTAGAAAAGCATTTCTTCCTTTTTTTTCCCCCGGCTGCATAATTTAGTTCCTATTATCAACATCATTCGGACATTTTTTTTATGATGATAATTTGGAATTCTGGGGTTGGCACTGCTAATCCATCGGCATTACACTTTGCCGAGGGATTACTGAGTGACAACTTCAAGTGAAACGAAAGATGTAAGGGCCTCTTAAGCCGTGTTCCTATTAGGAGCCACAGTATGATGTGACACCGTAGCAGGCTTCATTGCACACTTGCCAACTAGTTGTGGTCCAAAATGATCAGCACCCTTAATAAAGATGAGAAAAAAAGACTGCATGAAATAAATAATGCAAACACTGAGCTATATTGTACGCATACATTTTTTAAAATGAAAATCACAGAACGAATTGGAAAGGATATTAGACAATTCCTCCATAGACAATCTTCCCAGATCCTTGATATCCTTCGTCTGTGCTTATGGACGGCCCTCTTCAATTAAAACCACAGGTTCAATTTAAGTCTGAATACTTTGATGGTCATTGCAAATGTAGATTTTTGCTATTCGTTTTTTTCTGCATATGCATCTTTCGTTCAACGCCAAACCCACCACTAGTGTGCGTGGCCAAAGATCTCTATTTTTATGTCATCTGACTGTAGCACCGAATCCAATCCAAATGTCAATGTCATTTAGAGCTTACATTTGTTGGATGACATGCAAATAGAACTGTTTGGTCACACACGTCGGTGATGGGTTTGGCATCGAAAGAAACACGCCTGTGCAGAAAATAACCCTTTAATCGTATGGGACTATTTCATTTCCACTGGTCAACGGCATTAAACTTGGTCGCAAGTGGAAGTGCATCTTCCAGCAAGACAACAACCCCCAAGCACACAAAGAAATGGTTAATTGACCACAAAATCCACATTTTGCAATGGCCAATTTTGCACACCCCATTGAACAACTATCTGAATTGAAGAGGGGAGTCCGTAAGCAGGGACAAAAGATATCAAGGATTTGGAAAGATTCTGTATGAAAGAATGGTCTCCAAGAATGTGTTCTCCAATCTCATTAAACATTTAGAAAAAGCCTTGGTGCCATTATCCTCGCTAGGTGAGGTAAGGAAAACAGATGGGTGCCAATAAAATAATACAATTTCCAAATGTAGTTTTGCATACGATATACAGTAGCTCAGTATTTGCATTATTATTGAGCGTGCCAATCATTTTGGACTTGACTCTATACCCTCAGAGATAAACTCTCCAGTGCACATAGGCAAAATGTATTTATTTATTTTTGTGACTAGTTTCCAACTACTTCCACACACATCACTTATCACACTTATATTTGGGGGTAGGGGAAAGGAGGCTAAAAGTTTCCTTTTGATACTCCAACCCATCAACCTCTCTGCCTCTGCCACTGACCTTCACTATCTGTATGACTGAGCGGAAGAGATGTTTAATGCCAAAGCTATGCTGCTTTATCCAGGCCCAGACCTCCAGCCAACAGAGCTAGTTTAATTAGGTTCTACCTGCCCTGAACCAGCTAAAATCCTCTCAGGTGTTTATAGTGTTTTTAATCCCTTGCTTTTAACAAAATCATAAAAAGTTTTATATTCTTCCAAGGACGTTGAATGCTGCATAGAATAACGGGGTGTTTGTGAATACTGTATGTGGTAAATCACCTCAATGTAATTCATTTTAGAATGACCCAATCATGCCCCCTCTCTCTCCTCTAAAAAGAAGGAAGTGAGAAAAAAAAAGCACCTTCCCATAAATTCACTCAAAATGTGATTTTTTTCCTGAGGCTACTATACCATCAAATAAGATTGATTCCTACACGAAATTATGAAAAAAAGACACACAGGAGGGTAAGAAGAGAGGAGAGGGGAATAAAGGAATCTTGCAGCCAGTTTAAGACACATCGCTTTACTCTCACGTACGTGCTTCTGTGTGTTTCGCCCCGGCGAGGGCCAAAGTAACTGCTCAATCCCAGGTAATTAACCCAGGGAACACTCTAGCGCAACACACACACACTGCAATCCTTTAAGCACAACACTCCATTAGTCATATCCCACAAGGCCTTGCAAATGATAGGCAGGACAAACAGAGTGGGGATCCTAGGGCTGTGGCAGTAGTACCAGGAGGGAGAGAAGACTTACCCGTATAAAATGTTGCGTAGAGGCCAGTTTAAAACGATGTAATCGCATCTGATTGAAGTTTGCTAAGACTACTTTTTCACTGTGGGTAAAGGTCCCAAAGTTTAGAAATTCCACTAGAAGAGTAATTGGAACTACGGTATATGTCTCCTTTTGTGACAGACATTTTTGGGGAATGACTTATCACAGTAATACAGGATAGGTCAATGTAAACCTACAGTACCAGGGCATCACTTTTTTGAAAGAGTCACAGCTTTAATATTTATAACACATCCAAGCAGTCTGTTGAAAGGATATCTACACTCTTAGAAAAACATGGTTCCACAACGGTTCTTCTGCTGTCCCCATAGGAGAATCATTTTTGGTTCCAGGTAGAACCCTTATAGGTTCTATATTAAACCCAAAAGGGTTCTACCTGGAACTCAAAAGGCTTTTTCAAAGGGTTCTCCTATGGGGACAGACGAAGAACCCTTTTAGGTTTTAGATGGCAACTTTTTTTTAAGAGTGCACCATAAGTATTCACACCCTTGGATTTCTTCAAATGTTATTGTTACAAAGTGTGATTAAAATGGATTTTGTCAACCATCTACACACATTTTTGTGGCTCAGATAAGTTTTCACCCCCTGAGTCATTACATTTTAAACCAGCTTTGGCAGTGATTACAGCTGTGAGTCTTTTTGGGTAAGTCTGTTACAACTTTTCACACCTGGATTGCCTAATATTTGACCATTATCCCTTTCAAAATTATTTAAGCTCTGTCAAATTGCTAGACATCCATTTTGGAGTCTTGCCATAGGTTATCAAGCAAATTCAAGCAGAAGTCAAAACTGCAACCAAGCCCTTTATGTATGTCCACTGTCTTCTTGTTAATATATACACTGCTCAAAAAAATAAAGGGAACACTTAAACAACACAATGTAACTCCAAGTCAATCACACTTCTGTGAAATCAAACTGTCCACTTAAGAAGCAACACTGATTGACAATACATTTCACATGCTGTTGTGCAAATGGAATAGACAACAGGTGGAAATTATAGGCAATTAGCAAGACACCCCCAATAAAGGAGTGGTTCTGCAGGTGGTGACCACAGACCACTTCTCAGTTCCTATGCTTCCCGGCTGATGTTTTGGTCACTTTTGAATGCTGGCGGTGCTTTCACTCTAGTGGTAGCATGAGACGGAGTCTACAACCCACACAAGTGGCTCAGGTAGTGCAGCTCATCCAGGATGGGACATCAGTGCGAGCTGTGGCAAGAAGGTTTGCTGTGTCTGTCAGCATAGTGTCCAGAGCATGGAGGCGCTACCAGGAGACAGGACAGTACATCAGGAGATGTGGAGGAGGCCGTAGGAGGGCAACAACCCAGCAGCAGGACCGCTACCTCGGCCTTTGTGCAAGGAGGAGCACTGCCAGAGCCCTGCAAAATGACCTCCAGCAGGCCACAAATGTGCATGTGTCTGCTCAAACGGTCAAAAACAGACTCCATGAGGGTGGTATGAGGGCCCGACGTCCACATGTGGGGGTTGTGCTTACAGCCCAACACCGTGCAGGACGTTTGGCATTTGCCAGAGAACACCAAGATTGGCAAATTCGCCCCTGGCGCCCTGTGCTCTTCACAGATGAATGCAGGTTCACACTGAGCACATGTGACAGATGTGACAGAGTCTGGAGACGCCGTGGAGAACGTTCTGCTGCCTGCAACATCCTCCAGCATGACCGGTTTGGCGGTGGGTCAGTCATGGTGTGGGGTGACATTTCTTTGGGGGGCCGCACAGCCCTCCATGTGCTCGCCAGAGGTAGCCTGACTGCCATTAGGTACCGAGATGAGATCCTCAGACCCCTTGTGAGACCATGTGCTGGTGCGGTTGGCCCTGGGTTCCTCCTAATGCAAGACAATGATAGACCTCATGTGGCTGGAGTGTGTCAGTAGTTCCTGCAAGAGGAAGGCATTGATGCTATGGACTGGCCCACCCGTTCCCCAGACCTGAATCCAATTGAGCACATCTGGGACAGCATGTCTCGCTCGATCCACCAACGCCACGTTGCACCACAGACTTTCCAGGAGTTGGCGGATGCTTTAGTCCAGGTCTGGGAGGAGATCCCTCAGGAGACCATCCGCCACCTCATCAGGAGCATGCCCAGGCGTTGTAGGGAGGTCATACAGGCACGTGGAGGCCACACACACTACTGAGCCTCATTTTGACTTGTTTTAAGGACATTACATCTAAGTTGGATCAGCCTGTAGTGTGGTTTTCCACTTTAATTTTGAGTGTGACTCCAAATCCAGACCTCCATGGGTTGATAAATTTGATTTCCATTGATAATTTTTGTGTGATTTTGTTGTCAGCACATTCAACTATGTAAAGAAAAAAGTATTTAATAAGAATATTTAATTCATTCAGATCTAGGATGTGTTATTTTAGTGTTCCCTTTATGTTTTTGAGCAGTGTACATTTGTCACTCTGTGTCTGGTGGAAAGCAAACTGAACCAGGCTAGAATTTTGCCTGTGCTTGGCTCCATTCTGTTTATTTTTGTCCTGATTTTCCCCAAACAAGCTTTTTATTCAGGAAAAAAGTGAATTGCCCTGTACCTCATTTTTTTCAGATATTCTCCAGTGCCTTGTTGCAAACACGATGCATGTTTTGGAATATTTTTACTCTTTACAGGCTTCTTTCTTTTCACTCTATTGTTTATGTTTGTATTGTGGAGCAACTTCAATATTGTTGATCCAACCTCAGTTTTAATCACAGCCATTAAACTATGTAGCTGTTCAAAATCACAATTGTTCCTACGGTGAAATCCCTGAGTGGTTTTCTTCCTCTACGGCAACTCGGTTAGGAAATACACCTGTTCTTGTAGTGACTTGATCTATTGATACACTATCCAAAGCCTAAATAGTAACATCACTCATAGGGATATTCAATGTTTAGTTTTTAACCTATCAGTGCCTTTTTTTTTGCAAGACATTGAATAAAGCTCCCAGTATTTTTATTTAACTAGACAAGTCAGTTAAGAACAATTTCTTATTTTCAATGACAGCCTAGGAACAGTGGGTTAACTGTCTTGCTCAGGGGTAGAAAAACAGATTTTTACCTTGTCAGCTCAGGGATTTGATCGTCCAACCTTCCGGTTACAAGTCCAACACTCTAACCACTAGGCTACCTGCCACCCCTTATCTTTGTAGTTACTTATTGGCTATGTTTTGAGTTTATTTTACCTTCTCAATCCAGGCTCTTGTAAGTGATCATCATGGTCGATCTCTATTACAATACTCACTACTGAGTTCCAAACCACCTCTGGAAGCAACGTCATCACAAGAACTGTTCGTTGGGAGCTTCATGACATCTGTTTCCATGGCTGAGCAGCCGCACACAAGCCTAACATCACCATGCGCAATGCGTGTTGGCTGGAGTGGTGTAAAGCTCGCCTCCATTGGACTCTTAAGCAGTGAAAACATGTTCGTTGGAGTGATGAATCACGCTTCACCAACTGGCATTTGGGTTTGGCGGATGCCAGGAGTACGCTACCTGCCCAAATGCATAGTGTCCACTGTAAAGTTTGGTGGAGGTGGAATAATGATCTGGGCTTTTTATCATGGTTTGGGCAAGGCCCCTTAAGATGTCCCTTCACTGGACCCAAGGTTACAGCATACAACGATATTCGAGACAATTCTGTGCTTCCAACTTTGTTAAAAAAGTTTGGGGAAAGCCCTTTCCTATTTTAGCATGATAATGCCCTCGTACACAAAGTGAGGTCCATACAGAAATGGTTTGTTGAGATCGGTGTGGAAGAACTTGACTGGCCTGCACAGAGCCCTGACCTCAACCCCATCGAACATCTTTAGGATGAATTAAAATGCCGACTACGAGCCAGGCATAATCTCACAACATCAGTGCCCGACCACGCTAATGGTCTTGTGGCTAAATGTAAGCAAGTCCCTGCAGCAATTTTCCAACATCTAGTGCAGGCCTGGGCAAAGGCCAGCCCGCGACCTGATTCAATACTGCCCTTGGAATCATGCTCAGATCGTATACAGTATTTGCACTAGTAAAGTTTTGAAAAACATATTTGCGAAAAGCCCAATCAATACTCGCGTTTGTGTAATTGATTTAACTTCCACCGCTTGTGGGACATTTATTTTGAAGGCATGTTTAAATAACAACTGGACGAGGACAGTGACTGACAGGCTGACACATGTCACAGTAACAAATAGTAGCTAACTTGAAATTGCGAAAAAATATGATTTTCTAAAGTTTTCCACGAAAAGGAAAGTAGACAATGAATGTTGGGTGTTCCAGCAAGAGTGGACATCAAAATATTTATTTATTGAGGTATCAGGGAATGCTGTGTGCTTAGCGTGCAAAGAGAGCATTGCTGTCTTGAAAGACTACTGTACAACTTGTCATGACACTTCCAGATGAAGCATGCAGAGAAATATAGGAATATGTCATCTGAGCAGAGTGCAAGTGCATCGAAAGTGTTGCTTTCTCAATTGCAAAAGCAGCAAGGACTTTTCACAAAACTGCATTCAGCAAACAACGGAATTGCAAGAGCTAGCTATGTACTGTCCCACAAAATTGCTAAACATAGCAAGCCATTTGCTGATGGCGAATTCATTAAATAATGTTGAATTGACTCTGCAGCAATAGTTTGCCCCGACAAGAAAAAGCTGTTTTAAAATGTTTCCCTGTCAAGACGAAGAGTGACACGCCGTGTTGAGGACATTGCAGATAATAGGGAACAACAGTGGGCGCCCAAGTGGCGCAGTAGACTAAGACAACTGCGTCTCAGTGCAAGAGGCACCACTGCAGTACCTGGTTTGAATGCAGGCTGCATCACATCTGGCTGTGATTGGGAATCCCATAGGGTGGCACACAATTGGTAGGCTGTAGTTGTAAATAAGAATTGATTCTTAACTGACTTGCCTAGTTAGGTAAAGGGTTTCTCCTTGGCCCTGGATGAGATCAGTGATGCACGTCACAGTTGTTGAGTTTCTTACGAGGCATAACCCCAGACTTTGAAATTACAGAGGAGTGTCACACGCTGATCTGTTTCACCTGTCTTTGTGCTTGTCTCCACCCCCCCTCCAGGTGTCGCCCATTATCCCCTGTGTTGTCTGTTGCCATTTAGTTTTGTTTGTGAAACCTACCAGTGTTTGTTCCCCTGCTCCTATCTGTTTCTTGCTCCTGTTTCCTAGTCCTTCCCGGTTTTGACCCTTCTGCCTGCCCTGACCCTGAGCCTGCCTGCCGTTCTATACCTTGCCCCACCTCCCTGGATAATTGACCCCTGCCTGCCCTAACAATGAGAGTGCCTGCTGTTCTGGACCCTTTGCACCCTTTCTGGATTACTGAGCCCTGCCTGCCTTTGAACTGTCGTTTGCCTGCCACTGTATTAGAAATAAACTTTTGTTTCTTCAACACTGCCTGCATCTGGGTCATACCTGAAACCTGATAAGGAGCTTGCTTCAGTGCAGTCAGTGAAGAGCACATTCACATAGAAAGGTTTATTGGAGGAGGATAATAAGTGTGTGGCAAAGCTGGGACTGCGTTTTCAAAAGTTATGCAGTGTGACCACTGATGGGTGCCCAAACTTGATAGGAAAAAGCGTTGGTCTTTTGAAAAGGATACAAGATCAAGTAGCTAAGCTTGTTTCCTGCATTGCATTATTCATCAGGAGGTGCACTGTAAATGTGTACTGAAAATGAGCCATGTTGTGGATACAGTCACTAAAGTGGGAAATGTCATAAGAGCAAAATCTTTAAACCAGAGACAGTTTGTCTCACTGTTGGAAGAGACAGAGTCGGGTCATGCAGATCTCTCCTACCCTACCACACAGTGACATGGCTGAGTTTGGGGAAGGTGCTTAAAAGGGTGTGGGATCTGAAGTCAGAGATTGCCGAGTTTTTGCAAATGAAAGCAATTCCCCTCAACTGCAAGATAAAGAATGGTTGGCTGATTTTGCCTTCTTTGTGGACATCATGGCCCTCATGAATTAACTGAATTCCAAACTACAAGGGAAGGGCCCACATCAGATGTACAGCCTTGTCAATGCCTTCAAGGGAAAATTACTCCTCCTGACCTGCCAAGTAGAAGCCAACAATCTCACCCACCTTCCGACACTACTAGTCTGTTCCCTATCAGATGACCGTTGGAAGAGGTATACAACGCTGGTGTGTGCTTTGAATGGTGAGTTTTGAGGATTTCAAAGTGTGGGAAAATGACATGCTGTTGGTTTCCTATCTTTTCACCTTCATTGTGGATAACGCTCCCACTGACCTGCAGCTTATCGATCTTCAGTCTGATGCAGTGATTGGAGAACTATTCAAAACAATGTCTCTAACGAGGTTCTATGCATCTTTCGATAAACAAAACTCTCCAAAGATTAGGAATCATGCTCAGAAAATGTTTGTACTGTTTGGGTCAACCTATGTATGTGAACAGACATTTATAGTGATGAAATATAACAAGTCAAGGCACAGATAATCTCTTATTGACTCTCACCTCTCAGAAATCCTGCGCATAGCTATGTCAGAAACTATACCTGACTTCACTGCTCTAGTCAATGCCCATCAGAAACTTCACTCCTCACACTTATTGAGTAGTTTAAATGTAATGTTGAGTTCTCTATTTCTCTGTTTTTGTGCATACCCGTTCACAATAATTCTGTCTGTGGTGCTGAATGCACAGTGTACTTTTCCCCCCTATAGTTCATTGCATGTGTAATAATGGAAATACCTACCAAAAGGAGAACATGGATGTGGTTTATTTCTGTGCATGTTAAAACTTCTTACGGCTGAAATCCCGTTAACAGGATCGATTTGACAACAGCCAGTAAAAGTGCAGGGCGCCAAATTCAAAACAACAGAAATCTCATAATTAAAATTCCTCAAACATACAGGTATCATACACAATTGTAAAGATAAACTTGTTGTTAATTCCACCACAGTGTCCGATTTCAAAAAGGCTTTACGACGAAAGCATACCATGCGATTATGTTAGGTCAAGTCACAGAAAAACACAGCCATTTTTCCAGCCAAAGAGAGGAGTCACAAAAAACAGAAATAGAGATAAAATGAATCACTAACCTTTGATGATCTTCATCAGATGACACTCATAGGACTTCATGTTACACAATACATGTATGTTTTGTTCGATAAAGTTCATATTTATATCCAAAATCTCAGTTTACATTGGCGCGTTATGTTCAGTAATGTTTTGCTTCCAAAATATCCAGTGATTTTGCAGAGAGCCACATCAATTTACAGAAATACTCTTCATAAATGTTGATGAAAATACAAGTGTTGAGCATGGAATTAAAGATATACTTCTTCTTAATGCAACCGCTGTGTCAGATTTCAAAAAAGCTTTAGGAAAAAAGCACACCATGCAATAATCTGAGTACATCACTCAGGGACCAAAACAAGCCATACAGATACTCGCCACGTTGGAGTACACAGAAGTCAGAAATAGCATTATAAATGTTCACTTACCTTTGATGATCTTCATCGGTATGCACTCCCAGGAATCCTAGTTCCACAATAAATGTTTGTTTTGTTCGATAAAGTCCATAATTTATGTCCAAATACCTCCTTTTTGTTTGCGCGTTTAGTTCACAAATCCAAATTCACAAGGCGCAGGCACTTAGTTCAGACAACAGTTCCATTACAGTTCTTAGAAATATGTCAAACGATGTATAGAATCAATCTTTAGGATGTTTTTATCATAAATCTTCAATAATATTCCAACCGGACAATTCCTTTGTCTTTAGAAATTAAAAGGAACAGAGCTCGTGCTCACGGCCACGCGCATGACTTAGCTCATGGCATTCTGCCAGACACCTGACTCAAGTAGCTCTTATTCACTCCCCCTTCAAAAGTAGAAGCGTGAAACAAGGTTCTAAAGACTGTTGACATCTAGTGGAGGCCTTAGGAAGTGCAATCGGACCAAATTTCATACTGTATATTGGATCGGCAAAGAAAACCTTTCTCAGGTTTTTGCCTGCCATATGAGTTCTGTTATACTCACAGACATCATTCAAACAGTTTTAGAATCAAGTTTTCAAGTTTTCCATCAAAATCTACTAATAATATGCATATCCTAGCTTCTGGGCCTGAGTAGCAGGCAGTTTACTCTGGGCACCTTATTCATCCAACCTACTCAATACTGCCCCCCAGCAATAAGAAGTTAAAAAAGTAGCACATCTGGACATGATTTACACATATATCTTTCAACACAGTCATACACATGATGTATAATCCTGTAACATGATTCTGGCCTGCGATGGAAAAAATATATTCTAATATGGCCTTCCATGGAAAATGATTGCCCAGGATTGCCTAGTCGAAAGCCTTCGCAGAATTGTGGGGCCTAACTAATTAGATGTTCAACGAGCAGGTGTCCACATACTTTTGGTTATGTAGTGTACCTTAGGGTTATCCGCTTCTGTGCCAAAGTCTTCTACCTAACTTGGGCTTGGCTGAAAGAGCCTGCCATGTAGAGTTATTTTATTTGTAATGTTATATGACAATTATCCTCTCTTAACCATTTTATAAAATGTCCCAGGAAATACAAAACCTTTCTGTGCATTGCTGGGGGAAAAAATCAGATACCACAGTAAAAACCACTTAAAGAAACCACGAGTAGAAACCACAAACAGTACATGGCCTACAATTAGATGCAGGAACGTTTAAAAGTTGTATGAACAGAGTTCAGTTCAGAACAAGTTAAGGTGAACTTTCTCACCTTCTTATAGTTTTGTTTGGACAGATGGTGTCTGATGAGGAGACCAAGGTCATAAACTTCTCACCTCCATTCATCCCTGACAGGTAGACGGACACCTACTCCCACCTCCTCCCTCCATTCTCCCCACCCTACACCTGTCAGCTAACCATTCACCAAATGCCACCTCCAATTACTTTAGATATTACTAATGATTACACATTGTGTGGAAATGCAAAACTAAGTAAGAGGGAATGGACCAAAGAGCTGAGAGTCAGTCGTACCATGACTAATGATGAGTGGAATTAAGCATTTTACTTTCCATGGGTGTCTTAGAGTGGCATAGATTGGTTGCATCCCAAATGACAGCCTATTCCCTATGTAGTGTTTTTGACCAGAGACCTATGATGAATAGGGTGCCCATTGGGAAGCAGAATTTTAATTACTCATCTGTCAAGCTGGCTGGTAGGTGACCTTTTCTCAAGATGTGGACAGAAGTCAATTATTATGATGATACCCAGCAAACCGGGAACTTTTCCAGAACATTAGCTAAGATTCACATTAAATTCTAGTTTGGGTTTTATCTACCATTAGGGTGAAAACATCCCAAAAATATTCAAAGGATGCTATTGATGACAGTTTTTTTAATGAAATATCCTTGGAATGTTCTAACATTCACAAGAATGTTCCCAGTAAACCATAATTGGCTCCGTGAAATTTCCCAAAACATTTGTCAAGTTGCGGCAAATGTTCTTACAACACAAAATCTGTCCAGTCTTGCTGATTATATGAAACGTTCACCTGATGTTGCAAGAACATTCCCAGAACACATCCCATCTGTTCTTTTAAAGGATCCAAGAATGCTTCATTAACTGTGGGAAAGTTCTGGGGACATCACAAAAGATGAGCTGTCCAGTTGAGTGGATACAATGTTTAATTTATAGGGTGCAAAAAAACATTCACAAAAATGTTTCCAGAACACATTGTTAATCTTCTTAAAAAGTTCCTAACACATTTATTTTAGTTTGAGGGAACATTGTGGGGATATGACAAGGTTTCCAAAACACTAAAACTCTCTAGTGTCACGTTTCAGGTAAGGCCCAGATGCAGACAACGCCGAAGTAACAACAGTTTGTTAACAGTGTCCCTTCCACGGGACGTTGAGCTAATGCAGGCTAATGGGATTAGCATTGAGGTTGTAAGTAACAAGAACATTTCCCAGGACAGAGACATACCTGATATTGGCAGAAAATGTAATCTAACTGCACTGTCCAATTTACAGTAGCTATTACAGTGAAATAATACCATGCTATTGTTTGAGGGGAGTGCACAATTTCGAACATGAAAAGTTATTAATAAACAAATTAGGCATATTTCGGCAGTCGTGATACAAAATCTTGAACAGACATGCAATGGTTGATTGGATCAGTCTAAAACTTTGCACATACACTGCTGCCGTCGAGTGTCCAAAATGTATATTGCAACTGGGCTGGAATAATACATTATGGCCTTTCTCTTGCATTTCAAAGAAGATGGTACAAATAAAATACAAAATAACGTTGATTTTTGTCTTTATATTATCTTTTACCAAATCTATTGTGTTATATTCTCCTACCTTCCTTTCACATTTCCACAAACTTCAAAGTGGTTCCTTTCAAATGGTACCAAGAATATGCATATCCTTGCTTCAGGGCCTGGCTACAGGGAGTTAGATTTGAGTATGTCATTTCAGGCGAAAATTGAAAAAAGGGGCAGATCCTTACGTAATCCAACAGGGGCAGGCAAAAGAGGAATCCAGATAAGTGGGGCAAAGGTACAGGACGGCAGGCAGGCTCAGGGCAGGCAGAAAATATCAACACTGGGAAAACTGGAAAATAGGGACAATCGAGAGACAGGAACAGTGGGAGAAACGCAGGTAGGCTTGACGAAACAAAACAAACTTGCAACAGACAAACAGAGATCACAGGTATATATACACAGGGGATAATGGGGTAGATGGGCGACACTTGGGGGGGAAATCTGCGCTGAAGCTTGGGTCCAGGATGACCCTGGCGGGGACCCCGCACCTCTCCGCCTGGCCTTAACCTGGAGTTGGTCTTGAGGAGGGCCGACTGGGCTCTCCTCCTGGTACGACGACAGTGGCGGACAAGCATCTCGGCAGAAGGTATGCCACCCTTTTCTTTCTGCTCAGGAAAGAGTGGGGGCTGATACCCCAGGGAACACTCAAATGGCGATAGGCCCGTGGCAGAGCAGGGAAGGGTGTTGCGGGCGCTTTCCACCCACACAAGATACTGGCTCCAGGTTCTGGGGTTGGCGGAGACCAGGCAGCGCATTGTTGTCTCAAGGGCCTGGCTGGCTCACTCCAACTGGCCGTTGGACTGGGGGTGGAACCCAGAGGACAGGCTGGCCAACGACCCAATGAGGGTACAGAATGCCTTCCAGAACCGGGATGAGAACTAATGTCCACGGGCAGTCCATGGATCCGGATTTTGTGGGAGGCTTTGGACAGACGGTGGGAGACCCGTGATGAAATCCAGGAATATGTGGAACCAGGGACGGTGAGGGACAGGCAGTGGTTGAAGAGGACCAACCGGAGCACAGACTGTGCAGGCGGCGACAAACATTGCGATATCCGGAACCATTTTAAGCCAGCAAAAGCGTTGTTGCACGGAGGCCAGTGTCTGACGGGAGCCCGGGTGGAGGAATGGCCCACTCCAGGACCGCGGAGCGGACAGCATCAGGCACAAACATCCAACGTTCCCTTGGAGCAGCTCGAAGGCTGAGGAAATTAGTGTAGTGGGTAAGAGTAATGTCATTGAGTCCCCGGTAGTCGGTGCACGGGCGCAAGGTTTTGTCCTTTTCCTCCACGAAGAAGAACCCTATGCTGGCGGGAGAGGAAGAGACCGGATAAATCCTGCAGCTAGGGAGTCCACAATGTAGGTCTCCATAGCCTTGGCCTCCGGTCCTGACAGAGAGTACAGACGTCCCCAGGTCGGCGTGTTGCTGGGGTAAAGGTCAATCCTGAAGTCATAGGGTTGGTGGGGCAGAAGCGGAGTGGCCCGAGCCTTGCGGGGGTCCTGGTACTCCGTGCGGATGGCGGAGAAGTCCAGGGCACCTTCCGAGCACCCAGAAAGATGTCCCTGGGCAGGTTGCGCTGACTTCAGACAATGGGCGTGGCAGAACAAACACCAGCCCATGATGACACCCGTAGACCAGATGATGAAGGGATTGTGTCGCTGAAGCCAGGAGAATCACAAAACCACAGAATCTGAGGAGACTTGATGAGAAGAAATTGAATAGTCTCGCTGTGATTCCCTGACACCAGTAGGTTGATGGGAGGGGCTGAGTGGGGATGTTCAGCTAAGAAGCTAGGGTAGCATCCAAAAAGCTCTCATTGGCCCCAGAGTAAATGAATACCCGAAGAGATTTAGACTGGGTTTCGCCTGCAATATCAGTTCTGTTATACTCACAGACAATAAAATGACAGTTTTGGAAACTTTAGAGTGTTTTCTATCCTAATCTGACAATTATACACATATCTGGTCCTGAGAAATAGGCTGTTTACTTTGGAAACATTATTTTTCCAAACTTAAAAATAGTGCCCTCTAGCTTCAAGAGGTTATTAATAACCTCTTGGAACTATCGCTCCCGGATCCGGGAGAATTGTCATCAACTGACACTAATTAGCATAACCAATGGACAAAAAATATTAATTGAAAATATTAATATTCATGAAATCACAAGTGAAATAATCACCCTGTCATCTCAGATTTTGAAATTATGCTTTACAGCCAAAGCAAGACAAGCATTTGTGTAAGTTTATCGATAGCCTAGCATAGCAATATGCCTAGCTAGCAGCAGGCAGCTTGGTCACGAAAATCAGAAAAGCAATAAAATTAAATAGTTTACCTTTGATGAGCTTCGGATGTTTTCACTCACGGGACTCCGAGTTAGAAAGCAAATGTTCCTTTTTTCCATAAAGATTATTTTTGTAGTCGAAATAGCTCCTTTTGTTCTTCACGTTTGGCTGAGAAATCGACCGGAAATTGCGGTCACGACAACGCCGAAAAATATTCAAAAAATATTCCAAATTAGATCCATAATATCGACAGAAACAGTTTTTTATAATCAACCCTCAAGGTGTTTTTCAAATATATATCAACAGTTACAGAAGTCATTGTTTTATTTTACTGCGGAGCCCCTAGTCCCACTCAGCATGCCATAGATAACTCCATTGTCCCACCCCCCACACATGCCGAGACCTCACCTAGCTTAACTGGCGCCTACAGAGACGCAACCTCTCTCATCGTCACACAATGCATAGGTTTACCTCCACTGTACTTGCACCCTACCATACCCTTTTCTGTACATTATGCCCTGAATTTATCCTACCACGCACAGAAATCGGATCCTATTATTCTCTCTTCCCAACGCATTAGACGACCAGTTCTTATAGCCTTTAGCCGTAGCCTCATGCTACGCATCCTCTGGTGATGTAGAGGTTAACCCAGGCCCTGTGTGTCCACAGTCTCTCTCATTTGTTGACGTCTGTAACTGTAAAATCCTGGGGTCCATGCATGTTAACATCAGAAACCTCCTCCCTAAGTTGGCTATATTCACTGCTTTAGCACACTCCGCCAACCCTGATGTCCTATTTGTATCTGAATCCTGGCTTAGAAAGGCCACCAAAAATTCTGAAATTCCCATCCCCAACTACAGTATTCAGTCAAGATAGAACTGCTAAAGGGGGCGGAGTTGCAATCTACTGCAGAGATAGCCTGCAGAGTTCTGTCATACTATCCAGGTCTATGCCCAAAAATCCATCAAAATCCAGAAATAAGTCCCTCACTGTTGTCGCTTGTTATAGACCCCCCCCCCCCTCAGCTCCCAGCTGTACCCTGGGCACCATATGTGAATTGATTGCCCCCCATCTATCATCAGAGTTCATACTGTTAAGGGATGGGTAGCGTCAAGAAGTTAAACCACAGTAAAAACATAAAACAAGTAGTTACGTTCTAGCTGCGGGTCCAGTTCTGACATTATCTTTAGGCCTAGCTGAGTCGACCCCGATTCCCAAGTTTCGGCTCGATAGGTCATTTGGAGCCCGAGCAGCGACCTTAATTGATGCTGAAAATCCTAATTTTACGGCCGTTGATACGGGGTCCTTGAATGAGCAATCGGACAGAAACGTTACAGTCTGTTTCTATGGGCTGAGGCAGTTTCAATGCACCTAATCTTGTGACTCATTTTCATTTTTGTGATGGTCAAAATGAATTGAAGTTATTGCAAATGTACAAGGCTGTTTCTCGGTCTGAGAACCTTCTAGAGCCACATAACTCACCGTGCACTGTCAACCTCTAGAACAGGTTTCCAATGTTTCAGAGCTCTAGGTCTTACGGTTCTTTGATAGTTCGAGTGAAGGTAACTATTGCAGTGTGTCTCTAAGCCCCACACTGTGTCATTCCATCCTTGCTGTGTGTGTGTTTGAGTTTTTCTTGGAAATCTGATGGGATGAATGACTGATTTACAGTTCATGGTTGCCTAATCACACTTGTGAAGTTTTGAAAAGATCTGACCTTTTTAACCCTCGAAACAGCCCCTATGACACCATTTTAAGGCACTTCCGGTTGACACAGGAAGCTGAAAGTGAACACATGGGGTAGGCTCTTATGGAAAATTGAGTTTTAAGTCTTTACGTTAAGAACTGACGTATTTACAGAGGGTTGAATGAGTGTGTGTTTTTTAAGAAAATCACAGAAAATCACAGAAATGTCGCAGATCTCGAAAACCCGCCTTAACAGATTCGTCTGAACACGCTGCAACTGGATCTGTAACCTTTTTGGAAATAAATAATTTTTTTGAACATCACCAATTGTACATTTTATGATTTCTCTTAAATTACGATAGATAAATGTCTGGTTCTTTTTTTCCTGACACCGTAGGTTCATGTACTTTGACGTGAAGTGTCCAAATAAGAACTCTATTTTCACTTTTGACCTTAAATCCCAGAAAAATGGCCTTAACTTATTTGGGGTAGGGGTCAGTATTTTCACGTCCGGATGAAAAGCGTGCCCAGAGTAAACGGCCTGCTATAAAGCCATAAAATCTAGAATATGCATATTATTAGTGGATCTGGATAGAACACACTCTGAAGTTTATAAAACTTTTTGAATTATGTCTGTGAGTATAACATAACTCATATGGCAGGCAAAAACCTGAGAAAAAATCCAACCAGGAAGTGGGAAATCTGAGGTTGGTCGACTTTCAACTCAGCACCTATTGAAGATACAGTGGGATATTGGTAATGTTGCACTTCCCAAGGCTTCCACTAGATGTCAACAGTCTTTAGAACCTTGTCTGATGCTTCTACTGGGAAGTGGGGCTGAAGGGGAAGGGATTGAGTAAGGTCTGCCTTTAGCTGACCATGCTCTGACCATGCTCTGACCATGCGCATTCACATGAGGGAGCTCTGTTCCATCGCACTTCTGAAGACAATGGAATTCTCCGGTTGGAACATTATGGAAGATTTATGTTAAAAACATCCTAAAGATTGATTCAATACATCGTTTGACATGTTTCTACTGACTGTTATGGAACTTTTTTACATTTCGTCCGCTTTTAGTGAACGCGCTTCATGGCTTTGGATTTGTTTACCAAACGAGCTAACAGTAGTAACTGTTTGGACATAAATGATGGACATTACCGAACAAAAGGAACATTTCTTGTGGAAGTGGGAGTCCTGGGAGTGCATTCCAACGAAGATCAGCAAAGGTAAGTGAAGATTTACAATGCTATTTATGACTTTTGTTGACTGCATAATATGGGGGGATATATTTGTGTCTTGATTGGGCTCTGAGCGCCGACTAAGATTATTGCATGGTTTGCTTTTTCCGTAAAGCTTTTTTGAAATCTGACACAGCGGTTGCATTAACTTCTTATGGATTTTCCCTGGCCAAAAGCCAGGGAAAATGCAGCGCGGCAAATTCAAATAAAATTATATAAAAATTTAACTTTCATTAAATCAAACATGTAAGATACTAAATTAAAGCTACACTCGTTGTGAATCCAGCCAACATGTCAGATTTTAAAAAGGCTTTTCGGCAAAAGCATAAGAAGCTATTATCTGATGATAGCACAACGGTAAACAAAGAGCGTAGCATATTTCAACCCTGCTGGCGCTACACAAAAGGCAGAAATAAAATATAAAACATGCCTTACCTTTGACGAGCTTCTTTTGTTGGCACTCCAATATGTCCAATAAACATCACAATTGGTCCTTTTGTTCGATTAATTCCGTCCATATATATCCAAAATGTCCATTTATTTGGCGCGTTTGATCCAGAAAAAAACAGCTTCCAAATTGCGCAACGTCACTACAAAATATTTCCAAAGTTGCCTGTAAACTTTGACAAAACATTTCAAACTACTTTTGTAAGCTGTTAGAAAACACTCTAAAGTTTCTAAAACTGTTTGAATGATGTCTGTTTGTATAAAATAACTCATATGGCAGGCAAAAACCTGAGAAGAAATCCAAACAGGAAGTGAGAAATCTATTGAAATCCCAATGAGATATGAATGAGGATGCACTTCCTAGGGCTTCCACTAGATGTCTTTAGAAACTGATTTGAGGATTTTACTATGAAGGAGGGGCTCATAATAGCTCTTTTGAGTGAGTGGTCTGGCAGAGAGACTCGGTCTCATGACGCACGCTCCCGACAGAGATTGCTCTCGTTCCAATGCTTTTCTTCAGACAAAGAAATTCTCCAGTTGGAACCTTATTGATGATTTATGTTAAAAACATCCTAATTGATTGATTGCATACATCAATTGACTTGTTTCTACTGACTGTAACGGAAGTTTTCAAGTTTTTGTCTGGAGGAAGTGCTCGCGCCTCATGAAGATGGATTACTGGGCTGAACACGCTAACAACAAGAGGCTAAATGATGGGCTTTATGGAACTTTATGGAACAAATCAGTAATTTATTTTTGAACTGGGATTCCTGGGAGTGACTTCTGATGAAGATCATCAAAGGTAAGTGAATATTTATAGTGTTTTTTCTAGCTTCTGTTGACACCAAAATGGCGGATATTCCTCTGGTTGTTTTGGGTTCTGAGCACCGTTCTCAGTTGACGTTTTTTTGAAATCTGACACAGCGGTTGCATAGAGGATAAGTCTATCTTTAATTCTGTGAATAACAATGACATCTTTTATCAATGTTTATTATGAGTATTTCTGCAAAATCACCGGATGTTTTGGAATCAAAACATTACTGCACGTAATGCGCCAATGTAAACTGAGATTTTTGGATATAAATATGTACATTATCGAACAAAACATACATGTATTGTGTAACATGATGTCCTATGAGTGTCATCTGATGAAGATCATCAAAGGTTAGTGATTAATTTTATCTATATTTCTGGTTTTTGTGACTCCTCTCTTTGGCTGTGTGTGTTTTTGTCACTTGACTCTGACCTAACATATGTTGTGCTTTCGCTGTAAATAATTTTTGAAATCAGTCACGATGGGTAGATTAACAAGATGTGTATCTTTCATTTGCTGTACTGGACTTGTTAATGTGTGAAAGTTACATATTTCAAAAAAAATATTTTGTGTGGCCAGAAAAAAGCCATTGCTAAAACGGAAAAATAAACAAACACGTTTGGTGTTCACCAACAGTTATGTGGGAGACTCCCCAAACATATGGAGAAGGTACCCTGGTTAGATGAGACTAAAATGTAGCCTTTTGGCCATCAAGGAAAACAATATTTCAGGTGCAAACCCAACACCTCTCATCACCCTTGAGAATACTATCCCCGCAGTGAACATGGTGGTGGCAGCATCATGCTGTGGGGATGTTTTTCATCGGCAGGGACTGGGAAACTGATTAGAATTGAAGGAATGATGGATGGTACTAAATATGGAGAAATTCTTGAGGGAAACCTGTTTCATTCTTCCAGAGATTTGAGACTGGGACAGAGGTTCACCTTCCAGCAGCACAATGACCTTAGGGCATATTGCTATAGCAACACTCGAGTGGTTTAAGGGGAAACATTTAAATGTCTTGGAATGGCCTATTCAAAGCCCAGACCTCAATCCAATTGAGAATCTGTGGTATGACATAAAGATTGCTGTACACCAGCGGAACCCTTCCAACTTGAAGGAGCTGCAGCAGTTTTGCCTTATAGAGACATACCCCAAGAGACGTGCAGCTGTAATTGCTGCAAAAGGTGGCTCTACAAAGTATTGACTTTGGGGGGGGTGTTTTTTTGTCTTATTTCTTGTTTGTTTAACAATAAAAAATATTTTTGCATGTACAAAGTAGTAGGCATGTTGTGTAAATCAAATGATACAAACCCCCCAAAAAAGCTATTTTAATTCCAGATTGTAAGGCAACAACATTGGAAAAATGCCAAAGGGGGTGAATACTTTCACAAGCCACTGTAGTTGCATAGGCTCGGGAAGCGGTGACTTGGCCGTGTTCGGCGACTCTCAGGGGAGGTCAGGAAGCCTTGGGTTCTCTCTGTAACGGGATCATCAGGGACTTCCGGGATGACTCGGAGCCAAGGTTCAATCCCTGGATTTGTGAATTTCCTCTCCCTCCATCTTTCCCTTAATCGCCCATCGATATGGATGGTCAATGTGAAGCAATTCCTTGTGCATACCGATGGTGGCTCCTTGGGAGGAGATTGCGTTGTGCAGCTGGCCCGCGTCTGCTGGGTCAGTAATGGCCAATTTGTACTGTCACGTTTCAGGTAACACCGAGATGCAAACAACGTTGAAGTAACAACAGTTTATTAATCCAACAGAGTCAGGCAAAAGACAGGTCAAGAGCAGGCAGGGGTCAGTAATCCAGATAGGTGGGGCAAAGGTACAGGACCGCAGGCAGGCTCATGGTCAGGGTAGGCAGAGGTCAGTAATCCAGATTGGTGGGGCAAAGGTACAGGACGGCAGGCAGGCTCAGGTACAGGACGGCAGGCAGGCTCAGGGACAGGGCGGGCAGAAAGTTCAACAACGGGAAAACTAGAAAACAGGAACAATTGAGAGACAGGAACGAAAGGAAACACGCTGGTAGGCTTGACGATACAAACCAAACTGGCAACAGACAAACAGAGAACACAGGTATAAAAACACAGGGGATAATGGGGTAGATTGGCGACACCTGGGGGGGGGGGGGGGTGGAGACAATCACAAAGACAGGTGAAACAGATCAGGGTGTGACACTAGTTGTGCTGACATGCAGATCATTTTTGAGTCAGGGTGCATCAAACATTCTGTTGATGTAAAAATGTAGCGTGGACAGCCTTTCTAAGTTGTTTAAAGGTTCCCAAAACATGTTATTATGTTTTGGGAACAGTGTGGGTGCATTACAAGAAGAAAATATGCTCAGTTGTGATGTGATTAACCGGTCATTTGAACAGCATTTAATCAGACAATCACAACCATATGTTTTACACTTCATATGTTGACAATCTGCAATGCACATGTTGTGTTTAAAACGGCAATCTTCAGATTATCAGTCAGATCATTAACCCTCCACGCCACCAGAGGATAGCAGGCAGGGGTTCAGTCTATTTACAGTTGATAGGGCATTATGGTCAATCAAGACATTATTAAACGTTCCCATCTTTATGTGCTGCACATTTCCACCACTGTATTTTAGTTGTTATTGTTGTTTAAAGTATTTTGAAATGTAATTTTAGTTGCATTGATATTTATAAAGCATATTTTAAATAAATAACTTGTATTCCTACAAATAATGTCTTCCTGGGAAAGAGTCAGATTGGTTATCAGAGAAGTGGATGGCATTGACCTGTGGGCAACAGGGCAACTACAAGAAGCAGAACAAGAAACGATCATTTGAAATTCTGAAATTATGTGAACTCAAAATCTGTGAGTTGACATTAAAACATGACACAATTGTATATAGTAACAGTCTTGCTTCCATCCTAAATAACTAGCCATTTAATTCAGGTTACATTAGCATTCAGACACTTAAAAGTAGTAGAGTACATAAGGCTGAGGACTGTTTTCATAACACGTCGTAACATGTTGTTGATTTGTTAATTATCTTACAGTGTGTTCGTAAAGTATTCAGACTCCTTGACGTTTTTCACATAGTTATACGTTACAGCCTTATTCTAAAATTGATTCAATTGTTTCTAAACACTCTGATCTACACAAAATACACGATAATGACAAAAAAAACAGAAACACCTTATTTACATACGATTTCAGACCCTTTGCTATGAGACTCAAATGTGAGCTCAAGTGCATCCTGTTTCCATTGATCATCCTTGAGATGTTTCTACAACTTGATTGGAGGCTACCTGAGGACAATTCTATTAATTAGACATGGTTTGGAAAGGCACACAACCGTCTATATAAGGTCTCACAGTTGACAGTGCATGTCGGAGCAAAAACCAAGCCATGAGGTTGAAGGAAATTTCCGTAGAGCTCCGAGACAGGATTGTGTTGAGACACACATCTGGGGAAGATTAGCATAAAATGTCTGCAGCATTGAAGGTCCCCAAGAACACAGTGGTCTCTATCATTCTATAACTAAATAAGTTTGGAACCACCAGGAGTCTTCCTAGAGCTGTCTGCCTGGCCAAACTGAGCATTAGAGGGAGAAGGGCCTTGGTCAGGGAGGTGACCAAGAACCCAATGGTCACGCTGACATATTTCCAGAGTTCCTCTGTGGAGATGGGAGAACGTCCCAGAAGGACAACCATCTCTGCAGCACTCCACCAATCAGGCCTTTATGGTAGAGTGGCCAGATTGAAGCCTCTACTCAGTAAAAGGCACATGACAGCCTGCTTGGAGTTTGCCAAAAGGCACCTAAAGGACTCAGACCATGAGAAATCTTTAGCTTGAATGCCAAGTGTCACATCTAGAGGAAACTTGGCACCATCCTATGGTGAAGCATGCTGGTAGCAGCATCATGCTGTGTGTATGTTTTTCAGAGGCACGGACTGCGAGATTAGTCAGGATTGAGGGAAAGATGAAAGGAGCAAAGTACATAGAGATCCTTGATGAAAACCTGCTCCAGAGTGCTCAGGACCTCAGACTGGGGTGAAGGTTCACCTTCCAACAGCACAACGACCCTAAGCCGAATAAGGCTGTAACGTAACAAAATGTTACAAAAAAAATCAAGGGGTCTGAAAACTTTTCAAATAGCAATGTTCGTGCATGCAATTGTAGTCATAGGAATTCAGGTTTTAAGAACTGAAACCTTACATTGGGCAAACTCTGTTTTTCCCCACACAGGAAAAGTGGGGAACTAGTGAGGACAATGGTGCTAATCTGAAGAATATACAATTGTGCACTGTAAACCAAATTCTGTTAAAATGTGTGCTAAATCACTTTTCATATTGGATATTTAATGTTTTTGAATCCTTGAATGTGCTAAATTAAGATATTTCTGAATTTGTTTCTGTACATGTTTAATATTTTTAGAATGGCTATTGCCTGCATTTGTTTGTGTTTTGATTTGAAATTGAGAAAAGGTCAAATGATTTTGTATTTAGATTGAAGGTTCTGATCCTGTATTTTAATGAGCAGGTGAATACTCAAGAATAAAAGTAATGAAATCAAAAAAAATATGCCTTGAATGTCATTTGGAAATTCTGGAACATTATGCAACATTGTTGTAATATTCTGTGCAACCTACTAAGTACAATATGTGAAAATCACAAGAATATTCCTGCAACATCTCAGACAACTCCCATAACAGTCTGGGAACCTATAAAGAACTTAGACCTGGTGTTCTCTTAACATTCTTACTTTATTTAACCTTTATTTAACAAGGCAAGTCAGTTTTTAGAACAAATTCTTATTTACAATGATAGCCTACCCCGGCCAAACCCTAACACGGAGGATGCTGGGCCAATTGTGCGCCACCCTATGGGACTCCCAATCACAGCTGGTTGTGATACGGCCTGGAATCGAACCAGGGTCTGTAGTGACACATCTAGCACTGAGATGCAGTGCCTTAGACGGCTGCGCCACTCAGGAGCCCCCTTCATTTTGGAATGTCCTGTGCAACCTAACTTAATTAAACATTGTATGAATATCATCTCAACTAAGCATATTTTGAACTTTGGGAACCTCTCTTTTTCTGGGAAATGTTAAATAACTCAGAAAGGCTGTTCTGTCAACATCAACAAAATGTTTATGCACCCTGATGCAAACATTATCTGCAAGTAGACAGTTTTAGTGTTTTGGGAACCTATCTCATCATGTCCCAACAGTGTTCCCGCAACCTAAATAAATGTTTTAGGAACTTTTAAAGAACATAAATATAGTCTGGGAACGTTGTTGTAACATCAGCTGAATGTTTTTTGCACCCTAAATGAAACATTGTATCATCATCCACACAACTACACAGTTTATTTTGTGACGTCCTCACAATGTGGAGCGTTCTTGCAACCTCAGGCGAATGTTTCATACAACTATTGTGTAATCATGAGCACAACTTCACAGTGTTTGTGTTATGAAAACATTTTCTGCAGCCTACTGGTTCACAGAACCAGTTTTGGTTTGCTGGGTATGCTATCTCCATTTCTCATAGAGTAGTAGAATACCTGCAGATAGGTCAGTTATATAGAAATGTCAAGTTGTCAAAGGTCGTAATGAGATTAATTTAGCAGGGTGGAAAGGTTAGTGATCAATGATACCCAAATAAATGATTGATAATATAGACAGATTGCATGAGTTCTTTGTTTGATACCTACTCAATAAATGGTGTTTGTATTGCATGCAATTGGTGTTAGAGAGAATTAGGGAAGTACTAACATACAAAACTAAAGTGCATTGGGGAAGTTTCCCTGACACAGATTAAATTTAGTCCTGAAATAAAATGAAAGCTCAATAAAAAATATGTCTGGAACTCTGCCCCATAGTGATTCATACTGAAGTGATCTAGCACCATTTTTGTATTTTATATTTCATGACATCTTCGACAGATACATGCACTCTCTGTCTGCCGTGGCGTCATCCACCACCCACTCCACAGCTGCATTCAACTGCTGTTTCTACCAGGAAGTGGCTCGTTGGAGTCTGTTTGTCTTTAGTAATTACAATTCAATAAAATAAACACTCTGTAATTATCACTGGGCCAACCAGCTAGCGCCCGATGCTGCAGTCGAACCATTCATGTTGAGTTAACATAAACACACATCCACTTTAAAGGGGGTTGATTATTTAGGTCTGGGCGGGTGGGCAGCTGGGGAGGCTGTGGTGCTGCGGCTAGAGCTCTGGGATCTGGGATCTGTGCTCAGATCAAACAGACAGGAAACTGAGAGACCCCATCTGTGGCCATGACACCTTAGGAACCCTGGAGGAGAGGGGGGAGAGGAGGGGAAGAGAGAGGATGAGAAGAATAGTGATGTGACTCCCAAGGTTCAGCAAGGAAGCCAAGCCAGGGTTGTGTCCCAAATGGCACCGTTTTCCCTGCCTTGTGCACTACTATTGAACAGGGCTAGGGAAAAAGACAGGGTCATGGCCCCTTCCCAACGTTCAACAGGGGAACCATGCCAGGTCTGCAGTCAGTCCGCTGAGGAGTCACATCATGTGTCAGTGGCAACACAGTCCACACGCACGCGGACAAGTGCGCAGAGTACCGTCACATGGGCTTAACTTAATTAAATGGAACAGAGAAAGAAAATGGGAGGGGTTGGAGAGGGGGTAGGACAGATTTAAAGAATTTACACTTCAAGAGAGCGACAAGGATATTTTATTTGCTGGTGTTATTGTATGGCCTAAATATTTATGTTTACACGTACATACAACCATAAGACTGAATAAACTGAGTTGAATTTAAAAATGTTCCCCCCATAGACATATTTTATTAAAGTTCTTAAAAAATACAGTTGAGAGAACATAATTAGCATGATGACTCAGTTCTGAATTGACATCAAAACACAAGTGCACTCTACTTTACCTCCACTTGGACTTAATATAGCTTGAATACAGTGGTTTTCCAGCCAAATAGATACACTTCTTTACAAATGAAAGACACTGCAGTCCCTCTCAGAGATGTAACTGTGCACGGTAGTTCTCTAGTTAGTAGTTGCAGATGTATCTATCAATACACTGCTTTGACACATACACACTCCACCCCTCTCTACCCCTGCATTGTCAAAACCCGTCCTATCTGGGCTTTTATCTTGGCGACATGCCTTGGCACTGAAAGCCCCAGTTTTCTCTGGAAATAATCTACATTTATAGAGAATGTATCACCACTAAGGAAAAATAAGAGTGAGGGGATTCCACTGAACGGGAAGGGGACCTCATGTGCTGAGCCTGTCCAGTCTTGCGTATTGCCTAGCTAAATCCTGAACCACATTTACTGCAGTGTATGAAAATTAGGATGTGTCCCAATTGGTTCTCTTTTCCTTTACAGTGTACTACTTTTGACCAGAGACCTATGGGCCCTGTTCAAAAGTAATGCACTATATAGGCTGTCATTTGGAATTCAACTGACGACTAGAGGGATATGAGCAGCAGGGATATGAGTCCTCTGAGTCATCAAGCAAACTTGTTGGTGGGATACTCCTGAAGAGTCAGAGGGGAGGACATTGCTAATTTCTTTACTATTCAAATGGAAAAGCTATGTTGTATTTGTGTGAAATAAAAAGAAGCCTTAGGCCACGATAAGCAAAGCTGTGAGAAAAAAAAGCTATTTATGAATGATATATGATAACCTTTTTTGACATTAGGGATGGGCCCTAAATAAAGGGCTGCTTACAAAGTGCTTTAATCACTGAAACTTTCACTTCATTTACCTTAAATAAAGATCCCCTAATAAATGCTAATTGTTGAAAATTGGTGCAGAATTAAACTGGCAACACATCTGTATGAATAAATTATATCATTACTACCTCAGACTGGGAGAGCGGTATTTACACAGCCTTATAATCCAATCAGTTCGTTCAATGGCTATGTCCCAAATAGCACCGTATTCCAATAGTGTACTACTTTTAAAGTAATGCACTATGTAGGAAATAGGGTGCCATTTGGGACGCAAACTACCTCTTCTTCTCTGTCCTGAATGTTCAGCAGACACGTTAGACTGCATGTGCATCATGTCTGGCTCTTTTAAATTCCTAATGTTTTTTTATATAATTACAACAATATCAATGCATGCATGCATCACTTCAAAAATGTCTGTTGATTCAACATATACCACGCAACAGTGACTTAAGAAGCCACAGTATCAACGTCAATATTGTAACTTTCCTATTTTGTGTGTCACCATGTCATGGAAAGGAGGGTGGAAAGGAGGGGCATAGAAGGACAGAATGAGGAAAGGAGGACAGAATCTGATCTTTTCAGGTAGGGCTGTTAAGGCAAAACATATTTATTTTGACCTACATAGGAGCTCCGGCAGAGAGGAAGGTTAACGCTCCAACACCTCGCTACCACTCATGTGATCATTAGTGTACGTCTGTACGCTACGGCTGCTGCCGAGTGCTTTGATGCCACGTCTCGGGTGAAATCATGCTTAGAGTGGAGAGAGATGGGGCGGCCCATTTTTCAAGGCTTGTGCCAAAGTACATATTTTTATGCTATGGATGACCCACTCTCTTTGTCTCTGTCTGTCTGTCTCTCTTTCTCTCTACCTATTTCTTTCTAACCCTAACCCCCTCTCTCTCTCTGCCCATCTAAATCTTTTCCACTTCCTCTAACCCTACCCCCCCTCACTCTCTCTCTATCTCTTTTCTCTCTCTTAATCTCACGCTTTCTCTCTTCCTCTCCATCTGTATATATGTGAAACGTGGAGATGTGAAATTGTCTGGGGAACAGACCTGGCGCCAGGATGAAGTGACTAAGGGGGCAGCTGAAATTGGTGAGGGCATGATTTTTGGGGGTTCTTGCATTGGAATTGTATAAATTCTGCTTATATCACGCTATACCACAATAAACATGAACGTCAAATGCTTAGACTCTGAGTGCTCTTGAAGTGAGACGTTCGAAGGAAATCTGTAGCCTGTGCTGTATCAGTACACTGGACAGTACTCTACTCACTAAAGCAACGTTGTTTTGGTAATTATTATAGGCTACAACAAAAGGGTAATTCACCTATTACAAACAGCCTTTGTGAATGCAGCCATACACACAGCTGTCTTACCAAAATAATGCAAACTAAATGCTGAAAGTAGTGGCCTAGTTATTCATGCATGCAAACAAAAATACTGATTAGCAGTTTGGCTTAGAAAACCAACACATTGGCGAATGCAAACAGGACAAAACATCAGCGGTAGAAAACAAAATATCAGATCGATAAAGGCATGACACAATAACAGTAAACAAACGCAGTAAACAAAAGGCGAATGGAGATCCAAATAACCAAAACAGAGCCTACTACAGTGAGATGCATCCATGCACAGCTGTGTTGTCAAACAAATAGGCCTATAGGCCGGCTTCAAACATGAAAAACAATACCGCTCATGAGTACAGCAACACGTTATGATATGGCACATTACACCTCAATGCACACAATACACTTCAAATTCGACCCACGTAATCAAGTAAGCAAATCCAGCCTACCATAAACACGTTTCCAATATCAACAGTTCGATTTACAACCACGAAAACCAATAGGCTACCAAGAAAACCATAATAGAATGTGTCTATTTCTATGATGAAATGTACCGATTTGTAGCTATACCCAGGGGCGTCATTTGGGTCCTTGCATTGGAATTCTGTAGAATTCTGCAGTAACTGAGGATTGATGTTAAATCAATGTTTTTGGACAGAACCTTAGGCTAGGGTAGGATTCTATGCTAATCTGGGCTGGCTCCTTTGAGCCAAGATCGTCAGGAACAGTCGGAGGTGGAGGGGGTTGTCGAGCCATTATCCTAGATGGAGCTCAGCAGCATCCTCGCTGCTGGGCTTGGCGGCGACCTTGGTGGTTTGATGCTGCTGTTCATTGCTCTCCTTCCCCTTTTGGCTTTGTTTGGATACTTTGACAAAGCCAATTTCTGATATCCATTGTGGCTGGCTAAATAGGCTAAGGCTAATAACATTAACGCTTGTTACAGCTAAATTAGAAGCTAACTAAACTCTGTAGTGGTTAGGCGTGAGGCAGAGTTGAGTGAAGCATCTACATTGGTATACTTGACCCCTCCCTAATAAATCAAAATAAAATATTACAGGCGGAGGTGTACCACGTTGTTCACTTAGCTGTTTATTTCCCCTCTTTTTATGGAAACCCAAAGGAGTCATACCCGTTGAGGCCCGTTCTATCCATTGTGCTGGCACAGCGCAGCGGAGATTCATACAGATTTTGAGACAACCTGTCACTCAATCATTTGAAGTTTGCTATTTTTATATAGGGACATAAAGGTAAAACTGAGGCGGTACAAGATTCAACTGAGGGGGCTAAGCCCACTTTTGCTCCCTCGTGGATATGGGACCACTGGGACATCAACTCTCTCCTTTAATCATCACCAGGGAGTGCATTACCTCCAACAATACGTGACACATCACACAGAGATTATCCAAATACTTAACCAACAATCCACGCATGAGTTTAGAATGAGAGTCACATATTGTTTGAGGGGCAAACAGGGGAGGATTTCAAGAAAACCACAGGTTTGTTCAAGGAAATGGAACTCTGATGCACAGGGGGGTAACTTTGCTTTTCATGAATATCTTTCAGCCTCTCTACTGACTACCAGCAGCACTTGGACTTGCTGTTTGTCAAGCACTTCTTGATGTGCAATTCAGATGGGGATTTGAAGTGTTGGTTTTGCATACCTTCTGTACTGCAGGTCTGTAAACTTTAAAGAAGAAAAGAAAAACATTTCAGTATGGCTCAAGGCCGTACACAACAAATGTGATTGACTCACATTCCACATCTTACAAACCGACTGACAAGAACAGTAAGAGTTTCAGCAATTACAGTTTAAAAAAAAAAAAAATCTGATTTCCTCTATTCCACCTACACACATATCTGACATACACATACCTACCAGGATGCATTCAGACGGATGAATATACTTCACATTTCTAGCAGGCTCCAGATTGACTGACATTTGAGGATTGGGGCAAAACAAGGCCATATGATTGAATAAGATACAACATGAGGTCCCATCTGCATGTATAAAAACATGGACTTGGATGTCCTACACTGCCCTACCAAGCAAAATAGCAGGAAATGCTCATAGAGTGAAACTGAGAAAAATGACTTCAGAGATTTTTTTATTGTCCAGCCAAATGAATTGTAGGAAGATCATTGGAGATGTGGAATGCTTTTCCAACAGTCTTGAAGGAGTTCCCACATATGCTGGGCACATATGCTGGGCAGCTTTTCTTTCACTCTGCGGTACAAATATTTTTCCTGTTAAAAAAGGATGTCCACCGGTCTACTGTCCATTGCTCATGTTTCTTGGCACAAGCAAGTCTCTTCTTCTTATTAGTGTCCTTTAGTAGTGGTGTCTTGCAGCAATTCGACCATGAAGGCCTGATTCACGCAGTCTCCTCTGAACAGTTGATGTTTAGATGTGTCTGTTACTTGAAATCTGTGTAGTATTTATTTGAGCTGCAATTTCTGAGGTACAGTTAACTTATCCTCTTCAGCAGAGGTAACTCTGGGTCTTCTTTTCCTTTGGCGGTCCTCAAGACAGCCAGTTTCATCATAGCGATTTGATGGTTTTTGCGACTGCACTTTCAAGTTCTTGAAATGCTCTGGATTGACTGACCTTCATGTCTTAAAGTAATGATGGTCTGTCGCTTCTCTTTGCTTATTTGAGCTGTTTTGCCATAATATGGACTTGGTCTTTTACCAAATAGGGCTATCTTCTGTATACCTCCCCTACCTTGTCACAGAACAACTGATTGGCTCAAACGCATAAAAAAGGAAAGAAATTCCACAAATCAACTTTTAACAATGCACACAAGTTAATTAAAATGCATTCCAGATGACTACCTCATGAAGTAGGTTGAGAGAATGCCAAGAGTGTGCCAAGCTTTTGCTTGGTAGGGCAGTATATATGTCCCAAATGGCAACATATTTCTGATATAGAAAAGTGGTGGACTCTCTCTCTTTCTCTCTCTCTCAATTCAATGTTCAATTTAAGGGGCTTTATTGACATGGGAAAAAAATGTTTACATTGCCAAAGCAAGCGAAATAGATCATAAACAAAAGTGAAATAAACATAAAAAATTTACAGAATATGTTATACTCACAAAGATTCCAAAAGAATAAAGACATTTCAAATATCATATAATGTCTATATACAGTGTTATAATAATGTGCAAATAGTTAAAGTTCAAAAGGGAAAATAAATAAACATAAATATAGGTTGTATTTACAATGGTGTTTGTTCTTCACTGGTTGCCCTTTTCTTGTGGCAACAGGTCACACATCTTGCTGCTGTGATTGCACACTGTGGTATTTCACCCAATAGATGTGGGAGTTTATCAAAATTGGATTTGTTTTTGAATTCTCTGTGGGTCTGTGTAATCTGAGGGAAATATGTGTCTCCACTATGGTCAAACATTTAGCAGGAGGTTAGGAAGTGCAGCTCAGTTTCCACCTAATTTTGTGGGCAGTGTGCACATAGCCTGTCTTCTCTTAAGAGCCAGTTCAGCCTTCGGTTGCCTTTCTCAATAGCAAGGCTTTGCTCACTGAGTCTGTGCATGTCATGCATGCTCCCGCTCTCCCTCTCTGGCGCCCGAGGGCGCCAGGCTGCCCTTCATTAGACACACCTGTCACCATCATTATGCCCAGATGCGCAATATTGGACTCACGAGGACTCCATATATTTATATGTGCCTGCTCCTCAGTTTGTTCTCTGTGTCAGCATTGATCTCGTAATTTTTCTATGTCCAGACGCTGTTCCTGATCTGTTTCATGTCCGTTGTTTATTAAATGTACCTGTACCTGCTTCTCGTCTCCAGCATCGATCGTCACACAAATATTTCCTTAATTTTGGGTCAGTCACAGTGGTAGGGTATTCTGTTTGCTCTGTTTTCTGTAAATTCATTCCAATGAGTCAAGTAATTATATTTTTGTTTGTGTTGCTGTCCTGGGGCTCTGTGGGGTCTGTTTGTGAACAGAGCCCCAGGACCAGCTTGCTTAGGTGGGCTCTTCTCCAGGTTCATTACTCTGTAGGTGATGGCTTTGTTATGGAAGTTTTTTGAATCGCTTCCTTTTAGGTGGTTGTAGAATTTACAGGTTCTGCTCTGGTAGCATTATTAGTTTTTTTGTGTTGTTCTCGGATTATATTTCTGCAGAATTCTGCATGCAGAGTCTTAATTTTGTGTTTGTACCATTTTGTGAATTATTGGTTGGTGAGCGGACCCCAGACCTCATAACCACGAAGGGCAAGGGTTATATTACTGATTCAAGTATTTTTAGCCAGATCCTAAATTGGTATGTCAAATTTTATGTTCCTGTTGATGTCATAGAAGGCCCTTCTTGCCTTGTCTCTCAGATCGTTTACAGCTTTGTGGAAGTTACCTGTGGCGCTGATGTTCAGGTCGAGGTACATATAGTTTTTTGTGTGCTCTTGGGCAACAGTGTCTAGATGGAATTTGTATTCGTGGTCCTGGGAACTGGACCTTTTTGGAACACCATTAGTTTTGTCTTACTGAGATTTACTGTCAGGTTCCAGGTCTGACAGAATTTGTGCAAAAGATCTAGGTGCTGCTGTAGGCCCTACTTGGTTGGTGACAGAAGCACCAGAACATCAGCAAACAGTAGACATTTGACTTCAGATTCTAGTAGGGTGAGGCCGGGTGCTGCAGACTGTTTTAGGGCCCTCACCAATTCGTTGATATATATGTTGAAGAGGGTGGGGCTTAAGCTGCATCCCTGTCTCACCCCCCGGCCCTCTAGAAAGAAATGTGTGTTTTTTTGCCAATGATAACCAAACACTTGTTGTTTGTGTACAATGATTTTATAATGTCGTATGTTTTTCCCCCAACACCACATTCCATCAATTTGTATAGCAGGCCCTCATGCCAATTTGAGTGAAAAGACTTTGCCTTTGTTTTAGTTTGTTTGTTTGTCAATTAAGGTGTGTAGGGTGAATACGTGGTCTGTTGTACGTTCATTTGGTAAAAATACCATTTATAATTTGCTCAGTACATTGTTTTCTCTGAGGAAATGTACGAGTCTGCTGTTAATGATAATGCAGAGGATTTTCCCAAGGTTGCTGTTGACGCATATCCCCTGGAAGTTATTGGAGTCAAAATAGTCTCCACTTTTGTGGATCAGTCCTTGGTTCCAAATATTGGGGAAGATTCCAGTACAGTACAGCCAATTGGAATTTGTGGTCTGTATATTTTATCATTTCACTTAGGATACCATCAACACCACAGGCATTTTTGAGTTGGAGGGTTTGTATTTTGACCTGTAGTTCGTTAAATGTATTTGGAGAATGCAGTGGGTTCTGGTCTAAAGCTTCTTAGGGCTAGGCCCTTTTTTTCTCAATTTCCGCCTGAATTACGTGCCCAAAGTAAACTGCCTGTTACTCAGGCCCTGAAGCCAGGATATGCATATAATTGGTACCATTGGAATGAAAACACTTTGAAGTTTGTAGACATGTTAAAATAATGTAGGAGTGTATAACACAATAGATATTATAGGAAAAAATCAAAAGAAAAACCAACCAGAATTATCTTTTTTGAGAGATTATGCTCTTCCAATGGCAAGCATAAGGGTATACTCAATTCTAGCTCCCATGATGCAATTCCTATGGCTTCCACTGGGTGTCAGCAGTCTATGTTCAAGGTGTCAGGCTTGTAACTTCCAAAATGAATAAGAAATAACAGTTTTAGTACAGGGACACAGTCTTGGAAATGTGTGTTTTCGTGCGCCATGAAGACAAGACTGCTAAAATTGACTTCGTATTCAACATACTTCTTTCTGTAAAAAATATTATAGTTTGATTACATTTTAGGGTATCTGAGGAAAAAATAGAAATGTATTTTGACTTGTTGAAACAAATTTTACGAGTAGATTTTCGGATTCCTTTCTCTGCAAATTGAACGAGTAGATTATTCAAATCGATAGCGCCAATTTAACAGACTTTTGGGGATATAAAGAGGGTTTTATCTAACAAAACAACACTGGGAGTGACTTCTGATGAAGGTAAGTGAATATTTATAGTGTTTTTTCTAGCTTCTGTTGACACCAAAATGGCAGATATTCCTCTGGTTGTTTTGGGTTCTGAGCACCGTTCTCAGTTTACGTTTTTTTTAAATCTGACACAGCGGTTGCATAGAGGATAAGTATATCTTTAATTCTGTGAATACCAATTACATCTTTTATCAATGTTTATTATGAGTATTTCTGCAAAATCACCGGATGTTTTGGAATCAAAACATTACTGCACGTAACGCGCCAATGTAAACTGAGAGTTTTGGATATAAATATGAACTTTATCGAGCAAAATATAAATGTATTGTGTAACATGAAGTCCTATGAGTGCCATCTGATGAAGATCATCAAAGGTTGGTAATTAGTTTAATCTCTATTTCTGCTTTTTGTGACTCCTCTCTTTGGCTGGAAAATGGCTGTATGTGTTTTTGTGACCAGGCTCTGACTTAACATAATCATATGGTGTGCTTTCGCTATAAAGCCTTTTTGAAATCAGACATGATGGGTAGATTAACAATAAATTAAGCTTTAATTGGGTGTATTGCAATTGTGAATGTATGTAAGTTACATATTTCAAAAAAAATATTTTTGAAATTCATGCTCTGCCTTTTCAGCGGAATGTTTTCGAGGGGAACCCCTAGCCGTAAGAAGTGAATTTTCTTAGGTTGTGTGAATAAAATGTTTAAATTTGATAGGGAAACAGAGGTCAAATATAATGTTTAGGTTTTCTACTGCCAGGTTTACACCTTCACTATGACAGTGAAATATTCTGTCCAATGAAATTGTCTAGAAGGGATTGAATTTGTTGTTACCAAATAGTTTCTTGGTAGATTTCCACACTACTCTCCTTCCATCTATATCATTTCTTAATATTATTAAGTTTCTTTGGCTTTGATGCCTCATGATTGAGCAAAGCTCTGTTCATGTAGAGTGTGTTTTTTCTGGGATCTGATAGGGGTGTCAGTGGACTGACAGTGAACACTCTTAAGAGACTCTGAGTTGAGGTCAGTGATAAAGTAGTCTACAGTACTTCTGCCAAGAGATGAGCTATATGTGTACCTAACATAGGAGTCCCCTCGAAGCCTTCCATTGACTATGTACAGTTGAAGTCGGATGTTTACATACACTTGGGTTGGAGTCATTAAAACTTGTTTTTCAACCACACCACAAACTAGGAAATCTACTTTGTGCAGGACACAAGTCATTTTTCCAACAATTCCAACAACAGACAGATTATTTCACTTATAATTCACTGTATCACAATTCCAATGGGTCAGAAGTTTACATACACTAAGTTGACTGTGCCTTTAAACAGCTTGGAAAATTCCAGAAAATGATTTCATGCTATAGAAGCTCCTGATAGGCTAATTGACATAATTTGAGTCAATTGGAGGTGTACCTGTGGTTGTATTTCAATGCCAACCTTCAGACTCAGTGCCTATTTGCTTGATATCATGGGAAAATCTAAAGAAATCAGCCGAGACCTCAGAAAAAAAATGGTATACCTCCACAAGTCTGGTTCATCCTTGGGAGCAATTTCCAAACGCCGGAAGGTACCACGTTCATCTTTACAAACAATAGTACGCAAGTATAAACACCATGGGACCACGCAGCCGTCGTAGCGCTCAGGAAGGAGACGCGTTCTGTCTCCCAGAGAGGAACGTACTTTGGTGCGAAAAGTGCAAATCAATCCCAGAACGACAGCAAAGGACCTTGTGAAGATGCTGGAGGAAATGGGTACAAAAGTATCTGTATCCACAGTAAAACAAGTCTTATATCGACATAACCTGAAAGGCCACTCAGCAAGGAAGAAGCCACTGCTCCAAACAGCCACAAAAAAGCCACACTACAGTGTGCAACTGCACATGGGTACAAAGATCGTACCTTTTGGAGAAATGTCCTCTGGTCTGATGAAACAAAAAATACAACTGTTTGGCCATAATGACTATCGTTATGTTTGGAGGAAAAAGGGGGAGGCTTGCAAGTCGAAGAACACCATCCCAACCGTGAAGCACGGGGGTGGAAGCATCATGTTGTGGGTGTGTTTTGACTGCTGCGCTTGAAGCACCATCTCAAGATATCAGTCAGGAAGTTACAGCTTGGTTCCAAATTGGTCTTCCAAATTAATATTGACCCCATGCATACTTCCAAAGTTGTGGCAAAATTGCTTTTAAGGACAACAAAGTTTGACCCAAGTTTAAACAATTTAAAGGCAATGCTACCAAATACGAATGAACTGTATATAAACTTCTGACCCACTGGGAATGTGATGAAAGAAATAAAAGCAGAAATAAATCAATCTCTCAACTATTATTCTGACATTTCACATTCTTAAAGTAAAGTGGTGATCCTAACTGACCTAAGAAAGGGAATTCTTCCTGGTATTAAATGTCAAGAATGGTGTAAAACTGAGTTTAAATGTAGTTGGCTGAGGTGTATGTAATCTTCCGACTACAGCTGTATATACCCAGCGTCCGACAGAGCTGCAGGACGTGTGACCCGTTTTTGTTGGTTATGTGGTCGTAGTTGTGTCTAGGGGGGCATATGGGGGAGGGAATGTTGGCACTAAGTATTTGTCCCGCTGTGTGCTGAGGGTGTCAGGCTCAGGCCTAGTTCTGGCATTTAGGTCACCACAGACTAGTACATGTCCCTGGGCCTGGAAATTGTAGATTTGCCCCTCTAGGATGGAGAAGCTGTCATCATTAAAGTATGGGGATTCTATTGGGGGGATATGGTTACCACACATGAGGACATTTTTCTCTGTTGAGATAATTTCCTTATTCATTTCTAGCCAGCTGTTAAATGTTCCTGTTTTGATTCATTTAATAGATTGAGTTAGGTCTGCTTTGTACCAAATTAGCATACCCCCTGAGTCTCTTCCCTGTTTCAGACCTGATAGTTTGGTGGATGGAACTACCAGCTCTCTGTAACCTAGAGGGTAACCAGTGGGCCCATCTCCTAAATACCATGTTTCTTGTAGGATGACAATTTCTGTATTACCAATTTATTTGATGAAGTCTGGGTTCCTGCTCTTTAGGCCAAAGGCAGATGACCTCAGACACTGTATATTCCAGGATGAGATAGTAAAAGCTCTGTGTTCCATAGTGTCTAGTGTTGTTTTTGTGTAGTTTAGGCCTGGACCATCACAGTAGGTGTGAGCAGAGCATGTTGAGCATCTGATACATACTGTACCTCTTAGGTCGCAGGATGGGGCTTGGGCTGGTGTAGTTGTGGGGGTTAGGCCTGTTGCTCTGCTCATGGTTTGGGCATATGTCCTGCTGTCATGTTGAGGTTCTTGTCGCAGGGGCGGGGGGCATGGGACAGACAGAAGGGGCATAGGTCTGATAAGGGGGGGGGGCTATATGTAGTGTGGCCAGGGTTTGCTTGGGGTGGTCTTAGCTGATTGGGTTGTGGCTGGTGATGCTGTGGTCTGGGTGTAGGTCCTCTTGGCATGGGTTCTCTCGGTGGAGGTCCTTCAGGAGTGTGTCTTCCAGGTCTGGGAGGGTGTCTCGCTGGTTTGGGCGGGGTGTCCGTTGCTCTGTTGCTCCTGTGTGAAGTACTGGGGCTACGGTTGAGGGTGACGTCCTTCAGGGTCCTGGCAAAAGTTGTGATGCCTGCCTTGTAGAGGTGGACCTGGTCATAAAGGCTGTTCAAGTCCAGGTGGAGTATTGGGCCAGGTAGACATTAGGTTTTGAGGCACATTCTCGTGAAATGCTTGCATTCACTCGCTGTATGGTGGCAAGGTGAAAGTCCTTTCGTGGTAGCAGGGTGGAGATAACCCCTTTTGTGTTGGGGAAAGTGGAAGAAGCGTTTTCAGTCACTCCCTTGAGTGCTGTGGCCATCCTTTCCTGCTGGGCCCCCAGGTCATTTGTGCCCGTGTGAATTATGATGTGGCTGGGGGACCCTAGTCTGTCCTCTGATAACAGCTCCAGGGCATGCCTAGTGTTTGGGCACCAGAGCTTAGCCACCTTGTGTTTGGGAAAAAGTTTTTCCTTTCTCTCCTTCCATCCCTTCTCCCCTGTTTATGCATTGATCTTTCGTTTCCTTCTCTGTGTATTGTAGTCAGCCAATATCATAGAGAGTGACATTGGCAGTGTCTTACCATCTCATTACACATTTCACCTCGCTCACTCACTCACCCCCCTCTCTCTTTCTCTCACTCTATTTCTCTCCCTTTCTCCATTTCTCTCTCTCGCTTGCTCTCGCTCGCTCCCAATCAGCTTAAATAGCCTCGCCCCCTCCCTCCTTTTCCAAGCCCAGCTCAGATACTTTGGCCCCTGTCTCTGTGCTCCTCTCCAGTCCCTTTTATGCTCCTGCCACCAGCGGTTACACACTGCTTCCATAACGGTCCATCAGCCACATGTCCACTGTCACAGTATCACACACACCCAGTTGTTCTACTGTTAATGCCATGAGTATGTCTGAAGTGTATTATTGTTACCTGCTTATCAAAACATGTTGGTGGTATATGGGGAAATAAAACAGAATATAAACACTACTGTATTTTAGCAGGGCTGTGTCTCTGTGGCCCACAATTTGAGCCTCCCAGAGGTTTTAACATTGGTTTAGCCTTACATTATAACACAACCGACTACAGACAGTATAGATCCCTCGGTGGTACACTTCCTATTTTTATACCACAGAATTACCTCTAATTTTATGGAAGGAAAACATTGGATATTTGGGGTTCATAAGATGACAGAATATCAGAGAGGTGACTTGAGAGCGAGAGATCTAGATTTCTGTTTGATTATTGAATTTCAATTTGTCTTGACAAATATATTGCCAATTAGAAAGAAAAACTACGTGCAAAATTAACATTTCCATTGCAGATGTCACATAACATTCCTGTAGACACATTAAAAACAAGCTGCTCCATAGGTTCTGACTGTGTGTGCATCCCAAATGCCACCCTATTCCATACGTAGTGCACTAATTTTGACCAAAGCCCTATTGGCCCTGGTCAAAAGTAGGGCTACATGGGAAATGGGGCATTATTTGGGATGCAGGCAGATTCACATCTCTACAAAGACATGATGGTGGGGGAGAGAGACTGTAACGTAAGGGCAACAGAGGAATGTGAATTAGATCATAGACGGGGCCCTGCATGGAAGTTTCATCAGTAATGTCTTCAATAAAAACTACCATTAGAAACATGGACACAAGCGTGAGCACACACACACACACACACACACACACACACACACACACACTACCCAGATGGCCTCCACAAAACTGTACAAAATTACCATGTCATAGGGCAATTCACCCATACAAGGAAGATAATTTATTTCTACTTCTTTATAGGCAGCCCTCTGAAACGCAACGTTTTCCCTAGCCGTACCACACTGGCCCAAGTCTTTGTCAAGAGGTCAGGTTTAAAAGAAAATAGAGAAATAGAAATATGAAGCACAAATCAAATTGCATTTTCTGGGTTGAGGGACTTGAGTTGCTCTAAGGGAAGTTTCTGAAATACTAATTTAATCTTCCATGGAGGTACATATAATTCACTGGTCCTCACTCCCTGACTCACTCTGTCCACAGGAATAATTCTCAAAAGTACCCACTTCCTCTATAATTTGTTGAAGAGATAGAAAATAAAACAGCAACAGTTTAAGTTTCTGGAATCGAGACTTGATGAGTTCGATCTCTAAGAAATATTATTTTCCACCTTTTTATTTGCATTCTGGGACTAACCTCTGCTTTTCTGGTGGGAGTAAAATGTTTATTTTATAGGTAAATGTTTTGTATTATTTGATTTCAACAGTGTTTTGCTTATACTGAATGCCCACAAAACCCAGAGAAGCAAATGTACTGGTTTGTCTTTCCGGGACACATTTGACTTGCAGTTCACACTGTCCATGTTCGAATACCCATAGTAGTGTACAAAATAGTGTCACGTTTTATAGATAGTCCCCCAAATGCGTCATCTAATACGTGATTGCGTTGACTCCGCCAGTGGTTCAATTTGATTTTCATCTCAAATCAAATCAAATTTTATTTGTCACACATACACATGGTTAGCAGATGTTAATGCGAGTGTAGCGAAATGCTTGTGCTTCTAGTTCCGACAATGCAGTAATAACCAACAAGTAATCTAACTAACAATTCCAAAACTACTGTCTTGTACACAGTGTGAGGGGATAAAGAATATGTACATAAGGATATATGAATGAGTGATGGTACAGAGCAGCATAGTCAAGATACAGTAGATGGTATCGAGTACAGTATATACATATGAGATGAGTATGTAAACAAAGTGGCATAGTTAAAGTGGCTAATAATGATAATGTAGGGTAAGTAACATTATATAAGGTAGCATTGTTTAAAGTGGCTAGTGATATATTTACATCATTTCCCAGTGGTCATCTGTTGTCAAACACGTGAATCAGGAAAAGTTGAGTAAATTCGACGAGATCAAACTGCGAAATGAGCATGTAGTTTAAGAATGTAATACTAGGGCCTCCCGGGTGGCGCAGTGGTTAAGGGCGCTGTACTGCAGCGCCAGCTGTGCCATCAGAGTCCTGGGTTCGCGCCCAGGCTCTGTCGTAACCGGCCGCGACCGGGAGGTCCGTGGGGCGACGCACAATTGGCCTAGCGTCGCCCGGGTTAGGGAGGGCTTGGTCGGTAGGGGTGTCCTTGCCTCATCGCGCACCAGCAACTCCTGTGGCGGGCTGGGCGCAGTGTACGCTAGCCAAGGTGGCCAGGTGCACGGTGTTTCCTCCGGCGCATTGGTGCGGCTGGCTTCCGGGTTGTGTTAAAGAAGCAGCGGCTTGGTTGGTTGTGTATCGGAGGACGCATGACTTTCAACCTTCGTCTCTCCCGAGCCCGTACGGGAGTTGTAGATAGTAGCTACTACAACAATTGGATACTACGAAATTGGGGAGAAAAAGGGGTAAAATTCAAAAAAAAAAGAATGTAATACTGTATGGGTATGGTCATGGCCACTGAGTAAATGCATGCCACTATTTTACTTCTCTGAAACAAATGCTCCACAAGTAAGTAAACATTTTGAACTGATGGAGAGGAACTTTTTACTTTTTGTTTAGTCTCTTAAATATAAATTCCACAGAATACAATAAAAATGTGTAAATAATTTAGTCATGAGAATTCTTAAATATTCACAAACGAAATACTGAGGCTTTTCAGGCCAATTCAGTTTCAGTGATGTGGTCAAGAGCAGTATGTCATTCAAATCAAATCACATTTTAATGGTCACATCCACATGGTTACCAGATGTTATTGCAAGTGTAGCGAAATGCTTGTGCTTCTAGTTCCAACAGTGCAGCAACATCTATCATGTAATCTAACAATTCCACAACAACTACCTAATACACACAAATCTAAGTAAAATAATGGAATAAGAACATATAAATATATGGATGAGCAATGACAGAAACATTCAGTCAGTCATTCAGAAAGAAAGAGTGTAAGTGAGAGACTTGTAGTTTATACTTGGTAGAGTCGTGCCACAATTAAAGTCCACCTCTGGAGTGCCTTCGATTTTCTTTAGACACCAGAGTGTATGTGAGTGTATGCTTCGGCTGCTAATAGTACCAAGCCTTCAATCTTGGATTGACATGTTTTTCAATATATTACAAAAGGGCTACAGTGTCAAGATAATGGAGATTAGCCAGGCCTGCTCAGAGGACCATGACATGGTAGCAGCAGCATCCTGTGAATAGCCCAGACTCTGGAGGCCCGTCTTTTCATTCCTACAACACTGTCTGGAGTTATGGATCTCACATTAACTACCCACCTAGAATGACTATACTGTACGTACAAACTCAATTGGGATTATTCACACAGCATTTTTGGCTATTTCATTTGTGACTTGCTAAAGTTACTGAAATGCTTGCAAAAACCTGCTTTAAAGTATTTCTTAGTCTAACTTCATGATATGCAAATGTGGAAAGAGAATTGATTTCGAAGGTATTGTGAATGTAACAGGACCGAGAGTGAGTGAGACAGACTCAATTGGAAGGTATCAATCTCAACTGGCTTTTTTTTCCGGTTTTACAAAATCTAGTCTCTGTCCTCCACAACTACAACAAGACATAACTCACGTTACCACAGATAAGACAAGGCCGTAATTCACTGCTATTTTTTTTTTTACAATACTCCCTGTAACTGTGCCTCTCCCATAGATAGTTCATATTCCTGCCCCCCAGAGCCCCTGGAGCAGTGGAGTCTTCTGCTGAAGCCATTGATGGATGAGTGACATTATTTTTTATCCGTGTAACAAAATCTGCACATAATGTGGCTGCTGTCTCAGGTCCGTATCCTCAGTTAACTAAACAAAAAAATATATCCAAGTCATGTCTCATACATGCTCTCTCTATTTATCAGGTGAAATCAAAGGTGAAACGCCATTTACTGGATTAAATATATACCGATCCGGCAGCAGACACGTGCATCAATCATGTCTCATACTAGGGGTAATGTAGTTTACCTAATGTTACCAGCGGTGAAACCACTCTGATCTAATTTCCTACAGCCCTCTACCTAAGCTTGTGCTATTGGATCATTTACACATTTAGGACAATATAGATATATTGAGAGGGAAAATACAGGTAACTGCAAAAATAATGGAAACACTTGAGTAAATGAGAGATACAAAGTATTTTGAAAGCAGATTATTCCACACACGTGTGGTTCATGAGTTAGTTACGCAATTAAACATCCCATCATGCTTAGGGTCATGTATAGAAATTCTGGGCAGGCCATTATTTTGGATATCATGGCTATGCCCCCATAGGATGACAATGCCCCCATCCACAGGGCATGAGTGGTCACTGAATGATTTGATGAGCATAAAAACGATGTATACCATATGCCATGGCCGTCTCAGTCACCAGATCACAACCCAAAGGAACACTTATTGGAGATTTTAGAGCGGCACCTGAGACATACAGTGGGGCAAAAAAGTATTTTGTCAGCCACCAATTGTGCAAGTTCTTCCACTTAAAAAGATGAGAGAGGCCTGTAATTTTCATCATAGGTACACTTCAACTATGACAGACAAAATTAGAAAGCAAATCCTGAAAATCACATTGTAGGATTTTTTATGAATTTATTTGCAAATTATGGTGGAAAATAAGTATTTGGTCACCTACAAACAAGCAAGATTTCTGGCTCTCACAGACCTGTAACTTCTTCTTTAAGAGGCTCCTCTGTCCTCCACTCGTTACCTGTATTAATGGAACCTGTTTGAACTTGTTATCAGTATAAAAGACACCTTTCCACAACCTCAAACAGTTACACTCCAAACTCCAATATGGCCAAGACCAAAGAGCTGTCAAAGGACACCAGAAACAAAATTGTAGACCTGCACCAGGCTGGGAAGACTGAATCTGCAATAGGTAAGCATCTTGGTTTAACACATCAACAACTGTGGGAGCAATTATTAGGAAATGGAAGACATACAAGACCACTGATAATCTCCCTCGATCTGGGGCTCCACGCAAGATCTCACCCCGTGGGGTCAAAATGATCACAAGAACGGTGAGCAAAAATCCCATAACCACACGGGGGGACCTAGTGAATGACCTGCAGAGAGCTGGGACCAAAGTAACAAAGCCTAACATCAGTAACACACTACGCCGCCAGGGACTCAAATCCTGCAGAAGTGTCCAATGCTTAAGCCAGTTCATGTCCAGGCCAGTCTGAAGTTTGTTAGAGAGCATTTGAATGATCCAAAAGAAGATTGGGAGAATGTGATATGGTCAGATGAAACCAAAATATAACTTTTTGGTAAAAACTAAACTCGTCGTGTTTGGAGGACAAAGAATGCTGAGTTGCATCCAAAGAACACCATACCTACTGTAAAGCATGGGGGTGGAAACATCATGCTTTGGGGCTGTTTTTCTGCAAATGGACCAGGACGACTGATCCGTGTAAAGGAAAGAATGAATGGGGTCATGTATCATGAGATTTTGAGTGAAAACCTCCTTCCATCAGCAAGGGCATTGAAGATGAAACATGGCTGAGTCTTTCAGCATGACAATGATCCCAAACACACCGCCCTGGCAACGAAGGAGTGGCTTCGTAAGATGCATTTCAAGGTCCTGGAGTGGCTTAGCCAGTCTCCAGATCTCAACCCCATAGAACATATTTGGAGGGAGTTGAAAGTCCGTGTTGCCCAGCAACAGCCCCCAAATATCACTGCTCTAGAGGAGATCTGCATGGAGGAATGGGCCAAAATACCAGCAACAGTGTGTAAAAACCTTGAGAAGACTTACAGAAAACGTTTGACCTCTGTCATTGCCAACAAAGGCTATATAACAAAATATTGAGATAAACTTTTGTTATTTACCAAACACTTATTTTCCACCATAATTTGCAAATAAAATCATTAAAAATCCTACAATGTGATTTTCTGGAGAAAAAAAATCTCATTTCTTCTGTCATAGTTGAAGTGTACCTATGATGAAAATTACAGGCCTCTCTCATCTTTTAAGTGGGAGAACTTGCACAATTGGTGGCTGACTAAATACTTTTTTGCCCCACTGTAATTGTCCACCCCCATCAACAAAACATAAATTAATGGAATTTCTTGTGCAAGAATGGTGTTGCATCCCTCCAATAGAGTTTGAGACTCTTAAGAACCTCTTTTAAGGTGCATCGAAGCTGTTCTCAATAGTGGTGACCCAACACACTATTAAGAAAATGTATGTTGGTTTTTCCTTTATTTTGGCAGTTCTGACCAAAGGTATGTGGACACCTGCTCATTGAACATCTCATTCCAAAATCAAGGGTATTCATACGGAGTTGCTCCCCCTTTGCTGCTATAACAGACTCCACTCTTCTGGGAAGGCTTTCCACTAGATGTTGGAACATTGCTGCGGGGACTTGCTTCCATTCAGCCATGAGAGCATTAGTGAGGTTGGGCACTGATGTTGGGCGATTAGGCCTGACTCGCAGTTGGTGTTCCAAATCATTCCAAAGGTGTTCGTTGGGGTTGAGGTCAGGGCTCTGCGCAGGCCAGTCAAGTTCTTCCACACCGATCTCGACAAACCATTTCTGTGTGGACCTCGCTTCGTGCACGGGTGAATTGTCAAGTTGAAACAGGAAAGGGCCTTCCACAAACTGTTGCCACAAATAATGTCATTGTATGATGTAGGGTTATGATTTCCCGTCACTGGAACTAAGGGGCCTAGCCTGAACCATGAAAAACAGCCCCAGACCATTATCCCTCCTCCATAAACTTTACAGTTGGCACTATGCATTCTGGCAGGTAGCTTTCTCCTGGCATCCGCCAAACCCAGATTCAATCCATTGGACTGCTAGATGGTGAAGCGTGATTCATCACTCCATAAAATGCATTTTCACTGCTCCAGAGCCTAATGGCAGCAAGCACTACATCACTCTTGGCATTGCGCATGGTGATCTTAGGGTTGTGTGCAGCTGCTCGGCCACGGAAACGCATTTCATGAAGCTCCCAACTAACAGTTTTTGTGCTGACATTGCTTCCAGAGGCAGTTTGGATTTCAGAAGTGAGAATTGTAACTGAGAACAGACAATTTTTACGCGCTACGCACTTAAGAACTCGGCGGCTGGTTCTGTGAGCTTGTGTGGCCTGCCACTTTGCAACTGAACATTTGTTGCTCCTAGAAGTTTACACTTCACAATAACAGCACTTACAGTTGACCCCGGCAGCTCTAGCAGGGCAGAAATTTGACAAACTGACTTGTTGGAAAGGTGGCATCCTATAGCGGTGCCACGTTGACAGTCACTGAGTTCTTCAGTAAGGCCACTCTACTGCCAACGTTTGTCTATAGAGTTTGCATCGCTGTGTGTTTGATTGTATACACCTGTCAGCAACGGGTGTGGCTGAATTTGCAGAATCCACAAATTTGAAGGGGTGTCGACATCATTTTGTAGTGTATATAGTGTATATGACATGAGACGGACATGATATCACCATGCATATTGGGAGTTCCCAATTCGTCAGGATGAATGCAAAGATGCTATCCTTATACAAATCTCTGAATCCGCTTTTGTAGATCACCCTTGATGAGCTAGGCTATTTGAGATGTCCCAATACATGTGGATCTGTCATGACTTCCGCCAAAGTTGGTCCCTCTCCTTGTTCGGGCGGCATTCGGCGGTCGACGTCACTGGCTTTCTAGTCACCACCGATCCATGTTTAATTTTTGTTTTGTTTTGTCTTCATTATACTCACCTGGTTTCCATTCCATAATCAGTGTTCCTTATTTAACCCTCTGGCTTCCCCTTTTGTTTTGTGCGTGATTGTTTTTGTCAACTGGTTCCGTGTACATGATCTGGATTGTTTATGTTTATCCTTGTTGGATTATTGTTGAATTTGAGTAAATATCGTGGCTTCACTCATACCTGTGTCCTGTGCCTGACTCCGCCTTATTCCATTCACCTAGAACATTGACAGGATCCTAACACTGAACAAACCCAAATCAGGCTAATTTGAGAAAAATATTGTTCCCTTTCCAAAGAGAGGGGTTCTACCAAATAAAACATGATCCACCTAGAGGTTGAGATAGAGATAAAGCATTCAGATTAATATTAAATCCTCTGTAAATTAGCTGGGGATGTATAATTGAAGAGGCCATGTGGAACATCAGGCAGGCTGAGAGCAGACACACTAATGAGGAAAGGAAGAGAGGTAGCTGATGTCACTGGAGTTGTCACTGGAGAGGAATCGGACCAAAGCGCAGTTTAAGTGTTCATGCTTTTTGTTGAAACTGAACACTATAACAAAATAACGAAACCGAAACAGTCCTGTCAGGTGCAGAAAACACTAAACAGAAAATAACTACCCACAAAAACCATGTGGGAAAAAGCTACCTAAGTATGGTTCCCAATCAGAGACAATGATAGACAGCTGTCCCTGATTGAGAACCACACCCGGCCAAAACCCAAATCACACCCTGACCAAACCAAAATACAGTGCCTTGCGAAAGTATTCGGCCCCCTTGAACTTTGCGACCTTTTGCCAAATTTCAGGCTTCAAACATAAAGATATAAAACTTTATTTTTTTGTGAAGAATCAACAACAAGTGGGACACAATCATGAAGTGGAACGACATTTATTGGATATTTCAAACTTTTTTTTAACAAATCAAAAACTGAAAAATTGGGCGTGCAAAATTATTCAGCCCCTTTACTTTCAGTGCAGCAAACTCTCTCCAGAAGTTCAGTGAGGATCTCTGAATGATCCAATGTTGACCTAAATGACTAATGATGATAAATACAATCCACCTGTGTGTAATCAAGTCTCCGTATAAATGCACCTGCACTGTGATAGTCTCAGAGGTCCGTTAAAAGCGCAGAGAGCATCATGAAGAACAAGGAACACACCAGGCAGGTCCGAGATACTGTTGTGAAGAAGTTTAAAGCCGGATTTGGATACAAAAAGATTTCCCAAGCTTTAAACATCCCAAGGAGCACTGTGCAAGCGATAATATTGAAATGGAAGGAGTATCAGACCACTGCAGCATTTCCAGAAGGTTTTTTCCAGAAATCCCAGTTATACAATTCCTGGAATAGGAGGGAATAACAAGGAATTTTCCAACCCTGAATTCTGAAAAACTGGGTCATTTTTTAATTTATTTTTCAGGTGTTTTGCAAACCTTCTCACTGGCCTGCATCTTAGGTCTTCAGTGGCTTCACACATATGAGATAATGTCAATGGGCTGAGATGTTGGTTGAATCTTAAAAGTCCTTCCTTGATTCCTCAGAATGTCTCAAACCGCCTCCTTCTCAAAAACATCAAAGGGAAGAGAGTAGAGCATTGGAGGCTGAGAAAAAATGGAAGTGGGGTGAGGACAAGAGGACACGAGGAACCGAGATAGGACTTTTGAGATTCACCCAATGTCTCCCACATATACATCTACTGCATGTACTCTGGACAGCCTGACACACAGAACAGCAAAGCACAGCTTGCAACCGTAAATACACAGCAGCACAGCATAGTACAGCGAGTCCAAACATAGTTTCTTATCCACAGAGTAAAACATGCCCATAGCACTACTCATGTTTCCACAATATTGGCAGATACCTGCTGTGAATAACGTAGTAGAGTACAGGAGTTTACAGCCTTAGGGGTATCTGACCCCTTGGACATATTATGGACAGGCAAGGAGATGTGAGAGGGTTAGAGATCAGGAGGTCTGACTCACACACCATGGACTGCTGTTGATTTGTACACTACAAGTGTGCTTTTGGAGTGTGGACTGTGTATGTGTGTCTCTGCATGCGACCACGCAAGTCTGTGCATGCTAGGCATGTATGTGTGCTGTTGGTGCAGCAGGCAGGGGAATGAGAAGGAGAATGGGTGGAAGGCTAGTTGTGTGTGTGTGTGTGTGTGTGTGTGTGATTACCTCCTCTGTCTCAGCAGCACTGGTCTTGTCTCATTACCGTCATGGTGGGGTGTCCGCGATGCCACTAAGCAGCAGGGCGTCTCTCTACCACTCTGCTGCTTTCCTCCCTCCCCATCCTCCCTCAGTCAGCTCATTCCAGATCCAAGGCGATATTCGACATTCGTCCAGATAACCAGGACGTCTGGTGATGACTCCAAAAAGTAAGCTGCAAGCTCTGGCTCCGAGGGTTGTGTGTTCAATCCTAGTGCTAGGAACTCGTTTTTGTTTACTTTTGTTTATACCCTATCCCAAGCCTTAACCCTTATCTTAACCTTTCATGATTAATGCCTAAACGTAACCGTATAAATTTGACGCCTATCCCCCTGTGGATATAATTTGAATAGTCAAACCTTGAGATCTGGTTGCCTCCCTGCCAGTCTCTGATCTGGAGACACAGGCTGCGGCCCAAATGGCACCTATCCCTTTTATAGTGCACTACTCTTGACCACAGCCCGGCTCTAGTCAATAGCAGTGCACTATGTAGGGAATAGGGTGCCATTTGGGAAGCAGTCACAAAAGCACAAAGGTGGCCAGTCATAAACAAGCTACCCCCCTCCCACCCCCCCCCCCCCCCCACACCCAGTTGTGCTGATGCTAACACCCGAAGACGAAATAGCTAATGGGCAGTCCCTGTCCACATCCGTTTGCATTACTGATGGTTTCAGCAGCAGGTTCACTTTGCCTCATCTATTAGGCTCTTCTTTTTTCCTAGCGTTTATGTGACTTTCCCACTCCCTAGATGCTATCCCTGTGTGTTTGTGTGTGTGTGTCATGAGCTATTCTCCTCAGTTAAGGAGTCGTTATCTTGATAATATCGAGACCAATTTGAGAAACATTTTTTTATGGCCAGACGGTAACAAATAGAGTGGTTCTTTATCCGGAACACTGGTGCAGGTCAGAATCTCTGGACAGATTCTGTAGGGAAGATTTAGAAACTATTCAGAAGTGTTCTCAAACTGAACTGTGCCAAAGGGTGGGTGAGAGAGAATTAGACTCCAAGGTCCTGTTAGTTATATTCTCCCCTCAGTAACACATCTGGCATCACTGGGCTGGGCTTGTGGAGGTGTCTGCAGTCACTCAGTGGTAATTGCTGATGGTAATTACTGACCTTTTCCATGAACCAGGAGACATATACAAATAAATGACTGGTAAGGTTGGCCGGTTGGCCAGGCAATTTCCACCCCATACTATCACCACACCATCCCTGTCTTTTCTCTAATATACCGGAGGGGCCCTGCCTGCAGATCAGATAGTCTGCAAGTTGGAGCTGTATTATGTCCAACGGCTGGGCCCATTACCCCAACAGACTACTGGGATCTGTGTGACTCTATTGTCCTTCTCATAGGTGTGCGCATGTGTGTGTGTGTGTGAGAGAGAGAGAGAGTTAGAGAGGGAGAGATGTGGCTAATCTAATCCCTCCAGCCCTAGCGATCTCTCTCTCCCTCATTTGCCCCACAGCCCCGGATGTGTGCTATAGCTTCCAGACCCATTAGTAACTCCTAAAGAGGGCTGTGTGTGTGTGTGTGTTTTCGTTCCAAATGGCACCCTATTCCCTACATAGTGCACTACTTTTGACCAGGGCCCATAGGGTTCTGGTCAAAAGTGGTGCGCTTTGTAGGGAATAGGGTGTCTTTTGCCAAGTACACTGTGTCTCTCCTCTGGTGGTCCTTCAGTAATCTGGTAGCTACCTGCTCTACTCTGTTCTGTTGTCCCCACAGCTCAGCTCCATCTGGTGTGGCTGAAGACTCTAATCTGCATGAACGGTTCCCACCTGTTTAATCTAATTTCTAACAGCATATCATCTGTGCAACTAGAGGCAAAAATACTCTAGATCACCTTTACTCCACACACATAAATGCATACAAAGCTCTCCCTTCGCCCTCCATTCGGCAAAACTAACCATAACTCTATCCTCCTTATTCCTGATTACATGCAAAAACTCAAACAGGAAGTACCAGTGACACACTCAATACGGAAGTGATCTGATGAAGCGGATGCTAAGCTACAGGACTGTTTCAATAGCACCAACTGGAATATGTTCTGGGAGTCATCCGATAACATTGAGGAGTTTACCACATTAGTCACCGGCCTCATTAATAAGTGCATTGACGACATCTTCCCCACAGTGACAGTACGCATATATCCTAACCAGAAGCCATGGATTACAGGCAATATCCGCATTGAATTAAAGGCTAGAGCTGTAGTTTTGAAGGAGTGAGACACTATTCTGGACGCTTACAAGAAATCCCGCTACGACCTATAAGCCATCAAACAGTCGAAACATTAATACAGGACTAAGGTTGATTCATATACTCTGACATGCGTTGGATCTTGCAGGGCTTGAAAACTATCACAGATTACAAAGGGAAACCCAGCTGTGAGCTGGTGTCAGAGCTCAGGCCTATTGAGGACATCATTATTCAATAAAATAGCATGATCAACAGAATCAAAAGTTTTTGCCATGTCCACAAACAAAGCAGCACCTTTCATTTCAGCAAAGACAAGATCATTAAGAACTATAGTGGTTGCTGTAATAGTGCTATGCCCAGGCCTAAACCCTGATTGGTTAATACACAAAATACATTTCTCAGATAAAAAAATAGCAAAGTAGTACCTTTACCAAGGATTCAAGAATCTTAGATAGACAAGGACGTCTTGAAATGGGATGATAATTATTAGGATAACTACTATTCCCACCCTTATGGAGGGGCAGCCCAAGAGCTGACTTCCATACTTTGGAAATATTTCCTGATATAAATGTTGCATTTATAAATGTGGGTAATTGACCCAACAATGATGGGTGCTGCACACTTGCGCAGACCAGAATCCAACTGGTCGGCACCTATGGATTTCTTGTTGTCTATTGCTCGCAAAGGCCTTATTTTTCTGTTAAAGGCCTAAAAGAAAAGCTTTGACTGCAAGTTTCCCCTATCAGCTTCCAGCCCAATATCATTGTGTATAGGCTAGTGATTAAATGCATAGATGTTTTTCTATAATGAGGCCAGTGTCTGAATTCATTTGATGTGGCAGAGAGGAGGACATAGAACCCTTCTTGGATTTTCCATTTCTCCAGAATTTAGCTGGGTTCCCATTACAATCCGAACGAGCGGTTACACAATAATCCGATTAAGCCTTTCTGATTTGCTTGACCCAAGCATCATCTCTTCTATTAATTACTTCAGATAATTCAGGAGTGTACCAGGCATTCGATTTACCTTTAACCATTAATTTTTTGAAGGGTGCATGATTTTCCACAATAGTATTGAAGACATCTGCAAAAAGGCTCAAAGCTAAATCAGGTTCAGGGATAGCTGAAATACAATCAAGGTCACAAAAATAAAGATAATGTAAAAAAAAGAAAAAACCTGTTCACTGAAGTTTTTAAAGTTCCTCTTTGTGATGACACGAGGGTTTGATTTTGTATTCTCACATCTCTAACACAAACAACTGGGCAATAGTTGCTAATGTCTTCCGCGAAGATACCAGTAGAAACATATTTCTTTGATCTTATTTTAACCAATACACCAGTCAGAGTTGAATTTGAAGGATCTTTAGGGTTGGGCAGTGTAGGATTAGTCACCAGCTGGGATAGGTTTAGATCATTACACGTGTCTTTCAGAATATCTGAAGCCTGCATTTCCCAATCATAATTTAGGTCACCCAGGATAATAGTTTATGATTTCATAAAAGAAGACAACAAACTAAATGGTTATGTATATCCTCGAGTGCACAAAGGTTAGATTACATTAGATTGCATAGAACTGCACCATTTGGTCTATCCCTATTACAGTAGCAATAGAGGAAGGAGTAGATATTGAAATTACTTTTCCAAGGTTAGCACCATAGGGCCTGAGGCCGCAGCCAATGTCAATATGAGGAACTCTGAGTAACCAATGATGGAATGTTAAAAACAGACTTACATGGGCTTTGGTTGCTATTGCATAAGGCCAAGCAAGTTCCCTGCCAACCAGGACCTCTATATCAGGCAGTATCAGATGAAGGCCCTAAAAATTGTCAGACCCCAGCCAACCAAGTCATAGACTGTTCTCTCTGCTACCGCACGGCAAGTGGTGCCGATGCCCCAGGTCTGCCATAAGAATGCTAAACAGTTAGTCTGGGTAGCTATTGGTGAACTATTTAACTATCTGCATTGCCCCGTATTGTACTAACTCTTTTGACTCATCACATACACTGCTGCTACTGTTTATTATATATCCTCTTACATAGTCACTTTACCCTTACCTATATGTTCATACTGAATATGACTAATGCCTAAAACAAATACTTGCAAATGGTGTGTTTGGGTGGTGCTCAGAGTCACTTTGATACAAGGGAGATTGATGTCATGGGACCTTTCACATATCCTCTTGAGAGTCATCAGCTTCTTTGTATCCAAGCACTATTTGCTTTGCGAGAAAGACAGAAACAATATTACACATTCATTGGCAATTGTTGTATAATGGTTCTGGTATGAGACAAGCAGGTGTCCGCATACTTCTGGACAAGTAGTGTATCAACTCCCTTACCCCGCAAATCAACACTTCACTGGTATCCCATTTATGTAGCCAAGTTATTTTTTACTCATTATTCATTTATTATTTTTCTACCTTTATTTAACTAGGCAAGTCAATTAGGAACAAATTCTTATTTTCAATGACAGCCTAGGAATAATGGGTTAACTGCCTTGTTCAGGGGTAGAATGACAGATTTTTACCTTGTCAACTCAGGGATTTGATCTTGCAACCTTTTGGTTACAAGTCCAATGCTCTAACCACTAGGCTACCTGCCTCCCCATTGTTGGGAAGGGCCCATAAGTAAGCATTTCACTGTTAGTCTACACCTATTGTTTATGAAGCATGTGACACATAACATTTTATTTTGATTGCATTGATAAAGATTAGTCCTTTTATTATTAGATTGATCCTTTTATTCTCTGTTCCCAAGACACGAGACGACCCGTTCTTATAGACTTTAGTCGTACCCTCATCCTTCTCCTCCTCTGTTCCTCTGGTGATGTAGAGGTTAACCCAGGCCCTGTGTGTCCCCAGGCACTCTCATTTGTTGACTTCTGCAAACACAAGAGTCTTGGGTTCATGGATGTTAACATCTGAAGCCTCCTCCCTAAATGTGCTTTATTCACCGCTTTAGCACACTCCACCAACCCTGATGTCCTGTCTGAATCCTGGCTTAGGAAGGCCACCAAAAATTCTGAAATTTCCATCCCCAATTACAACATTTTCTGTCAAAATGGAACTGCTAAAGGGGGCGGAATTGCAATCTACTGTAGAGATAGCCTGCAGAGTTCTGTCATACTATCCAGGTCTATGCCCAAACAGTTCAAGCTTCTACGTTTAAAGATCCATCTCTCCAGAAATAAGTCTCTCACTGTTGCCATTTGTTATAGACCCCCCTCAGCTCCCACCTGTGCCCTGGATACCATATGTGAATTGATTGCCACCCATCTAAAGTTCATACTGTTAGGTGACTTAAACGGGGATATGCGTAACACCCACGCCATCTTACCATCTAAGCTAGATGCCCTCAAACTCACACAAATTATTGAGGAACCTACCAGGTACAACCCCAAATCCGTAAACACGGACACCCTCATAGATATCATCCTGACCAACTTGCCCACCAAATACACCTTTGCTGTTTTCAACCAGGATCTCAGCGATCACTGCCTCATTGCCTGCGTCCGTTATTGGTCCGCGGTCAAATGATCACCCTCATCACTGTCAAACACTCCCTAAAACACTACTGCGAGCAGGAATTTCTAATTGACCTGGCCCGGGTATCCTGGAAGAATTTTGACCTCATCCTTTTAGTAGAGGATGCCTGGTTGCTCTTTAAGTGCTTCCCTCACAATCTTAAATAAGCATACCTCTTTCAAAAAATGTAGAACTAAGAACAGATATAGCCCTTGGTTCACTCCAGACTTGACTGCCCTTGATCTGCACAAAAACATCCTGTGGCGTACTGCACTAGCATCGAATAGTCCCCGCCATATGCAACTTGTCAGGGAAGACAGGAACCGATATACACAGTCAGTTAGGAAAGCAATGGCTAGCTTTTTCAAACAGAAATGTGCATCCTGCACCACTAATTCCCAAAAGTTTTGGGACACTATAAAGTCCATGGAGAATAAGAGAATCTCCTCCCAACTGCCCACTGCACTGAGACTAGGAAACACTGTCACCACTTATACATCCACGATAATCGAGAATTTTAATAAGCATTTCTCTATGGCTGACCATGCTTTCCACCTGGCTACCCCAACCCCAGCAAACAGCTCTGCAGCAACTGTCGCTCTTGCTGTGGATGATTCTTTGATCCACCTCTACGCAGACGACATCATACATCTGGCCTTTCTTTGGACACTGTGTTAACAAACCTCCAAACAATCTTCAACGCCATACAACACTCCTTCCGTGGCCTCCAATTAAAACGAAATGCATGCTCTTCAAGTGATCGCTGCTCGCACCCGCACGCCCGACTAGCATCACTACTCTGGACGGTTCTGACTTAGAATATGTGGACAACTATAAATACCTCGGTGTCTGACTAGACTGTAAACTCTCCTTCCAGACTCATATTAAGCATCTCCAATCCAAAATTAAATAGGCCCCTTTTTTCTCCACTTCCAGTCTGAATGACATGCCCAAAGTAAACTGCCTGTAGCTCAGGCCCTGAAGCCAGGATATGCATATAATTGGTACTATTGGAAAGAAAACACTTTGAAGTTTAGGGAAATGATAAATGATAATGTAGGAGAATATAACAAAATAGGTATGGTAGGAGAAAATCCAAAGTAAAACCAACCAGATTTTATTTTTTGATAGACCATCCTCTTAGAAATGCAAGAGAAGGGTCATATTGGGAATTAGCTCCCTGGATGCAATTCCTATGGCTCTCACCGGGTGTCAGCAGTCTATGTTCAAGGTTTCAGGCTTGTAAAAAAACTAATAAGAAATATCAGTCTTAGAAATGTGTGTTTGTTTGTGCCATGAAGACATTAAGCACCTGCCAAAATCGGTTTCTTATTGAACATAGTTCTTTCTGAAATAAATATTATAGTTTGATTACATTTTAGGGTATATGAGGAGTAAATAGAAACGTATTTTGACTTGTTGAAACAAAGGTTATGGGTAGATTTTCGGATTTCCTTTCTCTGCAAGTTGAACGAGTGGATTACTCAAATCGATGGCACCAACTAAACAGACTTTTTGGGATATAAAGAAGGATTTTATCTAACAAAACGACACTACATGTTATAGCTGGGACCCTTCGGATGACAAATCAGAGAAAGATTTTCAAAAAGTAAGTGAATATTTAATCGTTATATGTGAATGTATGAAACCTGTGCCGGTCAAAAAATATTTTGATGTGGGGTGCCGTTCTCAAACAATTCCATGGCATGTTTTTGCTGTAATAGGTACTGTAAATCAGACATTACAGTTAGATTAACAAAAATGTAAGTTTTCTGCCGATATAAGACACTTATATGTACCTAAATGTTTAAAATCCATAATATTTATGATTATTTATTTGAATTCCGCACCCTCCAGGACACCCATCCCTGAGCAGTTTTAAATGTAGAATTGGCTTCCTATTTCGCAACAAAGCCTCCTTCACTCATGCTGCCAAACATACCCTCATAAAATTAACTATCCTATCGATCCTTGATTACGGCGATGTCATTTACAAAATAGCCTCCAACACTCTACTCAGCAAATTGGATGCAGTCTATCACAGTGCCATCCGTTTTGTCACCAAAGCCCCATATACTACCCACCACTGCGACCTGTATGCTCTCGTTGGCTGGTCCTCGCTACATATTCGTCGCCAACTGGCTCCAGGTCATCTATAAGTCTTTGCTAGGTAAAGCTCCGCCTTATCTCAGCTCACTGGTCACCATAGCAACACCCACCGGTCGCACACGTTCCAGCAATTATATTTCACTGGTCATCCCCAAAGCCAACACCTACTTTGGCCGCCTTTCCTTCCTGTTCTCTGCTGCTAATGACTGGAACGAATTGCAAAAATCACTGAAGTCGGAGACTTATATCTCCCTCACTAACTTTAAGTGTTAGCTGTCAGAGCAGTTTACCGATCGCTGCAGCTGTACACAGCCCATCTGCAAATAGCCCATCCAACCAACTACCTACCTCATCCCCATATTTGTTTTGGTTTTTCTGCTCTTTTGCATACCAGTATTTCTACTTGCACTTCCTCATCTGCACTTGTATCACTCCAGTGTAAATTGCTAAATTGTAATTACTTTGCCACTATGGCCTATTTATTGCCGTACCTTCTTACTTCATTTGCACATACTGTATACTGATTTTTCTAATGTGTTATTGACTATACGTTTGATTATCCCATGTGTAACTGTGTTTTTGTCGCACTGCTTTGCTTTATCTTAGCCAGGTCGCAGTTGTAAATGAGAACTTGTTCTCAACTGGCCTACCTGGTTAAATAAAATAAAAAAATCATTGGCGTAGCATAGGCTTTTGAATGCATGGAATTGGTTGGAAATAACCAAACTTGAGTAACTGCATTGTGATACAACCTCCCCCCACTGTCCAACCCCCACCCCCTCAGTAGAGGTAGCTAGTTTACTCGTAGAAACTTGAGGAGTCAATAATATAATATGACATAGTGTAGATACAGTACATAGAGTTCATTAGAAGCACCCAGACTGGAGGAGTGTAGCTGTGTGATTTGTGAGGGGACCCAAGTCTTCCTTAATTAGGCTGTGGGTCCTTTCTTCGGCACATTTCACAGTCTAATAAAGCATGGAGGGGCTGTGAAATATGGTGCAGTGTTGTGTGGCATGAGTGTGTGGCACTGGCAGGCATTTGTGTGTGGAGTGCATTCGGCACGCGTCCAGCTTCTGATTTTACAGGCGTGTGCTTTAATACATGTTGGTTAGAACAGGGTTCTGGTGAGCCGCGCTCACACACGCACACACATAAAATAGCCCCGGCTTATCCCCTAGACTAATTAGCCAAACGCTCTCCACTCCATGATTATGTCCCAAATGGCACCCTATATCCTACATTTACAGTATAGAAAATAAGGCTGCCATTTGGGACGCAGGTGTGTTTTTCAGATCACCAGTCAGCGGGACGAGGCCCAAGCTATCTCAGCCACTGAAATTATTGTCAAATTATTTTAATCCATCTCCCGATGCACACTCATGTAATTGCTTTTTGATTAATTGCGCTGGGAGTAAAAAAAAGGGAACTTGGTGGTTGTTGTTGTGCCTTTTGTCAGATTACAGTCCGATGATATTCTTCAATGTTAATCTCTAGTTGGAAATATTTCCTTCCATTTTGACCAATAAGCAAGGATTTAGCCAGAAATCGACATGAAATGTTGTTTTAATATTTCAATTGGATAGACTGCTACAACTGTAAAGTGCTCTTTCTAACCTTGGTTTGGAACATTCCCAATGTTCTCCAATACAATAGCTTTTGTTCTCTCTCTCCATACACTCAGTCAAAACATTTCCAAAATAGTTTCGATAAATCCATCCCGCTCTTTATTCTGAGGTTAGAAAACTCAATTTAAAATGTTTTGTATAAATGAATATATCGAAAATGTATGCAAATAGCTCGTATCGACTAAAATAACGAATCATAGATCACAACTCTTTGGAAATGGTAGAGAGTTAGTGTTAGTTTGACTGACTAGCAGGCCCGAGAGGGGGTCTTACTAAAATTGGCAAAAAGCCTGTGAAATACATTTGCTTTGATGACTAACTTTACTCGTAGACAGAATAATTTTGCCTTTCAAATGCACTGAGGAGCATTTGGCTCTGTGCAGCTGCCAGACAGACTCCTGCAGGCAGAGTGCCGTGACAGTCAGCCCTACGTAGGGGCCTGTCTCCGGCTCCGCCTGGCTCTCACAGGGAGGTTGTCGGTCTTTGTGAGGGGAAGGGGAGAGACTGCAGTAGGGGTTAGACTACAGCCAGGCTTAGAAGAATACACTTAAAGGAAAGTTAATAGCTTGGCCTTCCTCTGGCCCTAAGGGAAAATGGAGTGAGAGACAGGGAGTGAGTGAGAGACAGGGAGTGAGAGACATCAGCGCCACAGGTAACTTCCACAAAGCTGTGAACGAGCTGAAAGGCAAGGCAAGAAGGGCCTTCAATGCCACCAAAAGGAACATACAAGTTGACATAGCAATTAGGATCTGGCTAAAAATTATTGAATCAGTTATAGAACCCTTTACCTTCATGGTTGTGCGGTCTGGGGTCCGCTCACCAACCAATAATTCACAAAATGGGACAAACACCTAATTGAGACTCTGCATGCAGAATTCTTCAAAAATATTCTCTGTGTACAATGTAAAACACAAAATAATGCATGTAGAGCAGAATTAGGCCGATACCGGCTAATTATCCAAATCCATAAAAGATAAATTAAATTTGACAGCCACCTAAAAGGAAGCGAATCCCAAACCGTCCATAACAAAGCCATCACCTACAGAGAGATGAACCTGGAGAAGAGTCCCCTGAGCAAGCTGGTTTAGGGGCTCTGTTCACAAACACAAACAGACCCCACAGAGCCCCAGGACAGCAACACAATTAGACCCAACCAAATCATGAGAAAACAAGAAGATAATTGCTTGACACGTTGGAAAGAATTAACAAAAAAACAGAGCAAACAAGAATGCTATTATTACCCTAAACGGAGAGTATACAGTGGCAGAATACATGTACCTGACCACTGTGACTGACGCAAACTTAAGGAAAGCTTTCAGTATGTTCAGACTGAATGAGCATAGCCTTGCTATTGAGAAAGGCAGCTGTAGGCAGACCAGGATCTCAAAAGAAGACAGACTATGTGCACACTGCCCACAAAATGAGGCGGAAACTGAGCTCCACTTCCTAACCTCTTGCCAAATTAATGACCATATTAGAGACACATATTTCCCTCAGATTACACAGATACACAAAGAATTCGAAAACAAATCCAATTTTGATAAAGTCCCACAAGAAAAGTGCAACCAGTGAAGAACAAATAAATACAACCTATATTTATGTTTATTTATTTTCCCTTTGTACTTTAACTATACGCACATCATTGCACCACTGTATATAAACATAATACAACATTAGAAATGTCTTTATTATTTTGGAACTTTTTTAAGCGTAATGTTAACTGTACATTTTAGTTTATTTCACTTGTTTTATCTATTTCACTTGCTTTGGCATTGTAAACATGTGTTTCCTATGCCAATAAAGTCCCTTAAATAGAAATTGATTGAGCGAGAGACCGGGAGAGAGAGAGAGAGAGAGAGAGCGAGAGAAAGACCAGAGGGATAGAGAGAGAGAGAGAGAGAGAGACTATTGAAGCTGTCATCCTTGCACTGACAGCTGACACTTGGCACAGTGTCCAAGGTGAGGAGAAGACATGCCACAGTAAACTGAAGTCTCTAGAGAAACAACGTTTTTTGTTGTCAGTGTTCTATCCTCTGTGGTTGCGGTTGAGTGGTTTTTAAATGTCACCCTTCTATAATGCGTGCATAGGACTTTGACCCTGTTGGAGTAAAATGACTGTGCATATATCCCGTTTTCTTCAAAGCTTCGGAGGCCAAATCAAAAAATGCCATAGATTCAAATGCATCAGGACAGTCTAGACATACGGAATAGATTGTAAACAATTTGGTTCCATACGCTGCACCTAAAACAGATGACTGTGATTATGTTTGTATGGAAAGGTTATACCTCGCCCTAGTTGTGATCTAAGCTCAGATTCACTTACGCACTAATAAATACCTTGGCAACAGGTGATAGACATATGGAGCCCAACAGCAGGCTCAACTCAACGTAAAGTGAAAAACATGCAAATAATTGTGTTTTGTGACAGAATCGTATGGTCATCATTGCAAACATATTGTTATTAGCCAGACTCTCCCCAAGTCACGTTAAAAACGGATATTAATCAGTGACACTTCCAGATATATAGACAGACAGCAGGATGAGTAGCATGTAGCTGAGGAGAGAGAGGAATGCAGACAAGATGGGATTTGAGACCCTGTCTTCCCTCCACCTTCTTCCTCTGTGACTGTTAGCTTCTTGTCTAAAGTTTGACATCACACAGCAGAGCACCTCAAGACACTCATTACCTACTACTAATTCAAACACTATTCCACTTAGGTGTATTGAAAGATGAACTGATGAGTTTTGCTTCAGGACTGAATACGCTCGTATATATTTGACTGGATATATCCACTGTCCTTCATACGTATCCTTGAGCGTCTATTTCCCAAATAACTCCCTATTCCTTAAGTATTGCACTGCTTTTGACCAGGGCTTCATAGGTCTCTGGTCAGAAGTAGTGCACTACATAGGGAACAGGGGAACCATTTGGGAAGCAGGCCCAGTCTGTCCATGAAAACTCAAATGAGTAGATCTTTTACACCTTCTTTTGCCTCTTAGCCATTGCAAAGCATCCACTGTGCTTGATTAGAATTTCATGCAGGGTGTGCAAATGTGTTTATATTTAACTTCTGAATAGATACCTTGCAGAGACAGTCCATTGGCAGCGGTGGTCAAAGACAAAAAGGTAGGCAGATGTTTCTCGAGTCTAGCAGAAATCTCAGTGAGAATTGCCGGTAGCAATATAGCCCTAGACCCCTGAGAAGTGAAATGTGAGGAAACCATGGTAATTTCAGAGTTTTGAATCATATTTCATCTTATTTGGGAAGCCAAATGCGTCAGGGATGCAATAAAGTTTGAGGGATAAGCGGCGATGAGTTGCTCTAATAGGAGGAATAAAAAAAGACCACTTTCTGGAGTCTCCTCAGACAATTCATTAAGTCAATGAGAAAAGACATCAGCAAGAAAAGAGGAGAAGAAAGAAAATATAGAGAGGACTGTGTACATGGCGTACCATATTATGGTATTGTCACTGTGAGGAGGAGAGGACTGTGTACATGGCGTACCATATTATGGTATTGTCACTGTGAGGAGGAGAGGACTGTGTACATTGCGTACCATATTATGGTATTGTCACTGTGAGGAGGAGAGGACTGTGTACATGGCGTACCATATTATGGTATTGTCACTGTGAGGAGGAGAGGACTGTGTACATGGCGTACCATATTATGGTATTGTCATTGTGAGGAGGAGAGGACTGTGTACATGGCGTACCATATTATGGTATTGTCACTGTGAGGAGGAGAGGACTGTGTACATGGCGTACCATATTATGGTATTGTCATTGTGAGGAGGAGAGGACTGTGTACATGGCGTACCATATTATGGTATTGTCACTGTGAGGAGGAGAGGACTGTGTACATGGCGTACCATATTATGGTATTGTCATTGTGAGGAGGAGAGGACTGTGTACATGGCGTACCATATTATGGTATTGTCACTGTGAGGAGGAGAGGACTGTGTACATGGCGTACCATATTATGGTATTGTCATTGTGAGGAGGAGAGGACTGTGTACATGGCGTACCATATTATGGTATTGTCATTGTGAGGAGGAGAGGACTGTGTACATGGCGTACCATATTATGGTATTGTCACTGTGAGGAGGAGAGGACTGTGTACATGGCGTAACATATTATGGTATTGTCATTGTGAGGAGGAGAGGACTGTGTACATGGCGTACCATATTATGGTATTGTCATTGTGAGGAGGAGAGGACTGTGTACATGGCGTACCATATTATGGTATTGTCATTGTGAGGAGGAGAGGACTGTGTACATGGCGTAACATATTATGGTATTGTCATTGTGAGGAGGAGAGGACTGTGTACATGGCGTACCATATTATGGTATTGTCATTGTGAGGAGGAGAGGACTGTGTACATGGCGTACCATATTATGGTATTGTCACTGTGAGGAGGAGAGGACTGTGTACATGGCGTAACATATTATGGTATTGTCATTGTGAGGAGGAGAGGACTGTGTACATGGCGTACCATATTATGGTATTGTCACTGTGAGGAGGAGAGGACTGTGTACATGGCGTAACATATTATGGTATTGTCATTGTGAGGAGGAGAGGACTGTGTACATGGCGTAACATATTATGGTATTGTCACTGTGAGGAGGAGAGGACTGTGTACATGGCGTACCATATTATGGTATTGTCACTGTGAGGAGGAGAGGACTGTGTACATGGCGTAACATATTATGGTATTGTCACTGTAAGGAGGAGAGGACTGTGTACATGGCGTACCATATTATGGTATTGTCACTGTGAGGAGGAGAGGACTGTGTACATGGCGTACCATATTATGGTATTGTCACTGTGAGGAGGAGAGGACTGTGTACATGGCGTACCATATTATGGTATTGTCACTGTGAGGAGGAGAGGACTGTGTACATGGCGTAACATATTATGGTATTGTCACTGTAAGGAGGAGAGGACTGTGTACATGGCGTACCATATTATGGTATTGTCACTGTGAGGAGGAGAGGACTGTGTACATGGCGTACCATATTATGGTATTGTCACTGTGAGGAGGAGAGGACTGTGTACATGGCGTACCATATTATGGTATTGTCACTGTGAGGAGGAGAGGACTGTGTACATGGCGTACCATATTATGGTATTGTCACTGTGAGGAGGAGAGGACTGTGTACATGGCGTACCATATTATGGTATTGTCACTGTGAGGAGGAGAGGACTGTGTACATGGCGTAACATATTATGGTATTGTCACTGTGAGGAGGAGAGGACTGTGTACATGGCGTACCATATTATGGTATTGTCACTGTGAGGAGGAGAGGACTGTGTACATGGCGTAACATATTATGGTATTGTTATTGTGAGGAGGAGAGTACTACAATCACATACAAAATTATTGGCACCATTGATAAATATGAGCAAAATAAATATTGTGTAAAATGTACTGTATAATGCAAATGCTGATCTATAGTGTATGCTAAAAAATATATTTTTTACAAATACAATTGCTCTGTGAATGAGGTTTTGTTTAACAAGTACTAATCAAACCTCAAAGGTAGGGTCAAAATTATAGTCAATCCTGTTTTCAATACCTTTCAATATCTCACTTTGGAGGATAACGGCACTGAGCCTTTTTCTGAAATGTTTTATGAGATTGGAGAACACATTGGGAGGGACTATTCCTCCATACAGATTCTTTCCAGATCCTTGATATCCTTCGCCCTGCGCTTATGGACTGCCCTCTTCAATTCAGATTCACTCGACGCCAAGTTTCAGCCCCCTGGCAGAGTAAACCGGGTAAAGTTAAAGATGCTGTTGCATAAAAGGTTTTCAACCGTGGATAGATAACGTAGCTATACCTCCTCTCAAGATGCCAAATGGATGGATGGATGTATGGACACAGCTACAGAGAGAGTACCAATAATGGAAGGCAATTGAGAGGGACAAAGATGTACAGAACAATTGGACAACTCTCTGTCTCTGCATCATGTGTTTTGGATGTTTTTATTGTACAAGCAGCAGCAGGCAGCACATTACTATAAAGGAATACAAGGAATAAGGCAGAGAAATGTGTCAGATGTTTTGTCCTGAAAGCCAGTGAAGTCATCATTCCTCACCTCCGCTCTGTGTGCTTTCATAACTGAAAGACCACTCAGCTATTTGCTAAAGAGCTGTCATATTAGTGTGTAGCCCTAACCAATCAGACACTACAGACGTTTTCATGAGAAGATACATTTTCAGAATGTTTCCTGGTCTGACAAACACCTCTGTGAGCTCTGCCACCTTTTACTGCAGATGCGGAATTGCCGACATAGTTGGATTGAAACGTGGATTGGAGACGCAGCCCATGCACAAAAGCCTATATCTAGTGTGTGTCAATTACTTCTAGGGGAAATGTAGATCTATAGCACAGGAAAACAGATGAATTCTGTTGTAACAAAGCAACATGATCTGGCTCTAATTGGCCCTAACACAATATTTATTGATAATTTAGACAGTTGGTAAATTTGATAGCCATGGAGGTTAATGGGGTAACTTAGCTGTTGACTCTAACATGAATGTAGTGATTCTACCTCATGCTGAACACCTGGCATTCGTCCCAAATGGCACCCTATTCCTGATAAAGTGCACTATTTTTGACTAGAGCTCTATGGGCCCTGGTCAAAAGTAATTCACCTCATAGGAAATAGAGTTCCATTTGGGGCATAGGCCTGCTACGTCAGCCTTAAATGAGCATAATAAAATATATAGATGTATAGAATTGGACTATTTTTGGTTTTCTTGAATACTTTGAAGTGGTGTATGTTATCCTATATGCTTGGCAATGGATGTGATCTACATGGTTGTATATTAATACAAATAAATACGTTTTACGTGAAATATTTAGTGTTTGTCTGAGGCCGGAAAAATATATATATATACAGTGCCTTGCGAAAGTATTCGGCCCCCTTGAACTTTGCGACCTTTTGCCACATTTCAGGCTTCAAACATAAAGATATAAAACTGTATTTTTTTGTGAAGAATCAACAACAAGTTGGACACAATCATGAAGTGGAACGACATTTATTGGATATTTCAAACTTTTTTAACAAATCAAAAACTGAAAAATTGGGCGTGCAAAATTATTCAGCCCCCTTAAGTTAATACTTTGTAGCGCCACCTTTTGCTGCGATTACAGCTGTAAGTCGCTTGTGGTATGTCTCTATCAGTTTTGCACATCGAGAGACTGAAATTTTTTCCCATTCCTCCTTGCAAAACAGCTCGAGCTCAGTGAGGTTGGATGGAGAGCATTTGTGAACAGCAGTTTTCAGTTCTTTCCACAGATTCTCGATTGGATTCAGGTCTGGACTTTGACTTGGCCATTCTAACACCTGGATATGTTTATTTTTGAACCATTCCATTGTAGATTTTGCTTTATGTTTTGGATCATTGTCTTGTTGGAAGACAAATCTCTGTCCCAGTCTCAGGTCTTTTGCAGACTCCATCAGGTTTTCTTCCAGAATGGTCCTGTATTTGGCTCCATCCATCTTCCCATCAATTTTAACCATCTTCCCTGTCCCTGCTGAAGAAAAGCAGGCCCAAACCATGATGCTGCCACCACCATGTTTGACAGTGGGGATGGTGTGTTCAGCTGTGTTGCTTTTACGCCAAACATAACGTTTTGCATTGTTGCCAAAAAGTTCAATTTTGGTTTCATCTGACCAGAGCACCTTCTTCCACATGTTTGGTGTGTCTCCCAGGTGGCTTGTGGCAAACTTTAAACAACACTTTTTATGGATATCTTTAAGAAATGGCTTTCTTCTTGCCACTCTTCCATAAAGGCCAGATTTGTGCAATATACGACTGATTGTTGTCCTATGGACAGAGTCTCCCACCTCAGCTGTAGATCTCTGCAGTTCATCCAGAGTGATCATGGGCCTCTTTGCTGCATCTCTGATCAGTCTTCTCCTTGTATGAGCTGAAAGTTTAGAGGGACGGCCAGGTCTTGGTAGATTTGCAGTGGTCTGATAATCCTTCCATTTCAATATTATCGCTTGCACAGTGCTCCTTGGGATGTTTAATCTTTTTGTATCCAAATCCGGCTTTAAACTTCTTCACAACAGTATCTCGGACCTGTCTGGTGTGTTCCTTGTTCTTCATGATGCTCTCTGCGCTTTTGACGGACCTCTGAGACTATCACAGTGCAGGTGCATTTATACGGAGACTTGATTACACACAGGTGGATTGTATTTATCATCATTAGTCATTTAGGTCAACATTGGATCATTCAGAGATCCTCACTGAACTTCTGGAGAGAGTTTGCTGCACTGAAAGTAAAGGGGCTGAATAATTTTGCACGCCCAATTTTTCAGTTTTTGATTTGTTAAAAAAGTTTGAAATATCCAATAAATGTTGTTCCACTTCCTGATTGTGTCCCACTTGTTGTTGATTCTTCACAAAAAAATACCGTTTTATATCTTTATGTTTGAAGCCTGAAATGTGGCAAAAGGTCGCAATGTTCAAGGGGGCCGAATACTTTCGCAAGGCACTGTATATATATTTTTTGAAATTATGGAAACATATATTTTTTTCATTCAACTTCACCAATTTGGGACTATTTTGTGTATATCCATTATATGATATCCAAATTAAAATCCAATGACAGGTTGTAATGCAACATAATAGGAAAAACGCCAAGGGGGACGAATACTTATGCAAGGCACTGCACAAACAGTTGAGTAGAATGAGCTTATATTTTGGGTTCTGATGAGGTACAGCAATTGAACAAAGTTCATGATGAATATCTAAGTTATATTCTTCAATAATCAATGTGTTTCATTAATTGAAAAGTCAAAAAATGGATGTAGTATTTGATGCTATTTCCTACCTTTTAAAGTAGGGCAGTTTGGGAAAAGTGAAATTTAAAAGTAATAATTACAAAATTGTATGGTATCGGTAAACATGTTTATTATGAGCCTAGTTTAGCCAAGGAGAGATATGATATATAGGGAGAAAGTCAGGATCCGTGATAGGCTTAGATAAAGGAGGGGAATAATTGAGACTAGATTCTAGAGGATGCATGCTGACTCAAGGATTTACACTACCGTTCAAAAGAGTGTGGTCACAAAGAAATGTCCTTGCTTTTGAAAGAAAAGCTACTTTTTTGTCAATTAAAATAACATATAATTCATCAGAAATACAGTGTAGACATTGTTAATGTTTTAAATGACTTCTATAGCTGGAAACAGCAGATTTTTTTGGAAATATCTACAGTATATATATATATATAGCTTCAAAATATGAAGCTGTCAACTACCTTGTCCATTTCCCATCTGAGTAGGCCTGTTAGGCTTGGTCACATGTAGGGTTATTGTGCTCACTTCAATGTAAATTATTTTTCTGCTTCTGAAAAATCCTAACTGTTTGTATAGTCCTGCGCTTCAACATTACCAACAAAAACTTATAACGAAATGTAACTAGCCTATTTCCTGAATCATATTGAATCCAACACAGTTCATGATGAAAGTAATAAGAGGATCACAGATGGCAACACATTGCTTGTTTTCTAGGCTATAGTTTTCTTACTTTAAGGAGTGGTTTTGCAGACACAGATTACACATAGTCCTGGACTAGAAATAATATTCCCAGAAGATTTGCCATTGATCCTGCTTTTTAGTCTAGGACTAGTTTTATGCTCAATCCCAATACTCCTGTTTAGCCCTCCTCCTTAGCCCGATCCCTACGTCATGCAAACACAATCAAGTCGTTGTGTCCCAATTTAAATTTGAGTGAGGCGTAGTGCCTTTTCAGCCCTATAGTTGTTTCTTCAAATGAAGCGAATCGAGATGCAGTCTTGCTGTTTAATGTTTTCCAGAGTACATTGTGGACGTTTCCTCAAGCGGCTAAAACATCTCTGCAAGATGGCTGGCAGCAAAGACACATACACATGTGAGTAATTTATTTATTGATTAATGACAGTTATCAGTAATGCAATTTCACGATATTTAATTCAGATGCATTTTAGGCAAACGCAACAGAAGCCTACTGTCAGTGAAAAATGTAGATGTGTATTTAAGTTAACACACAATGTAGACAACAGCATGAATGTTATGTGTTGCAGGAACTGAAGACTGGGTCTGGGACTGAAGACGAGGAAGTCACATCTTGCACCTGGCGGTTTTATGCGGATATGCATGAGGTGTTGGGTGCAGGCCTTCCATTATCCCCCCTGTCTTGTTAGCGTTGTTCGAATCAGAGCCCCCCGCCACAGCAGCCTCATCAAATGAGGTTCAAATCAAATCAAATTTTATTGGTCACATACACATATTTAGCAGATGTTATTGTGGGTGTAGCAAGATGCTTGTGTTCCTAGTTCCAACAGTGCATAATATTTAACAATTCATAACAATACACACAAATCTGAAAATAAAATAATGGAATTAAGAAATATATAAATATTAGGACGAGCAATTTCAGAGTGGCATTGACTAAAATACAGTAGAATATAATACAATATATACATATGAAATGAGTAAAGCAGTACGTAAACATTATTCAATTGACTAGTGTTCCATTATTAAAGTGACCAGTGATTCCATGTCTATGTATATAGGTTGTCCTTGATGATCTTTTTGGCCTTCCTGTGACATTGGGTGCTGTAGGTGTCCTGGAGGGCAGGTTGTGTGCCCCCAGTGATGCATTGGGCAGACCGCACCACCCTCTGGAGAGCCCTACGGTTGCGGGCGGTGCAGTTGCCGTACCAGGCGGTGATACAGCCCGACAGGAGGCTCTCAAATGTGTATCTGTAAATGTTTGAGAGAGTCTTAGGGGTCAAGCCAAATTTCTTTAGCCTCCTGAGGTTAAGAGGCGCTGTTTCACCTTCTTCACCGCACTGTCTGTGTGGTTGGACCATTTCAGATCGTCAGTGATGTGTACACCGAGGAACTTGAAGCTTTCCACTTTCTCCACTGTGGTCCCGTCAATGTGGATAGGGGCGTGCTCCCTCTGCTTTTTCCTGAAGTTCACAATCAGCTCCTTTGTTTTGTTGATGTTGAGTGAGAGGTTATTTTCCTGGCAGCACTCTGTCTCGTCATTGTTGGTAATCAGGACTACTATGGTTGTGTCGTCTGCAAACTTGTTGATTGAGTTGGAGGTGTATGGCCACGCAGTCATGGGTGAACAGGGAGTACATGAGGCGGCTGAGTACTCACCCTGGTGGGGCCCCTGTGTTGAGGATCAGTGAAGTGGAAATTTTGGTTCCTACCTTCACCACCTTGGAGCATCCCATCTGGAAGTCCAGGACCCAATTGCACAGGGTGGGCTTCAGACCCAGGGCCCCGAACTTGATGAGCATGGAGGCTATTATGGTGTTGAAGCCTGAGCTGTAGTCAATGAACTGCATTCTTACATAGATATGGGATAGGGCAGTGTGCAGTGCAAAGGCAATTGCATAATCTGTGGATCTATTGGGGTGGTAAGAAAATTGAAGTTGGTCTAGGGTGTCAGGTAAGGTAGAGGTGATATGGTCCTTAACTAAAAGCACTTCATGATAACAGAAGTGAGTGCTATGGGGCGATTGTAATTTAGTTCAGTTACCTTAGCTTTCTTGGCCACAGGAACAATGGTGGACATCTTGAAGCAAGTGGGAACTGCAGACTGGGCTGGGAGAGATTGAACTTGTCCGTAAACACAGTCCTTGGGAGTGGGCCACATCAATGGCACTGTGTTATCCTCAAATGGGGCAAAGAAGGCATTTAGTTTGTCTGGGATCAAAACATCGGTGTTTGCGATGTGGCTGGTTATCCCTTTGTAATCCGTGATTGTCTGTAGACCCTGCCACACACGTCTCGTGTCTGAGCTGTTGAATTGCGACTCCACTTTGTCTCTGTTCTGACGTTTTGGGTAGGTTTTAATAGTCACAGTGGGAACTACATCCTCTATACACTTCCTGATGAACTCAGTCACCGTGTCCGTGTATACTTCAATGTTATTATCCAAGGCTACCCGGAACACATCCTAGTCTGGTTGATCGAAACAATATTGAAGCATGGATTCCGATTGGTCAGACCAGCATTGAATAGATCTAATCACTTCTTCTTCCTGTTTGAGTTAAGAAGGGAGGAGCAAAATGGAGTCATGATCTGATTTGCCAAATGGTGGGCGGGGAGGGCCTTGTAGGCATCCCGGAAGAGAGAACAGCAATGGTCAAGTGTTTTCCCAGCGTCACTGTGTTGGTAGAACTTTGGTAGCGTTTTCCTCAAATTTGCTTTGTTAAAATCCCCAGCTACAATAAATGCTGCCTCAGGATATGTGGTTTCCAGTTTGCATAAAGTCCAGTGTAGTTCCCTCAGGGCCATCGTGGTATCGGCTTGAGGGGGAATATACACGGCTGTGACTATAACCCGAAGATACATTCTTTAGGAGTTAATACGGTCTGCATTTGATTGTGAGGTATTCTAGGTTGGGTGAAGAAAAGGACTTGAGTTTCTTTACATTATCACAATCACACCATGAGTGGTTAATCATGAAATATACACCACGAGCATTCTTCTTCCCGGGCGGAGTTCTTTATTCCTGTCTGATCGATGTCCTGAGAAACCAGCTGGCTGTACAGACGGGGATAGTACATCCGGAGAGAGCCATGATTTTGTGAAACTGAGTATGTTACAGTCCCTGATGTCTCTCTGGAAAGAGATCCTCGCCCTGAGCTCATCTACTTTATTGTCCAGAGACGGAACATTAGCGAGTAATACACTCGGAAGCGGTGGACGGTGTGCCCGCCTCCTGAGTCGGACTGGACGTCCACCTCGAATAGCTCTTTTCCGCTGGCGGTGTCTTGGAGCAGCCTCTGGGATAAGTTCAATTGTCCTGGGGGGTGTAAACAAAGGATCCAATTTGGGAAAGTAATATTCCTTGTCGTAATGCTGGTGAGTTAAAGCCGCTCTGATATCCAAAAGTTAGTTCCGGCTTTATGTAATAACACAAAAAACAATCTGGTCTAACAGTGTCAGAAATAGCACACAAATAAACAAAATACTGCAAAGTTGTTTAGGAGCTAGAAGCAGAGCTCCCGTGTCTGTCGGTGCCATCTTGTAAGACATGCAATAAAGACCTACTGTATGTACCTTTGATACACTATTCAGAACACAAGGCTAAGTGGCCTGTGATTTATTTTCCTTTTAATTTGATTGAGTGATCCCAATCTCCTAACCAGTCTACAAATTTCGCAACTGAATGGTAATGACTCCTGCAATTAACCTCTCTGATCTCCCCATCCCGGATCCGGTATCAGGAATACAGACTCAAGCTCATTACCATAACGCAACGTTAACTATTCATGAAAATCGCAAATGAAATAAATATGCCATCTCTCAAGCTTAGCCTTTTGTAAACAACACTGTCATCTCAGATTTTCAAAATATGCTTCTCAACCATAGGAAAACAATAAGTTGTGTAAAAGTAGCTAGCTGGCGTAGAATTTAGCGTTAGCATTAGCGTTAGCATCCAGCACGCAACATTTCAACAAAAACATAAAAGCCTTCAAATAAAATCATTTACCTTTGAAGAACTTCTGATGTTTTCAATGAGGATACTCTCAGTTAGATAGCAGATGCTCAGTTTTTCCAAAAAGATTCTTTGTGTATTAGAAATAGCTCCGTTTTATACATCACATTTGGCTACCAAAAAAAAACGAAAATTCAGTCCTCAAAACGCGAACTTTTTTCCAAATTAACTCCATAATATCGACTGAAAACATGGCAAACGTTGTTTAGAATCAATCCTCAAGGTGTTTTTCACATATCTCTTCATTGATATATCGTTCTTGGAAGCATGGTTTCTCCCCTCAATCAAATGGAAAAGTACAAGCAGCTGGCAATTGCGCACCGAATTCCACGCAGGACACCAGGCGGACACTTGGAAAATGTAGTCTCTTATGGTCAATCTTCCAATGATATGCCTACAAATACGTCACAATGCTGCTAAGACCTTGGGGGAACGACAGAAAGTGTAGGCTCATTCCTTGCGCAATCACAGCCATATAAGGAGACAATGGAAAACAGAGCTTCAGAAATTCTGCTAATTTCCTGGTTGACGCATCATCTTGGTTTCGCCTGTAGAATGAGTTCTGGGGCACTTACAGACAATATCTTTGCAGATTCTGAAACTTCAGAGTGTTTTCTTTCAAAAACTGTCATGAATATGCATAGTCGAGCATCTTTTCGTGACAAAATATCGCGCTTAAAACGGGAACGTTTTTTATCCAAAAATGAAATAGCGCCCCTAGAGATCCAACAGGTTAACACCCAGAGGAACTTGTCAGTTTCACAAGGGTCCTTTCTTACAGGAGATCCCAGGCCAACCTGCAATGAGCCAGCTCCCCCCAACCCAGTTCAAGCCTCCAGTACCCCTTCCCCCCCCAAAATAAAAATAAAGCAAAACCAGTGTTAGATTAAAAAAAAAAAAATCTGCTTATTATTAGCGATGCCATGAAACGACTCAAGTGAAGAACGAGCAGTGGGGTGGGAGGTGTAGGATGGAGTTGTGGGGATGGTTCTCATGATTTTGGGGGGTATATTTTAAGTTATGTCTGTTGAAGTTATACATTCTTTTTTATTTGGAGCATGTACACATACGTTTTTGTTTCACCTGGATGTTTAAAAGAGGAAGTAGGATTAACAGTTGGCGTTGATTTAAAAACTTTTTTCAATTTAGTCACTAGTCATTGAACCTTGAGGAACACCAAAATGTACAGTTGATTTGTCAGAGGACAAACCATTCAGAGACAAACTGATATCTTTCCGACAGATAAGATCTGAACCAGGCCAGAACTTGTCCGTTTAGACCAATTTGGGTTTCCAATCTCTCCAAAAGAATGTGGTGATCGATGGTATCAAAAGCAGCACTAAGGTCTAGGAGAACGAGGACAGATGCAGAGCCTCGGTCTGATGCCATTAAAAGGTATTTACCACCTTCACAAGTGCAGTCCCAGTGCTATGATGGGGTTTAAAACCAGACTGAAGCATTTCATATACATTGTTTGTCTTCAGGAAGGCAGTGAGTTGCTGCGCAACAGCCTTTTCTAAAATTTTTGAGAGGAATGGAAGATTCGATATAGGCCGATAGTTTTTTATATTTTCGCGATCAAGGTTTGGCTTTTTCAAGAGAGGCTTTATTACTGCCACTTTTAGTGAGTTTGGTACACATCCGGTGGATAGAAAGACATTTATTATGTTCAACATAGGAGGGCCAAGCACAGGAAGCAGCTCTTTCAGTAGTTGGGATAGTTAGTAGTAGTTTAGTTGGAATCGGGTCCAGTATGCAGCTTGAAGGTTTAGAGCCCATGATTATTTTCATCATTGTGTCAAGAGATATAGTACTAAAACACTTGAATGTCTCTCTTGATCCTAGGTCCTGGCAGAGTTGTGCAAACTCAGGACAACTGAGCTTTGAAGGAATACGCAGATTTAAAGGAGTCCGTAATTGCCTTCTAATAATCATGATCTTTTCATCAAAGAAGTTCATTAATTTATTACTGCTGAAGTGAAAGCAATCCTCACTTGGGGAATGCTGCTTTTTAGTTAGCTTTGCGACAGTATCAAGAAGACATTTCAGATTGTTATTATTTTCCTCAATTAAGTTGGAAAAATAGGATGATCGAGCAGCAGTGAGGGCTCTTCGATACTGCACGGTATCGTCTTTCCAAGCTAGTCGCAAGACTTCCAGTTTGGTATGGCGCCATTTCCGTTCCAATTTTCTGGAAGCTTGCTTCATAGCTCTGGTATTTTCTGTATTCCAGGGAGCTAGTTACTCATGATAAATGTTTTTAGTTTTTAGGGGTGCAACTGCATCTAGGGTATTGCGCAAGGTTAAATTGAGTTCCTCAGTTAGGTGGTTAACTGATTTTTGTCCTCTGACACCCTTGGGTAGGCAGAGGGAGTCTGGAAGGGCATCAAGGAATCTTATAGCACGACTTTTGATAGCACGACTGTTGATTCTCCTTGGTTGGGGTCTGAGCAGATTATTTGTTGTAATTGCAAACGTAATAAAATGGTGGTCCGATATTCCAGGATCATGAGGAAAAACATTAAGATCCACAACATTTATTCCATGGGACAAAAATAGGTCCAGAGTATGACTGTGACAGTGAGTAGGTCGAGACACATGTTAGACAAAACCCACTGAGTCGATGATGGCTACGAAAGCCTTTTGGAGTGGGTCTGTGGACTTTTCCATGTGAATATTAAAGTCACCAAACATTTGAATATTATCTGCTATGACTACAAGGTCCGATAGGAATTCAGGGAACTCAATGAGGAACGCTGTGTATGGCCCAGGAGGCCTTAAACAGTAGCTATAAAAAGTGATGGAGTAGGCTGCATAGATTTCATGACTAGATGCTCAAAAGACGAAAACGCCATTTTTTTTTTGTAAATTGAAATTTGCTATCGTAAATGTTAGCAACACCTCCGCCTTTGCGGGATGCACGGGGGATATGGTCACTAGTGTAACCAGGAGGTGAGGCCTCATTTAACACAGTACATTCATCAGGCTTAAGCCATGTTTCAGTCAGGCCAATCACATCAAGATTGTGATCAGTGATTAGTTCATTGACTATAATTGCATTTGAAGCAAGGGATCTAACATTAAGTAGCCCTATTTTGAGATGAGAGGTATCACGATCCCTTTCAATAATGACAGGAATGGAGGAGTTCTTTATCCTAGTGAGATTGCTAAGGCGAACACCGCCATGTTCAGTTTTGCCCAACCTAGGTCTAGGCACAGACACGGTCCCAATGGGGATAGCTGAGCTGACTACACTGACTGTGCTAGTGGCAGACTCCACTAAGCTGGCAGGCTGGCTAACAGCCTGCTGCCTGGCCTGCACCCTATTTCATTGTGGAGCTAGAGGAGTTAGAAGAGGATATTCTACACAATGTATGGATGAAGCTCTTGATTTGGCATTGGGGAAAACATGAGATGAACTGCTACAAAAGAGACCCCCTAAAGCTAAAGAACACTCTGTAATGTCCACAACTACATATACTTTGGACTGGCGAAAAGTGGGAGATGTGGTCAAGAAACACTGGCATGTTTTATTTACACCTCAAATTGGTCCATGCCAACTACCAGCCACAAAAGAAAATCAGCCAGGCTCTTTTACGCCCTCTTCCAAATGGTAGCTATATATGTGAAGGTTGCGCACAGTGCAACAACATGATGTGTGTGAATATTTCTGCCACCCACATACAGGAAAACGGTTCCAAATAAATGACATTATTACATGCTCCACCGCCCATGTTATCTACATTATTAAATGTCCATGTGGGCTGTGCTATGTAGGTAAAACTTCTCGTTCTCGCAAACAGAGAATCATTGAACATTAAAGTTCAATTTGGAGAAACGACAGGGATTATACAGTCGCAATAGATTTTAATGACCTAAAACCTGATATTTCAAACTTTTTAGATTTTGTGGCATAGAAAAAGTTAAGATATCAGACAGGGGAGGTGATATAAATAATACTCTGAGTAAAAGAGAATGTTTTTGGATTTTCACCTCCAGACATTATTTCCTAAAGGTCTCAATGATGAAATGTCTATGTATGTTATGTTGTAAATTTGAACATGAATTATGCTCCAATTTCAGATTACTCTGACATTTTTCTTACACTGTACACAATGATTTATGAAAGCTTGCTTGGTAGGTCGATGTCCTCATTGTGGTTTTACAGACGTGTTCAATACATTTTAGGGAAAACACATTATTTGAATATTTCTCAAATGCATATTGTTATATTTGGTAGCACTTATTTCGTTTTCCTTGGCATCCAACCAATTTTGATGCGTGGAAAGGATGTGGGTGTGGCTTGGTCTACAAAATGTGCTAATTTAAAAAAACACACAAAAGCCCTGACGAAGGTCGTGAGGCCGATACGTAAAGCTGATTAAAGATCAGTGATATGATCAAGAGCAGTGTGCGGATTCCTTCTTCTTTGTCCTCATCTTATCCGGCTGTTGCCATCCACCTGCAAAAAAGATATCTCAGATGTGCGAGTGCCTTTTGAATTTGACTTTACAAACAGCAAGAGAGCTTAATTGAAGTCTATTTCTTTAGAGCCTAGACCTATATAAAATAACTTAACTGGCTGAGGTAGGCTATAAATCCTCTTGAAACTCTGGGGGCAGTATCACATTTTTGGATGAAAAACGTTCCCGTTTTAAACAAGATATGTCTCGACTATGCATATAATTGACAGATTTGGAAAGAAAACACTCTGACGTTTCCAAAACTGCAAAGATATTGTCTGTGAGTGCCACAGAACTAATGCTACAGGCGAAACCAAGATGAAATTTCATACAGGAAGTGCGCCAGATTTTGAATCTGCTGTGTTCGAATGTCTCCTTATATGGCTGTGAATGCGCCAGGAATGAGCCTACACTTTCTGTCGTTTCCCCAAGGTGTCTGAAGCATTGTGACGTATTTGTAGGCATATCATTGGAAGATTGACCATAAGAGACTACATTTACCAGGTGTCCGCTTGGTGTCCTCCGTCGAAATTATTGCGTAATCTCCAGCTGCGTGCATTTTTCCATTTGGTTCAGAGGAGAAACCAAACTGCCACGAGTGATTTATCATCGAATAGATATGTGAAAAACACCTTGAGGATTGATTCTAACAACGTTTGCCATGTTTCTGTCGATATTATGGAGTTAATTTGGAAAAAAGTTAGGCATTGTAATGACTGAATTTTCGTTTATTTTTCTTAGCCAAACGTGATGAACAAAACGGAGCGATTTCTCCTACACAAATAATATTTTTGGAAAAACTGAACATTTGCTATAAAACTGAGAGTCTCCTCATTGAAAACATCCAAAGTTCTTCAAAGGTAAATTATTTTATTTGAATGCTTTTCTTGTTTTTGTGAAAATGTTGCCGGCTGAATGCTAGGCTTAATTTTATGCTAGCCATCAATACTCTTGCACAAATGCTTGTGTAGCTATGGTTGAAAAGCATATTTAGAAAATCTGAGATGACAGTGTTGTTAACAAAAGGCTAAGCTTGTGAGCCAATATTTATTTCATTTCATTTGCAATTTTCATGAATAACAACTGCAACTGGTCAAAAATGTAGCATCCTACATAAAACAATAATTGAAAGAAAAAAAGTCTGCACGTTGGAACTAAAACAATGTAACTGAAACGAAAGCGCACATTTGTAATTCCCAAACTCTAAAAGTAATTGGAAAGGTAGATGCAAATTATGTGTGACATTGTGGTTACAGTAAAGAATGTTGCCCATCATGCAAATGATTCCTATTAGCAGTACAACATGCTTTTATAAGCCTAGCTACTGCTGTGAAAATCCCTCAACTTGCAATGTATTTGATGCTTAAGTACTCTAAAGTGTTACATTTCTAACTCAAAACATTATTTCTTCATAACCATCTTAATGCTTTCGTTAATCTTCTTGATCGTCTTCCTTTTTTTCTGTAGCAATTTTGAGCAAATTGCTCAAGGGCCACGGTTGATTCTCATGTGAAGATGACGTTATTGAATGTCTCGCCAGCTTTGATCCATGCCTGGGCCTGCAGGACGCAAAGTTATTTGTTTGTCAGACTAATCATTGGGTCGAAACTACAGAACAGTACAAAAGAAGCTAACACACATGGTTAATGTTCTGAGAATTAAAAAAATATACATATAATATATATATACAGTGGGGCAAAAAAGTATTTAGTCAGCCACCAATTGTGCAAGTTCTCCCACTTAAAAAGATGAGAGAGGCCTGTAATTTTCATCATAGGTACACTTCAACTATGACAGACAAAATTAGAAAAAAAATCCAGAAAATCACATTGTAGGATTTTTAATGAATTTATTTGCAAATTATGGTGGAAAATAAGTATTTGGTCAAGAACAAAAGTTTCTCAATACTTTGTTATATATCCTTTGTTGGCAATGACAGAGGTCAAATGTTTTCTGTAAGCCTTCACAAGGTTTTCACACACTGTTGCTGGTATTTTGGCCCATTCCTCCATGCAGACTTCCTCTAGAGCAGTGATGTTTTGGGGCTGTTGCTGGGCAACATGGACTTTCAACTCCCTCCAAAGATTTTCTATGGGGTTGAGATCTGGAGACTGGCTAGGCCACTTCAGGACCTTGAAATGCTTCTTACGAAGCCACTCCTTCGTTGCCCGGGAGGTGTGTTTGGGATCATTGTCATGCTGAAAGACCCAGCCACATTTCATCTTCAATGCCCTTGTTGATGGAAGGAGGTTTTCACTCAAAATCTCACGATACATGGCCCCATTCATTCTTTCCTTTACACGGATCAGTCGTCCTGGTCCATTTGCAGAAAAACAGCCCCAAAGCATGATGTTTCGACCCCCATGCTTCACATAGGTATGGTGTTCTTTGGATGCAACTCATTCTCCCAATCGTCTTCTGGATCATCCAAATGCTCTCTAGCAAACTTCAGACGGGCCTGGACATGTACTGGCTTAAGCAGGGGGACACGTCTGGCACTGCAGGATTTGAGTCCCTGGCAGCGTAGTGTGTTGCTGATGGTAGGCTTTGTTACTTTGGTCCCAGCTCTCTGCAGCTCATTCACTAGGTCCCCCCGTGTGGTTCTGGGATTTTTGCTAACCGTTCTTGTGATCATTTTGACCCCACGTGGTGAGATCTTACGTGGAGCCCCAGATCGAGGGAGATTATCAGTGGTTTTGTACGTCTTCCATTTCCTAATAATTGCTCCCACAGTTGATTTCTTCAAACCAAGCTGCTTACCTATTGCAGATTCAGTCTTCCCAGCCTGGTGCAGGTCTACAATTTTGTTTCTGGTGTCCTTTGGCAGCTCTTTGGTCTTGGCCATAGTGGAGTTTGGAGTGTGACTGTTTGAGGTTGTGGACATGTGTCTTTTATACTGATAACAAGTTCAAACAGGTGCCATTAATACAAGTAACGAGTGAAGGACAGAGGAGCATCTCAAAGAAGAAGTTACAGGTCTGTGAGAGCCAGAAATCTTGCTTGTTTGTAGGTGACCAAATACTTTTTTTCCACCATAATTTGCAAACAAATTCATTAAAAATCCTACAACGTGATTTTCTGGAATTTTTTTTTTTTCTTCATTTTGCCTGTTGATGATGAGAATTACAGGCCTCTCTCATCTTTTTAAGTTTGAAAACATGCACAATTGGTGGCTGACTAAATACTTTTTTGCCCCACATAAAACATTTCTTACCGAGCCGTGATGCCCTCGGATTACACATTGCCTTTGCTGATCACTCATCATCTTCATTCATCAGTGAGTCGACGGCTTGAATAATCATTGACTCACTCACGGGTTGAAAAGGGCGAGGAACGAGTTGGAGTCACAATCCATGCCAGGAACACCTGTGAGCTCTGGAACTCCATCTCCGACATGCAGAGTCAACATGCAGTATGTGGCGGGTTCATCAGGTTCAGTTCACCCTGATATTTCCATTCCTCTTCTGACAACAGAACTTGACCAACTGCTCACCAGGCACAGCAAGGGCTGCCAGGACCATTATGCTGTTCTGCTATTCCATGGATGTGTAACCGAAGAGAGATACCATGAGTGGGCACAGAATACATAGCCTTCCCGCTGTGGCCGTCTATTTTAGCACCGTTTCGCGCTGCTATGAGACAAGCACGACAAAGGGATTCTTTAGCTAAATAGCCCAGTACTGTACTGCCGGACATCACGTTGTATTTTCCGTTCCATCCTAACAGAAACCCAGAGGGTTTTTTGTTTTCATGGAATAGAAACATCATAATATTAATCAAATTATTTAAGCAAATACCAGTCAAAAGTTTGAGGACACCTACTCATTCAAGGATTTTTCTATATTTGAGCTATTTTCTACATTGTAGAATAATAGTGAAGACATCATCATTATGAAATAACACATATGGAATCAGTTAAGAAAAAACTCTTTGAACCGCGGTCTCCCGTGTGCCCCGCAGTCTGTAGTACAGACATGGCCTGCTCTCCCTTATGTAAGGAATTAGGCACTTTAGCATGTTTACTACAGTATGTACTGTAGACTGCACAGTAGACTAATAAACAAATAAACACATTTTGTCAATAAAATAATGATAAAATATACTCTTTCAAAATGCAGATGTTGATTTACTTATGGATCCATTACAAATTTCTATGGGAGTACATATAACTTATTAACAGAAATATTGGAACAAAGTTGTCTAATGAAGGCAAACAATTTAGAATCCTCCAATCCTCTTATGCTGTAGCCTACTCCCAACTGTAATGTTGTACGTCGCTATATTTTCCATTCCACCCTAACGAAAACCCTGAGGGTTTCTTTTTTGTTCTTCTCTGAAAAGAAGCACCATAATAATAATCAAATTAATTATTTCTTAAAATCGATCACATATACTATGTTATTACAAAAAGGTTCCAAATTATCTGGTTATGCCAACAGGGAATACTGTCAAATGCTTCTCAAAGATGCCCTCTGGTGGTCAAACTATCAATTACTTGCAGTAACAGGAAAAATGGCTGATAATTAAATGACGTGCCACAGAATGCTGCGGCAGCACGTAAGGTATGCCGCAGTATGAATCAACTTTTAAAAGGACAAACCACTGTGGCTCAGCCCACCAGCCTACACTGAATTGAGAATTATCTTTTGTAATTCAAATAGTCTAATCTGCACCGTCAGGAGGTTTGATCAGACTTCCATTGCACCCGCTTTGTCAAAATTTGCACTCCATGATAGCCAGCCAAATGCTTTTCCAACTGCAGCTAGCACCTCTGGTCTAGGAAAAGAAAATGGCCTGCTTCAAGTTGTCCCAAATCTGTTGTCCAATGTAATGCAAACGTTTTTTGGGGTACACCAAACTGAATGGGAATGGTTGCCGCTACTGAATGGGAATGGTTTCCGCTACTGAATGGGAATGGTTGCCCCTACTGAATGGGAATGGTTGCCGCTACTGAATGGGAATGGTTGCCGCTACTGAATGGGAATGGGTGCCGCTACTGAATGGGAATGGTTGCCGCTACTGAATGGGAATGGTTGCCCCTACTGAATGGGAATGGTTGCCGCTACTGAATGGGAATGGTTGCCGCTACTGAATGGGAATGGTTGCCGCTACTGAATGGGAATGGTTGCCCCTACTGAATGGGAATGGTTGCCGCTACTGAATGGGAATGGTTTCCGCTACTGAATGGGAATGGTTGCCCCTACTGAATGGGAATGGTTGCCGCTACTGAATGGGAATGGTTGCCGCTACTGAATGGGAATGGTTGCCGCTACTGAATGGGAATGGTAGCCGCTCATGAATGGGAATGTTTGCTGCTACTGTATTAATGTTAGGTATTTCAAAATGTTCAGTGGTGATAAATACAAACTATTAAACTGCTCTTTAGTTCCAAAATCCTCCCATTTTCTTATCGAAAAGCTACTGGCTACTATCAAGTATCAAAGATAGTTTTGAAAAGTTGATGGAAGATGGTAAAAAAGATAACTTGCGGTTGAAGGCTATTCGACTTCTTCTGTGGCATTTAACCAGTTCACATGTACCAACACACATACCAACACACGGTTGTGATCCTTCTACAGTGGTCCCTGTAGTGTACGATCAAACCAGTGTGAGTAGAATGCTGATTTAGAACGGACAGTTTCAAATGACGCAACAATCAGCATTTGAGCTGGCCACACTTTTTTCAGTGGCATTTTGCACAAACACAGTCCTTACAAAGTTATGTCCAGAATGTGAGCAGCTTATTTTTTGTTGCAATGTTCAGACATTCACGGAAGTATCTACAGCATAACACAATCATCCAAACCGGAAAATGTTTGGCTAAATTTATCCTAGCTCTAACTGAGGAAAGATTGACATAACAGAAGTGGTCATATTTTCATAACTCCCGCTGACAAACTACAATTTGAATTAGCTAATAGAAATGACTATTTACAATTAATCACATCACGGGTGAGCTCACCAATGATCGAAATAATTTAGTAAAACACTCTAGAAATCGAAAGTAATCCGACGATGGTTAGTTTGTGTGCCCTGCCATGCTTTTTTCCCCTCACAGAAACCAAAGATAACAAGAGGAGACAAGATGAGTTTGGTCTGTTTATAGTATGCATGTTTAAGGGGGGGTGTCGTCCACCATCGTTCACATCCCACCCTTAATTTCTGGAGTCCTCAAAAAATGAGTGAACCCATACTCACCTCATTTTGTAATAGCATCTTTGGTCCAACAGACGATTACGTGAAACCCAGAATGCATTGTATGTCAACAAACATGGCTACACACAGCTGGAATTAGCCTAGCTCATCATAATCAGTACAACCTTCAATAAAGTATTTTACACAGATAATATGTGCCCATTACAATCTATGCAAGAATCGGAATGCATGCAAACAATTGGGAAGTGCTTGGGTAATTTTGTCCTGGTCTGTAATGTTCGTCGTCTTTCTCTGATGAGGAGTAAGATAGATCGGACCAATTTGCAGCATGGTAAGATTCCATAATTTAATAAGAAAACTGAACACTACCAAATACTAAACAAACAACGTGAAACAAACGAACCAGTCCCTTGTGGCACAAACACAGAAAATAAACACCCACGAAACCCAGGTGGAAAAAGGCTGATTCTTATGATTCTTAATCAGAGACAACTAACGACACCTGCCTCTGATTGAGAACCACACTAGGCCGGACACAAAAACCAACATAGAAAAACAAACAGACTGCCCACCCCAACTCACGCCCTGACCATATTAAAACAAAGACAAAACAAAGAAACTAAGGTCAGAACGTGACAGTACCCCCCTCCCCAAAGGTGCGGACTCCGGCCACAAAACCTGAACCTATGGACCCCACTTCACCATAGTTTTTGTCCGCCTCCTCAACCACCCCCGTGGCCTCTTATGAGCGGCGACCCTCGCCGCCGACCTCGGACTGGTGACCCTCGCCACGGGTCCCGAATGGACGGGAGACTCCGGCAACGCAAAAGTAAAAATGACTGTTTTTATGAGAATGAATGAGGAGGCGGAACACACCTCAATTCAAACTGTTCTTAGAAAATAAGAAAAAATCAGTTGAAATAGAAGTTGAAAAAGACTATAAATAAAAACAGGCTACAGTGCCTTGCGAAAGTATTCGGCCCCCTTGAACTTTACGACCTTTTGCCACATTTCAGGCTTCAAACATAAAGATATAAAACTGTATTTTTTTGTGAAGAATCAACAACAAGTGGGACACAATCATGAAGTGGAACGACATTTATTGGATATTTCAAACTTTTTTTTAACAAATCAAAAACAGAAAAATTGGGCGTGCAAAATTATTCAGCCCCTTTACTTTCAGTGCAGCAAACTCTCTCCAGAAGTTCAGTTAGGATCTCTGAATGATCCAATGTTGACCTAAATGACTAATGATGATAAATACAATCCACCTGTGTGTAATCAAGTCTCCGTATAAATGCACCTGCACTGTGATAGTCTCAGAGTTCCGTCAAAAGCGCAGAGAGCATCATGAAGAACTGGATACTGTTGTGAAGAAGTTTAAAGCCGGATTTGGAGTATTTCCCAAGCTTTAAACATCCCAAGGAGCACTGTGCAAGCGATAATATTGAAATGGAAGGAGTATCAGACCACTGCAAATCTACCAAGACCTGGCCGTCCCTCTAAACTTTCAGCTCATACAAGGAGAAGACTGATCAGAGATGCAGCCAAGAGGCCCATGATCATTCTGGATGAACTGCAGAGATCTACAGCTGAGGTGGGAGACTCTGTCCATAGGACAACAATCAGTCGTATATTGCACAAATCGGGCCTTTATGGAAGAGTGGCAAGAAGGAAGCCATTTCTTAAAGATATCCATAAAAAGTGTCGTTTAAAGTTTGCCACAAGCCACCTGGGAGACACACCAAACATGTGGAAGAAGGTGCTCTGGTTAGATGAAACCAAAATTGAACTTTTTGGCAACAATGCAAAACGTTATGTTTGGCGTAAAAGCAACACAGCTCATCACCCTGAACACACCATCCCCACTGTCAAACATGGTGGTGGCAGCATCATGGTTTGGGCCTGCTTTTCTTCAGAAGGGACAGGGAAGATGGTTAAAATTGATGGGAAGATGGATGGAGCCAAATACAGGACCATTCTGGAAGAAAACCTGATGGAGTCTGCAAAAGACCTCAGACTGGGACGGAGATTTGTCTTCCAACAAGACAATGATCCAAAACATAAAGCAAAATCTACAATGGAATGGTTCAAAAATAAACATATCCAGGTGTTAGAATGGCCAAGTCAAAGTCCAGAATCTGTGGAAAGAACTGAAAACTGCTGTTCACAAATGCTCTCCATCCAACCTCACTGAGCTCGAGCTGTTTTGCAAGGAGGAATGGGAAAAAATGTCAGTCTCTCGATGTGCAAAACTGATAGAGACATACCCCAAGCGACTTACAGCTGTAATCGCAGCAAAAGGTGGCGCTACAAAGTATTAACTTAAGGGGGATGAATAATTTTGCACGCCCAATTTTTCAGTTTTTGATTTGTTAAAAAAGTTTGAAATATCCAATAAATGTCGTTCCACTTCATGATTGTGTCCCACTTGTTGTTGATTCTTCACAAAAAAAATACAGTTTTATATCTTTATGTTTGAAGCCTGAAATGTGGCAAAAGGTCGCAAAGTTCAAGGGGGCCGAATACTTTCGCAAGGCACTGTACGTGCTTTGGTTAAAGGGCAGCGCGGAATAAATGTCCTGTTGCGTAACAATCACATTCTGGAATGGAGAGAACGTTCTAACATCACGTGCATAAATAAACTCACGCTGGGGCGACCATTAGAGATATTTGGAACTCACGCAAGAAAGGGTTAATAGTTGCCGTGGGTGAGGGAGTTTAGGGAGTGGCACTAATTGCTAAAAAGGAACCGTTTGTAGTGCCTCAAATACAGTATATTAAATCAATGGCTTAAATGTAGGCTATTTTTGGGCATAATCAATATCATTAATACTTAAACTATAACTTCTTAGGTTTATCACTTTTTGTCATCCTCAATGATTTTAAATGCATTATGTCCACATGTGGTTGTATTGTGTTTTAAATTGGCAAATACATCAAATCAATAAAATTCCAACAAATGTAGGGTATTAATATAAATTACTAAAACAGCTTGTGGCCTCTGGCTGACAGTGGTTAGCTGGAAGGTTGCAGACGAATATGAGATGATAGAAATTCCTTGCTATTGTCTTTCAAATTACCTCATGGCTGGATGGCTCACCAAAGGCGGAATTTTTTTTGCATACTGGGCAGCACGCCAGCTACGTATCGAAATATACATTGAGCTGGTGAAGCAGCTCACCAACTTCAGCTGATCAAGCTGTATTTTCCAGCAGTGAAGTCTGTGGCTAAATAAAATCAGGCCAATAACCCACTCTGCCACCCTGCGTGGTACTTTACTCTAATGTAGCATCCAGCCAACCAGGCATCCTACCCACCCAGTGTCTTATCTTAATGAGTCCTACTCAGCCTCTATCTCTGTATGCTCGTCACGTAGCCTGCCTCACTGCATTTTGTTTATTTGTTCATTATCTCTTATGTTTCTCTAATAAGCCAACATGACAAAAATTATATAGTGAATACTACTGTAGGAATACTATAGTTTTCACTGTAGTGTTTTTTGCAGAATTTACTGAAGTTATTATTGGCACAGCTCACACACAAATACGTAAAAAAAAATATGAAAACACAGAGAAACAAACAACAGTCAGGCATAAATAGTACCCTCCCCCCCACCCAGGGGAGAAATTATATGGAATTGTTCACTATGGTGAAAGCCTCAGGATGAAACTACTTCTGAAACGCGCAGAGAGATGATCGAAGCGAAGGTGAAGCGGGTGATCCGGGATAGTGCAATCCTTCAGAAGGGAGAGTTGACAAGGACAAATTGTTGTGATATTTGAGAGTTTGCTGCATTGTGAGCGCATTGTGGTAACAGATGCTGCAATTGATGAGTAGTGGTTCAATTATGCTCCAGTACAGTAGCAGAAGGAGTTTGGGTTTTGACGGACAGGTTACGCATACGTCTGATGACAGACAGATGCTGCTGTGGTTTCTTAATCATTTCAGTGGTGGGTTGTTCGAAGATGAGCTTGTGGTCTATTGTTATTGCAAGATATTTGAATGAAGAAACCATTTCGATGGCCTCTCTGTTAATGAGGAAGTTGATAGTTATTACTTTATGTTGGTAGGACTGGGTTCTGACCAGAGAGTTAAGCACTTCTGCTCTTTTCTCTAACCCGTAACCTCTAACCTTTCTCACTTAAGAGTGGCACAAATTGGGATATGGGGGAGGGGATTGGGCTGGGTAGATGCAAACGGTACACTGTAGTATTTACCATAGTTAAAAATGTAGTGTTTTTGCAGATATTTCTGTAGTTTTACTACAGTTTTAATACTGTAGTATTGACTATAGTATTTTACAGTATATTGCAACATTATATACTAAGTACTACACATGATCGAGGGATACTACAGTGTGAAGTTTAGTATTCTAGAGTATACTACAGTTTACAATATATATCTATAAGTACTGTAGTATTCTATAGTAAACTGTAGCATTTTTTTATGTGTGAGGTGTGGTTTGTGTGCGACACGCCGAGGGCTGAGGCATCCGCGGTAAATGTCTGAATAGAGCCACTGTCTCAGGCAAAAAGGCGGGCACCTCCGAGGGTAATGGGCCCACCCTCTGGCTGACAGGTCTAAAAGGGTGATTAACGGACTCCCCAGGGAGAAAGGCCATAGGGACTGGGAACCCCTGAGACATCTGACTAGTTTTCTCTCTCTTTTTTTTCTTGCGTCCCTCACCATCTCTCTCTTTCTTCTGTCTTTTGCTATCTCTACTTTATCGCTTTATCTATCTCTCTGCGATGGCTAATCTCTTTCTTTATATCTCTCTCTTTTTGTTATCTCTCTTAAGAAACACTCCATATATGCTGCTCTGTTGCTCCTCAAGATGGTGAGGCCCTATTTAAGTGTGTAAAAATATCTAAAAACAATGCCTATTTGTGGACACACATGCAGAAGAAAACATGCAGGCACAAGCTCATACAACTTGCATCAAAATACATTCTATCATTCATTTTTATCTTCTCTGCTTCCTATTATTATTCTCTATCGTGCGGTCCTTTAGCTTAACAACACACACACACACACACACACACACACACACGCACGCACGCACGCACGCACACACACACACACATACACGCACACACACACATACACGCACACACACACATACACGCACACACACACATACACATACACGCACACACACACACAGTGGAATGTAGTCATGGATGCCAAGAGGAGCCCATGTAAAATAATGTATCTTTCGTCTTTCTGTGATTCATAATTTTACTTCAATCAAATCAAATTTTATGTCACATGCGCTGAATACAAAAGGTGTAGGTAGACCTTACCGTGAAATGCTTACTTACAAGTAGTGTAAAGAAAATATTTTCTAAATAAACTAAAGTTTAAAAAAAAGTAACACAAGAAAATGATATAACAATAACAATGCTATATACAGGGGGTACCGGTACCGAGTCAATGTGCGGAGGTGCATAGACATGCATAGATAATAAAGAGCGAGTAGCAGCAGTGTCAATGTAAATAGTCCGGCTGGCCATTTGATTAATTGTTCAAGCAGTCTTATGGCTTGGGGGTAGACGCTGTTAAGGAGCCTTTTGGTCCTAGACTTGGCGCTCCGGTACTGCTTGCCATACGGTAGCATAGAGAACAGTCTATGACTTGTGACTGGAGTCTTTGACAATTTTTTGGCCCTTCCTCTGTCACAGCTTAGCATTTTGGTCCTGGATGTCAGGAAGCTTGACCCCAGTGATGTACTGGGATTTGGGTACTACCCTCTATAGCGCCTTAAGGTCAGATTTCGAGCAGTTGCCATACCAGGCGGTGATGCAACCGGTCAGGAAGCTCTCGATGGTGCAACTGTAAAACTTTTTGAGGATCTGGGGACCCATGCCAAATCTTTTCAGTCTCCTGAGGGGGAAAAGGTGTTGTTGTTCATTCTTCACAACTGTCTTAGTGTGTTTGGACCATGATAGTTTGTTAATGATGTGGACACCAAGGATCTTGAAACTTTCGACCCGCTCCACTTCTGCCAGTTTATGTTAATGGGTCCTGTTTTGATGCACTTATTGATGAAGCCGATGACTGAGGGGGTATACTCCTCAATGCCATTGGATGAATCCCGGAACATATTCCAGTCTGTGCTAGAAAAACAGTCCTGTAGCGTACAGTAACAAACGTTTCATCTGACCACTTCCGCATTGAGCGAGTCACGGGTACTTCCTGATTTAGTTTGTGCTTGTAAGCAGGAATCGGCCACTAGGAGCGTCGCTTCAGAATATTCAGAATATTCTTGTTTGCTTTTGGCCTTATACAGCTCGTTGTCTGCGGTCTTAGTGCCAGCAACCGTTTGTGGTGGTAAATAGATGGCTATGAATAATATAGATGAGAACTCTCTTGGTAGATGGAGTCGGCACATCGTTGCCCATGAAAGTTAGACTAGCGAGAAAGCATTTTAGCCAGGTAGCCTAGGACAACAAAAACTAAAAGAGTGTACTGTTTGACAGAGTCATACACCGTTTCAGTAACATGAAAGAGAAGGATGTCATTGGCATTTCTCTACAAGTAGGGTGAGTCAACATGTTTTTTCTACTAGCAAGCATGCACACATCCATGCGCGCACACACACACACACACACACGCACACACAGACACACACGCACACACAGACACACACGCACACACGCACACACGCACACACAGACACAACTATGTCTTACTATACTTGTGAGGATTTTTTGTGACCAACATTTGATTCCCATTCAAAATCCAATTTACCCTTACCCTAAAGATAAACATAACCCTAACTCTTAGCCTTAACCAGTAACCCAATATCCTAATTCTAATTCTTACCACTAAGCCTAAAATAGCAATTTTACAAGTGAGGACTGTGAAATTTCCTCACTTCTCTGAATTTTAGTTGGTGTACTATTCTTGGTGTACTATTCTTTTGGTACTCACAAATATAGTAAAATGTGTCCACACACACTATCAAAATCCCCATGTTGTGTGCTGGGAGGTGGCACAGCCACAATCCATCAACATATTATTCTGTGATGTGTCCCATATATTTTGAGCTCACTGTCTTCCTCCTCGAAGAAGGTTTTCAACAAAAGCAGCTCTAATTTTTCCCAGACAGAAGGAGAATAAGTCGAGTTCAATCTCCATCTGAACAAGAAGGCCTATTTTATCAAGCTATATAAAGGCCAGGTTGATGGAGTTCTAAAAATATGGCGGTCTTAAATTTCTAGACATAGCCAGTTCTAATAAAAGAAGGATGCCGCACTGATTGTTCCACTTTTTTGCACTAATGTGCTCTCTATGCATGTCCTGAATCCCAATGGGGCTGCCTTGTTCACTCTACCTCTTCCCTTTTCCCTCGCTCTCTAATTTTCTCTCTCTCTTTCTTCTTTCGTCTCTCTCGCTCTTTCTCTCTCTTCCTTCACCTCCCCTCTCTAGTATATCGCTCTCTTTCTCCCTCCCACGACGTTGTAGACCAAATTCATTCTACAATGTTTGAACCCCCTCCCCCACCCCCCAGTCTTGCCCTGTCTTCTTCTTTGTCTTCTCCAACAGACAGGGTGACATCATCAAACCTTTGCCACAGCTAATTACAATCACAAATCCTCATCTAATTAATCTTGCCTGTAATCTACATTAGCGGCTGCCTGGGCCATAACTTTCCCCTGGCAGAATGTTTATATTGTTTAACACTACTCCACTGTGACATATGGTGATGATGATGGATGATAATGATGATAGAGATGAGGAGGCTGAGGCTGGAAGATGACGCACACCATGGTTTGGTTGGTGGAGAGTTCTTGACCAATAAGAGAGGGGATTGGGGTTAAAGCCCAGCTGGGAGGGGTTAAACGGTTTCTGTTCAGCTGAATTCCAATCCTCCTTTTGAAATGGAAATACAGTATAAGCACAAAACGTTATATGAAATCCTAGATGATGTGAAAGCACCATTGTTACTCTCATAAATACTCATTAAAACACCCTTCCCCCTCCCACTTTTTCTCCACTTCCTTAGTTCTTCCTCCTCTCCCCACATCCTCTCATCATTAGCTGTGTTTTTGTGTTCTCAGATGAAGGGGGAGAGGAGTGGAGCGTTTGTAGTTTGGCACCTTGTTTTCAAATCACTGACCTTCATCAAACATTTGCTCTCAGTGTGCTTGCAGCTAGGAGCAACGCCAAGCAACATATTAAGATAATGTGACACTTAATGCTCTGCATCCCAGGCATCTGTCATGACCACTGGCTCATGTTCTCGCTGGGGAGTCACCATGTGGGTCGCCACTTCAGGAACGAACCGACGTGGGCAGGCGGACCATCCACCTCATCCTCTTTTAATGGTACCCTGTCAATCACACACACACACACTCACACTCTCTCTCACACACAAACACACACATACCCTCTCAACCTTGACTCCTTCTCCTTTATTTCACAGCGTCGAATAGTAGCACATGTTTATCGTTACCCACTGTTATTGCTATATCTGGAGTTTGGAAGTTTGATCGTTTGCCATATGGTGTGTGTGTGTGTGTGTGTGTGTGTGTACAGGTTGTAAAGGCTCATTGTGCTTTTGATAGTAAAACAAAGGAGACAAGGTGACACATTTCAGGGTTAGGGTAAATCTAAGTTAATTCCAGGAAGTCGGTTGTACTTTTTAATTGATCATTCTTGTCTATGAGTACATTTTTGTCATTAATGTTATGCTGGAATCAACATGAATTCTCAAACCTAGAGTTTAGTATGCGGTGGATTGAGCTATAAAATGGTGACTTAATGTCTTTGTTATTTTATTATCTTTGAACACCTGTTGCACTGTGTGAGTAAACGGCAGTATTTTCTTTTCTTCTGGGTTGTTTGATCGTTGGACGTCCTTCAATGGCTTGTGTTGTGTGCATGCCAGTGAATGACTGTTATAATGCGAGGACTTTATGCATTGTTTAATTTCTTAAACTTGCTTTTTTGTTCTAATATTTGTACATTTTCATGGTTGTGCTCGTTGACATTTGAACATCCCAGGGAGTCTCGATAAGTTGGCTAGATGCCAGACAGTCGTCCCTTTTTCCTCTCCTTTGTATTTTTTTTGTTCAACTTTTTGACTGAGCATGAATTTATAAATTGAAAAAGCTGTGCAAAAAAATGACCTTAATCCTCTCTCTCTCTCTCTCTCTGCGGCAGGAAACATTCTGGCGTCGACTGGGACTGGGTTTATATCCACCATCTGTTGCATTTTTCATTAACAAAATCTATTCCTCCGTTTATTTAACCATGCATGCTCAGACAATGCCACCATTGCTACCATCGCACCACCAAATTGACTTGGAAAACCACTGAAAACCCAATCTCAGTATAAACTCACAATAAAAAACATCCTCCCTGATTGTTTGAATAACACGTATATTCATTATAAAGGATTAGAGAGTGGAAATTAGTAAGCAAATTCAGATTGCAGAGGTCAAGGTGGATTGGATGAGAATGTCGAGGTTTAACTGCATCAAATGTCAAAACTTATTGGGACACATTTTTTGTTCAACTTAAGTAAGTAATACATACAGTACCTACTCATTGTAGAATAGTAGTGAAGATATCAAAACTATTAAATAACTCATATGGAATCAAGTAGTAACCCAAACTTATATTTTATATTTGAGATTCTTAAAAGTAACCACCGTTTGCCTTGATGACAGCTTTATACACTCTTGGCATTCTCTCAACCAGCTTCATGAGGTGCATTTCAATAGGTGTGCGTTGTTAAAAATTAATGTGTGGAATTTCTTTCCTTCTTAATGCGTTTCAGCCAATCAGTTGTGTTGTGACAAGGTAGGGGTGGTATACAGAAGATAGCCCTATTTGGTAAAAGACCAAGTCCATATTATGGCAAGAACAGCTAAAATAAGCAAAGCGAAACGAAAGTTATTCCTAACTTTAAGACAGGGGTTGGCAATTCCAGTTCTCGAGGGCCTGATTGTTGTCACAGTTTTGCCCCAGCCTCAGCTAACACACCTGACTCCAATAATCACCTATTCATTATCTTCTGTTTAGAATGCAATTTGATTAATCAGCTGTGTTTGCTAGGGATGGAGAAAAAATTTGACACCAGGAGGACTGGAGTTGCCCACCCCTGCTTTAAGACATGAAGGTCAGTCAATACAGAAAATGTCAAGAACTTTGAAAGTTTTTTCAAGTGCAGTCACAAGAACCGTCAAGCGCTATGATGAAACTGGCTCTCATGAGTACTGCCACAGGAAGGAAACACCCAGAGTTACCTCTGCTGCAGAGATTAAGTTTATTCGAGTTACCAGCCTCAGAAATTGCAGCCCAAATAAATGCTTTACAGAGTTCAAGTAAAAGACACATCTCAACATCAACTGTTCAGAGGAGACTGCTTGAATCAAGAGACTCGCTTGGGCCAAGAAACACGAGCAATGGACATTAGAGCGGTGGAATCTGTCCTTTGGTCTGGTGAGTCCATATTTTCGATTTTTGGTTCCAACTGCCGTGTCTTTGTGAGATGCAGAGTAGGTGAACAGATGATCTCCGCTTGTGTGATTCCCACCATGAAGCATGGAGGAGGAGGTGTGATGGTGTGGGGGTGTTTTTCTGATGACACTGCCTGTGATTTATTTAGAATTCAAGATACACTTAATTAGCATGGCTACCACAGCATTCTGCAAGGATACGCCATCCCATCTGTTTTACGCTTAGTGGGACTATCATTTGTTTTTCAACGGGATAATAAGCCAACACAACTCCAGGCAGTGGTAGGGCTATTTGACCAAGAAGGAGAGTGAAGGAGTGCTGCATCAAATGACCTCGCCTCCACAATCACCAGACCTCAACCCAATTGAGATGGTTTGGGATTATTTGGTCCGCAGAATGAAGGAAAAGCAGCTAACAAAATGCTCAGCATATGTGGGAACTCCTTCAAGACTGTTGAAAAAGCATTCCAGGTTATGCTGGTTGAGAAAATACCAAGAGCGTGCAAAGTTGTCATCGAAGCAAATGGTGACTACTTTGAAGAATCTAAAATCTAAAATATATTTTAATTTGTTGAACACTTTTTTTGTTACTACATGATTCCATATGTGTTATTCCATAGTGTTGATGTCTTAACTATTATTCTTCAATGTAGACAATAGTAAAAATAAAGGAAACCCTTGAATGAGTAGGTGTGTCCTTACTTTTGACTGGTACTGTATATTTAGAAGTAGATTGGATAATGAAAATAGATAAGCAGTTAGATTCAGCTTGCAGGGCCTGAAAGGGACGTTTGTGTATGATTGAGAATATCTGTTTAATTGTATGAAATTTAAAAACTTTGTCTCTTTGGTTAAACTTTTGATTTTGTTGAAAGTTGACATTTTCAGAGTCACCTTCATTCACCGAATACATTTGCATGTACAGGAATTTGACTCTGAAATGGTGCTGCCGCAATAAACAGAAAACATTGACAGACAATAAAGAGAGTATACGGACAAAATATAGACACAGAATTTACACAATCCACATACAGTAGAGTTATGTACACTATACACACTGAAGCTAAAAACTATAGACAAGACCCCTCAAACTCAACTCTGCCTTTTTCATTGTTCCCCTCTAATCAGGGACTGATTTAGACCTGCAATTAATCATTAGGTAGAACAGAAAACCAGCCGATTCCGGACCTCGTAGGGTAAGAGTTGAAAACCCCTGGACTAGACTATAAGCATTAAGCTACATTATAACGTATGTATGTAGAGATGTATGAATGAAACTATTTTGCAGGATGATGTGCCATGAGGGAAATACATGTGTTAGAGATAGTCCTTGGCAGAGTGGGGTGAAAAAATCAGTTTAAAGAGCAATGCGCATTTCTAGGATGAAAATGCAGGGTGCATAGTCCACGTTGTTCTACTTCTGCTTGTCTAACAACTGAACTCAGAATCTAAACTGCTACTAAGGTAACCAAATGTTATTTGCAGAATTACAGGTGATACCAAAGTATACAACACGTATGCTCCTTTAAGCTATTTGTTCCATTTTAAACCAATGAGAAGTTATTTATTTCCAACAAAGTGGCTACCCAGACAGTATACATCATGTCATCATTCTCTGATGGGATTATTGATCTCTCACACTCTCCTCATATCTCAAATGTTTCACCATCACAACTAAATGAGACAGATATAATCAAAATGCCCAGAACAGATCATTAGAAATATTTGGGAGCCAGACTGTATGCCTAAAGACTTATACTATAACATAGCCTTTTTGATATTGATTCCGGCATATAAGGGGATTCAAATGCTAAACAGCTGATAAAGACATGTTTTATGTATTTAAATCACTCACTATTAAAGGGAAACTTCATCTCTAAACACTATTTGGGGTGTTTTTCAAGTCTCCCTACATAAAATTCAGTGACGAGAGGGTGTTTCAGACATACAACATACATAAAGTATGTTGACACCCCTTCAAATGAGTGGATTCGGATATTTCAGCCACACCTGTTGCTGACAGGTGAATAAAATTGAGAACACAGCCATGTAATCTCCATAGACAAACATTTGGAATTAGAATCTCCTAACGGAGATCAATGACTTTCAATGTGGCACCGTCATAGGATGCCACCTTTCCAACAAGTCAGTTTTTCAAATTTCTGCCCTGCTAGAGCTGCTCCTTTCAACTGTAAGTGTTGTTATTGTAAAGTGGAAATGTCTAGGCCTCACAAGCTCACAGAACGGGGCCACAGAGTACTAAAAATAGTCTGTCCTCGGTTGCAACACTCACTAGCAACACTCACAACACTCACTAGCAATAGATCAGTGTGGAAGAACTTGACTAGCCTGCACAGAGCCCTGACCTTAACCTTATCCAACTCCTTTGGGATGAATTGGAACACCGAACGGCGAGCCGGGCCTTATCGCCCAACGTCAGTGCCAAACCCAATTAATGCTCTTGTGGCTGAATTGAATCAAGTCCCTGTGTTCTAACATCTAGTGGAAAGCCTTCACAGAAGAGTGAAAGCTGTTATAGCAGCAAAAGTGTGACCAACTCCATATTAATGCCTATGATTTTTGGAATGAGATGTTCGACGCGTATGAGTCCACATACTGTTGGCCAAGTAGTGTATTTCCTTCTCTCGGTCACAATTATGGTGGCCATCATGTAGGCTTGATTACCAACAACGACGAGACGGCCTACAGGGAGGAGGTGAGGGCCCTCGGAGTGTGGTGTCAGGAAAATAACCTCACACTCAACATCAACAAAACTAAGGAGATGATTGTGGACTTCAGGAAACAGCAGAGGGAACACCGCCCTATCCACATCGATGGAACAGTAGTGGAGAGGGTAGCAAGTTTTAAGTTCCTCGGCATACACATCACAGGCAAACTGAATTGGTCCACTCACACAGACAGCATCGTGAAGAAGGCGCAGCAGCGCCTCTTCAACCTCAGGAGGCTGAAGAAATTCGGCTTGTCACCAAAAGCACTCACAAACTTCTACAGATGCACAATCGAGAGCATCCTGGCGGGCTGTATCACCGCCTGGTATGGCAACTGCACCGCCCTCAACCGTAAGGCTCTCCAGAGGGTAGTGAGGTCTGCACAACGCATCACCGGGGGCAAACTACCTGCCCTCCAGGACACCTACACCACCCGATGTCACAGGAAGGCCATAAAGATCATCAAGGACATCAACCACCCGAGCCACTGCCTGTTCACCCCGCTATCATCCAGAAGGCGAGGTCAGTACAGGTGCATCAAAGCTGGGACCGAGAGACTGAAAAACAGCTTCTATCTCAAGGCCATCAGACTGTTAAACAGCCACCACTAACACTGAGTGGCTGCTGCCAACACACTGACACTGACTCAACTCCAGCCACTTTAATAATGGGAATTGATGGGAAATGATGTAAATATATCACTAGCCACTTTAAACAATGCTACCTTATATAATGTTACTTACCCTACATTATTCATCTCATATGCATACGTATATACTGTTCACTACTCTATATCATCGACTGTATCCTTATGTAATACATGTATCACTAGCCACTTTAAACTATGCCACTTTGTTTACATACTCATCTCATTTGTACATACTGTACTCGATACCATCTACTGTATCTTGCCTATGCTGCTCTGTACCATCACTCATTCATATATCCTCATGTACATATTCTTTATCCCCTTACACTGTGTACAAGACAGTAGTTTTGGAATTGTTAGTTAGATTACTTGTTATTACTGCATTGTCGGAACTAGAAGCACAAGCATTTCGCTACACTCGCATTAACATCTGCTAACCATGTGTATGTGACAAATAAAATTTGATTTGATTTGATTTAATGCTTGTGTCATCCCTCTGCCTCTCTCTCTCCCACACGCGCACACTTGCGTAATCCCATATTCTCTGTGATTTAAGGGAATATCCCAAAAACCAAAAAAATCATAATCTAATGTGTCGTTCAATTTAAATCCATTATCAAAGTAGATTACAACTACTCCTGTTCCACACCATGCTGGGTGTAAATCTTAAATAACCAGATAAATCAGTATAGCCTACCACCGCGTTCCCCAGGTAATTTCCTTTCCACAGTCTAATCTATACGGAATTTACGTTAGACCACCCTCCATGCATGGTAATTACTCAGAGTATAGGATAAACATTTACTTTTTGGAAAACTCAATGCCGTTTGAGTAATTTACCATACTAGTTGTTATTTTATTTATTTAACGCAGTGACTCAGGGCAAGGTCCTTTCTGATCAAGTGAATTCATTTGAGGAGAGCTGGAGCAGACAGTGTCTGACTAATTAAGGAATATGTCTAGCTGAACTATGGTCCATCACAGTCTTAGTGTGTACTGACCTATTTCAGCTAATGTCTCATATTTAGGATTTACAGAATGACCAATACCCAATCCAAACTCTGAATATTCCTCCCTGTCAGACAGAATTTCAAAGTTGGAAGAGTTTGGTTCCATACCTGGCTGGCTAGTTCAGAAAATGCCAACCATAATCAGAAGGGTCTAAATCAAGCCACTGATTGCTACAAACGAGTAATTATAACTCACTTGCCACTACGTGGCAGGGTTGGAGAACATTAACAGCATTAATCAGTGATACTCATGAGTAATATAACCTTAAGTAGACACACGTTTTTTTTTTCATGTTAGTTACACAATAATCGTATGACAAAATTTTTTCCCATAAACTAAGCTACGCATTTAAGGAGACTACTCATGTTATGATTGTAAGCCAGAGATATGTAAGGATATAAGTCAATTTTGCCCACTTCACAGGGCTTGAATACACCTGGAATGGCAGGATGAGGCAATACATTGTAATAAAATCCTGCCTTGCGTTATTAATATAAATAACCCAAATAAAGGAGACTGAATTATTTATGAGCAACAATTTGGAAAGAGTGCAACAGAGAATTTGCAGATGAATAAAGACTGGAGTATGTGATGCATGTCCAGTGGCCCTATTTCGTGGCATTCCTCTAATGCTTTGATAAATGGCTGTTATCTACACCCTTTGGTATATGACAGCCATCTGTTCCTGGCTCCTCTAGGGCCAATTTGAGACGTTTAGATATCTGGGTCAGTTCAGGTGGATTTATTAAAGGGGCAAGTCGCTGACCAGACTGAAAGTCTGGTGAAGCGAGCTGAGACCATAGCTGTGATCTCTCTGGTTGCATCCTAAATGGCACCCTGTCCCTTTATAGTTCACTACTTTTGACCAGGGACCATAGGGCTTTGGTCAAAATTTGTGCATTATAAAGGGAATAGGGTGCCATGGGCCCTGGAAAAAGCGGTGCTCTACAGTATATAAGGAATATGGAGCCCTTTGGGAAGCAACTTCTGTCTGTGGCATAGGGCCATAGTGACCTCCTTATCTGACTGGACAGAGATCCGTTCCTCTGGACTGTACTGCAAAGTAAATTATACCTCAGAGGCCTTGGCGATGACACCTTTTCTATTTTTGCCTACATCACACACTCCACCAACACACTCATGTAAGAATGAATAACCACAAAAACCCAAAAGGTCTAGCTTAGATATACTGTGCAAACACGCAGAGACCCCCACCCCTTTGCACACACAGAAGCAGATAGCACATAATTAATAATGGGCATACATTAAATCCTTATGACCTTATATCTCTTGTAAAAACATTAGCATCCCTGCAAGTACACAATATAAATGCCAAAAATATCCGAACAAGATTTTAATCATGCCTTCTTGCCCAATCTGTCAAAAAACTGTCAGATGCAGGTCCAGGTGGGTGGATTGAACAGAAACCAGAGGCAGAGAGGGACAGAACAAGTTAAGTTGGCTTGTTTGTTCATTTGGGGAACCTTTTCTTGGACTGAAAGAGATGAGACCAACAAAGCAATTAACTATACTGGTATTGGCATGGTGGATACCGTATCCACTGAAGACCAGTCCCAAAGTATGTACGGTAAGTCCAGAGGGACACATATCACTGCTTAATAACCATGCATGTCCTCGCCGTACCGTACATTCACCTGATTCTATTTCAGGACACTGCTGCCATGGGGGTTCTGTGTAACGGTAACGATTGTGTTACTATGAGTAATCGAAGCTGTTTGGCCCTGGTCACCCTCCTCTGTCATAAGGAAGGAAGCTGATGGATGCCATTTGGGACGCTGTGCTGCACAGTAGAGCTGCGTGCCTCTTTTCCTGATTGACCATACATACCTCTCCTGCCTTAATCTACCTTAACAATAAACCTCAATCAATTCTCTGGTAAGGATGCCGGACACGTGCCTAGATGCCGAGGGCCGATAGTCCTGAAAGGCTGACACATCGCATCTCAATCAAACAAGCAATGCAGACCTAGTGAGAGTGGGTCCATTCTCTCAGTCTCTTAGGAGGAGCGTCCGTAAAGTGCAGCAATCTGCTAATCTTCTACAATCACTTTGCCACGCAATCAGAGTTGATATCATCCTCCGCCTCCCTCCCCACGTCAAAACCCTGACAACAATATGAGGACTTAATAGTTTAATCGGAAACATAAACAAATCACATCCACTTAGTGCAGCAATCATTTTAGCAACACTCAGCAGGGACCCATTTACTGCAAGACTCAACATTTTGACTGTGGCCATTGGGGGGATTTGGTTACGCCGTACTCACCGGCAAACAGGTGGCTCTACTTTTATCGGCACCTTGCCAATACACAAGGCAACTAACTAAGTAAAACAAAGCAACAGATGCCACCACTGTGCGTTGATTTGAGTGCCTCTTGCTTTAAGTTCCATTGATGTATACGCTGCAGCATCACAAATGGCACCCTATTCCCTATGTAGTACACTAATTTGGACCAGGGATCATAGAGCTCTAGTCAAAAGTAGTGGACTAAATAAGGAAAAAGGGTGCCATTTGGGACTCAGAACACTGTCACCAGCCTGGTTGACAGGCCGGGCCTGCAAGAGGACTTGACAGAGCTTGTGAACCCAGTAAGTACTGACTCTGCCTTACTGGGCATGGTTTGACAAGGGTGTCAAGCAAATGAGAGGGGAGCCAGTAGAGGGTGAGAGACTGAAGGAAACAGACACCCTGTTGTATAAGCAATGCAGCATGGCTGATCCGAGACAAGCTAGTGTAGGGAAAGAAGAAGCGTTCACCGAATCGTATAGCCTTTCCAGCCCACACTTCTCAGAACGACTGCTGAGATTTTTCAAAAGAAAAAGTGGAAAGGCCAGTGAAATGTTTGGGTGTCTTGTTTTAAATATCACTGGCCTCTCGCTTCAGAGGGGCGTCTAGCTAAAGTTTAAAAGCGGTGACACCAGCCGTAAATCTGCATGACATTAATTATGCATCGTTTACGGACGGCATTGAGTCACACACCAGGACTAGAAGGTTATCGCCAGCACTCCTGCTGCGGTAGCAATGGTTGCCAGGACGAGATAAGATGGCAAAATAACAATAACCATTTGGATTTGATATGCTTTTAAGGAGGAGGAAGTACATAATCTGGAACTGTGAGCCGGTAATGACACCAACGAGTGCGGATAGTCGAGGAGAGGTGGGCGAGGGAGGGTGGGGCTGCATGGGATAACTGTGAAATTGATATGTCCTTGAAGGAAGATCCGTAGACAGAGTGCATAGAGAGTATGCCTGGGAATTATGGTGAAAACGTGTGTAACTAACAACCATGTTGAGCTGCTCGCCGATGAGCACAGGCTCCCTGGCTACACATCACACTCAATTACAGAAGAAAAAGAGGGGGAGAGGGGCAGCAGGAGGGAGGAAGAGAGGGAGGAACCAGGGTAATTTTCCCCTTTGATGACCTTCAGGCTAATGCGGCCCAGGAGATCCAGCTATTTCTGAATCTTTATTTGAAGACGTTGCAGTCTATAGGTCTCAAATGTCACCCTATTTCCTTTATAGTGCACTACTTTTGACCAGGCCCCCATGCATGTGTACTATGTAAAGAAGAGTTGTTTCTGCACATCTGACTTTGAGTGTGTGGTTGAGAAGTGGGTGGCACCCTATTAACGATATAGTGCACTACTTTTGACCAGGGCCCATAGTAGTGCACTATGTAGGGAATAGGGAACACCAGTAAGGACCAGTAAGTACCAAATCAAATGGGAACTATGTGCTTCAAGGACGCAATAGTATACAATACAATACTTTACTGCCCATTTGCATGGACACTCAACAATGCAATTACTGTGATGTTGATGCATTGCAGGGATGTTTATTTGGTCAGAAGGACATGCAAGATGTACCAAACACTCAATGAGGGTAATGCAATTATTAACTCACTATGAACCCTCTCTCTCTTGCTCTCTCGCTCTCTCTCGCTCTCTCTCGCTCTCTCTCGCTCTCTGTCAATTCAATTTCAATGTATTGGCATGGGAAACATGTTTACACTGACAAAGCAAGTTAAAAAGATAATAAACAAAAGTGAAATACACTCACAAAAGTTCCAAAAGAATAAAGATATTTCAAATGTCATATTATGTCTAAATGCAGTGTTGCAACGATGTGCACATAGTTAAAGTACAAACGGGCAAATAAGTAAACATGCTATATTTACAATGGTGTTTGTTCTTCACTGGTTGCCCTTTTCTTGTGGCAACAGGTCACAAATCGTGCTCTGTCTCTATGTCTCTCTCTTAACGTTTGAAGTCAGAAATAGAATTGGCCATCTGCACTGAGCCATACTACAGTACATGCGGCAAGGGGCTGGTGCACTGGAACAAAGGGAATTAACACATGATCACACTGAATCTACACTATATATACAAATTAGTAGATTCGGCTATTTCAATCGATTACACTGCCATTCAATCTCCATAGACAAACATTGACAGTAGAATGGCCTTACGGAAGAGCTCAATGACTTTCAAAGTGGCCCCGTCATAGGATGCCACCTTTCCAACACGTCAGTTTCTCAAATGTATGCCCTGCTAGAGCTGCTCCGGTCAAGTGTAAGTGTTGTTATTGTGCAGTGGAAACCTATAGGAGCAACAACGTCTCAGCTGCACAGTGGTAGGCCACACAAGTGCCCAGAATGAGACCGCCGGGTGCTGAAGAGCGTGGTGCATAAAAATCATCTGTCTTTGGTTGCAACACTCACTACCGAGTTCCAAACTGCCTCATGAAGCAATGTCATCACAAGAGCCGTTTCTATAGCCAAGCAGCCACACACAAGCCTAAAATCACCATGCGCAATACCAAGCATCGGCTTTACTGGTGTACATCTCGCCACCATTGGAATCTGGAGCAGTGGAAATGTGTTCTCTGGAGTGATGAATCACGCTTTACCATCTGGCAGTCCGATGGACTGGAGAACGTTACCTTGCCCGGATGCAGGGTGCCAACTGTACATTTTGGAGGAGGAATAATGGTCTGGGGCTTTTTCATGGTTTGGGCTAGGCCCCTTAGTTCCAGTTAACGGAAATCTCAAAGCTACATCATACAATGACATTCTAGATGATTCTGTGCTTCCAACTTTCTGGCAACAGTTTGGCTAAAGGCCTTTCCTAATTCAGCATGACAATGCCCACGTGCACGAAGCGAGGTCAATACAGAAATTGTTTGTCGGGATCGGTGTGGAAGAACTTGACTGGCCTGCACAGAGCCCTGACCTCAACCCCATCAAACACCTTTACTAGGAGTTGGAATGCCGACTGCGAGCCAGGCCTAATCGCCCTACATCAGTGCCTGACCTCACTAATCATCTTATGGCTGAATGGAAGTATGTCCCCGCAGCAATGTTCCAACATCTAGTGGACACCCTTTCCAGAAGAGTGGAGGCTGTAATAGCAGCAAAAGATGGATCCATTTGAGATACTTTTAGTCATGAAGGAGAAAGTTCCAAATGGTACCCTAATCCCTACATAGTGCACTACTGTTGACCAGAGCCCTATGGGCCTTGGTCAAAAGTAATGCACTATTTTAGGGAATAGGGTGCCATTTGGGACATATCCCAAGACATCAAAGAGGATAATTTCTCCTTTGTGCCTCTCTAATATTCAGATTAAATCATGTATTAGAGTGAAATTGGTATTCAATTGCGAATTCCCTGTCCTCCTGCATGAGAAGAGCAATCAGGGCTAGTCAACCAACATGATCACAATAACACTTCTTCGGTCTCTATTTATTTCGATGTTGATATACTTCCATCACTGTTCAAGACAAGCCGTGGATCACGTCAAGACAGAGCTGATGTTGTTATATCTACAGTTATAACCCATGCTGTCCAAATAGTCACTTATCATTCACTATCATAGACTGCTTTTCATTTTATACAAATAAAATAAAACTTGCTGCCAAATAACTGAAGGATAAATCCATTATCTCTCTTTCTTGCTTTGGCCTACCTTTCAAATGTTTTATTTGATATACACTGTGTACAAAACATTAGGAACACCTGCTCTTTCCATGACAGACTGACCAGGTGAATCAAATCAAATTGTATTTGTCACATGCCATGAATACAACAGATGTAGACCTTACAGTGAAATGCTTACTTACAAGCCCTTAACCAACAATGCCGTTTTAAGGAAAATATGTGTTGAGTAAAGAATGGATGAGTAAAAAATCAAATATAAAAGTAACAAATAATTAAATAGCAGCAGTAAAATAACAATAGCGAGGCTAAATACAGGGGGTACTGGTACAGAGTCAATGTGCGGGTGCACTGGCTAGCAAAACAGTCCTGCAATGTAGCATCTGCTTCATCTGACCACTTTTTTATTGACCGAGTCACTGGTGCTTCCTGCTTCAGATGTTGCTTGTAAGCAGGAATCAGGAGGATAAAATTATCATCAGATTTGCCAAATGGAGGGTGAGGGAGAGCTTTGTACGCATCTTTGTGTGTGGAGTAAAAGTGGACTAGAGTTGTTTTCCCCCTCTGGTTGAACATTTAACATGCTGGTAAAAATGAGGTAAAACGGATTTAAGTTTCCCTGCATTAATGTCCCCGGCCACTAGGAGCACCGCCTCTGGATGAGCGTTTTCCTGTTTACAGCTCATTGAGTGCGGTCTTCGTGACAGCATCGGTTTCTGGTGGTTAATAGAGAGCTATGAAGAATATAGATGAAAACTCTCTTGGTAAATAGTGTGTTCTACAGATTATCACAAATATACATAGAACCTCACCCCTTGACTTACCAGAGGATGCTATTCTATCCTGCTGAATAAGCATAAAACCCAGGTGAAAGCTATGATCCCTTATTGATGTCACCTGTTAAATACACTGCAATAAGTGTAGATTATTAAGGGAGGAGACAGGTTATAGTTGGATTTTTAAGCCTTAAGACAATTGAGGTCTAGATTGTGTGTGTTTGAGTGCCATTCAGAGAATGGGCAAAGCAAAAGATTTAAGTGCTTTTGAACGAGGTATAATAGTAGGTGCCTGGCGCACCAGTTTGAATGTGTCAAAAACTGCAAGGCTGCTAGGTTTTTCACGCTCAACAGTTTCCCATGTGTATCAAGGATGGTCTACCACCCAAAGGACATCCAGCAAACTTGACACAACTGTGGGCAGCATTGGAGTCAACATGGGCCAGCATCCCTGTGGAACAGTTTCGTCACATTGTACAGTCCATGCCCTGATGAATTTAGGCTGTTCTGAGGGCAAAAGGGGGTGCAATTCAATATTAGGAAGGTTTGTCTAATGTTTTGTACACTCAGTGTATTTTATTCTTAAATGCTTTGTTTGTTAAATTGGGAATGATTCTGTGGGACCTAGGGGTTAACTTTGGTTTTAATCATAACCTTGGATTTACTCTGATGTTGGCTAGATATCCTTCATGAGAGAGCAAATAAAATGACTCGTGAATTTCTTATGGCACATTTTTTTTTAGAGGCAAGCTAGATATAGTTTCCTGCAATTATTTTATCTGCCATTTGTAGAAGTGTTTGATCTGAATCTACAAGGGGTGAGTTAGCTTATACTTTTAAGTCTGAAAATGTAATCGTTATGGGGCATCATTCTAAATAGGACTTGTTTGCAATAAGTGAAACTGACAATTCAAGATCAGGAACAGATGGTTACAAAGACTAAATTAACGATTCAAAACATGAAAAGAAAATTGTCTCAGAAAGTACAGAAATAATTGCAATACATTTCATCATCTTCTGTGGTCCGGTTGATTATTTTACAGTATATGGTGACAAGGGTCTATGAATACATTTGATTTTGAACATCATGACTGCAATACTGATCAGGAAAGGGGAAGTCATATTTGCAGTACACACACATTTTATCAGGGTAGAATTGCTGATCTAGGATGAGTTTTTATTTTTAGAACATAATGAATTACAGACAGGTGAGTCCTTATCCTACAACAGCAATCTTACTCAAAGCATACGGTATTACAGTAATGTATCTTGTTAGTATTACAATAAATAGTATTACATATTTTTTCTCTATTTGACTCAACTCTAATATGACCCAGTTGGAACTACAGAACTTTTCTAAGTCTGGTCTTTCACCAAGGGGAGGCAGAGGTTTTCTTCAGCAGGAAACATTAGGCTACCTCTCACCACTCACAGAATTGTTCTTTTTCTAAGACACTCATGTTAGGCCTCCATGCAAAATGAAAACACATTTCCAAGCCACTTGATTAACACTAAAATGTTTTACATACATAACAGTTTAACTGTATAACCATATGAATACAAAGCAGTTACTATGTAGGCCCAATAACAATGTAATTTCTGTAATCACACAGGTAAGAGCAGTGACGTACTGGTACAAAAAAAATGGTGGGCAAAAGGTAATGCTCCCTATACTTCAATGAATTGTTTCACTAAAAGGTGGGTGAAAACTTTTGGACAACAAAAAAAAGTGGGTCAACTGCATTTACTTGCGTTGTCCCACTAAACCATTGGAAAAGAGCATGTAAATGTAAAGTGTTTACCCACAATTCTGTGTGTTTGATTTAACAACATTCTAAGTGCAGGAGCAGAAAACATATAGAACAGGACAGACTACCTGGAATATGACTATTTATTATTCAATCTGATATGTTGGAGGGGGTCATTATTTACCCCTCTGTTTTGAATTGTTGTTATTTCAAAATGAATTATAATTTGCCTCAACTACCTATTACAGCTCCAAATGAATGGCCCGTGTTATGAACGTTATACAGCTTCTCTCGACATGAAAATATTGTTGAAAGGTATAATTAATTGAAGTGCTGAGCACTCGTGGGATTATAAATAGAAACATTATTGGTTGCGTCACAAATGGCACCATATTCTCTTTATAGTGAACTACTTTTGCACAACGCTTTTAGATGGATATTTGTGTCCAGCAGCTCTTCATTTCTGTTACAAAACAAATCCAGGTGGCATGTAGACAGCTAGACCTAGGAGACCTTTGTACTACTGTATGTTACCCAGAAAGTGTTTTTTGTATAAGTGATTTTGTATAACCAACAATGGAAACCTGACCAATTAATGTAAGCATATTCTTCTAAAAACCAACCAGACTACGTCCCAAATGGCACTCTATTCCCTACATAGTGCACTATGCATAACCAGAGGGCCCTGGTCAAAATTAGCACACTATGTAGGGAATAGGGTGTCATTTGGGACGCATTTGGAGAGTCTTCTATGGCCAGTGCAATCAAGGATGCACATATCCAAAGTTTATGTGTAACAAGGCTGATATTGCAGCAGAAATTAATAATGAATTTAGCAGTCTTCTGCGTTTTTAATGTAAACCAGCCACTGTCTCTCACTGTTTATTTCATCAAGCAACAATAAAATGATACACAAAAGTGACACATTATTACTGAAGGCAAGCTGCTCGAAGACAAAACAATCAAAGAAAGCAATCTCATAAATCACAGACAACAATCTCGACATGACAAATATTTAATTTTGGGAGCATTTGGGAACAATCAAGTAATTCTTCAGGGATCTTTCTCACAGGCAAGCAGGCATCAGTAGTTGTGAGATGAGGGCGGACAATGTTTGTTTGATTGTGAATGAAAAAATAAATGTCAAAGGTGTACTTTCGTTTTCAAACAAAGAACACAATCCCATGAGAGGGACATGCTCCTCTCATTCAGAATCAATAAAGGTTCACTCTCCTTCACGTTTCCAAGATTAGATCCACCATTTCTGCCAGCTGAATGCTGTATTCAGCTCCGCGTTTCACACCATCATCCCAGAACCGTTACAGGACAAACTCACCCAGCAGAACGTACCAAACTCCATTTGGGTCTCTGGGTCTCTGATAAGACTTCAGAAAACGTCCCCGACCATCTATCCCCCTAGTGATTGATAGCTCAGCCGTTAGCACAGCTGAATCATTCAAATTCCTGGGGATTGTTCATCTCCCAGAACCTCAAGTGGGAGGACAACTTTATGGAGCATCAGAGAATCTGTTATATGCGCCAGCTGAAGAAACTTAAACTCTCACAATCAATAAGTCTATCATTGAGTCTATCCTAACCTCTTCTATCATCGTCTGGTTTGGGTCTGCGTCTGCCTGCACCAATGGCACACTACAGTGCATTGTTTGATCTGCTGAGCGGGTCATCGGCTATCACCTGCCCTCCGGCGAGGACCTGCACGACTCCAGGACAAGGAAGCGTGCAGGAAAGATCATCGCTAAACCCGCCCACCCCAGACACCCATCTTTCAAAGACCCCTCTGGCAAACATTTCAGGTCAATCATGACCAAAACCACCCACCACCTGAATAGTTTCTTCCCCTGTGGTCTTCACCAACCGGCCATAGGGATTAAGAGACTTTGCATTTGAGCGGATCACTGCACCTTGCCAATAATTACCAGTATTACTAATAACTACACTGTAATGCATTTGCACCATGTACACCTCTGCACAACACTATATATATTTGTCACGGAAGCATCCCTTCATCTGCATATATATATATATATATATATATATATATATATATATATATATATATATATATATATATATACACATGTATTATAGCATATATACATTACACACACATGTTGATTTTATGTCTGTATTCTGTTTGCACATTGTCTGAAACATTGTCTATTGCTTGCGGAACATATTCCCTAAGAGCCAACATCTGCTTTAGTTTAGTTTATTAGGATCCTATTAGGAACTGCATATGCAGCAGCTACTCTACCTGGGATCCACATAGAAAGTACAAATACATAACAATGCACAGAACAGTAATAGACTAGAACAACTTAAGAAATTACATTTAATTCAAAATAAAACAGACAAAAGTTCTATATAGGAATATGTGCACTACTCATATATAGAGTTGAAGTCGGAAGTTTACATACACCTTAGCCAAATACATTTAAACTCAGTTTTTCACAAATCCTGACATTTAATCTTAGTAAAACTTCCCTGTTTTAGGACAGTTAGGATAACCACTATTTTAAGAATGTGAAATGTCAGAATAAGAGTAGAGAGAATGATTTATTTCAGCTTTTATTTCTTTCATCACATTCCCAGTGGGTCAGAAGTTTACATACACTCAATTAGTATTAGGTAGAGTTGCCTTTAAATTTTTTAACTTGGGTCAAACATTTCGGGTAGCCTTCCACAAGCTTCCCACGATAAGTTGGGTGAATTTTGGCCCATTCCTCCTGACAGAGCTGGTGTAACTGAATCAGGTTGTGCTCGCACACGCTTTTTCAGGTCTGCCCACACATTTTCTGTGGGATTGATGTCAGGGCTTTGTGATGGCCACTCCAATACCTTGACTTTGTTGTCCTTAAGCCATTTTGCCACAACTTTGGAAGTATACTTGGGTTCGTTGTCCATTTGGAAGAACCATTTGCGACCAAGCTTTAACTTCTTGACTGATGTGTTGTGATGTTGCTTCAATATATCCACATAATTGTCCTCCCTCAAGATATCATCTATTTTGTGAGGTTCACCAATCCCTCCTGCAGCAAAGCTCCCCCACAACATGATGCTGCCACCCCCATGCTTCACAGTTGGGATGGTGTTCTTCAGCTTGCAAGCCTCCCCCTTTTCCCTCCAAACACAATGATAGTCATAATGGCCAAACAGTTCTATTTTTTCAGACCAGAGGACATTTCTCCAAAAAGTACAATATTTATCCCCATGTGCAGTTGCAAACCGTAGTCTGGCTTTTTTATGGCGGTTTTGGACCAGTGGCTCCTTCCTTGCCTTCCTTGGCTTCTTCCTTGCCTTTCAGGTTATGTCGACATAGGACTCATTTTACTGTGGATATAGATACGTTTGTACCTGTTTCCTCCAGCATTTTCACAAGGTCATTTTCTGTTGTTCTGGGATTGATTTGCACTTTTCGCACAAAAGTACGTTCATCTCTAGGAGACAGAACACGTCTCCTTCCTTTGCGGTATGGTACGACAGCTGCTTGGTCCCATGGGGTTTTGACTTGCGTACTATTGTTTGTACAGATGAACATGGTACCTTCAGGTGTTTGGAAATTGCTCCCAAGGATGAACCAGACTTGGAGGTCTACAGTATTTTTTCTGAGGTCATGGCTGATTTCTTTTGATTTTCCCATGATGTCAAGCAAAGATGCACTGAGTTTGAAGGTAGGCCTTGAAATACATCCACAGGTACATCTTCAATTGACTCAAATTATGTCAATTAGCCTATCAGAAGCTTCTAAAGCAATGACATCATTTTCTGGAATTTAACAAGCTGTTTAAAGGCACAGTCAACTTAGTGTATGTAAACTTCTGATCCACTGGAATTGTGATACAGTGAGGTATAAGTGAAATAATCTGTCTGTAGACAATTGTTGGAAAAATGACTTGTCATGCACAAAGTAGATGTCCTAACCGACTTGCCAAAACTATAGTTTGTTCATTAACAAGGCATTTGTGGAGTGGTTGAAAAACGAGTTTTATTGACTCCAAGCGTATGTAAACTTCCAACTTCAACTGTACATATTCATATTTTTATATACAGTATAGTTAAAGTAGCTCTTTAGAAAGAGGGTAGGCACTCTCATGCAATATGTTTTTTTATCGTTTTTTTAAAGCTAAACTTGCTTTCTAGGGGTGGCAGGTAGCCTAGTGGTTAGAGCGTTGGACTAGCAACTGAAAGGTTGCAAGATTGAATCCCTGAGCTGACAAGGTAAAAACAATATGTCGTTCTCCCCTTGAACAAGGCAGTTAGCCCACTGTTTCTAGGCTGTCATTGAAAAAATAATTTGTTCTTAATTGACTTGCCTAGTAAAATATAACAATTCTGCCTGAGTAACCACTGGTGGAAGAGCATTCCAGGATGACATGACTCTATACATATCTGAGTGACACATTAAATCTGTTTGGGTACCATGAAGAAACCCATATTGGCTTATCTGTTGGGGCATATACAGTGTATTTGGAAACTATTCAGACCCCTTCACTTTTTACACATTTTGTTACGCTACAGTGCTATTTTAAAATGGATGAAATCGTTTTTTCACCCCACAATACCCGATAATAACAAAGCAAAAACATTTTTTGGGGCAAATTTAGAAAATAAAAAAATACGGAAATATTCAGACCCTTAATTGTTGAGTAATATTTGTTAGCAATTACAGCCTTAATCTTCTTGCGTATGATGCTACAAGCTTGGCACACTTGTATTTGGGGAGTTTCTCCCATTCTTCTCTGCATATCCTCTCAAGCTCTGTCAGGTTGGATGGGGAGGGTCACTGCACAGCTATTTCAGGTCTCTCCAGAGATGTTCGATGGGATTCAAGTCCGGGCTCTGGCTAGGCCACTCAAGGCCATTCAGAGATTTGTCCCTAAACTACTCCTGCTTTGTCTTGGCTGTGTGCTTAGGGTCGTTGTCCAGTTGGAAGGTGGACCTTCGTCCCAGTCTGAGGTCCTGAGCGCTCTGGAGCAGGTTTTCATCAAGAATCTCTCTGTACTTTGCTTCAGTCCCTGCCGCTGAAAAACATCCCCACATCATGATGCTGCCACCACTGTGCTTCACCGAAGGCACGGTGCCAGGTTTCCTCCAGACGTGATGCTTGGTATTCAGGCCAAAGAGTTCAATCTTGGATTCATCAGACCAGATAATCTGTTTCTCATGGTCTGAGAGTCCTTTAGTTGCCTTTTGACAAACTCCAAGCGGAGTGTCATGTGCCTTTTTGCTGAGGAGTGGCTTTTGTCTGGCCATATCTACCAAAAAGGCATGATTGGTAGAGTGCTTCAGAGATGGTTTTCCTTCTGGAAGTTCCTCTCATCTCCACAGAAGAACTCCGGAGCTCTGTCAGAGTGACCATCAGGTTCTTGGTCACCCCCAATGACCAAGGCCCTTCTCCCCCGATTGCTCAGTTTGGCCAGCTCTAGGAAGAGTCGTGGGGATTCCATAATTCTTCATTTCAAGAATGATGGAGGCCACTGTGTTCTTGGGTACCTTCAATGCTGCAGAAATGTTTTGGTACCATTCCCGAGATCTGTTCCTCGACACAATCATATCTCGGAGCTCTACGAGCAATTGCTTCGACCTCATGGCTTAGATTTTGGTCTAACATGCACTGTCAACTGTGGGACAGGTGTGCCTTTCCAAATCATGTCCAATCAATTTGTATAAACATCTCAAGGATCATCAATAGAAACAGGACAAACCCGAGTTCAATTTCAAGTCTCATAGCAATGGATCTGAATACTTATGTAAATAAGGTATTTCTGTTTGTTATTTTTAATAAATGTGCCCACATTCCTAAAAACCAATTTTCGCTTTATCATTCTGTGATATTGTGTGTAGATTGATGAGGGAATTAAAACAAATCAAATCTGTAACGTAGGAAAATGTGGAAAAAGTCAGTCTGAATACTTTCCGAATGCACTGTATGTCTGTTTTGAAGTGTATACAAATAGAAACACAAATGTTTCTTAATAAAAAGACTAGAAGAGAAGTAGTCAATGTCTCCTGAACCATCAACCAGGTAGGACTATCATGCATGTTGCTGATGTTAGTTCTGTGTGTGCATTTAAGGGCAAGGCGTGCTGCTTTGTTTTGAGCCAGATGCAGCTTTGCTAGGTCTTTCTTTGCTGAACATGTTTTTATAACAGACATACCTCTCCCCATCTTCACAACAACTTTGTCAATATGACTTGACCATGACAATCCAATGTTACTTCTAGGTGTTCAACTTCTTCAACTTGTTCAACGGTCACAACTCCAGATGTAGTTTAGGTCTAAGAGAATGTTTTGAAACAAATACAATGCTTTGATTTTAGATGTATTTAAGACCAGTTTATTGTTAATGAACCATTCTGACACTGACTGTAACTCCTTGCTTAGAGTCTTAATGGGTTCACTGGCTGTAGGTGCTTATGTGTAGAGTGTGCAGTCATCAGTATACATAGTCATTTGACCTTCTTGTAAGACAAGTTGTCACGTCCTGACCTTAGTTCCTTTTTTATGTCTCTATTTTAGTTTGGTCAGGGCATGAGTTGGGGTGGGCATTCTATGTTTTGTTCTGTGTAATATATTTATATGTGTTTGGCCTGGTATGGTTCCCAATCAGAGGCAGTTGTCAATTGTTGTCTCTGATTGAGAACCATACTTAGGCAGCCTGTTTTCCCACTATGGGTTGTGGGTAGTTGTTTTCTGTGTCTGTGTTTTCACCATACAGCACTGTTTTGATTTTCATTTCTTTCCTTCACTTTGTTATTTTGTATTTTTTTCGTGTTCTGATATAGTAAATTATCATGGACACTTACAACGCTGCATTTTGGTCCGATCCTTCCTACTCCTCATCAGACAAAGAAGTTTGTTACACAAGTGGCATATAATTTGTAAAAATAGGGAAGAGTAACGGCCCAAGGCAACTGACCTGAGGGAGACCGCACTTTACATATCTGGTGTTAGAGAAGCATCAATAACATCAAAGGCTACAATGAAATCTAACAATACAGCTCCAACTATCATCTTATTATCCATTCCCTTTAGCCAATCATCAGTCATCTGATTCAGTGCCGTACAAGTTGAGTGCCCTTCCATACCTTAAGGGAACATTTCGGCATTTCGTGTATGATCAGTGAGAAAGTCCATATTGCAAATGTACGGTCCCTTAGACGTCCGAAATCGTTTGTAAAATTCGCGGTCGGCGTCGGGCCGTGCGGTAGGGCCAGACCTAAAGTCATCAAATGAACTTTGTCGGACATTCGGTTTCCGTTTTATAAAATAAACAAGTTTTGGACCGTTTTTCCGCTATCCCGGAATTTCCCACAAGAGGGCATACGGAATCATATGGCAATTTGGCAAAACATCACGAATCACGACGGGGCCTTATCTCGAAAACGGAAAATATTTCGAAGCCGAAACTCGGTGAGCGTAGGTTTGGCATAATGGGCAGTTGGCCCCGAACAAGATGGCGTCTAGGCCTCGACGGTTTTTGAGTTATGGCCGTTTTTCTGGGATTAAAGGTCCTAAATGGAAATAGAGAAATTATTTTTCCACTTCAGGTCAAAGTCAAGGAGCCTCCGGTGTCAATAAAAAAAGAACCAGCCATTTATCTATCGTCATTTAAGAGAAACGGAACAATGACAACTTGGCAATGGTCACAAATAGGCGTTTTTTTTTTCAACGGTTACAGATCCAGTTGCAGGGTGTTCATACGAATCTTTTTAAAGTGTGCTGCGGAGCTCTGCGAGATTTCTGTGATTTTCTATGATTTTCTGAAATAACACACACATACTAAACCCTCCGTAAATAACTCAGTTGTTAACGTAAAGACTAAAACTCAGGATTCTGTAACAGCATACCCCAATGAGGATATGTGGTGATTTATAGCTTCCTGTGCCAACCGGAAGTGCCATAATTGGTGTCTCAGGGGCTGTTTCAAAGGGTTAAAAAAGTCTGATCTGTCCAAAACTTCATATATGTGATTAGGCAACCCCCATGAACTGTAAATCAGTAATTTTTCCCCAAAAAATTCAAAGGAAAAAAAAATCACACTAAAACACAACTTGAATGGAGGGACGTATTGGGGTGCGTAGAGACAGACAGTGGCTGCAATAGTTAGCTTTGTTCGAGCTAAAAAAGAACCGTCAGACCTAGAGTTCCGAAACTTTAGAAACCTGTTCTAGACCTCCGGTCGATGGTGCGTGGTGAGTTACGTGGCTCTAGACGGTTCTCGGACCGAGAAACAGCCTCGTACATTTGCAATACCTTCAATTCATTTTGACCATTACGAAAATGACGACGTTTAGAAAAGTCTCAGAGACGCAAGGCTAGGTGCATTGAAACCGGCTCGGCCCATAGAGACAGACCCCAACGTTTCTGTCCGATAGCTCGTTCAAGGACCCCGTAGCAAGGCATGGAAAAAAGTGGATTTTCAGCACCAATTAGGGTTTTTCTCGGACACCAAATGACCTATCGAGCCGAAACTCGGGATTCGGGGTCGCCTCACATAGGACTTCACATAATGTCCGAACTGGACCCGCAGCTAGAACGTAACTATGTGTTTTACCTTTTTATTATGTTTTAAACTAAAGGCGCTGTGAATTATGGGACTGCTCTGACATATGTGATAGTTGGCTTCTAAATGAGTAGTAAAAAGTGGGTTTGGTGTCATAATGACATCTAATTGACTGATGGACACTGACTTGCTAGTTGACTTTTGTGCATTTGCAATATGTTTAAACGGAGAGGGACCATCACCAAAATGGCATTCTGAAATCAACACAAAAAATGGCATCACCATAGTCTCCAGACTGTGCTGAGTTCAACGAGCTATCCCGCTTGACCGTAGCTCGCTCGGTCTAAGCGCAACGACCATTAGAAAAGTAGACCCAAAATGAAGCCTGCCCCACAATGTCATTTGCTTTTGAGTGACAGTGAGAGAACCGTTAGGGTGAGAAGAAAAATTCCACCACATGAATGTTCCTAAGGTCCTCCCGATCTGTACAAGCCTAACTTTGACCGTGTGGCATTAACCCTTAAGAGTAAAACAGTGTTTTTTGATCTCACAGATTACAGTGTCATCTCTCCCCATAGGAATACATTGCCTGCACCCCTAATTTCAACCTGAAGTCTATATGGGTTATGAATGCCGTATGAACCTGTCTTCGGTACCAGTCCATCAGGCCACTATGAGATCTACCTGTGTCGAATCTAAGCTTCCTGGAGCAACCGGAAGTGGTTAAAATGCCCCTAAAAGTGTTTACCCATACACTGCCTGCAGTTTGATAGACATAGTGCATTCAACCCTATGTAGATCAGTCAATTCTTAACGTAAAGACTTAAAACTCGGGATTCTGTAAGTGGCTATGTAAATCAAGACATGTGTTTACTTATAGCTTCCTGTGCCAACCGGAAGTGCCTTTAATTGGGTCACACTCTCTGTTTCGAAGGGTTAAAAAAAGTCACATCTCTCCAAAACTTCATATGTGTGACTAGGTAACCCTTCTGAACTGTAAATCAGTCATTAATCCCAACAGATGTCAAAGAAAAGCTCCCTCACACACACACAGGAAGGATGGAGTGATAAAGTGCGGTGCTTAAAGACACAGAGAGCAGGAAATGGCATTACCATAATCCCTAGGCCGTACCGAGTTCAGCGAGATATCCCGCTTGACCGTAGCTCGCTCGGTCTAGGCGCAGCGAGCATTAGAATAGTAGGCCCAAAATGAAGCCTGCACCACAATGTCATTTGCTTTTGGGTGACAGTGAGAGAACCGTTAGAGTGAGAAGAAAAATTGCACCACATGAATGTTCCTAAGGTCCTCCCGATCTGAACAAGCCTAACCTTGACCGTGTGGCATTAACCCTTAACAGTAAAACAGTGTTTTTTGATCTCACAGATTACAGTGTCATCTCTCCCCATAGGAATACATTGCCTGCACCCCTAATTTCAACCTGAGGCCTATGTGGGTTATGAATGCCGTATGAACCTGTCTTCGGTACCAGTCCATCAGGCCACTATGAGGTCTTATTGAAGAATACTCTCTGAGTTCTATTGGATAAGTAACTCTCCAAACATGTGATGGCAGGTGATTTAAAGCCATAACAGGTTTGGTTTTTTTATTAACAAATGATGATCAATAACATCAAAGGCTACAATGAAATCTAACAATACAGCTCCAACTATCATCTTATTATCCATTCCCTTTAGCCAATCATCAGTCATCTGATTCAGTGCCGTACAAGTTGAGTGCCCTTCCTTATGTGCATGCTGAAAGTCAGTAGTTAACTTGCTCTCTAAAATTTTTTATTGCATTTGTTAAAACACAATTCTCTTCATCACTTAACTAAGAACAAAATGCAAACTGATTGGGCAGCTGTTAGAGCCAGCAAATGGTGTTTTACTATTTTTTGGCAGTGGAATTTATTTGCTTCATTCTACGCCTGTGGACCCACATTCCTCTAGGCCTTAGTTAGTAGTTTCCAATCTAGGTTGTCTATACCAGATGGCTTATCATTATTGATGGATAAGTTGAAGGTGTCGGAGCTGGAACTTTGTTAGAGCTGTCAAATCCACAAGTGGCTCCCGGCATTATACCTAAAGCGGACATTGCCATTGGCTGCACGGAGTCGCATTAAGTGAAATCTCATACAGCCTTCTTTACAAATTCGAACACTGGAATGTGAGATGTAATCTACACCTCGATTAAGCTGATAGAAATCCTAAATATTTTGATCATCATTATTTCTATATAGCCTAAGCTTTGTCACTCTGAACTAATAAACACAAGTGGAACATGTTTGGCTTTGTGACAATGGTCACAAGACCAGCTGCTTAACTATTTGACTCCAACGCAGTTCTGACACAATCAAAACATCAGCCATACTGGTGTCTGCTATTACCGGTTAACACTTGATCTGATAGAATTTATTCCTTAGTAAATTTCTGGGTATGTGTAAATGTGCTTCTTGAATGAAGTGATTCTGATGGTAAACGCAATTAGCTCTCCAAGCCAAATAAATAAGTCTGGTGGTGCTGGCTCAGACAATCAAACAGAAGATTAAAGAGCCAGACAAAGGCCCTAAAAGGCCCTACTCTTGTTCTATCCCATAGAGTAATGTTGCATTATGTCAGCAACAACTGTATGAATTTATACTGCATGTATCCAAATATTTATGCCATCCCAAGAGTGCAACATGTTCTATTCAGGAGAGAGAGAGAGATTTGTTCTAAACAGACTGCTAGTCAATAAATGAAAGGGGTCACAATTCAGAATGTGTCAGACAGGCAGTGTGATTTGGATGTCTGTTAGATTGATAACAAAACGACCTTGGTGCTTATCACTTCTTACAAACAGAAATCTGCATTCACCAATGTCCAAACGGGACGCCTTACTGTTAGTCTTGGCAACGTATCCCCCTCAGAAATGAAGCATTATCCTGTGAAGACACAGAGGGATATGTTGATTAATTCCTCCCGAGCCCCCAACTATGAAAAACTAATTTACACAAACTAAGAGAGGTGGAAAAGAAAAGCAGGACATCGCCGGTGTTGCTGTGTTCCAGAGAGTCTTAGGAGGCCAAACACATTCAGCAGCCTGTTCTCCAGCTGAGCATGGCACTCCTGTGAAGCTAGCATCTTGGGGGTCTATGGGGCCAGCTAAGCCTGATAGCTCGCCACAGGAGAGGGACTACAGGACTCTGCCGGCAGCGTATGGGTGGCAGGGGTATTGGTGGTGTTGGTCTGGGATGGAGGGGAGCTGAGGGAGGGTGAGCAGCCACCTGCCATGCTGGAATGAATTTATGGAATGCCAGGCCAGTGAACAGACCGAGTAGGCAGCTAGACAGGTTTCCCTGGAGGAGGATAGGAGGAGGGGAAGGTGGGTGTGAACAGGCTAAAGCTACTGGAATGCTGGATGGGTTAGTTGTAGAACAGCAGTCAGGGCCATGCAGGGCATGGCACTAGGTGGGAGCAGTGGGAGGCAAGTGCTGTGCAGTTCGGAAGCACAGGAAGGTGTACAAGTCATTTTACTGGGAGCTGTGGAAGGTTTTCTAGAAATTATTGACGCTTTTCTTTGATGATCTAATTGGTAAATATAGAGGTCAAGGCTCAAGGTGGGAGCAATGCATTGTGGGGGGGGTGATGTGCAGGCCAGGAGTACAGGAAGATCGGAATAGTACAAGCTTTAATTGGTCTGACATGTAAGTAATGATAAAGGCTTGACAGTTCCTTAAAATGGTACGTAACAATTGCAAACTAGTAAGAGAACAGAAGCTGTACCTTGTCTCACTGGCAGAGAGAGACTATAGTCAGAGACAAACAGACTGCTAGAGTTCCAGTGTCCAGACAGAGGTTTTTCAGCCTAAGCGTAAACTAACTAAAGTTTCATTATGAGCTGAAGACTAATCTTTCGATTCATAACACTAACAGTTCACCACAGAGCAAGTCCATAGCATATGATCTGAGAACAGCTCGTGGGGTCTTAATAATGACTTTTCTTCACTTGAAAGGGGGGATTTGAATCTCAAAGGAAAACCCATCCAGCAGTTTCTTGAAATGCATAGTTGATGAGGAGACAACCAGTGAGGCAAAGTCCTTTGACAGTTATTCAACGGTTATGGCTGCAGGGCAGGTAGTTCTGGGAAACGGAACTGTTATCTTGTCCTCCTCTCACTGGAGTTATCACCTAGGAGATAAGTTTAGCTACAGTAAATGTACGCACATCATTCTCCTTTCTTGCTGATCAGTCACTGTAACTGTCCCAGCAACCTGAGGCATGGAGAGAGAATGGAGCCCCCCCCCCCCCCCCCCCCCCCCCCCCCCCTCATAGAGTCTTCACCGACAATGGAGAATTTTATTAAGCCCGCTCTTACCATGGGGGACGAGTGGAACTAACAGCAAAAGCATATAATTCAGTTCATAAAGGATGGCTACACCATATAATTGTTTGCCATCCAGGAACAATTCATATGGTTATGTTGTGTTTGAGTATTTAAAATAACTGGATGAGCAAGGGCTGTGAAAGGAAAAGCGGAAGGCAGATAGAGGTATAGAAGATGGGATGGGACGAAAGATCAGGTAACAAAGTGTGAGTTGTGTAGGTTACTGTATGTCAATTTCAAACATGATCATTGATGAATCCGTGCAGTGCAGTATATCTTTGTTCTTCAGAGATTTACCCATTTTGAGCACTACAGTGGGGTGGAGAATTGTGGCCCATGTATTCCAGAGAAATACATATTGCATAGTATTCAGTAGAGACTGCTATCAGCCAACTTCTCAAACCCCTTTTCTGGCCTAAAATGTACAGGTTCAGGTGTGGTCACTGTGAAATGTCTTTGGTCTTCAGAAATGTACAGATTTTGGGCACAGCAATGGGAAGATAATGGTGGCCCATATGTTCCAGACAAAAAAAAGAGTCATCACCATGGACAGACAGAGCCCGGGAAACCAGATCAGTGCCAGGCTGTGGTCCCGTGCAATAACCCTAACCCTTAGTCTCCTGGGTGAACCATGAATCCACGCCCTCCTTCTCCCAACACGGTGTAATGGCTCCATCCGAACAGGTCGTTAACAGATGGTGACATTCAATACCCTCCTGATGTCCCTCTCAAAGCTGGGGACCTGACTTTGACTTAGTGTTGTTTATAAGTAGGCACAACACCTGTCAAATGCAGGCCCTCAAGGGATGGGCATCTGTCTGGATATAAAAGTAATTTGACTTGGTCATTATACGAGAAAAAGAATGGGCCAGGCAAACGGAGACCTTGAAGTGATTTTAAGTTTTTCAGGTCTTTGTTTGTTGAAGACAAAGGGCATCATTTCTGGTGCGCTGTGGATCTTGTGATAATGTGAGGTGCATTATTTATCATTTAGAGAAGACACTCTCTCTGTGTTAAGTCCTTTTCCTGCCCTCGTCATTCTCACACAGAGACAGAAAGAAATAAGACAAATAAAGGGAAAAGAAAGAGAGAGGCGTGAGTGGGGTACAGAGGTAGTTTATTTAAATGTTCCTGCTGAAGGAGTTAGAGGACCCTTGGCCATCTCACAGTCCTGTCTCTGTGTGCCCTGGGGGACACAGACGCCACCATCTGTGCTCTGTCACTCCAGTCACCCCTTTGTTTGCTCCAAGAAATAAAGGCTACCATTCGTTCCACTCCTTTCATTACATACTGATTTCCTTCTGCCCAAGTTGGACTATTTAGCTCACTTGTCCTTCGTGCGCTGCCGTGGGTGTTCCAAAATGATAATTGAACGTGTGAAATGATCCTAAGGCTTTTTGTTCTTTTTTACAGATTACCGCTTGACATGTTGTTTTGTTTTTTGATTGAGGACGTGTTCTGAAGTGCAGGTTATGAAAAATTCTTTTGCGGCGTTAAGAAATCTATTCACAAATGTGTAATGGATTCAATAACACATCAAACAACTACATAAGGATGCCTTTTCAGACAGCTTCCTTTTGGATTTTTTTTTTTATGTGTTTAAGACAAGTCCTGGTCACCTACCCAGTATATTCCCCTGTCAGAGACTAGGAAAAGGGATTAGAGAAAATTACCCCAACTGGGACCAGTGTGACACTGTATTCTCTCACAAAACATACTACAATAATACTGAAAGTGTGTGAGACAAACTCTCCCAATTACAAACATACACGATGAAATCCCTGCAGCATCATTGCTCCAGAGTTCCAGCACACAGAGCACAGAAGACGACGCTTCTGTGTTATTATAACTCCGTCTTTATGCCATATATGTATATCGCATGACCAGTATAACAGAGACCATATGGTAATCGTGATCGAGGCCCAGAGGGCATTGGTCTAAAGCAGTGCAATTTATAGGGCCATTTGGTACACAGACATGGAGACTGGACCTGCTTTAAATCTGTCTCAGGCAGCTTGCAGTAGCAGAATGGGCTAATGAAGCAGCAGGACTCAGGCTGCCTGGGGTCAAAATGCACAAGCAGTTCAGACGGCTCCACTACTGCAAAGAGCTGGGGATTCAACCATGTATGCAAGCCAAATGACACCCTATTCCCAACATAGAGCAATACTTTTGACCAGAGCCCTATGGACCCTGGTCAAAAGTAGTGTACTATATAGGGAATAAGTTGCCATTTGGGACTCTGTCCAGACTTTTCTGACCAACCAGGACCCTTTGAACATACAGCCCCTCTCCAACGGGACCCTGTATCATACTGTAGTATGGGGCCAACAGGGCCTTCTGAACAACCATGGCCCTCGGGGCACACAACCCCTTCTTCTCCACAGGACCCCACTATTCATAGCAAGAATACTGCATGCATACGGCCAACAGGCCCCTATATACTGGACAAAAACATGGAATGGCAAAATATGCCCTATATGGGTGGGAATAAGGCACTGGCCAAGGGCTCTAGCCAAAAGTATATAGAGATTAGGGGTGCCATATTGGACATCTTTCCCTATTTCTCTTGCTGCAGAGCAGGACTATCCCACAGGATTGAGAGGGGTAAAATCCCCCTGCTTCTCTCCTATTCCCCTGATGCATTGAGTACAGTAGTAGCATGTATATTGGTGCCATGCCCCGAAAGGAGACAAGCCAAGAGGAAGAGATGGGAGAGAGTTAGCCTGAGGCGAAATGGAAGGTTTTAGTTGGCATCCTAAAATAACCTTTTAAAATGCGAGCAACCTCAGACCTCACAGGGGCAAGCTACTCACTCGCTTCGGGATGGAAGCGCTTATCTATTCAGCAAAAACACCTCAGTCTGCCAAAAATACTGCACTAAGCAGAGCTAGGGACTAGAGAAAGGTCACAGACAACCATATGTAAAATCCAACCCGTCTGCCTCCCTCCCATACTGCTCACACCCTGTGTGTGCCCTGTGTAATATCGAATGCGATATTAAACAACTTAAAAAGATAAATGCAATTTCAGGGGATATACGCAATCAATTTTCCAATGAAATAACGGGGATCTTGTGAACTGTTATTGCTTTCATATCATTTGGTAGGATATATTCATAAACAGCCCACTGGCACAAACTGTACTGGCGTGCTCAGCAGAAAATATGTGACAGATAAATGAATCAAAGCGTGGATGGTGCTACAAGGACATCACCTCAACATTGCAACTTCAAAGATGGCCGCCTTGTAGAAGACGCTGAGTTAGGAAAGACAAGCCATAATGTTACTATTATTATTAATCTACTATATTATTGGTTTATATACCAATAACATACATCACATTTTATAAAAATTCCCACTGAGGCACTTTTGTCATTCAGTTTGTCCTTTGATGATAAGAACACATTCGACAATAGAAGTAACCCACTGGGCACAAACGCCAGTTCAACATCTAGCTTTAATTTACATTTGGTTGTCACGACTTCCGCCGGAGTCGGTCTCTCTCCTTGTTTGAGCGGCGTTCAGCAGTCGCCGTCACCGGCCTTCTAGCCATCACCGATCCACTTTTCATTTTCCATTTGTTTTGTCTTTGTTTTCTACACACCTGGTTTCAATTCCCCCATTACATGTTCATTATTTAACCCTCTGTGCGTGTTTGCTTTATTGTTCAGGCTGTTACTGATGGCTGGTATTTTGTTGCCGGGTTTTGTTATTTCGCCCCGTTTATTTCGTGGTACCAGTATTTTTCCCACACCATAGTATTGTGTTTATACTGGTGTTATCTTGTATTAAATACCTTGTCCACACATCTCAGCTCTCCGACACCTGACTCCTTTCACCAGGTACCCACAGCCTTGACATTGGTTGAGTTTTCAACTAACGTGAAATCAACACAACATGTCACCATGTTATTGGATTTAGGTGAATAGTTGGGTGAAAAAAATATGAAATGCCATTAAGTTGATGACTTCTTGCAAATCTAATCAGTTTTCCACGCTGATTCAATGTCATCACATATATTTTGGGGGGGTTGAAATTACATGGAAACAACGTTGATTCAAACAGTTTCTGCCCAGTGAGAATTGGCTATAGCGACACTGCCAAGCTATGCCATGTTGACTATGGGCATAATACTGTATGATTCTGTTTTTACTGGGTTTTACTGTAATTGCTATTGTTTTACATTTTGTATAGATAATACAAATACTATTAACACTGGCTGGGATGATGCCCTGCCCAGTTTAATACATGGATTAAGTTTTTCAAATCAACCTGGACTTCATTTCATCACATTTGGGTAGGAATGAAGAGAATTACACTATTTTGAAGACTAGATCCCAAAATCACAGATCCGGAATACAGATTTTAAACTCCACTATTTAATTACAATATTTATTTTTTATTTTACCTTTATTTAACTAAGCAAGTCAGTTAAGAACAAATTCGTTATAATTCATGCCTTACCTTTGAAGAGCTTCCTCTGTTGGCACTCCAATATGTCCCATAAACATCACAAATGGTAATTTTGTTCGATAAATTCCATCGTTATATCCCCAAAATGTCCATTTATTTGGCGCGTTTGATTCTGAAGAACACTGGTTCCAACTCGCCTGACATGACTACACATTATCTAATAAGTTACCTGTAAACTTTGTCCAAACATTTCAAACAACTTTCCTAATCCAACTTTAGGTATTTTTTTACGTAAATAATCAGTGGAATTGAAGACGGGATAAACTTTTTTCAATAGCGGAAAAAAACAAAGTGGAGCAAGCTTTCAGGTTGTGCGCCCCAACCACAAGAGTACACTTGGCTATCCACCCAGATAGGAAAGGGATACTTCTTCATTACTCAAAGGAATAACATCAACCAATTTCTAAAGACTGTTGACATCTAGTGGAAGCAATTTGGAACTGCAACCAAGTGCCTAAGAAATCTAGATCCACATAGAAACGGATTGAAAACACTGTCATCTCAAAAATAAAAAAAATCATAGATGGTTTGTCTTCGGGGTTTCGCCTGCCAAATAAGGTATGTTATATTCACAGACATTATTCAAACAGTTTTAGAAACTTCAGCGTGTTTTCTATCCAAATCTACTAATAATATGCATATTCTAGCTTCTGTGCCTGAGTAGCAGGCAGTTTACTTTGGGCACGCTTTTCATCCGGACGTGAAAATACCACCCCCTAGCCTAGAAAGGTTTTAACTTTGTTTAATAAAATTATACTTAAAAATTGTAGGTCATCAGACAATAAACTTGAAAGGCAGAATGTCATGATAACACTACAAGAAAATAGAGACAAAAGATGACCAAAAATAAACAACACTCAAGGAACCTCGATAGAGTTTTTTTTCTAGTTAGCAGTAGGAGCGGTTGCAGGGCATTGAAACGATGAGATTTACACATCACAGTATAAGAAAATAAACTCCCCATCTGTGGACTTCTAAAAAAATGAGATAGCGATTGTACAACTGTAATCTGATGCATAGAGAGGGCAGCTTTCTGTGTAATCAATCTCCAAAAGGCTTTTAATGAAATCAATAAGAGAAAAGCCATTGATTTCCTCCATAGTATAGTGCAATTTTTAGATATCAGTCAGAGTGCCAAAACTCATGGTTGGACCGAAAACTTCCATCCACCAATATAGGTTAATTGCATATTGAATAAAGCAGACCCATTTGTTAAATGCCACACTTTCTTTCAGTGGCCATTAGGCCTAGGGAGCCATGCAGGCTGGCACAGCTAGAGTCATTTGAGAAATGAGTAGTGATTTCAGCACCTGTGAAGCCACCAATTCCTCCCTTGCCCAGATGTATTATACCAATCTGGTTCTCTAAAAATAAACATGGGGAAAGTTCTGGTTGTATCTACAGTGCCTTCAGAAAGTATTCACACCCCTTGACTTTAACAGCCTGAATTTAAAATTGATTAATTGTGATTTTTTTGTCACTGGCTTGCTCACAAAACCCCATAAAAAAACATTGTTGCAACAAAAAAAAAGGTACATCTGAAATGTCTTGAGTCAACAATTATTCAACCCCTTTGTTATGGTAATTTTAAATACATTCAGGTGTAAAAATGTGCTTAACAAGTTACTTAAGATGCATGGACTCACTCTGTGTGCAATAATAGTGTTTAACATAATCTTTGAATGATGACCTGATCTCTGTACCCCACACATACAGATAATTGTAAGGTCCCTCATTAGAGCAGAGAGTTTCAAACAAAGATTCAACCACAAAGACCAGGGAGGTTTTCCAATGCCTGGTAAATAAGGGCACCTATTGGTAGATGGGTAAAAATGAAATAAGCAGACATTCAATATCCCTTTGAGCATGATTATTTTGGATGATGTATCAATACACCCAATCACTACAAAGATGCAGGCGTCCTTCTAACTCAGTTACCGGAGAGGAAGGAAGCCGCTCAGGACATTCACCATGAGGTCAATGGTGACTTTAAAACAGTTACAGCATTTAATGGCTGTGACAGGAGAAACTGAGGATGGATCAACATTGTACTTCCTCCACAATACTAAAGTAATTTACAGATTGAAAAGGAGGAATCCTGCAATAAGGCACTAAAGTAAAACTGATCAAATGTGGCATGAAAATAAACGTTATGTAACGGTGTTCGTCTGTTGAAGAGGAGCGGACCAAAATGCAGCGTGGTGGTTACTCATGTTCTTTAATGAAGAAGAACAAACAAATACAAAACGTAACGCGAAAACCTATACAGCCTATCTTGTGACAACAAACACAGAGACAGGAACAATCACCCACAAACACACAGTGAAACCCAGGCTACCTAAATATGGTTCCCAATCAGAGACAACGAGAATCACCTGACTCTGATTGAGAACCACCTCAGGCAGCCATAGACTATGCTAGACAACCCACAAAACCCTAAGACAAAAACGCACCACAAAAACCCATGTCACACCCTGGCCTGACCAAATAAATGAAGACAAACATAATATACTACGACCAAGGCGTGACACGTTATGTCTTGAAAACAATACATAATGTTTTTGGCAAATCCAACACAACATACCACTGGTTACCACTCTTCATATTTTCAACAATGGTGGTGGCTGCATCATTTTATGGGTATGCTTGTCATCAGCAAGGACTAGGTAGTTTGAATAGAGCTAAGTACATGCCAAATCGTAGAAGAAAACCTGGTTCAGTCTGCTTTCCAACAGACACTGGGAGACAAATTCACCGTTCAGCAGGACAATAACCTAAAACACTGGAGTTGCTTACCAAGAAGACATTCAATGTCCTGAGTGGCCTAGTTACAGTTTTGACTTAAATTGGCTTGAAAACCCATGGCAAGACTTGAAAATGGCTGTCTAGCAATGATCAACAACCAACTTGACAGAGCTTGAAGAATATTGTACAATCCAGGTGTACCCAGAAAAACACAGCTGTAATCGCTGCCAAAGTTGATACTAACATGTATTGATATGGGTTGAATAGTTATCTAATCCATATATTTTCAGATTTTTTTTTTTTTCAAACAAATATTAAAACAATTCTTCCATTTTGATATTGCAGCGTATTTTGTGAAAATCTTTGACAGAAAATTTCAAATCAATTTTATTCCCACTTTGTAACACAACAAAATGTGGAAAAAGTAAAGGGGTATGAATACTTTCTGAAGGCACTGAACTATATGCAAAATCAGGTGGATTCGGCCATTTGTATGCTATATATGTATCATATTTTATATGTGCATGTTAAATGAATCAGGGATCGACTGTATATTTAATGCATTTGTCATTCATTGACAATAACATGTAGTAGTCAGAATCAAATTCTGGTGGTGGGGCATTAACTTTCCCTACTGATTTATTTTGCTGCCCACTTAGAAGCACATCAGAGTGATTGAATAGGCACATATGAGAACATACTATGTTCATAGAAATTACATTAATTAAATAACAAGCACATGTCAGCGTCTTTATTCAAGGAGTCTTTATTTGTCTACAGCACTGCCTCTCCCCTGCCCACCTTGGTTGTCTCTGTACACATGGTGGAGGTGGCTTATGTTTGGAGATGACACGTTAATCTAACAGATCTGACAGACCGTTGACATTTTTATAAACTTGGATTTAACGCTCCTGGCAGATCTGTGGTGTTTTATTTCTCTGTTGAAAAGCCAATGAAATATGAAACACACGTGTTAACATGTCAGGTGCTTCCATGCCAGGTGACAGGTCGGTGCTCAGCTCACCTGACACTGACACACAGCAGTCATGTCAAGTATAGTTTTCCATTGGGTGTAACTCATTCTTCTCAAGTCTGTGTCATCCATTTACTTGTCTTATCGCCTGTGACTGAGGCCCAAATGGAACCCTTTTCCCTAAGGGTCCTGGTCAAAAGTAGTTTGCTATAAAGGGGATAGGGTACCATTTGGGACACAGATTCAGTCAGTGTCATCCATTTCCTTGTCTTGTCGTCACTCCAACTACACAACAGTGTCTCTGAGCAGTAATCTGTTGGGAGCAGAAGCGTTGGGCAGATGCCTTTACACAATGTTCTTGTAGAATACTCAGAGGAGAATCTTGTTCATGTTAATAAAGCCACCAAAGAAATGTGCTACAGATAGATGCCTCCAGGTTATTTGCTTTGGTTTGTTTCTCCTTTCATTTCTCTATCTTTGTTTTATTTTACTTCTTTAGTTTAAAATCCATGGGGAGTTTTGTCCATATTGTGTATAGGGACTGATTTTCAAAAACTCTGTTGTGATGTTTCTACAAGGAGAATGACACCCCCTCTTTCTCTGAGTTCGACTGAGCCTCACACTTCTGAAAGAGCTTTCAAAGACCAACATCTACAATACATGAGAAGTGGTAACTCGACAGCTCGAAACAAGAATAAAAAGCTATAATGAGGAGTATTTTTTATTTTCTTATATAGGAGTAAAGAAATAAAGGCCTAGTTCACTAATTTTAAATTCACAAACATTTTGATTTATTTAGGGGGTTCTGCAGCACCCTCAACACTCCTACTCCCCGCGGCTATGCACGGAGGGAGAGACAACTGCAAACCACAAGGTCTCTAAGTCTAGACAGACACTCTACATGTCAATGATACGGCCTGGAGGCAAACCCTCAATCCTCCTTAATCTTCCATGTCAAACGGAGAGCGAGACGAAACAGACTGGTATCATTTGACTGCTGTGCTGCTGCATCCTGCCGCATCCTCCCACCGTAATCCTTATCAGCCGCTGATCCTCACACTGATGCTACCCCCCTAATGGCTGCATCTCAAATGGTGCGCTATTCCTTATTTATCTCACTACGTTTGACCAGAGTCATATGGGCCTCTGGTCAAAGGAAGTGCACTACATAGGGAATAGGGTACCATTTGGGACACATACAGTGTCTGCCTTCACTTTACTTCCTGTGCTGTTTCACAGTGCTAATGCATGTTCTTTGGTTTAGTTTACACAGCTCACTCTGGCCTCTCAGAGTGTACTCGCCCTCTCCCCCTTCCTAATCTGAGAAACATGATTCCTATCTGATCTTCACCAAAGAGCCACTTAAACAGCCCCACACTGGGCAGGCCGTGAGTAGGTAGACACCAGTGCTGCACCCTTTCCCTTTATATTGCACTACTTTTCAACAGGGTCATATGGGTCCTGGTCAAAGTAGTACACTACAAAGGGGATAGGCTGCCATTTGTGATGCATATCATCTAGGCAACAGAGGAGGCATTTTAGTGGTAAAAATAGTGGTAAAAATGATTGTAATTTGAAATGCCTTTTTACAAGAGCACTCTACTCTTGGTGCCAATGGAAGTGGAACATAATAATTAATGTATATCAGCCAAGGGCATGCATGTATGATTACATTATAACACACACTGATATACAACCACATAGGCTACACACACATTTGAGTACAAATATGTTGAATGGTATTGAATGGCGTCTTGAATGGTGTGCGGACACTTCCCTGTCAATGAGTCCCTGTCATTTTTATTCCATACATTCAAAATTCTGAGTTCACATGTGACATTTCTGGAACATCCATGTGTTTTTGGAAGACTTCAAATGTGATGATTTTTCACACAAAGTTTCATGTGTGGATTTTCCCATGTGAAATCATGTGAAACCATTTGTTATTGGATCACATAAAATGTGATGATATTTCACATTAGGTTTCCCATGTGGATGTTCACGTGATCACATAAACTTTCACATTTTCACTTAATATTTTTCACACGCAGTGCCCTGCAAGCAAAAATGTGTTGTTACGATACACACCTGGGATTTGAACTCACAAAATCTCAGTTATTGTATTACATATCTCAGTTCTTGTATATCCGCCGGTGGGGATGGCTGCCGTTTTACAGGTTTCTAACCAACTGTGCTAATTTGTTAGTTTTTTCTAATCGTTTGTAACTTGTTTTTGAACGTATTTTATACATCATTTTGCTCTTACCCGTCTCTTATGACCGAAAATACTCACCTCGAACTGGACAAATATTTTTTCTTTAACGAGTCCGACGCAAAGGATATACTGCTTTCTCGGGAACGGGCACAATCCCTGTCATTTGCGTGAAGAAAGGATGGAGAAAAAGGGGGTTGGAGGTGGGGCTGCCTTCTGAGAAATCGTAGGCGAGTGTGTAAACATCCACTACCATCCGTTCTATTGGCCAACATACAATCATTGGAAAACAAAATGGATGATTTTCGGTCAAGACTATCCTATCAACGGAACATTAACCTCTCTAGGGTAGGTGAGACGCTAACGTCCCACCAGGCCAACATCCGGTGAAACTGCAGAGGGCTAACATTCTAAATACACCATTTGTTATAGTAAACATTCTTGTAAATACATGTATCTTATATCATTTAAAAGATGAACGTCTTATTAATCCAGCCGCTGAGTCAGATTTCAAAAAGCTGTTACTGCGAAAGAAACATGCTCTTTTCTGAGGACGGCGCCATGCACACACAAGTATTAATAGCATTTTCAAACCAAGCATTAGCGTCATGAAAGTCAGAAATAACAATAAAATAAATCGCTTACCATTGAAGATCTTCCTCTGGTGGCAATGCCAAGTGTCCTAACTACACAGGGAATGTTCATCAAACAGGCAAAGTGTCAATACAGGATGAAGATTGTCGCTCGTCGGATGTGGCAGGGCATGAAAACTATTACGGACTACAAAGGGAAACCTAGCAGCGAGCTGCCCAGTGATGCGAGCCTACCAGACATGCTAAATGCCCTTTATGCTCTCTTCGAGGCAAGCAACACTGAAGCATGCATGAGAGCACCAGCTGTTCTGGACGACTGTGTGAGAACTCTCTTGGTAGCCGATGTGAGCAAGACCTTTTACCAGGTCAACATTCACAAAGCCGTGGGGCCAGACGAATTACCAGGATGTGCACTTAAAGCATGTGCTGACCAACTGTCAAGTGTCTTCACTGACATTTTCAACCTCTCCCTGACCGAGTCTATAATACCTACATGTTTCATGCAGACCACCATAGTCTCTGTGCCCAAGGAAGTGAAGGAAACCTGCCTAAATGATTACCGCTCTATAGCACTCACATTGGTAGCCATAAAGTGTATTGAAATGCTGGTCATGGCTCACATCAACAACATCATCCCTGTTACCATAGACCTACTCCAATTTGTATACCGCCCCAACAGATCCAAAGGTGACACAATCTCAATCACAATCCACACTGCCCTTTCCCACCTGGACAAAAGGAACACCTATGTGAGAATGCTGTTCATTGACTACAGCTCAGCTCAGCTCAACTCAAAAGTGCCCACAAAGCTGATCACTAAGTTAAGGACCCTGGGATTAAACACCTCCTTCTGTAACTGGATCCTGGATTTCTTGATGGGCCTCCCCCAGGTGGTAAGGGTAGGCAACAACACGTCTGCCACGCTGATCCTCAATACTGGGGCCCCTCAAAGCTGCGTGCTTAGTCCCCTCCTGTACTATCTGTTCCCCCATGAATGTGTGGCCAAACACGACTCCAACACCATCTTTAAGTTTGCTGACGACACAACAGGCCTGATTACCGACAATGATGATACAGCCTATAGGAGGGAAGCCAGAGACCTTGCAGGTTGGTGCCAGGACAACAATCTCTCCCTCAATGTGAACAAGAAAAAAGAGCTGATTGTGGACTACAGGAAAAGGTGGGCTGAAACAGCCCCATTAACATCAACTGGGCTGTAGTGGAGCAGGTCGAGAGTTTCAAGTTCCTTGGTGTCCACATCCCCATCAAACTGTCATGGTCCAAAAACACCAAGACAGTTGTGAAGAGGGCATGACAACACCTTTTCCCCTCAGGAGACTGAAAAGATTAACTTCTTAAGTAACTTCTCGGCATCTGACCGTAAGGCGCTATGGAGGATAGTGCGTACGGCCCAGTACATCACTAGGGCCAAGCTTCCTGCCATCCAGGACCTATATATAAGGCGGTGTCAGAGGAAATAAGACTGCTGAACAATTAATCAACTGGCCACCCGGACTGTTTACATTGACCACTCCTCCATTTGTTATTACACTGCTGCTACTCACTGTTTATTATCTATGCATAGCCACTTTACCCATACCTACATGTACAAATTACCTCAACTAACCTGTACCCCCGCACATTGACTCGGTACCGGTACCCCCTGTATATAGCCTCGTTATTGTTATTTTATTGTGTTACTTTCTATTATTTTGACTTTAGTTTATTTGGTAAATAAAAAACTCTTTCTTGAACTGCATTGTTGGGTAAGGGCTTGTAAGCATTTCACGGTATTGTCTACACTTGTTGTTTTCGGCGCATGTGACAAATAAAGTTTGATTTGATTCATGGCATTTTGCTCTTCCCGCTACACCACCATGTATATGTCAATAACTGATTTCACCAGTATTCTTACACTTTTGACTTGAAATTTGTAGTTTCACATGTCAAACTTTCACAGGTGAAAATTTCATTTGCGGTACAAGTGGAAATCTACACTTGGATATCTATCTCTCACATGTGGAAGAACTTTTTCACATGTAAAAAAACTTTGTTGAAATGTTGCATTCCCCTGTCTCATTTATGTCACATGAGATCATGTTTTCACATTTTCACATTTCATGTAATCAAATGTTGTTTTTACATGTCACATGTTATCACATTAACTTCACATACAATAACATGTAATTCCATGTGATCACAAATCATTTGCTTGGAAAGACTAGATTACTGGAATGTGTCTTTTCCCATTCCTTGCTATTACTTTAAAGGCCCAGTGAAGTCAAACACTTGATTTACCTGTATTGTATATTTAAGGGATAATGCCCTCAACGCCGGTGTTTTGAGGATATATTGGCATGTTTGTTGTTAGGCCCGAGACAAAGTCAATATATCCTCCAAACAAATTGTGAAAATTATGATAATGCCCTTTTTAGTGTAAGAGCTGTTTGTAAAAAACACCTGAAATTTCATAATTTTTTGGTGGGATGTAGTTTTGTCATCACCAGATGATAATTATTTTATTTATTTTTATTTTATTTAAAGACCCAACAGATACTTTTTTATTTATTTTTTATCTCAATAGCAAAGAATGTTGCTTGAACTGTGAGCGGGGAGGGGAAAACTGAAAACTTGCTGTTATTGACAGAGAGGTTTGCAACTCTCCTTCTTATTGTTCTATCAACTAAACCTTTTTAACCTGTTTCTCCTCTCTGGAGAGGTTCCCATTGCTTGGACAGCAGCCATGGTTCATCCATTATTTAACCTCTTAAAGGAGGAGATCAAGCTGATCTTAACAGTTCTATTTTGCCAAGTTTATCAAAAGTGTTGGAAAAACTTGTCAACAATCAACTGACTGGATTTCTTGATGTCTATAGTATTCTCTCGGGTATGCAATCTGGTTTCTGCTTAGGTTATGGATGTGTCACTGCAACCTTAAAGGTCCTCAATGATGTCACCATTGCCCATGATTCTAAGCAATGTTATGCTGCAATTGCTATTGACTTTTCCAAAGCTTTTGATACAGTAGACCATTCCTTTCTTGTGGGCCGGCTAAGGAGTATTGGTGTCTCTGAGGTGTCATTGGCCTGGTTTGCTAACTACCTCTCTCAAAGAGTGCAGTGTATAAAATCAGAAAATCTGCTGTCCCAGCTACTGCCTGTCACAAAGGGAGTACCCCAAGGCTTGATCCTAGGCCCAACTCTCTTCTCAATTTACATCAAAAACATATCTCAGGCAGTAGAAAGCTTTCTCATCCATTTATATGCAGATGATACAGTCTTATACTCAGCTGGCCCCTCCCCAGATTTTGTTTAAAATGCTCTACAACAAAGCTTTGTTAGTGTCCAACAAGCTTTCTCTAACCTTGTTCTGAACACCTCCAAAACAAATGTAATGTGGTTTGGTAAGAAGATTGCCCCTCTCCACACAGGTATGATTACTACCTTTGAGGGTTTAGTACTTGGGAGTACGGCTCGATGTTGCAATGGGGATATACATTTGGGTGAGGTTTTTTTCTCACCCGAGTAGCCTTGTTTCACTGCCAAAAATAAAATTAAACCATCTAGTGTTCAGCAAAATAACAACACAATGTAAAATACAGGTAGACTAGTCAAAAAATTAACATCCAATCACATTAACCCAATTATCTCGTAGCTGCTGCACAAGTTGGTATTTTTTTCTCGCCTGAATGATCTGAATCTAGGATTACAGGGACTCTCCACAACTATACTCAATGTGCGGGACAAAATTGAGGCAATGATTAAGAAGTTGGATCACAGGTGTTTCCATCATTCTATGATTTTTTGTGTGCAAATGAACTCAAGCTTACGGACAATGTCAAATGTGATATAGCGAAGCACCTATGTGAGTTGGGTGCGCAATAACACAGGTACTTTCCCGAAATGGATGACACAAACAACTGGATTCATTATCCCTTTCATACCCTGCCTCAAGTCCACTTACCGATATCTGAACAAGAGAGCCCCATCAAATTGCAACAAGCGGTTCTGTGAAAATTTATTTTAATCAGAAGCCACTGACAGATTTCTGGATTGGGCTGCGCTCAGAGTATCCTGCAAATCGCACTGTTAAGACACTGACGCCCTTAACAACCACTTACCGATGTGAGAGTGGATTTTCGGCCCTCACTACCATGAAAACTAAATACAGGCACAGACTGTGTGTGGAAAATTATTTAAGACTGAGACTCTCCAATACAACCCAACATTGCAGAGTTATGTGATTCCTTTCAAGCACACCCTTCTCATTAACCTGTGGTGAGTTATTCAGATGGTTAAGTAAAGAGCAAAATTATTGTTTATTATTATATTATTATTTGTGCCCTGGTCCTATAAGAGCTCTTTGCCACTTCCCACGAGCAAGGTTGTGACAAAAACTCACAGTCATTCTTATGTTTAATTAATTAATGTATAGTGTGTGTGTGTGTGTGTGTGTGGCAGGCTTACAATGATGGCAAAAAACAACATTTGAGAGTGCACTGACCCTGGTGCTAGAGGGGGTATGCCGCTGGAGGTTGAATGTTTGAAGGGGTGTGGGACTATAAAAAGTTTTGGAACCACTGCTTTACCGTAATCGCTCCTCTTTCACCCAGGTGCCAAACTTACTCTGATTCAGATGACCATCGTACCCATGCTAGATTACAGAAACATAATTTATAGATTGTCAGGTAAGTGCGCTCTCGAGTTGCTAGATGTTCTTTACCATTCGGCCATCAGATATGCCACAAATGCTCCTTGTAGGACACATCACTGCACTCTCTACTCCTCTGTAAACTGGTCATCTCTGTATAACCATCACAAGACTCACTGGTTGATGCTTATTTATAAAACCCTCTTAGGCCTCAGTCCCCCCTATCTGAGGTATCTGCTGCAGCCCTCATCCACCACATACAACACCTCTTCTGCCAGTCACATTCTGTAAAACATTCTTTGGGATCAGTGTCCCGTCCATGGGACGGTTGAGCTAACGTAGGCTAAAGAAATTAGCACGAGGATTTGAGTAACAAGAACATTTCCCAGGACAGAAGCATATCTGATATAGACAGAACGCTTAAATTCTTGTTAATCTAACTGGACTGTCCAATTTAAAGTAGCTATTACAGTGAAAGAATAGCATGCTATTGTTTGAGGAGAGTGCACAACTTTGAACATGAAAAGTTATTAATAAACAAATTAGGCACATTTGGGCAGTCTTGATAAAACATTTTGAACAGAAATGCAATGGTTCATTGGATCAGTCTAAAATGTTGTACATACATACACTGATGCCATCCAGTGTCCAAAATCTAAATTGCACCTGTGCTGTAATAACACATTATGGCCTTTCTCTTGTATTTCAAAGATGATGGTACAAAAAAAAAAAGAATGGTTGCTTTTTTTCTTTGTATGATCTTTTACCAGAGCTATTGTGTTATATTCTCCTACATTCCATTCACATTTCCACAAACTTCAAAGTATGTCCTTTGACATGGTACCAATAAAATGCATATCCTTGCTTCAGGGCCTGAGCTACTAGCAGTTAGATTTGGGTATGTCATTTTCGGGGGAAAATGTTAAAAAAAGGATGGATGATTAAGAGTTTCCACTGTGCAGCAGTGTGCAGGACAACAGAAGAAGGGGAAAATAGCACAGGGTTGAAATGAGTTAAAATGGCACCCTATTCCCTATTAGTGCACTCCTTTTGACCAGGGCCCATGGAAAATAGAGTGCATCCCAAATGACCTCAACAGTGAATTGAGCGTAGGAGTATCCCCATGCCAACTGTCTGTCCCTGCTAAACAATAGGCTGTCAGCAGATAGGAGAATACTGAGGCAGACAGTGAAACATCAGTTTGTCGACGACAAGTGATATCCTGACAGAGATCATTGCAGCTAATCAGAACAGAGCAGGAAGTGCATAGTGATTATTAGTCATTCAATCAATTAAATGTATTTATGAAGCCTTTCTTACATCAGCTGATGTCACAAAGTGCTGTACATAAACCCAGCCTAAAACCCCAAACAGCAAGCAATGCAGGTGTAGAAGCACGGTGTCGAGGAAAACTCCCTTGAAAGGCCAGAGCCCAGGAAGAAACCTAGAGAGGAACCAGGCTATGTGGGGTGGCCAGTCCTCTTCTGGCTGTGCCGGGTAGAGATTATAACAGAACATGGCCAAGATGTTCAAATGTTCATAAATTAACAGCAGGGTCAAATAATAATAATCACAGTGGTTGTAGAGGGTGCAACAGGTCAGCACCTCAGGAGTAAATGTCAGTTGGCTTTTCATAGCCGATCATTCAGAGTATCTCTACCACTCCTGCTGCCTCTAGAGAGTTGAAAACAGCAGGTCTGGGACAGGTAGCATTATTAACGATGGCACCAGACTGCTGGCTTTCAGCTTTGAATAAATGAGAAAGACAATAAGACCTCAGTGTCTTCCTGATGAGAGAGAGAAAGAGAGAGGGGGGGGGGGGGGGCTGAGCTATGTTCTATTGTTCTGTGCATTTCTGTGCGGTATACTGTAGTTCTACATGTCTGGACATGCCCAATCACACATGTTAATGACAGATCTGATCAGTGTAGACATGCATCAGTCCTGTATCAAACCCCCTTTGTCCTGCACTGCATGTTGACAAACCTGCAGGTACTGTTGGAGAGAAGGAAGAGATGCCCATCTATGATCAATACATCACAATCTGGCTTTATCTGCCTCTCTAATATGCTGCACAGCCACTTTTCCCTCTGCCTCCCATGTCCACAAGGCATCGGACCTGATATGTTGACTTATGGACGTGTCACCTTTCCCAAAAAGCCTGGAGTTAGCAAGCCAAGCACAGTCACATTACAATACAGCCAGGGCTTCTTATTTAGGTCAGTCATCCAACTTTTTGACAACAGAGGAGACTGATTTAAACAGATTTGCTGTATATTTTATCACCTGTGTATTAACATGTCTGACAGGACTGGTTACCATTTACATCATTTTAACTAACTCTGCCCTGAATTTTAGTCACTATTATTAGCCGGCTACCAAACAGGTACTCAATCATGCACCTTAGAGACTGCTGCCCTATGTACATAGTTATTGACCACAGGTCACGTTAAAAGTGTTTACATACTCTTTTACCAACTTCATATGTATATACTGTATTCAAGTCAAGGCTCATCCTATATAACTATTGCTGTACACACCTGTTCTATTCATATGCTGTACATCATTTCTATAATACACCATCACATACAGTGCATTCGGAAAGATTTCCAATCCCTTGGCATTTCCACATTTTGTTACCTTACAGCCTTATTCTAAAATGGATTAAATACAAAAAAATCCTCAGCAATCTACAAACAATACCCCAAAATGACAAAACGAAAACAGGTTTTAGACATTTTTGCACATTTATTATAAGTATATGACAGAAAATTAGACTCGAAATTGAGCTCAGATGCATCCTGTTATCATTGATCATCCTTGAGATGTTTCTACAACTTGGAGTCCAACTGTAGTAAATTCAATTGATTGGACATGATTTGGAAAGGCACACACCTGTCTATATAAGATCCCACAGTTGACAGTGCATGTCAGAGCAAAAGCCAAACCATGAGGTTGAAGGAAATGTCAAAGAACTCAGAGACAGGATTGTGTCGAGGCATAGATCTGGGGAAAGGTACCAAAACATTTCTTCAGCATTGGAGGTCCCGAAGAACCCAGTGGCCTCCATCATTCTAAAATGGAAGAATTTTTGATCCACCAAGACTCTTCCTAGAGCTGGCTGCCTGTCCAAACTGAGCAATCGGGGAAGAAGGGCCTTGGTCAGGGAGGTGACCAAGATCCCGATGGGCACCTAAAGACTCTCAGACAATGAGAAACAAAGTTCTCTGGTCTGATGAAACCAAGGTTGAACTCTATGGCCTGAATGGAGGATACCTGGCACCATCCCTACGGTGAAGCATGGTGGTGGCAGCATCATGCTGTGGGGATGTTTTCTAGCTGCAGGAACTGGGAGACTAGTCAGGATCGAGGGAAAGATGAATGGAGAAAATTACAGAGATATCCTTGATGAAAACCTGCTGCAGAGCACTCAGGACAGACTGGGGCAAAGGACAACGACCCTAAGCACACAGCCAAGACAACGCAGGAGTGAATTCAGGACGTATCTGAATGTCCTTGGGTAGCCCAGCCAGTGCCCGGACTTGAACACAATCTAACATCTTTGGAGAGACCCGAAAATAGCTCTGCAGCAACGCTCCCCATGCAACCTGACAGAACTTGAGAGGATCTGCAGAGAATAATTGGATAAACTCCCCAAATACAGGTGTGCCAAGCATGTAGCATCATTTGTATTTATTTATTTATTTAACCTTTATTTAACCAGGAAGGGCTCATTGAGATTTAAAACGTCTTTATCAAGAGCGTTCTGGCCAAGATAGGCAGCACCAAGTCTTTACAAAAATTACAGACAAACAACATGAAAAACTACAAGTAATCTAGTAGAAACCATAGAATACACAAGAGTATAACAAAATCAAAAACAGCAAATTAAAAACATTGACAGGTCAGGGAATCAGTCTCAAGATCATTCATCAGTGATTTAAAAATACCAATCAGGACAAGTTCTTCCAGTTTAAAAGTATTTTGTAAGGCGTTCCAAGACAATGGCGCAGAGTACATAAAAAGCCCTTTTACCAAATTCAGTTCGAACATTTGGAACAGTTAGCAGGATAAAGTCCAGCGAATGAAGAGAGTACCCACCACATTTCTGAACAATAAAAATCCCCAAATAAAAAGGTAGCAAACCCAAAATGGCTTTGTAAATAAAAGTATACCAGTGCCTGAGCCTACGAGTGACTAGAGAAGGCCAGCCAACCTTGGTATACAAAGTGCAGTGGTATGTAAGGGTTTTGAAGTTTAAAATAAATCTCAATGTGCCATGGTAAAGGGTGTCAATTGATTTCAAACACTGAGCGGAAGCATTCATAAATAAAATATCCCCATGGTCTAGTAAAGGCATAAATGTAGCTGATACTAGCCTCCTTCTGGCTTAAAAAAAACTGGCCTTATACCTAAAATAAAATACAAATTTTGTTGAATATGCAATTTAAAAGAGAGGCCGTCATCAATTAAAATTCAAATATATTTATATGAGGTTACAACCTCAATCTCTTTGCCCTGACAAGTAGTAATAGGTGAAAGGTTCAGAGGTCTATTTCTTGCTTTAGAAAACACCATTAGTTTAGTTTTGTCAGTATTGAGGATAAGCTTCAATTGACACAAGGTATGTTGAACAGTATAAAAAGCAGTTTCCAAGTTCTGGAAAGCTTTTGTAAGAGACGAGGCACAACAGTAAATAACAGAATCATCAGCATAAAAATGAAGTTGGACATTTTGGACATTTTTGCCTAAATCATTGATATAAATAGTGAATAAGAGAGGACCAAGTACAGAGCCTTGGGGCACACCGTTAAAGACAGACAATTTAACAGACATAAGCCCATCAAATTGAGTGCACTGAGTTCTATCAGACAGATAGTTAGCAAACCATGCAACTGCATGCTCTGAAAGACCAACACTCTACAATCTCTACCTTAGTATAGCATGATCAACTGTGTCAAAAGCCTTAGAGAGATACAGTGCTGTTTTTTGTCAAGGGCTTCAGTGATATCTTTTAACACCTTCATGGCTGCTGTAATTGTGCTATGCTTCTTCCTGAAGCCCGATTGGTACATTGATAAAATAGAGTTAGTAAATAAAAACTATTTTAGCTGTTCACTTACAAGTATTTTCAAATAGTCACAAATATTTTCACCAGGAGTGACAGCTTTGAGATTGGCCTATAATTATTTGAAAGAGTTTGATCTCCCCCTTTTAAAAGTGGTAGGCAAAATGCTGATTTCCAGATCATACCCACGACAACTCAATGCTGTAATCCCTGCCAAATGGGCTTCAACAAAACAAAAGTAAAGGGTCTGAAAACTTATGTAAATGTGATATTTACATCTATTTTTTTTTTTTATAAATCAGCAAATATTTCTAAAACCTGTTTTCGCTTTGTTATTATGGGGTATTGTGTGTAGATTTAGGAGGAGAAAAAAACAAGTTCATACATTTTAGAATAAAGCTGTAGCATAACAAAAAGTCAAGGGGTCTGAATACTTTCCGAAGGCACTATATATCTTTATATTCCGGACTCTGACATTGCTCTTCCTGATATTTCCTCATACATTTATTTGTATTGTTTGTTATGTATTGTTAGGTATTAACAGCACAGTTGTTATTCTTATCTCTTACTTTTTTAAAGTATTTTATTAAACTGCATTGTTGGTTAATTAAGGGCTTGTAGTAAGCATTTCCCTCTCCGATTGTATTTGGCGCATGTGACAAATAACATTTTATTTTATTTGAAACACAAAGATTTTGCTGCCCGTGCGATAATCTATTTAAAACATCTGTATGCAACCATTTTTTTATATTTTAATTGACTATCATCCCTTTATGTAATGAAAGAGAAATTCCCCTATTCATATGATGTACAGTAAATCCTCACTCTCCCTCTGTGACTGGGTCTCTGTGCTGAGATACACTGCTCAAAAGGATAGTGACCTCAGTACTGGCCCAGCCCCAAAGCTTTCTGTTCCCCTCACTGAAAGGGTCACCCCTCCTCCATCTGGGTAGCCCTACCCCCCCACTCCAGCCCACCCTAGGGATCCCCACATAGTCTCTGCCTCAGTCTCCCTCAGGACTTAAGGACCAATGATTTCCTGAGCCTATCTCCATATGGACAGGCCTTTTAAAGAGCAAAGTCAAGGAAATATGGTAAGGTTACATCAGGCTCCCTAATTCATAATGAATTATTAAAACCAACCCTCACCCATTCTTGCTGACGGCACATAAGACATATAGTACTTCCAGACCCAGACTTGTCCCTGAAAGCTTGCCTATGAGTTTGTCCCAAATGGCACCACATTACCTATATAGTACAGTACTTTAGACCCGAACCCAATGGGTCCTGGATAAAAGTATTGCGGTATAAAGGAAATAGGTTGCCATTTGTGACACACAGTACATGTTTCAGCTGTTTAGGCACATATCCTCCATGTCTGTCTGTCTGGTTTTCTCACTCTGTGTGCTTTGTGTGGTTGGGGGGGATTTGGTGGTACAGGAATGGTGATGTAGTTAGCATTTAGCCTGGAGAAAAGGAGAGAGGGAAAGAGAGAAGGCCGGCGGAGGAGGAGAAGGACAGGAGATGCCACTGCTGGAGGCTCGCCACAGGCTACGTCTGACATCCCTCCCTCCGACAGGCTGATGAGATTACCCTGACGTTTTTTCCTTCCAACTTAAATTGCATTACCTCAAGGATCTTATGTTAGCCAGATCCCCATATTATACTCAGGGGGATTTGAGTTCCATTTCGCTATCCCTCATCTCATCGTTCTATTCTATTTTTCTCTCTCTCCCTTGGAAGGAAGGCTGAAATCTTCTTACAGCTTTGCATGCATTAACCGTATAAAAATTCATGTGTCACAATATCAACGGTTGTGTGGCAGTTGGTCAACCATATCCTTGTAATGCAGTGTACTAGTTTAGTCACAGTTACTTGGACTGTTTCAAATATTCTATTCAAAAGACTCTTTTATCCAAAGCGACTTAGTCACGAGTGCGTGTATTTCAAGTTTAATGTTTCAACATTTCTTCCTCACATGCACAGGATAAAACAGGTGTACAAAAGTACAGTGAAATTCTTAACACGAGCGCTCTTTCCCAACAATGTAGTGATAATAATAATAATAATAACATATCAAATTCAAAATAAATTATAAAAAAACACATACAACAACTAAGAGTTAAGGAAACATGATAATGCAAGTATATGCAGTGCATTCGGAAAGTTTTTGGACACTGACTTTTTCCACATTTTGTTATGTTACAGCCTTTTTCTAAAATGGATTAAATCGAACATTTTCCACATCAACCTACACACAATACCCCATAATGACAAAGTGAAAACAAGTTTTTAGAAATGCTAGCAACTTTATAAAAATATTAATAAAAAAAACACCTTATTTACATAAGTATTCAGACCCTTTGTTTTATACTCAAAATTGAGCTCAGATGTATCCTGTTTCCATGGATTATCATTGAGATGTTTCTACAACTTGATTGGAGTCCACTTGTGGCAAATTCAATTGATTTCAAATATATATAAAGTCCAACAGTTGACAGTGCATGTCAGAGCAAAAACCAAGCCATGAGGTCGAAGGAATTGTCAGTAGAGCTCCGAGACAGGATTGTATCGGGGGAAGATCAGATCTGGGGAAGAGTACCAAAACATTCCTGCAGCATTGAAGGTCCAAAAAACACAGTGGCCTCCATGATTCTTAAAATGAAGAAGTTTGGAACCACCAAGACTTCCTAAAGCTGGCCGCCCGGCCAAACTGAGCAATAAGGGGAGAAGGGCCTTGGTCAGGGAGGTGACCAAGAACCTGATGGTCACTCCGACAAAGCTCCAGAGTTCCTCTGTGGAGATCGGAGAACCTTCCAGAAGGACAACCATCTCTGCAGCACTCCACCAAGCAAGCCTTTACTCCTCAGCAAAAGGCACATGACAGCCCGCATGGAGTTTGTCAAAAGGCACAAGATTCTCTGGTCTGATGAAACCAAGATGGAACTCTTTGGTCTGAATGCCAAGCGTCACGTCTGAAAGACACCTGGCACCATTTCTACAACGAAGCATGTTGGTGGCAGCATCATGTTTTTCAGCGGCAGGGACTGGGAGATTAGTCAGCATCGAGAGAAAGATGAATGGAGCAAAGTACAGAGAGATCTTGATGAAAATCTGCTCCAGAGCACTCAGGACCTTAGACTGGGGCAAAGGTTTTCCTTCCAACAGGACAACAACCCTAAGCACACAGCCAAGACAAAGCAGGAGTGGCTTTGGGACAAGTCTCTGAATGTCCTTGCGTGACCATGCATGAGCCCGGTCTTAGAACCTGATCAAATCTTTAGAGACCTAAAAATAGCTGAATACTTATATTTAGACCCTTTAATATCAGTCTTGTAGGTTTAATACATTTGCAAATATTTCTAAAAACCTATTTTTGCTTTGTTATTATGGGGTACTGTGTGTATATTGATGAGGAAAATAACAATTAAATCCATTTTAGAATAAGGCTGTAACGTAAAAAAATGTGGAACGAGTCAAGGGGTCTGAATACTTACCGAATGCCCTGTACAGGTCAGTACCAGTACATTATTTATTGTGTCGTGTTACTGGAGTGGTTGAGGTGGGTTTATACATAAAAAGTGACTGGTAGTAGGATAGCCATGTAAACAGGGTTGAAAAGTGACTGGTAGCAGGAACATACAAATACTTATGGTAATACACCAATGGTAAAGTATACACATAAATAGGAATAACAGTGAGCGGTAGCAGGAGAAATAAATAAATAATTATTGTAATGGAAATCAATAATCAATGGACAACATCATAATGGAGTAATAAATCTAATCAATAATCATTTTAGCAGCAGCGTAGGTTGTGTGTGAGTGGGTAGAGACCTGTGGAAGGACATCCAGTATAAGCAGTGTGGACAGTCTGTGGGAGAGGGAAAGCAGTAGTTGTTAGCCATTTTACAGACTTATGGCCAGGGGATAGAAGCTGTTTAGGTGTCTGTTGGTCTGAGCCTTGATGCACTGGTACCGCCGGACCGGAGCATGGAGAACAGTCCATGTCTCAGTTTGCTGAAGTCTTAGGCAATTTTTCGGGCCTGGAAGCTCACCCACATGTGATGCGATGGGCTGTCTGCACCACCCTCTGTAGGGTCTTCCGGTTGCGGGTGGTGCAGTTGCCATACAAGGCAATGATACAACCAGTCAGGATGCTAATGGTGCAGCTATAAAAGTTCCCGAGGATATGAGGGGCCATGCCAAATCGTTTCAGCCAGAATCAGCTCCTTGGTCTTTCTTATTTTGAGGGAGAGGTTGTTGTCATGGCACCCTGCCAGTTCTGTGACCTCCACACTGTAGGCTGTCTCATCACCGTTGGAGATCAGGCCTTCCATCGTTATGTCATCAGCAAACTTGATGATAGAGTTGGAGTCATTCGTGGCCACACAGTCGTGGTTAAAAAGGGAGTACAGGAGGGGAATAAGCAAACACTCCTGGGGGGACCTGTGCTGAGGGTCAGCATCGCGGAGGTGTTGTTGCCTATCTACTCTCATCACCTGGGGTCGGCCCGTCAGAAAGTGTAGGATCCAGTTGCAGAGAGAGGTGTTCAGTCCCAGTTCAGCCCTGAGCTTGGTGACGAGCTTGGAAGGCACTATGCTGTTGAACATTGAGCTGTAGTCGATGAACAGCATCCTTACATAGGTATTCGTCTTGTCCAGGTGAGAGAGGGCAGTGTGGAGTGCAATTGAGATTGCATCGTCTGTAGATCTGTTGGGACGGTATGCAAATTGTAGTGGGTCTAGGTTGTCTAGGATGATGGAGGTGATGGGAGTCATGCCTAGCCTTTCAAAGCACTTCATGATTACAGATGTTAGCGCTACATGGCAGTATTCCTTGTGGCAGGTAGCGTTAGAGTTCTTGAGAACAGGAATGATAGTAGTCGACTTGAGTCGTGGGGATTACAGACTGAGACAAGTTAAGGTTGAAGATGCCTGCCAGCTGGTCTTAGCATGCTCTGAGTAAGTACCTTGGAATACCGGTCAGCCCTGCGGCCTTGCGAATGTTGTCCAAATTAAAAACGTTACTCATGTCAGCCTCGGAGAGTGAGATCACCCAGTCCTCTGCAATGGTGGGGGCCCTCGTGCACAGCTCTGTGTTGTTTTTGTCAAAGCATGTATAAAATGCATTGAGTTCATCTGGTAGAAAGGCATCGTTGGGCAGATCACGGCTGGGTCTAACTTTGTAATCCATGTTGGACTTTAGCCACTGCCATATGTGTTGACCGTTGGAGCCGTCGTACATATGGGTGGTCTCTGGAATCAGATCCAGCAAGTGCCATGCTCTAGCAACTCAGCTTCAAAGGACCAACATTTCATATATTCCGTACAGGTCAGGGGGAGCCCATGTCACTCTCCTACTCACCACATTAATGGCATTGTGTCTGCATCCAAATTTGTGCCCTAGCACATTGACTATATAGGGAATAGGGTGCCATTTGGGCCATACTCATCGTCTGCTGGTTCTCATTGAACCATGGAACTTCATAAGTCTACTATCCCTGAATTCAAGACTAGCCTAGTCGTGAATCAACAAACATTGAGAGTTAAATTTGAAGCAAATAAAACAGGGAATCCAAATGGATTGGGGTCATGAAGCAAGTTGTTTGGTTTATTGTCAACTCTAATAGGGCTTACATTTCCTGCCTCCATATTTGACTGGTAGTAATTTCAAACTTGACATTTAAGGTTAACTGACAAATTGGGCAGATATATGGGTAGAAGAGAAAGAGGTGGATGGTGTCCACCATTACCATCACATCAGCACACTCTCTTTGCTGTGCCTCGTAGCGTAATGCACTCAATTATTCTCAAAATCACCGGTGTCAATAATTCACCTCTCTCAGGCTTCATTTCCTGCTATCCTAGTCAATCATGGTGCAGGAAATGACGCTTCAGGAGCATTTAAACAATGACGAGGTCAAGCGGAGCGATCAGGGGTAGTAAATCATATGAGCAGATTTCTCTCGCCTCATGGTGGGGGTTGCGGGTGTGTTTGGCAGGGGGACTGTCCCTCCATTGGTGACGTGTTCATCAAGATTCATGTTGTGACGTCACTCAATCATGGTCGCCTTAGTCACCGGAAAAAAACTGTCGGTTCCGCGCAACGGAAATTGCACTATTAGCGCTTCAAGAGAAGAATCATCAGTCAAATACATCAATGCACTGCAACATTTGTTTGGGAGAGGATATGTATAATACAAATGGACTGACTTGAGACTGGATCAAATACATCAAATACTATTTGAGATGTGCTTGATTTAACTTGGAATATGCTCTTTTTTAGTTCTCAATTGGCTCCATCGTACCTGGCAAACTAAATCAAGTGCAGCTTCCAGTATTTGAACATATTTGACAACCGTATGTATTAGATCAAGGTCTGGACACGGACACTTCTTCTGCATCCCAAATACATCCCAAATGGCACCCTATTCCCTCAATCGTCCAGTAGTTTTGACCAGAGCCCTATGAGCTCTGATGAAAGGGGTGTACTGTATATGAAATAGGGTGCCATTTGGGACAAAGTCCATAATTGCTGCAGTCATGTCTGTGATCAAACATCACAGCAACCAACCCATAATTTGCACCTTGTAAAAGTTGCTGCGTGGTGTGTAATTACCCAAGGGATAGCCAGGGGATCAGTTGTGACCTTGAGTCCATCAGGGGGAGGATAGAAATGTTTTCCATATTCATCCTGAGCAGTAAATCATGACTAACCAATCATTAGCAGGCTTATAGATTGGCATCCCCCTGCACCATCCCACCCCACTCCACCTCTCCATTTATCATGCAACTAGCTAATGATAATTATTATTCAACTTACATACATGCCCAAGCTGAACGTGCGGTTTACTGAGGATGTGTCCTTAATGGCATCTGTTTACCTATATAGTTTGCTATTTTTGACCAGCATCCATAAGGTTCTGGTCAAAAGTAGTGCACTATGTAGAGAATACGGTGCCATTTGGGACACAAAGTTTTCCTGATTGTCCCCTGCCTCTTCTTGCTCTGTGTAACAATACATGCTACAGGTTTTGGTGATAGGGGTTTATTTTAATTGGTGCAGATCTCAGATATAATAGCTTGTGGAAAATGGAAAAGTTGTAACTTTAGGCAATTATCACCTTTTGACTGTGCTGATTCTTTAAATTATTAATTTATTTCCCCCCTACATGGGGCCGTCTGCATCACCTTGCTCTCACAGTTCAGCACAAAATAGGAATCAGACACTGTATGGTTTCATCCCAAATGGCACCCTATTCCATATGTAGTGCAATGTTTGCCAAATCTTTCAAATGCTTTTTGTGTTTGCTTGAGCATGCTTGGAATGCCAGGTGAACAAGGTTTGACGTTTTGTGACTATTTTATTGGTTCCATTGTGCCAGGCAAACTCAAACAACCCCTATTTCAGCAATGTTAAGACAAGAAGGACATAGAGCGGGCTGGTGCAATATTGTTGCCACGTGTACTGATGTCTCAGGAGAGAGCTGGAAATAGTCAGGATGTGTCTCCTATCTGCCTCCCACCCTCCCTCCATCCCTCCCTTCAAACTTCCATCTTTGGTCTCTCTGTCCACACCCCACTACCTACATCACCTTCCCTCAGTGTGTGTGTTTGATGTCCAGATTGAGCTTTGCCTCAACGCCTCCATCTCTATCTCCCTCCATCCCTACCCCTCTCGCCTTTCCCTTTCACGAAGGAGGAGACTCTTACAAAACCTAGCCGTGGCTTGCATCTCAAATGGTAACCAATTCCCTATATAGTGCACTACCTTTGACCCGGGCCCGGGTCAAAAGTACTGCACTATATGGAATAAGATCTCATCTGGGATGCATCCCTATAGCTGTTGTGTCTCCTGCTGTCCCCCTCACTTAACCCTTCTCACTGACCCTGCTGAACACTGGTCAAGTGCTCAATGAGTTGTGGTGTGGCAGTCACTGTACTGCGACATGTCTGGGCTAGGGAAGGGGAGGAGGATGAGGAGGGAGTGAGAGAAGGGGGCACCATAGGGGGTGAGGAGGGGGGGGTGAGAACAGATTGGTGGATAGCACACTCTAACTCAAGGGATAAGGGAGGGAAGGAGGAGGGGTTACTGACTGGGGAATTGTGGGAAATTGTGAAATCTCAGGACCAGCGGGTTTGGTGTGCCTTGACCCCATGCCAACCCCTATTTCCTGTCTCAATTGCTTCCGCGTGAGTTGGATTCTGTCTTTCGTTAATGCTGTGTTCCAGTCCGCCACCGCCTGACCTCACATGGGACATACAGTGCCTTTGGAAAAGTATTCACACCTTTGACTTTTTCCACATTTTGTTACATTACAGCCTTATTCTTGAATGGATTCAATAGTAATGTTTAGAATAGAAATGTTTGCAAATGTATAAAAAAATAATAAACTAAAAGATCACATTTACATAAGTATTCAGACCCTTTACCCAGAACTTTGTTGAATCCCTTTTTGCAGCGATTACTGCCTTGAGTCTTCTTGGGTATGAAGCTACATGCTTGGCACACCTGTATTTGGGGAGTTTCTCCCATTCTTCTCTGCAGATCCTCTCAAGCTCGGTCAATTTGGTGTGCGAGTTCGATCGGGTTCAAGTCCGGGCTCTGGCTAGGCCACTCAAAGTCATTAAGAGACTTGTCCCAAAGACATTAATGCATTATCTTGGCTGGTGTGCTTAGGGTCGTTGTCCTGTTGGAAGGTGAACCTTTGCCCCAGTTTGAGGTCCTGAGTACTCTGGAGCAGGTTTTCATCAAGGATATCTCTGCACTTTGCTCTGCTCATCTGTCCCTCGATCCTGACTAGTCTCCCAGTCCCTGCCGCTGAAAAACATCCTCACAGCATGATGCTGCCACCAACATGCTTCCTTAAAGGAATATTGCCAGGTTTTCTCCAGACGTGACGCTTGGCACTCAGGCCAAAGACTTCCATCTTGGTTTCATCAGAACAGAGAATCTTGTTTCTCATGGTCTGAGAGTCTTTAGGTGCCTTTTGATAAACTCCAAGTGGGCTGTCATGTGCCATTTACTGAGGAGTGTATTCCGTCTGGCCACTACCATAAAGACCTGATTGGTGGAGTGCTGCAGAGATGGTTGTCCTTCTGGGAGGTTCTCCCATCTCCACAGAGGTACTCTGGAGCTCTGTCAGAGTGACCACCATTTGGATGGGCTGACAGCTTTAATAAGAGTCTTGGTAGTTCCAAACATCTTCCATTTAAGAATGATATAGGCCACTGTGTTCTTGGGGACCTTTCTGTTCTGACATGCACTGTTAACAGTGGGAACTTATATAGACAGGTATGTGCCTTTCCAAATGATGTCCAATCAATTGGGGTGGCAGGGTAGCCTAGTGGTTAGAGCATTGGACTAGCAACCAGAAGGTTCCAAGTTCAAACCCCTAAGCTGACAAGGTACAAATATGTTGTTCTGCCCCTGAACAGGCAGTTAACCCACTGTTCCTAGGCTGTCAATGAAATTAAGAATTTGTTCTTAACTAGTTAAATAAAATAAAACTCCAATCAAGTTTTAGAAACATGGAAACAGGATGCACCTGAGCTCAATTTCAAGTATCATAGCACAGTTACATAAATAAGTAGAAATGTAGAAAATATCTAAAAACTAGTTTTTCGTTATGGGGAATTGTGTGTAGATTAATGAGGGAAAAAAACAATTGTTAATTTTAGAATAAGACTGTAACAAAATCTGAATAATTCAATATTTAAATGAAAACAATGTTCTACACTACACACAACAATGGTGCGTGAATGTTTATTCTTTACCCTGCATTACCGCAACCTTGTGACTCCACTTGGGTTCATTCATAAAAATTCTTACAGGAAATCAGGCTTACTTGTGGTTATTTCCATGTAAAATTACCCATGAACACCAACATGAAGTTCATAGGAGCGTGTAAAAATCTGGTGTCAAATGAAAGCTAATAGTCTATATATTTGTGTGTGTGAAATTAAAGCATCTAAAAATCTGCCACTTTCTATCCTAAATATTAGGAATAAGCTAAGGCTTTGATTTCTGGTCAAACAGATGGACAAGGGGTCTTAGAAAACATCTATACACACGTGTGGCTCTGTGTCCGCCCACGTTGAACGGAAATTAACAAGAGCAGGTCCCGGATTGCAACAAACACTCTCTCTTTTGTTAAAAAAATTGCCACTTAAAATCATCCATCACCACCCCAATGAAGAGGGACGTTTGTAAGAGGAGAGTAGGGTCCATAAAAGGGAAGGTTTCCACTTCAAAGCTGTCCTATAAAATCCATCATTAGACATAACCTCAGGGCATTGGCCATTTCCCCTCATGGGAGTTGAATGGAATGACTCTATGGTCTGCGTGTTCCTAAGGATGAGTCCCAAATGACACCTTATTTCTTATACAGTGTACTACTGTTCACCAGGGCCCATAGGGCTCTGGTCAAAATTAGTGCACCATATAAGGAATACGGTGCCATTTGGGAGGCAAACCGTATTGTTTTCCCCAATGGTCACTTGTGAAATGGAAACATATATGGATTGGATTGATATGTTACAATATAAAGGCTTTCAAGATTATTTACAACATTGGAATCCAATAAATGTCATCTAACATATGAGATAAAGTAATAAAATCCATAGAAATATGTGGCTTTAAAACCATCATTACATGGAGTGAATACTGAGCCATCCATATTAAATTATTTGTGTCCCAAATGGCACCCTATTCCCAATGTAGTGCACTTCTTTAGAACATGTTAAGGCTGTGCTTTGATCTTTACAATTTAATCTCATCTGATTACTTCACTTAGCCATGTCACATATCACAAACTCTAATGAAATCCTGAATGAAAAAAAAAAACACCAGATGGAGATTATACCTATTCCCTTTCCCTCATAAATTACCATGTACTGTATCATCTCTCTTCACATCGTGAAAAACATGCACATTCATTTAGTCTCATTTTCGTGCTTAGTCACTGGGGAGGGTTTGAATGAAAGGCACCAAAAGAGAGGGTCCTTCTTATTCCAGCATCAGCACTCGGTAGTCTTTCTAAATCACTTCTAATGAGCTGAGAGAGAAGGAGAAGAAGCTAGCTCGCTCTGTATCACTGAATCAATCATTCACTCTGTTTTCCTCCTCCTGTAGCCATCCACTGGATCACGTTGGTGCTTTAATGAGCCATTTCAATTCCTATCAGACGATCTGTGTCGCTCCCGTGTGTGTGTGTGTGTGTGTGTGTGTGTGTGTGTGTGTGTGTGTGTGTGTGTGTGTGTGTGTGTGTGTGTGTGTGTGTGTGTGTGTGTGTGTGTGTGTGTGTGTGTGTGTAGAAGTTGTGTGTGCATGTACGTCTCTACCCATCACGTGGTTACACTCATGCTGATACCAGATTGTTCAAATTGAGTTTGTGAGATATTAGTCTCTCTCTCTCTCCCTCTCTTTCTCCCTTTCTTTCTCCCTCTCTTTCTCCCTCCCTCCCTCCCTCCCTCCCACTTTAATTCCCTCTCTCTATAACTCCCTCTGCTCTCTATCTCTATTGCTCTGTAGTGGACGACAAGATTGTGCCACAACGGTAATTGCATTGTGTTGTCATCCTGCTTGGACTCCGCTCATCTGTCTCTTTTATATCCACTAAGCACTCTTGACCTTGAGGAAGGCACGATCGCACCCAACCAGTGTCAGGCCTAGTGTATGACTGCATGCCTTCTCGCTAGAGAGCAAAAGAGAGGAGAAAGGGAAGAGGACGAGTGAAAGTAAGGCAGAGTATAGGACTACGAGACAGAGACAAATAGTGTGAGTGTGCCAGGGAGAAGTAGAGAGAGTAGTAGCTAGAGGTAGAGAGGTAGGTAGAAACAGAGGAACAGACAGGAGTAGAGGTTAGAGCGAGGTATATGTAGAGAGAAGGAAAGAGATGTAGGAAGACAAAGGTGGAGATAAAGGTGAAGGGTGAGGGCATTTCCATGTAAAGGACTCATGAGGTTCAAAGTTCAAAAGAGCAAATGTCAAATCTGGTGCACTGTAAAACGGAACTACCTAACTCATAAAATATATTGAATAGTTACTGCTCTAACATCTCCAACAAATAATAAAAGTAGTACTATTTCATATGCCAATAAGATTTCTTATCACTTAATGTTTTTCTGTACTGTTAACAAATATTAGGTTATTGCGTAAATATAACTTTACTTATTTGTGTTCTGCTAATCTAAAGTTATTGAGTTTTTACAATTTACGATTGTTTAATATTCATAAGTATATCTAACATTTATGAAATATGTTTTATATCTTTAATTAAAGTAAAACAGTTGTAGTCAGACACATTGATATTTGAGTAAAAAATTGTTTATTTATCTGTGCTGTGCTGATATGGAATTATTACATTCTTGCAAGATAGGAATACTTAATAGTGCCACATGACTCTGTTTTTAGAGGACTGTGGGTAATTCACAAATATTTGAATTCATGATACTTTTACACAATGTTGTATGCATGTTGGAATACATAAAAGTATATTTCTGAAATAGTAGTATGCAGTTTGTTGTGTTATGAGGTGTAATTGATCATAATGAACGGATATCAAAACCGTTGGACAAATTGACGTTCAGTAATGAGGAAAGCCATTCCCACCATCAACAAGGTCATGACTGCCACTCTAAATGACAAAGGCTAATATAGTATCCTGTAATGCTCATAGCTCTACCTGCAGTTATTGCTAGAGGAATGAGTACTGTGCTCAACAATGCCTGCTAAGGTGGATAAAAATAACAAGTTGTTAAAATATGTCAAATAATGTTAAACATTAAGTTACACCCACTAAAAACGATTAATCAGAACTACTTACTACTTGAACAAAACAAAAGTAATTAAGGTTACAAACTTAAGTAGTTCTGAATACATAATGCAGATAACCACATGGGCATTGTCACTTTATTACTTTAAGTTTTGAACACTGAAATACTTTGAGTTGGATTACTAGAAAGGTTCAATTTAATGGGTTTCCACCCCCAAATTGTTAGCAGTGTGTCAAATGAAAGCTAAGAGTATGTCTTTGAGAGATTTAAGGCATATATAAATATTTCAATTATTTTATATCCTAAATATTAGGAATAAGCAAATACGTATGGTCAAACAGATGGAAAAGGGTCTTAAAAATATCTTAAAATGTATTAGATAAACATCAAAACACAATAATGTTGAAATAAGCACCCCTGCCAAAATAGTGTTTTTACAGATATCTATTTGGTTTAGAATTTAGTAAGTGATTAACACAAAAAAATCTGTTACCGACTTCGTAACAGAATTTCCCCAAAAATTAGTTATTACTGCAATTGAATTGGCTACAATGGGAAATCCTAGTAGTTACAAACCACAGTTGGGTCACCTGCTACTGTGTGTCCCTATTTCTGGCATACGGTTATGTTCAATTTATAACTGTTTTCTTTCTCTTTCTGTCTTCTGGTGGTCAAAGCAAGTGTGAAAACAGTCTGGACATCCTCTCCATCTCATTTCAATTTAAGGGGCTTTATTGGCAAGTGAAATAGATACAAAAACAATAAAGTAATTATTTACAGTAAACATTACACTCACCAATGTTCCAAAAGAATAAAGACGTTTCAAATATCATATTGTGTGTAAATAGTTGAAATACAAAAGGGAAAATAAACATGGGTTGTATTTACAATTCTCTCACTCTCCCTTTATTTGGCCCAAACATAGTGTTACATACAGTATGTGTATGTATTTCAGGAAATGGCTTCCTGGATTCCCCCAAGCAGCTAATTGGAGCTGACCACGCCCTCTTGTCAGAGGATACAGCTGTATCCCATTACAGACTCCTTCTCCAGCTGAAAATAAGCCAGTGTTCATTTGTTCAGTGAGAGAACTTCTGGGTATGCCTCAGTATTGTTTATTGCTCAGGGAGAGTGGTGTTTTTTTTTATTTATTTTTTTATTTCACCTTTATTTAACCAGGTAGGCTAGTTGAGAACAAGTTCTCATTTGCAACTGCGACCTGGCCAAGATAAGGCATAGCAGTGTGAACAGACAACACAGAGTTACACATGGAGTAAACAATTAACAAGTCAATAACACAGTAGAAAAAGGGGAGTCTATATATACATTGTGTGCAAAAGGCATGAGAAGGTAGGCAAATAATTACAATTATGCAGATTAACACTGGAGTGATAAATGATCAGATGGTTATGTAAAGGTAGAGATATTGGTGTGCAAAAGAGCAGAAAAATAAATAAATAAAAACAGTATGGGGATGAGGTAGGTGAAAATGGGTGGGCTATTTACCAATAGACTATGTACAGCTGCAGCGATCGGTTAGCTGCTCAGATAGCAGATGTTTGAAGTTGGTGAGGGAGATAAAAGTCTCCAACTTCAGTGATTTTTGCAATTCGTTCCAATCACAGGCAGCAGAGAACTGGAACGAAAGGCGGCCAAATGAGGTGTTGGCTTTAGGGATGATCAGTGAGATACACCTGCTGGAGCGCGTGCTACGGATGGGTGTTGCCATCGTAACCAGTGAACTGAGATAAGGCGGAGCTTTACCTAGCATGGACTTGTAGATGAGCTGGAACCAGTGGGTCTGGCGACGAATATGTAGCGAGGGCCAGCCGACTAGAGCATACAAGTCGCAGTGGTGGGTGGTATAAGGTGCTTTAGTGACAAAACGGATGGCACTGTGATAAACTGCATCCAGTTTGCTGAGTAGAGTGTTGGAAGCAATTTTGTAGATGACATCGCCGAAGTCGAGGATCGGTAGGATAGTCAGTTTTACTAGGGTAAGTTTGGCGGCGTGAGTGAAGGAGGCTTTGTTGCGGAATAGAAAGCCGACTCTTGATTTGATTTTCGATTGGAGATGTTTGATATGGGTCTGGAAGGAGAGTTTAGAGTCTAGCCAGACACCTAGGTACTTATAGATGTCCACATATTCAAGGTCGGAACCATCCAGGGTGGTGATGCTGGTCAGGCGTGCGGGTGCAGGCAGCGAACGGTTGAAAAGCATGCATTTGGTTTTACTAGCGTTTAAGAGCAGTTGGAGGCCACGGAAGGAGTGCTGTATGGCATTGAAGCTCGTTTGGAGGTTAGATAGCACAGTGTCCAAGGACGGGCCGGAAGTATATAGAATGGTGTCGTCTGCGTAGAGGTGGATCAGGGAATCGCCCGCAGCATGAGAAACATCATTGATATATACAGAGAAAAGAGTCGGCCCGAGAATTGAACCCTGTGGCACCCCCATAGAGACTGCCAGAGGACCGGACAGCATGCCCTCCGATTTGACACACTGAACTCTGTCTGCAAAGTAATTGGTGAACCAGGCAAGGCAGTCATCCGAAAAACCGAGGCTACTGAGTCTGCCAATAAGAATACGGTGATTGACAGAGTCGAAAGCCTTGGCAAGGTCTATGAAGACGGCTGCACAGTACTGTCTTTTATCGATGGCGGTTATGATATCGTTTAGCACCTTGAGCGTGGCTGAGGTACACCCGTGACCAGCTCGGAAACCAGATTGCACAGCGGAGAAGGTACGGTGGGATTCAAGATGGTCAGTGATCTGTTTGTTGACTTGGCTTTCGAAGACCTTAGATAGGCAGGGCAGGATGGATATTGGTCTGTAACAGTTTGGGTCCAGGGTGTCGCCCCCTTTGAAGAGGGGGATGACTGCGGCAGCTTTCCAATCCTTGGGGATCTCAGACGATATGAAAGAGAGGTTGAACAGGCTGGTAATAGGGGTTGCGACAATGGCGGCGGATAGTTTCAGGAATAGAGGGTCCAGATTGTCAAGCCCAGCTGATTTGTACGGGTCCAGGTTTTGCAGCTCTTTCAGAACATCTGCTATCTGGATTTGGGTAAAGGAGAACCTGGAGAGGCTTGGGCGAGTAGCTGCGGGGGGGGGGGAGCTGTTGGACGAGGTTGGAGTAGCCAGGCGGAAGGCATGGCCAGCCGTTGTGAAATGCTTGTTGAAGTTTTCGATAATCATGGATTTATCGGTGGTGACCGTGTTACCTAGCCTCAGTGCAGTGGGCAGCTGGGAGGAGGTGCTCTTGTTCTCCATGGACTTCACAGTGTCCCAGAACTTTTTGGAGTTGGAGCTACAGGATGCAAACTTCTGCCTGAAGAAGTTGGCTTTAGCTTTCCTGACTGACTGTGTGTATTGGTTCCTGACTTCCCTGAACAGTTGCATATCGCGGGGACTGTTCGATGTTAGTGCAGTCCGCCACAGGATGTTTTTGTGCTGGTCGAGGGCAGTCAGGTCTGGAGTGAACCAGGGGCTATATCTGTTCTTAGTTCTGCATTTTTTGAACGGAGCATGCTTATCTAAAATGGTGAGGAAGTTACTTTTAAAGAAAGACCAGGCATCCTCAACTGACGGGATGAGGTCAATGTCCTTCCAGGATACCCGGGCCAGGTCGATTAGAAAGGCCTGCTCACAGAAGTGTTTTAGGGAGCGTTTGACAGTGATGAGGGGTGGTCGTTTGACTGCGGCTCCGTAGCGGATACAGGCAATGAGGCAGTGATCGCTGAGATCCTGGTTGAAGACAGCGGAGGTGTATTTGGAGGGCCAGTTGGTCAGGATGACGTCAATGAGGGTGCCCTTGTTTACAGAGTTAGGGTTGTACCTGGTGGGTTCCTTGATGATTTGAGTGAGATTGAGGGCATCTAGCTTAGATTGTAGGACTGCCGGGGTGTTAAGCATATCCCAGTTTAGGTCACCTAACAGAACAAACTCTGAAGCTAGATGGGGGGCGATCAATTCACAAATGGTGTCCAGGGCACAGCTGGGAGCTGAGGGGGGTCGGTAGCAGGCGGCAACAGTGAGAGACTTATTTCTGGAGAGAGTAATTTTCAAAATTAGTAGTTCGAACTGTTTGGGTATGGACCTGGAAAGTATGACATTACTTTGCAGGCTCTCTCTGCAGTAGACTGCAACTCCTCCTCCTTTGGCAGTTCTATCTTGACGGAAGATGTTATAGTTGGGTATGGAAATCTCAGAATTTTTGGTGGCCTTCCTGAGCCAGGATTCAGACACGGCAAGGACATCAGGGTTAGCAGAGTGTGCTAGAGCAGTGAGTAAGACAAACTTAGGGAGGAGGCTTCTGATGTTGACATGCATGAAACCAAGGCTTTTTCGATCACAGAAGTCAACAAATGAGGGTGCCTGGGGACATGCAGGGCCTGGGTTTACCTCCACATCACCCGCGGAACAGAGAAGGAGTAGTATGAGGGTGCGGCTGAAGGCTATCAAAACTGGTCGCCTAGGGCGTTGGGGACAGAGAATAAGAGGAGCAGGTTTCTGGGCATGGTAGAATATATTCAGGGCATAATGCGCAAACAGGGGTATGGTGGGGTGCGGGTACAGCGGAGGTAAGCCCAGGCACTGGGTGATGATGAGAGAGGTTGTATCTCTGGACATGCTGGTTGTAATGGGTGAGGTCACCGCATGTGTGGGGGGTGGGACAAAGGAGGTAACAGGGGTATAAAGAGTGGAACTAGGGACTCCATTGTAAACTAAAACAATGATAACTAACCTGCACAACAGTATACAGGGCATATTGACATATGAGAGAGACATACAGCGAGGCATACAGTAATCACAGGTGTTGAATTGGGAGAGCTAGCTAAAACAGTAGGTGAGACAACAGCTAATCAGCTAGCACAACAACAGCAGGTAGAATGGCGATTGATTAGGCAGAGAGGGTCGGATTAACTACACACAGAGCCTAAGTGCGGCTGGGGCCGACAGATAAAACATAAACAAGCAGAATGGATTACCGTGATTAATGGACAGTCCAGCATGCATCAGCTATGTAGCCAAGTGATCAGTGTCCAAGGGGCAGCGGTGGATGGGGCAGGGAAGCTGGACTGGCGAGTGATTATCCAGGTTAGAAAACTAACAATGACCAAATAGCTTGTAGCCAGTTAGCTTCTGGAGGTTCTTGAGTGTGTTCTAAAAATGTAAAGATAATAGCGGTTCCGTATCACATTGGGTGAGGCAGGTTACCGGAAGGTATAAACAAATTAAAAATCGAAAAGGGATAGAAAGTAAATATGGGTTCAGTGAGTGTTTGGGACGCGGCGATTCAGACGGTTAGCAGGCCTGTGCTAACAAGCTAACAGTTAGTAGACGGTGCTAAACACGGTAGCAGTTAGCGGACCGGGCTAAACAAGCTAGCAGTTAGCAGGCCGAATTTGCAAGCAAGGAGATAGCAAGGGCTAGAGAGTTAGCCTTGTTGATGTCCTGTGTTAGTTGTTGCGCAGACAGTTTTTGTGAAGTATTTTGTAACTGGTCCTGTGGAGGTATGTTTATGTCAAAAGGACTGTTATGATTATTGAAATTGTTCTGTTTCATTTGTTCCCATGGGGGAAGGGGAAGGCACATTGGGAGTGCTTAGGCAAGAGGCCTGCGGGAATACATATACCCGTTGTATGAACTCTGTCTAGGTAAGACCTGGGTGGACCACCCCTTGTATTTTGGTTAGCACGCCAGGTGGCGTTAAGAATAGATACGTTGTGGGTAGGTAGGAGAGGGGGCTCTTTAACCTTTACTTTCTTTGCTTTGGTTCCATCCAGCCCCTTTTCCCCAAATTACTCTGTGATTGAATAAATTCCCTGTTAACAGTAAACTTCTATGCCTCTGTCATCCTTACCTGTACCTACAGTCACATACCTCTCACTCCACGGGGAGTTGACTGTAGCAGGGTGCTGTTGTCCCCCTCCCCTCCCCTCCACTCCAAGAGGCGTACGTAACATAATGGGGGCTCGTCCGGCATCTTTAAACCCACTGGACCCTGCTGTTCTGAGTTCTCTGTGATTGATGATTGAGGTGTGGTGGTAGGTTGTGAGTTTGGATGACTGGTTTGGGTGTGTTAAGTAGGCTGCTTGGGCAGGCATTTTGTACACAGCAGTCTCCCAGTTTATTGAAGTGCCCTCTGTTGATCGAGTGATGGTTGTGGAAAGTAGACCTTTGCGCTATAGCTGACCATTATGGACTCTTTGTCCCTGAGAAAGCCCTAAAGGCTGAACTCAGGGAGGGTTCAATGAACACAGATTTTCTCATTGAAAGATGAGGGAGGCTTCATTAGAGGAGATGGGTAGACTTTCTGATGCAAAGTCGGAGGAAGGGGTTGCTCGTACCCCCCTTTACATTGCTCCAATTCAACCCTTTATGTTCTGCTTCGGGTTGTTCAGACGGGACCGCAAGGCTGAAGGTATGGCAGGCCCATTTGGAAATGGCACAAAAAGATAAAGAGCGAGAGACAGACAAAGTTTGATTTAGGAAAATGGAAATCAACAAGGAGGTTAGGATCTGACAACTTGAGCTAGATTCTGGCTCCAGTGTGACTCCACAACCTGCTCATCATTAAGCCCACTTTGTTGTAAGTAAAAATATTGCTTTAGTTCCTCCGTTTCGGGGAGTCGATTCCTATTTCTCTGCTTTTGAGCATGTGGTCACTGCGCTGCATTTTTTCACTCAAGGTCTGGCTGCTTCTGTTACAATGTAAATTGTCTTCAAAAGCCCAGGAAGTAGTAGCTGCTCTCTCCCTGGAAGACAGTTTACAGAATGATATAGTTAAAACAACTGTGTTGCGGGTTTATAAATTGGTGCCTGAAGCGTATAGGCAGCACTTCAGGAACCACAAAAAACCATCTCACCATACTTTAGTTGAGTTTGCTAGGGACAAAGTGTCTGTTTAAAAGCTAACACCTTTGCTCATATTCGGGAGTTGATTCTGTTGGAGAATTTTAGGGTTCTTAAGGTTCCTCTGACAACCCTAAGCCTTCGCACGAGATCCGTGAATGTTTTTACTGTCACCAAAAGGGTCAAGTGATTGCGGACTACCCGGTTTAAAAAAATAAACCGACACAGTCCCTGTCACCATCCCCTAAATTGAAAAGCATTGGTTTAGTTCAGGCTATAGCTCATCCGTTGGACCGAGATATTGATTTAGGATTTGGTTTCCCAAATGCTATCTATGCTCTGCCAGTTGTTTCCTTAACTGGAGAACAAGCGGGTCAAAAGTTCATACAAATCTTACAAGACACTGGGGCGGCGCAGTCAGTAATCATTACTGATGCTTTACCCTGGTCTCCTGAAACGTATTGTGGCTCACATGTCATATTATAGGGTATAGAGACAAATCGTACCTGTACCATTACACTGGGTCCACTAAGTGTCAGACTTGGTATCAGAATGTTTCCGTGTTGGTGTAGTGTCTACACTGCCAGTAAAAGGAGTCACAGTGCTACTAGTGAACGATATCGCTGGTGGTAACGTCACTCCTGTGTTAGAAGTAGTAAACAACCCAGAAATAAAAACTACAGAAATTGGTTCAATAATTTCCAATTTTTTTCCCTGGTTGTCTTAACGAGGGCACATTCTCGCAAGCTAGGAGATGTGGTGGATTTGTCTAGTTCAATTGTTGAGAAGGTTGAGGTAGAAGACAATGCACTGAGTATTCCTTCTGCACGGCCAACGGTTTTTATCCCTGTAAAAACTAAGGCAGGGGAAAGCGAAATCGCGCCCCAATTACTTTACATTCTTTTGTCTGTCACCCCCGAGAAGGTGATTGAATGTCAAAAGGAGACACCAGTCTTCGCAAGTGTCTTGCTTTGGTAGTTTCCACTTAGGAAGCTAAAAATAAGGATACTGCCTTCTTTATGGAAGCAGGAATTTGATGCGTAAATGGGCAGCTCATGACACCGTTAGTGACTGGAGTGAAGTGTGTGTCAAGTGGTTGTTCCTACACCGTTCCGACAACAGGTGCTGTCACTCGCCCATGACCAGGCGTGTCCGGACATTTGAAGATCACGAAGACCTATAACCGAGTCCTTCGACATTTTCTTTCTGGCCAGGTTTGAAGTCTGACGTAGTCCAATTTTATAAAACATGTCATGTATGTCAACTCACTGGGAAAGTGAATCAAACAGTTCCTCGTGCTCAGCTCTCCCTGATTCCTGTGGTGGGAGAATCGTTTGAACAAGTGATAATCAAATGTGTAGGTCAGTTGCCAAAAACCAGGTCAGGTAACCAGTTCTTATTAACAATGTGAAGGCACTAGTGAATAAGTCTCTACGTTTGGACTCCCTAAAGTAAACCAAACTGATCAGGGAGCCAACTTTGTCAAAACTGTTCTCAAATGTGTTAAAGACATTATGTATTTCCCATCAGGTCTCCACTCTGTATCTTCCGGGGAGTCAAGAGGCCCTCGGACGCTGGCATCAAACGCTAAAGGCATTGCTACGCAAGTATTGCATCGATACCAGTACCGATTGGGATGAGGGGGTGCCCTTTGTCCTATTTGCTATCAGGGAAACAATACAAGAATCCTTAGGGTTCATTCCTGCTGGCCTTGTGTTTGGACACACCCCACGGGGTCTGCTAAAAGATTTGAAGTAGCATATCTTATCTCCTACACCCAGTAGCACTCCTAAAAATGTGTTGGATTATGTCAGAGACTGCAAGCTGCATGTGCGTTAGCCCAAAAGTCTCTCCTCGTCTCAAAAGTGCAAGCAATTACATTATGACAAAGAGGCTGTTGGCCATTCTTTTGCACCAGGGGATCAAGTTTTAGTTTTGTTGCCAATCCCTAGCTCATCTCTGTCGGCATGTTTTTCTGGACCATATCTTGTGGAAAAGAAAGAAGACACCAATTATGTGATAAAGACCCCAGATCATAGACGTTCTTCCCATGTGTCATGTTAAAACCTCTTGCGACGAGCAATCCCGTATCCGGGAGCGTAATCATAGCCTCAAAGCATTAGCATAACGCAGCAGACATAAATACTACTATAAACTTTTCCTATTCATGAAAATCGCAAATGAAATGAAATAAATATATTCAAACACAAGCTTAGCCTTTTGTTAACATGCTGAAAGCGTATTATGTGTGTGATTCTCCAGACAGCTCCTCAAGTAAGCCGGTCCAGCCCGCTGTCTTCAGTGTGGCTGCGGTGGTGCTGAAGCCTGGCTGGTACCTAGATGAGGAGGACGGGTTGGAGTTACGCCATACATTACAGCAGTGTGAACGCTTATGTAATTCGGAGATAGTGAAAAAGTTTCCATCTCAAATGGAAAATTTGGATAACGTTCAAACTAATGATCTTATCCTATTGATAAATAGTTTTCTTAATGTGTTTCAGGACATTCCAAGTCCCACGTCCATCTTGGAACATGACGTGGATGTGGGGAACACTACTCTTATACGTCAGCATTCATACCGGGTTAATGCTAGAAAAGGGAGGTAATAAAAAGTGAGGTAGCTTGTTTATTACAGAATGACATGGCAAAACCCAGAACAGCTACTGGGGGTTCCCTGTGTATTCGTGTTCCTAAGCATGATGGTACATCCCGCTTATTTACGGACTATCGTTGCGTAAATGCAGTTAAAGTCTTTCTCTTTTCCACTACCTCGATTAGATGACTGCATTGATAGAATTGGCTCTGCTGCTTAGATTTGCTAAAAGGATATTGGCAGGTGCCTCTGACTTCTCGAGCTTCTGACATCTCGGCTTGCGTTACGCCTGATAACTTCGTACAATACACTATGATGCCCTTCGGAATGTGTAATGCACCTGCTACTTTTCATAGTCACGATATCGACCTGTGTTCCATGGCTTATCTAGACATAAAGGAATTCTCCGGTTGGAATGTTATTAAAGATTTATGATAAAAACATCCTAAAGATTGATTCTATACTTAGTTTGAAATGTTCCTTCGACCTGTAATATAACTTTTTGAAGTTTTTGTCCGAAGTTATGCGGACCTGCACGAGCGTTTGGGTTTGTATACCTAAGCTCTAACAAAAGTAGCTACTTATCGAACAAATCAAGCATTTATTGTGGAACCAGGATTCCTGGGAGTGCTGATGAAGATCATCGAAGGTAAGGGAATATTTATAATGTGATTTCTGGTTTCTGTTGACTCCAACATGGCAGATAATTTTATTATTTTTCCGAGTGCCGTCTCAGATTATTGCATGGTTTGCTTTTTCTGTAAAGTTTGTAAAAAATCTGACACATTGGTTGCGGTAACTTGTTATGGCTGCAATCCCGATATCGGGACAAGTGTCATCAACAACCGCTGAATAGCATAGCGCTACATTCAATTCATATTACTACAAATATTTATATTCATGAAATCACAAGTGCACTATAGGAAAACACATTTTAGCCTTTTGTTAATCCACCTGTCGTGTCAGATTTTGAAATTATGCTTTTCAGCGAAAGCAATCCAAGCGTTTGTGTAAGTTTATCGATCGCACGACAAAACATTAAGTACACTTAGCATCAGGAAGCTTGGTCACGAAAATCAGAAAAGCAATCAAACAAATCGTTTACCTTTGGTCTTCGGATGTTTTCACTCACGAGACTCCCAGTTACACAACACATGTTCTGTTTGTTCCATAAAGATTGTTTTTATATCCAAAATACCTCCGTTTGTTTGTTCAGAAATCCACAGGAAAGAGCGGTCACGACAACGCAGACGAAATTTCCAAATAGTTTCCATAATGTCCACAGAAACATATGAAACGATTTTTATAATCAATCCTCAGGTTGTTTTTAAAATATATAATCGATAATATATCAACCGGCACTGTCTCTTTTTCAGTAGGAGAGGGAGAGTCAACGGCTGCCCCACTGTTACGCGAGCAAAACTCAAGGGAACACCCACCGACGCAATGTTCTTTTTCTCGCTCATTTAAAAAAATAAAAGCCTGAAACTGTCTAAAGACTGTTTACACCTTGAGGAAGCGACAGGAAAAGGAATCTGGTCGATATCCCTTTAAATGGAGCGAAGGCAGGCTATGGATAATGGAGCTTTCAAAATAGAAGCCACTTCCTGGTTTGATTTTCCATAGGTTTCGCCTGCAATATCAGTTCTGTTATACTCACAGACAATATTTTGACAGTTTTGGAAACTTTAGTGTTTTCAACCCTAATCTGTCAATTTCATGCATATTCTAGCATGTGGGACTGATAAATAGGCCGTTTACATTGGGAACGTTATTTTTCCAAACAAAAATAGTGCCCCTTAGCTGAAAGAGGTTAATCCAACCACAGTGTCCGATTTCAAAAAACGCTTTTCGGCGAAAGCACAACATATTATGTTAGGTCAGCAACTAGTCACAGAAAGCATTCAGCCATTTTCCAACCAAAGAGAGGAGTCACAAAAAGCAGAAAAATAGATGAAATTAATCACTAACCTTTGATCTTCATCAGATGACACTCATAGGACTTCAAGATTGACAATACATGTAGGTTTTGTTCGGTAAAGTTCATATTTATATCCAAAAATCTTAGTTTACATTGGCGCGTTACATTCAGTAGTTCAAAAATATCCGGTGATTTTGCAGAGCCACGTCAATTCACAGATATACTCATAATAAACATTGATAAAAGACAACTATTATGCACAGAATTATAGATACACTTCTCCTTAATGCAACCTCTGTGTAAGATTTTTTTTTTAAAACTTTACCGAAAAAGCACACCAAGCTATAATCTGAGTACAGCGCTCAGAGCCCATACATATATCCGCCATGTTGTGGAATCAACATTAGTCAGAATAGCATTATAAATATTAACTTACCTTTGATCTTCATCAGAATGCACTCCCAGGGATCCCAGTTCCACAAATGTTTTTTGTTCGATAGTGTCCAATTATGTCAAAATAGCTCCTTTTGTTAGCGCGTTCAGTCCAGTAATCCACATTCATGAAGCGCGTTCACTAGTTTCAGACAAAGTCAAAAAAGTTCCATTACAGTCCATAGAAACGATGTATGGAATCAATCTTTAGGATGTTTTTAACCTCTTGAAGCTAGGGGGCACAATTTTTTGGGGAAAAATAACGTTCCCAAAGTAAACGGCCTATTTCTCAGGACCAGATGCTAGAATATGCATATAATTGACAGCTTACGATAGAAAACACTCTAAAGTTTCCAAAACTGTAAAAATATTGTCTGTGAGTATAACAGAACTGATATTGCAGGCAAAAGTCTAAGAAAAATCCAATCAGGAAGTGACTCATATTTTGAAACAGTTGTGTTCCTATGCATCCCTATTGAGCATTGAAAGGGATATCAACCAGATTCCTTTTTCTACATATTCCCTAATGTGTCTACAGCCTTTAGACGTAGTTTCACGCCTTTACGTTGAAGAATGAGGGTAAAGGACCACATTGCGTAAGTGGCCAGCTGAGGGCTCTCGGAGTGATTCTTGCGTAAAAGACAGAGGTAGCCATTTTTCCTCTCGGTCCTACTGAAAAGCCAATTGTCCCGGTTGATATATTATCAAATAGATATTTGAAAAACACCTTGAGGATTGATTATAAAAAACATTTGCCATGTTTCTGTCAATATTATGGATATAATTTTGAATTATTTTTGCCGTTGTCGTGACTGCTATTTCCGGTGGATTTCTCAACATAACGTGACAAACAAATGGAGGTATTTTGGGTATATAAATAATCTTTATGGAACAAAATTAACATTTGTTGTCTAACTGGGCGTCTCGTCAGTGAAAACATCCGAAGATCAAAGGTAAACGGTTAATGTGATTGCATTTCTGATTTTCGTGACCAAGCTTCCTGCTGCTAGCTGGACATAATGCTATGCTAGGCTATCGATAAACTTACACAAACGCTTGTCTTGCTTTGGCTGTAAAGCATAATTTCAAAATCTGAGATGACAAGGTGATTAACAAAAGGCTAAGCTGTGTTTCGCTATATTTCAGTTGTGATTTCATGAATATGAATATTTTCGAGTAAAATTATTTGGCCGTTGTGCTATGCTAATTTGTGGAGTTGATGACAATTCTCCCGGATCCGGGATGGGTAGTTCCAAGAATGAACATAAATCTTCAATAATGTTCCAACTGGAGAATTCCTTTGTCTTCAGAAATGAAGTGGAACGCAGCTACCTTTCACATGAGCATGTGAGACTGAGCTTGGTGCTGCTGGCAGACCTCTGACTCATTCCCCCCTCCTTTGTAGTAGAAGAATCAAACACATTTCTAAAGACTGTTGACATCTAGTGGAAGCCTTAGGAAGTGCAAAATGACCAATATCCAACTATGTATTCGATAGGGTGCTGAGTTCAAAAACTACAAACCTCAGATTTCCCACTTCCTGGTTGGATGTTTTCTCAGGTTTTGGCCTGCCATATGAGTTCTGTTATACTCACAGACATCATTCAAACAGTTTTAGAAACTTCAGAGTTTTCTATCCAAATCTACTAATAATATGCATATCTTAGCTTCTGGGCCTGAGTAGCAGACAGTTTACTCTGGGCACCTTATTCATCCAAGCTACTCAATAGTTCCCCCCAGCCCAAAGAGGTTAAAGTGGTCTGAAGAATGTAACTATGTTTTTGATTCCGCTAAAGCGCTACTTTGTAGTGCCCCAGTGCTTGCCGCCTCCAACTTTGACAAGCCTTTTAAGTTTTGAGGTAGACGCTATTATTGTGGGGGTGGGTGCAGTTCTCTTGCAGATTCCTCTGTAAGTTCAACTCGTGTCAGTCAAGGTACTACACTATTGAACAAGAGATGCTGGCTTTATTGCTAGCCTCACAGTTTTTTGAGAAATGTGGGCTCCAGATCCTTGCCTGTACTGGTCTTCAAGGACCATAATTCTTTGACTGCCTTATGCGGTGGGCTCTGATTGTACAAGGATACAATGTACAAATTCACTATGTGAAGGGTTCGGCGAATGTGGTTGCAGAGGCTCTATCATGGGTTTAGTAACTAGGGATGCGTGTTGGGTTTTGTTATTGCAAACTAAGTTTTGGGGTGGGTGTGTTACGTTCCCACATTTGTGTTATGGGTTTGTGTGTATGTATTTCAGGAAATGGCTTCCTGGATTCACCCAAGCAGCTGATTGGTCAGCCCCGTTGCTAATTGGAGGTGACCCCGCCCTCTCATCTGAGGATACAGCTGTATCCCATTAGACTCCTTCTCCAGCTGTATATAAGCCTGTGTTCCTTTGCTCAGCGAGAGAGCTACTGGGTATGCCCCAATATTGGTTGTTGCTCAGGTGTTAGTTGCTGCTCAGACAGCTTTTGAAGTATTTTGTAACCGGTCCTGATGCGGTATGTTTATGTCAAAAGGACGGTTTTGATTATTGAAATTGTTTGTATTTTTCTGTTTCATTTGTTCCCAGGGGGAAGGGGAAAGCACCTTGGGAGTACTTAGGCAAGAGGCCTGCGGGCATACATATACCATAGTATGTGCTCTGTCTATGTACACTAGGTAAGACTTGAGCGGACCACTCCTTGTATTTTGTAGGTAAGAGAGGGGGGGCTCTTTCACTTTCTTTGCTTCCATCCAGCCCCTTTTCCCCAAATTACCTTGTGACGGAATAAATTCCCTGTTAACGGTAAACTTCTCTGCCTTTATCATCCTTACCTGCACCTACAGTCACATACCTCTTTCACTCCACGTTGTGTTGCGTTCCCTCCTCCAAGAGGTTTGTGTAACAATAGACGCTTATGATTGTTTCAGATTTGGTCCAGTCTGTTTCATAAGTTTGAATACAGTACAGGAGAGCACAGTACAGTAAAATAAAAGTTGAGTATAGTTCAGTACATTACATTACACAGTGTAGCACATGAGATGGTTATGCTATAATGTACTGCGTTTTACTGTACTGAACTATGCTTTACTTTACTATACTTTACTGCACTCTGTATGGACTGTACTCTGTATTATACTGTACTGTGCGGTACTCTGCTGTTCTGTGTTTTTGCGTAGTGCAGTTTCTCTACTCCCCAGCAAAGTTGAAAAAGATTCTAAAGTGTCAGCCACACAAAGTATAGACTACCGATCGCTGTCCATGGTTCTGAAATTGCGTCATCTACGCGGCTGCGTAAAACCAGTCAAATAATACAATCAGTCCATCGTCAAAACAATAGCTTACTAGTCATTGTTTTATTATGGAGACAATGCAGCCCAGGCTAGTAGGCTATCTATAGCTACGGCATATATAGTAATTAGATGGTACTCTATTTATATTACACAATGGAACTCAGACTCCACGCTGTCGGGGCTATCTGTCTCATCACGTGTAGGCTTACCAGTGTTAAGTGAGGTCGCTCTCATGAGCTTTGCTGGGTCTCTGGCAGTCATCAGCTTGGTTTTCTGGGAGAGGAAGAGATGTTGGGCCGGCACTCGTGGAACTCACTATTCTCGAGGGTTGGAAGAAGAGAAGGAGAAAGGTCATTGTTGGCCTGGACAGTGAGGTCTCTCTGTCATGACTGGGAGGCTGCTAGTGCTAGCTGCTGCATAAATAGGACTACTAGCTTTCACCTGCGATGGTGGTTCGTCAGTAGAGAGCGAAGTGGTAGCTTTATTTTCGATAATTTGGCACGAGCTTTGTCAGTTTTTTTGCAAGGTTTTTGTGCACCACTTGGCCTTTTGTTTATCCATCTTGAACAATGCACTCGCTCTCTGTCCGACCTGACTCACCTAACATTTTAAATACTTGATAGCCAATTAGGTGAGGAGGCCGTCAGCTCTAGCAAGGCAGAAAGTTGACGAACTGACTTGTTGGAATCCTATGAATGACAGTGCCATGTTGAAAGTGCGAGATTTTTAAATAAATGTATTCCTACTTTGTGGTACTTCGTCCCTCCCCAAGCGGGCTTTTTGAAGGGGAGGCGGACACTAACACAAAATCTATTGGGCAAAACTGAAAGAACTGACCAGACCACAATTGCTTCAAGTGATTCCTCTCATCAACACAAATTCAACCATGTAGCATTTTTTATGTTTCAACTGGAATATAGCAAATAGTTTTCAAAACAAAGAGTTGGATTTAGCTAGAAGCTCAGCTACAGCTGGTGCCAGCACCAAGAGGGCAGCCGACAAATACGATGGCTAGCGAAGTACTTTTTAAATGCAAGCCCCTAGCTAGCTAACTTTAGTTTATATTATGTATTGCTGGCTAATATCTATTTTGTTACAGTGGTGGGAAATCAAATAGTTGTTCTGTTTGCTAACTTGAAGTAATAGAGGACGCAGACAGTATCGCCAAGATAAGGTTGGTCAAACATGATCTGTTCTACACCAAACCTGTAACTACCAGTAATAGATTCCAAGAACCTTTTGTTAAATCTCATTAGCTGGTGTAACAATCTGTAGCTACAGTTCTCTACACTTTACTCCACCTGAAACAGACTCACACTGAACTGTACTACACTATCTTTTTTTGTTTATTTTACCATATAACATGCTTGTTGAATACCCAGTTCTCTGTTTGAGTTAGTATTAAAATAGTGTACACTCCCCTGTAACCATCATTCTTGATAGCTGCAAGTCACTGTCAGCATCGGGGTAAATCTCTGGTAGGTAGAATGGTAAAAGATAACTAATTTTCACGCTTGTTTGTAATTAGCACAGCCAGGCACAGAACACCACACGGGCAGAACATGACACGGAACAACACCACTTGGCACTTGTTTTTTTGTAAATCATTTTAAAAATCTTGCCTTTTTGAAGTTGAGATTACTGTGTTACCGATTCTACCAGTGAAATGAAAATGTGCTCATTCTAGCTTGTGGTTTGGATGATTTTGATGATTTGTGGAAAATGTATTTGAATAAACTGTCAATTGCTCAAAGTAGTTTGAAATCATTACATTTTGTGTGGCATGTATTTCAAAGTGAAAAATTGGAGTCTCAGCGTAATTCTTTTAACATGGAATTGCCTATGAGATAGAGGTGTTATGACAGAAGTAGCACGAGTGGTATAGAGAGATGTAGATATGGTGGCTGACAGAGAGATGAATGTGAGCTCACAGCTGGATTTTTTTGGTCTGTAGCTGAATGCATGGCGGTCATCCAGTCTAGGGATGTGCCACAAATGGCACCCTATTCCCTATGTAGTGCACTTCCTTTGACCAGAGCTCTACTTTTGACCAAAAGTAATGCACTATATAGGGAGAGAGTACCATTTGGGACCTAGACATAGCCTGGAGGGCCGAGCCAGGGCAAGACTTGGTACAGTACACATCATTATTTCTATCTGATCAACCTTCCCCAGTGACTAAGTACAAAACACCTCAAGGACAGACCAGCTCAGAGTCACAGGACCCAGTGTATACATTTCATGGCGGGAATCTCATATGTTTGTATTTCATGTCTCTCAGAGTATAGCTGACTCATGCTTTGAAACAGTGCACTAAGCAAGCATTCAATGTCTGGAAAAGACAGGTAATATAATGGATAGGCAGATGATGCAATGCAAGAGAGTAGAGCTTACACTCATCTGATTTTCACTGATGAGAAGTTACTTGCAGTGATGTAAAAATATAGGTGGGTAAAAGCTGATCAACGCTGAATAAAGTAACGGTCCCTCTATTTTCTAAAGAAATTCCACGATAGATATAGGTAAATTCTAATAAAATAAAGGTGTGAAAGAGTCCCCACCACGCCACTTGTTACATGTATATTAAACAGCATCAGAATATGAATCAGATTCACCTTAATTGATCAATTGCATCACCGTTGTTTTGCTTCTAGTATTGAAAGAAGAATTGAGAAATTTCACTCCAAAATAAATGTAAATACATTTTTTGAAATGTTGGTAAATTTGCTTTTATTGTTTTAAAGAAATTATGAAAGAGATTGGTATGTTTTTTTTCACTATCTAATCATGGAATGGGATTGTTCAATGACGAGGCATGTACTGTATTTGTTTAAAATCTATCACTTAATGATTTCATTTCACAGAGACAATCTTGTTTTTTTGCAAAATGCTATATCCGCCTCAGTCTCAGAGAAATAAGTAGTACTGCTAGGTTTTACACAGTCAAATGTAACAAATGTAACAAAACAAATATAAAAAAAACTGTACACATGATACATTTGACATCTATTTAATATGTTCAATATTTACTTAAATACAGTAACATGACATGTAAAATATTTACATTTGACATTTTATTAACTTAGCAGATGCTCCTATCCAGAGTGACTTACAGTAAGTGCATTCATCTTAAGATAGCTAGGCGAGACAACACAGTCAAATATACACGATATGAATAAACTTTTAATACACATCTAAAATCTGTGAATTAAAAGTCCGAGAACAGATATATTTTTCACACACATGAAGGGACCCATAAGAAATATTTCAGTGAAAAATGTGTGGATATAGTGGGTGTTTTTTTAATACATTTTTTTACTAAAGCACTTGGAAATGTACTGTATGTATCTTTCATTCATCAATCAGTCAAATGTATTTATAAAGCCCTTTTTACATCAGCCAATGTCACAAAGTGCTATACAGAAACCCAGTCTAAAACCCCAAACAGCAAGCAATGCAGATGTAGAAGGAAAAACTCCCTAGAAAGGCAGAAACCTGTGAAGAAACTTAGAGAGGAACCAGGCTCTGAGGGGTGGCCAGTCCTCTTCTGGCTGTGACCAGGGTTGAGATTATAATATATTCATCCACTCATTATACAGTATATCAGACATAAAGAATAGAGTAAGTCGACAATATATCCCAGGTTTGTCAGTTTAAGGTGTTTATATAGAAAATGTTAACCCACCAGAGTGTGGTTATCTTTATCACGTAACAATGGGTGATTAACATGATTGATGGGCTCTATCCTTCAATGATTGTGGGCCCACAAATTACAGTAGGGTGATAGCAAGACTCTCTCTTTCTCTGCTATGTATCTCGTTCTATAACACATTTTTAGCCATATCACTTATCGCACCATCTGAGCTTATAGGAAGGAGCAAAGTGTGTTATGGGATTCATTGAAACCTCAGTCTTTCCCCTACAGTAGCAGTAAAGAGATTGAATTGTCTTTAAAATAATGGCTCTGAGAGAGTTATTTTGGTTTTCAAGCCCAAATGGGGAGAGGGAAGGAATGGGGACCGGCACGGTCCAGGCCCAAACCTGCCAAAACCCTGTAGTGTAACGTCATGCACAGTGTAATGACTACCGTGCAAATTGAAATAATGTGCTGAGTCATTTATGAAAGCTATTAAACTGCATGGGTGGATTTGAAATTCACTAAACTTCACTTCAGCTTCTTCAACCCTGCCAGATCTAGAATGTAACCCAAATGGCACTCTGTTCCCTATAGAGTGCATTACTTTAGAGCAGGGAAAATGTAGAGAAGACAAGACAAGAGAAGAGGGTAAGGGAAGTCTGTGGCATTGTCATAATGGCACCCTTTTCCATATACTGTATAGTGCACTACTTTGGGTAGTGCCTTATGGGCCCTGATCAATTTGGGCCTCCTTTCCCTGTACTCTTTTACATGGTTTCTGACAGAAGATGTGTCATGAAGTAGGAAAGTACAGCTGTGTATTTACTCATACTTAATTGAGCTGCGCATCTGTTTTAAAAACATTGAAAGCAATCTGGTGATGCCATTTCCAATGAATGATCTTCCAGAGAACAGGGGAATATCAAAAAAGGATAAAAATGCTGGCAAATTCATTGTCGCTGGCATAGTACACCATTTTGTGGGAAAACTATAGGGCACAATGATGGAAAGCATTCCAGGTGAAGCTGGTTGAGAGAATGCCAAGAGTGTTCAAAGCTGTCATCCAGGCAAAGGGAGGCTACTTTGAAGTATTTCAAATATAACATTTTAATTTGTTTATCACTTTTTTTGGTTACTGAATGATTCCATACGTGTTATTTCATAGTTTTTATGTCTTCACTATTATTCTACAATGTAGAAAATATGAAAAATAAAGAAAAAACCTTGAATGAGTAGGTGTGTCCAAACTTTTGACTGGTACTGTATATTTGTTCTTTCTTTTGGAACTAGGTCAAGTAAAACTGGACTTGGGAATACAGGATGTTTAGAGTTGAATTAATGTTTTCCAAAAGCTAACCTAGCAGACAGGTGAAATGAAAGGTGAAGAAAGAGGGACAGAAAACAAGAAAAATCAGACATAAAAATGTAGCTATAGGTCTATAGAAAGACAGATACCTGAAAAGGAAATGATTTTCTAGCCTATGTCTCAGGTTTCTAAGTGTAGAATAAAGGTTACCAATTGGAAAGAGCACACACAAAAGGGATTAACTACTACATCCACTACATATTTGGTTGAAAGGTCATGACTTAGCCTTTGAAGGTTGGACAACATGAATAGTAGGGACCTACCCACATTCCTATTCAAAGGGGACATCAGGCGTTTTTTTGCTTCTGTGACTTAATTTTCCCACATCAATGACTTCTTGACTTTACTTCTCAATTACGCAGCTAGCACTCCAACTGGAAAGTAATGCATGCCCCACCCCTGTCGGTGAAATAATTTTCCCAGAAGCCATGTAACGGGAAAACAGTTACCACCCTTGATGAGTTGTTTTCATAGGTTGCAGCCCAAATGACATCCTGCAGGCATGCTATTGGCACCCTATTCCCTATGGGCCCTGGTCAAAAGGAGTGCACTAGATAAGGAATAGGGTGCATTTTGGGGAAAAAATAATCACCATGAGCACCCCTTGTTTGACTGGTGGGAGCCAGCTGGATTAGCTGTCATAGCGCCCCTGGAACATTCCAATTAAAATCAAAGCAATCACCATCTCGGAGAGAGAGAAGTCGTTAGATTGAAAGGCTGTTTGAGCCTAAACGTTATAATAACACTGAGCAAAAGGATTTCAAAAGCCTGTCAGACACTGATTTCATACATAAGAAAAGTTTGATGAATGGAGTCTTTTGAGAGCTAGGCAACTTGAGCGCCCGCCACAACATTACCGAAAGATTTACTGGGGGATTAGAGAAAAAGACAGAAGCTTTTATTCCTTTAGTACGTCAAAGTATGAATAATTTACGCAGTGGGGATCTCTTCAGTCCCTGACTTTAAGCCGTGGTAGTCTTTTATTTGTATGTTTTCTGTCAGAAGTAATCTGGCATCCGGGATGGTATGTACAGGGTAGATGTGGCTGAGCCCTGGTAAAGGAAGCATGATCCCTGTTTGATGTGACGTCTGTTATAAGTGTTAATTAGCTAACCGTTTCACTACGCTGTCCTAGTAACACACACACAAACAGACACACACACACTCTACTTACCATTTCAGTCCCCTGTCCTACAAACTCATGTGAGAGGAGAGGGGTTGTGGAAATGAGACACTTAGCACACACAACTCTCTCTCTCTCACACACACACACACACACACACACACATTTGTGCGCACACACACTTACACAAACTATTTTTTTTTCTTATTTCACAGAGTCAGGCACACACACCCACACACCAACCCAAACACCTAAACAGTATTAATCTCCAGAGGGGGTCCCTAAAGGGGACTTTAAAAAGCTGATTCCGCTGTGGGAAGGCTTCTTAGGTCAATACTTATTATGGTGCCTATGGTGCTGAAGCTTTCAAGCTTTAACCCCCCCCCCCCCCCCCACACACACACACACACACACACACACACACACACACACACACACACTGTCTTTTGCTGTCTCCTCTCTCGCTCTCTCTTCCTTCCTTTCTCTCCCTGCCTCTCCCTCCCTCTCTCTATATCATCTCTCTCTGTTGTCAAATGCAATCTGTTTTGCATTTGTATAGCAGGGTGCTCTTTAGCATAAATCGAAGCAACTTTAATCAACAGTAAAATGAATGCATGAGCCCTTCTCTTTCTCTGGGTAATTAGTGGGAGGACTTTGGCTTACTGTATCTGTTTTCATAGGACCTCCATGTCTATTACTTGGAAAATTTAAATCAATACATTTGCATCATTGTATGTGACTTCGAATTTTAGGTTTTTAGGTCTGATTTTATAGGGCCTGATATAGTGCAAGACACTAAATTGAGGTAAGCGGTAAATCCAGGGAACTGCTCATTGCCTTCTCTCTGAGTTGCTGTCTTTTGTCAGTATGTTTACACATTGGTTTTATTTTGTATTTGATCAAAGGCTATCCTGCTACGATGAGTGCATCAGTCAGTTTAAAGCCAGATTGATGTTTCCAGTGCAAATATTGGTTGGTGTGCTCATCCAATCCATGACAATTCCAGACAGTTTATTGAATGGGGAAAAAAGCAAATATGTTATGGGTATGATTCCACATGATTCTCAACACACACACAGACACACTCACCCCCTTCACACACATATGAACACACACTTTAAAGATATGGTCTGTGTGGTTCCTAACAGGGAGTGTTAATATGTTAATGGATGAGTCTATCAGCAGCAGGACTTAATTTTCCATGTCTGTGAACCGTGACATGAATGGTTCACTCCCTGTGTTCTCTCTCTATAAGCAAGCCTTCCTGTTCACCACCTCAACATACACACACACACACACACACACACACACACACACACACACACACACACACACACACACACACACACACACACACACACACACACACACACACCGCTCTACACCTCCATCTATTCACATTCCCACCTCTATCCTTCCCTCTCCTCCCCTCTTCACCTCTCTATTTCCCACATGACCGCCTGGCTGATTCACATGTTAGATATCTATTCTGACACCCCAATACTCCCTACTCCCTCATTCTGAACCCACTCCCACTAGGCCTATAGCACCTACAGTGCCTTGCGAAAGTATTCGGCCCCCTTGAACTTTGCGACCTTTTGCCACATTTCAGGCTTCAAACATAAATATATAAAACTGTATTTTTTTGTGAAGAATCAACAACAAGTGGGACACAATCATGAAGTGGAACGACATTTATTGGATATTTCAAACTTTTTTAACAAATCAAAAACTGAAAAATTGGGTGTGCAAAATTATTCAGCCCCTTTACTTTCAGTGCAGCAAACTCTCTCCAGAAGTTCAGTGAGGATCTCTGAATGATCCAATGTTGACCTAAATGACTAATGATGATAAATACAATCCACCTGTGTGTAATCAAGTCTCCTTATAAATGCACCTGCACTGTGATAGTCTCAGAGGTCCGTCAAAAGCGCTGAGAGCATCATGAAAAACAAGGAACACACCAGGCAGGTCCGAGATACTGTTGTGAAGAAGTTTAAAGCCGGATTTGGATACAAAAAGATTTCCCAAGCTTTAAACATCCCAAGGAGCACTGTGCAAGCAATAATATTGAAATGGAAGGAGTATCAGACCACTGCAAATCTACCAAGACCTGGCCGTCCCTCTAAACTTTCAGCTCATACAAGGAGAAGACTGATCAGAGATGCAGCCAAGAGGCCCATGATCACTCTGGATGAACTGCAGAGATCTACAGCTGAGGTGGGAGACTCTGTCCATAGGACAACAATCAGTCGTATATTGCACAAATCTGGCCTTTATGGAAGAGTGGCAAGAAGAAAGCCATTTCTTAAAGATATCCATAAAAAGTGTTGTTTAAAGTTTGCCACAAGCCACGTGGGAGACACACCAAACATGTGGAAGAAGGTGCTCTGGTCAGATGAAACCAAAATTGAACTTTTTGGCAACAATGCAAAACGTTATGTTTGGCGTAAAAGCAACACAGCTGAACACACCATCCCCACTGTCAAACATGGTGGTGGCAGCATCATGGTTTGGGCCTGCTTTTCTTCAGCAGGGACAGGGAAGATGGTTAAAACAGTTTTTGATTTGTTAAAAAAGTTTGAAATATCCAATAAATGTCGTTCCACTTCATGATTGTGTCCCACTTGTTGTTGATTCTTCACAAAAAATACAGTTTTATATCTTTATGTTTGAAGCCTGAAATGTGGCAAAAGGTCGCAAAGTTCAAGGGGGCCGAATACTTTCGCAAGGCACTGTTAATGTGGCTACTCTATGTCTAACAATGTGCAAATAAATGAGTGTTTGTGTTAAAAGTTAAGTTTAAGTGTTAAGGTTCCAGACTCACTGGGTATGTCTTTTCTTTTTTCACCTTCAATCTCGTGTTAATTAGGTATAGAAACAAGACAGATGACGTACCTACTGTAGATTGGAACAGTATGTAGCTATTATTACTGCAGTGATAACAAAATAAAAAGTTTGACCTCTGAACATCACAAACAATTTCCTAAATGGAAGGTTTCAGTGTTCTTACAATATTACAACAGATCACTGCTTTTATTTGTCAGTCCCTGGATGCGTCCCAAATGGCTCCCTACATAGTGTACTATTTTTGACCAGAGCCCAGTGCACTATGTAGGTTAGGGCGCCATTTGGGAAGTAGTCCCTGTGCTGTGGTGCATGAGCAGTATGCCTGCCTGACCTTGTCCCATGCTGTCATGTCCTCCTCTAATTCCCATAAAAGGGGAGATGATTGGAGCAATCAGGTTTAGTTTATTGGTTTCTATTGTTCTGTCTGAGACAGGGAGAGAGATGTGTACCTTCAGTGGCATGGATAACATTGAGCTAATGAATAGATTGTCGGACACAGCTTTCTGAATTCAAAAGTGGAGGGGGGGACAAGGTCATGGCCATCTTACCTTCAAACCTATAAGTCTCCAGGCTCCTGTACATTCTGCCCATGCTAGTTAATCCCACAAAGATATGTACTTTAATATAGGATAGGTATAGGATTCAGGATTCATTAATTGACACAACAGCTGTAAAGTGTGTGTTATAGGATTTTGAAAATAATAAAATGGGCAAATGTTGCACAATACAGGTTGGAAAGCTCTTAGACTTATTCAGAAAGACACAGCTGTAACCGCTGCCTAAGATGCTTCTACAAAGTTTTGACTCAGGAGAGTAAATACTTACGTAAATTTGATATTTCTAAAAACATGTTTTCACTTTTTTCATCATGGGGTATTGTGTGTACAGTAGATGGGTGAGAGAGAAAAAAAATCTACTGAATCCATTTTGAAGTCAGGCTGTAACACAACAAAATGTGGAATCAGTCAAGGGGTATGAATACTTTCTGAAGGCACTGTATATGTTGAAGAGGGTGGGAGTCAAGCTGCAGCTCTTGTATCGCAACCATTGTATGAAATGAATCAATTGTACAACGTGTGTAGGTGGGCCTGTGTCTAACAGAAAGAAATAAGGCATATTCTCGGCTTTATACTTACACTTTCATATTGGATAACATTGCTAGGTCCAAGGTTGCCATTCAATAGATACCGTATAAACTCTGTCAAATTGATTGTTGATCTTTGCTAGACAACAATTTCCAGGTCTTGCCATAGATTTTCAAGTAGTTTGGTCACTCAGGAACATTCATTGTCTATTTGGTAAGCAACTATAGTGTATATTTGGCCGTGTTTTAGGTTATTGTTCTGCTGAAAGGTGAATTCATCTCCCAGTGTCTGGTGGAAAGCGGATTGAAAAAGATTTTCCTATAGTATTTTGCCTGTGCTTAGCTCCATTCTGCATCTTCTTTTATCCTGAACAACTATTGCGAAATCCAAAATACAAAAATCGAAATATTTAACATTGATGAAAATACATAATTAAAAATCTTAACTTCTTGTTAATCCAGCCACTTTGTCAGATTTCAAAAAGGCTTGACGGCGAAAGCATACCATGCGATTATCAGCGCCCCGCATACAAAATCATTAAAAACATTTTCCAAACCAGCAGAGGTGTCACAAAAATCTGAAATACCGATAAAATAAATCACTAATTTTTCAAAAAACAACCTGAAACCCTTTCTAAAGACTGTTGACATCTAGTGGAAGACATAGAAACTGCAATCTGGGAGAATTTCCTTCTAATTTCCCATAGACAAGCATTTTCAATGGGTGGTGACCTCAAAAGAAAAATTCCAGATGTATTCTCTTCGGGTTTTTGCCTGCAATATCAGTTATGTTATATTCAGACATTATTTTAACAGTTTTAGAAACTTCAGAGTGTTTTCTATCCAATACTATGCATATCCGAGCTTCTGGGCCTGAGTAACAAGCAGTTTACATTGAGCACGTCAGTCATATGAACTTCCGAATACTGCCCCCTAGCCTTAAGAAGGTTTGGCGGGTCATGTTTAGGAGGACGCATGACTCAACCTTCGACTCTGCTGAGCCAGTTGGGGAGTTGCAGCAATGAGACAAAATCGCAGTTGGATATCAAACATTTATTTAAATATATATTTATATAAACTAAGGAAAAAAAGAATTCCCCAAAATATTTGCATATTCCAATACCAATATGGGCCCTTTGCGATAATTTCCAACCTCCCTGGAATCTTTCTGGTTGAATCTGTGTATGAAATGCACTGCTCAAATGAGGGACTGTACAGATAACTGTATGTGTGGGGTACAGAGATAGTCATTCAAAATCACTCCATGCAATTTATGTGAGTTAAGTAATTTTGTACTCCTGAACTTATTTAGGCTTGCCATAGCAAAGGGATTTAACACGTATTGTCTCAAGACATTTCAGATTTTCATTTTTAATTAATTTGTAAACATTTCAAAAAACATAACTCCACTTTGACATTATGGGGTATCATGTGTAGGCCAGTGGCACAAAATCTCAATGTAATACATTTTAAATTCAAGCTGTAATACAACAAAATGTGGAAAAAGTAAAGGGGTGTGAATAGTTTCTGCAGGCACTGTCTAGACAACTGTTGTGTACATACTTTATTTCAGAAAAACTCTTGGATTGATCACAACCAAATCTGTTGTACATTAGTTGTACAGCCTGAGAATGTACTGGGCCTGAGACAGAATGGCTATGTAAAGCCTTTGGTCATTGGGTCTGATGCTTGGGTGGACAGTTTCCCTGCCATGTCCACAGTGTTGTTAGGGTCAATACTACTCTCTGTAGATATCAGATACCAATCAAAACTGTTGCAAACAAAACCTGAGCCAAAGATCTATGTGGACACAGTCACATAGTGTAACCGCCGCAATCGAACACTACAGCTAGATTACAATATCACCGGGCATCTCAACATAACTTCACATCAAACATGTAAATAAGAATATTCAATGTCATACGTTATGGGACATGCACATTAATTTACCTGTATTTCTGCAATTTATGTATTTATTTATTTCAGGGTTAAGAAGGCACAGTGATGCCGAGACGTTGGTAAATACCCATTATATTGTTGGGAGATTACACATGGAGTGTGCGACTTTCTTTATTTTGATGGTCACAAGTGATATCTCAGACATCGCTGGCCCGATTTCGACACAACTTATTAAATCCTTAAAACTACTCTTCTTGCACAGAATGTCCGATCTGCACAAAACTTATATGTGGCATCTATGGACAAAGGTCTCTCAAAGCAATATTTTCCAGACTACTACCTAAAACAAATAACATTCACCAATGATTGACCTATAAACAATCAAGTGGGCGTGGTCTTGCACATAAATGCATATAAATCAATCAAGGATATTGGTATTGCAACACAATTTGGTACACATGTTGCAAACACTGTCAAGACTCAACATCTGCAATAACATTCATATCTACGACTTGGTGGCACTATAACAGGCACTTGTTTTTATCTTGATCTTTTTGACTCAGAGTGCTGAAATTTGGCACACATGCTCAGGGACATGAGTCTAGATAACCTACACAATATCTCAGACACCACTGGCCCAATTTTGACAAAATCTCGGTGAAAGATGCATTGCCATAAAGTTGGGCCAATCAATTGCACTGATTGGCCCAAACGGGGCACTATAGTAATCAACTGTATGTATGTTAGTCACATGCAATATCTTAGACACCACTGGCACAATTTTGACTTTAATTGGGTGAATGAGTCTTGCCATAGAGATCCATCTACAAAATGTAAGTGATTGGCCAAAGGGGGGTGCTGCATCACTCGTTTACATGTTTACATGTTTACTGTTGCCTTTAAAAAAAAGCATGGTTAGTGATGCCACCCAGCAGTCATATGAGACAGAACTTACCTACCAAGTGGTCACCAAGCTCTCTCTCTCTCTCACAAGACTGTTTGGAGATGTTGTGTGGAGGGCTCTGTCCTTTTTCTTTTGCTTATTTCTTTTTTATTTCTATTTTCACGGTGGAGGCCTAAAACATTGTTATTGTCCCCCACTGTGAAATTGGAGGGGGGACTATGGATCTCTCTCTGTCCATTCAAAAGTTATTCACACGCAATATCTCAGACATCACTGGCTCGAATTTGACGAAACTTGGGTGACTGAAGTGTCTTGTAATAGAGATCCGGCATTTACAAAATTACACTGATAGGCCCAACGGGTTGCTATAGTAATCAACTGAAATTACAAACCTTGAACAAGCATAACATTATCTTCCTTCCCGTTTGACCTTAAATTGTTGTCACTAATTGGCTCAAGGGGGGACAACATTCGTGGGGGACAGCATGTTTACAGTTGAATTGTTTTTACATTTTTTTTTTACTGCTTTAGGATTATTGTTACTGCTTGGATAACTATTATGTATTGATTTCTTTTTCATTCTTTCTGTGGTGCGCATTGCACAGAACACCACAAGAATTAGGTCCAAGAAACTTCTGGACAGCTTGTGCCCCCAAAACACAAGTCTCCTGAACACCAAATCAAATGGCTACCCAACCCTCCCCCTCTTTTACACCACTGCTACTCTCTGTTGTTATCATCTGTGCATGGTCACTTGGTGGTATTTAGATAAAACATTTTGTATGATAGTACTTTATAAAAGTGGAAATATTTCGAGAATCAACTGGCAATTTTTCAAGAATAAAGTCAAGATTAAATTTTGGGAATAAAGCGCCAATATTGTGAGAATCAAGTGGCATTTTATTTTGAGAATTTAAGTCAACATTTTAAGAATAAAGTCACAGTTATATTTCAAGATTAAAATATGGGATTTGGTTAAGAAGGAGAGCCCACAGTCCTTGGTAGCGGGCCACGTCGGTGGCACTGTGTTATCAAAGTGTGCAATGAAGGTGTAGCTTTTCCGGAAGCAAGACGTGGCTGGTTTTACTTTTGTAGTCCGTGATTGTCTATCGACCCTTCCACTTACGTCTCATGTCTGAGCCCTTGAATTGTGACTCCAGTTTGTCTCTATACTGATGTTTTGCCTGTTTGATTACCTTGCTGAGGGAATACTTACACTATTTGTATTCCGTCATATCCCCAGTCACCTTTACATGATTAAATGCGGTGCACGAATGCTGCCATCTATCCACGGTTTCTGGTTAGGGTAGGTTTTAATAGTCACAGTGGGTACAACATCTCCTATACACTTCCTGATAAATTCAGTCACCGTATCAGTATATTTGTCAATATTGTTCTCGGATGCTACCCAGAACATATCCCAGTCTGCGTGATCAAAACAATCTTGAAGCAAGGATTCTGATTGGTCAGACCAGCGTTGAATAGTCACGGGTACTTAGCACGGGTACTTCCTGTTTGAGTTTCTGATTATAGGAAGGGAGGAACAAAATGGAGTCATGGTCAGATTTACCAAAAGGAGAGCAGGGGAGGGCCTTGTAGGCATCCCGGAAGCTGGAGTAGCAGTACGAGTGCTACAGTTGATGTGTTGATAGAACTTCGGAAGCCTTTTCCCCCAGCTACAATTAATGCGACCTCAGGATATGTGGTTTCCAATTTGTATGAAGTCAGTGAAGTTCTTTGAGGGTCGTCGTGGTATTGGCTTGAGGGGGAATATACACGACTATAACTGAAGAGAATTCTCTTTGGAGATAGTATGGTCGGCATTTGATTGTGAGGCATTCTAGGTCGGGTGAACAAAAGGACTTGAGTTTCTGTCTTTTATCACAATCATACCATGAGTTGTGAATCATGAAACATACACCCCCGCCCTTCTTCTTCCCAGAGAGATATTTATTCCTGTCTGCGCAATGAACTGAGAACCCAAATGGCTTGACCGACTCCGACAGTATGTCCCGAGAGAGCCATGTTTCCGTGAAACAGAGTATGTTACAATCCCTGATGTCTCTCTGGAAAGAAACCCTTGCCCTGAGCTTGTCAACTTTATTATCCAGAGACTGAAAAACATTAGCGAGTAATATACTCGGAAGCATTGGGTGGTGTGTGCGCCTAAGTTGGACTAGAAGTTGGACTAGAAGACCACTCCGAGTACGTCTCCTACCCTGGCTGTGATTTGGATCAGCCTCTGGAATCAGTTCAATTTCCTTGGGGGTTGCAAACAAATCCGCTTTGGCAAAGTCTTATTCCTGGTCATAATGCTGGCATTGCTGTTGAGTTACCGTTGCTCTGATATCCAATAGTTCTTTCCGGCTGTCTGTAATAAGACAAAAACATTTCTGGGCTAAAAATGTGAGAAATAATACATAAAAAAACAAAATACTGCTCTTTTCCAAAGAGCTTTAAGGTGTGCCATTTATAGTATTCATCTCGTCGTACGTTACAGTGGGTAAGTGAAAGTAAATTAATAAGGTGGGCAAGTGAAAGTAAATTATAAGCTTATCCAACTGCTGCTTGGAGGTATGAACAATGAAGCAGGTGTTTTACGCAATTGTGTCTGTGTGAGGAGAGGCAACTCAAGGACCACTCCTGTATGTGTAAAGCAGCTAAACTGAGGAGCTGGTTGAATATATTCAAGGATAGATTCTCCCTTTCTTGAAATAATCATTGATCTAAATATACAGTAGGCCTATTAGATAAATGATCATAGTCAATACAGGCTATAAGGAAATTATCACTGATCTGACATGACTTCATTGGTAGCCTATTGTAATATGTATTTTCACTATCCATCTATCGGTGATGTCTTCAAGGATGGGAGGAATGAAGGATGTATAAGTTATCCCACAAAAGGCATTATAGACGTTTGCCTCAGCTATACCGTTAATAACTTAGGTTATCACTTGTGGCTAGAAGCTAGTGGCTAGACCTGTAAGCAAATAATAATGGACCGTAAAATTGCTGTCTCAGACGGGGCTTTAGCAAGGACCATGACAGAGGTTTGGGGGCAGCACATGAGCCCGACAGGGATGTGCTATCCTTCTCGACACAATCCGTGACTTACATTTACAAGATAATAAGAATAGGCCCATGAGGTTACTTCATTGGAAGTGTACATAAAACACCATGCCTTTACACACAAATGTGTAAGTTAACCTTTCCTTTTGGCATATAGAATGCTGGCCTAGCTGTTACTCTCTAAGATAATATGCAAGGTGTTAGCATACTCAGGGGATTTAGGATAACATTGTAGAGAATTCGAAGGGCACCATGACAGGGACAGATGCACACAACTCAAGACAACGCACCATGGCCATTAGAATGGTATTTATTTGGGGGTGTGTGCACGTGTGTGCGTGCATGTGTGTGCACGCGTGTAGTGGTGCCTGCTTGAATGAGTGTGATGACCCCCCCCCATATATACAGTACCCGTCAAAAGTTTGAACACACCTACTCATTTAAGGGTTTTTATTTATTTTTACTATTTTCTACATGGTAGAATAATAGTGAAGACATGTAGTAACCAAAAAAAGTGTTAAACAAATGGAAATGTTATATTTGAGATTCTTCAAAGTAGCCACCCTTTGCCTTGATGACAGCTTTGCACACTCTTTGAATTCTCTCAACCAGCTTCACCTGGAATGCTTTTCCAAACAGTCTTGAAGGAATTCCCAGATATGCTGAGCACTTGTGGGCTGCTTTTCTTTCACTATGCGTTCCAACTCATCCCAAACATTTGGGATGGTCAGGTGATTTTGGAAGCCAGGTCATCTGATACAGCACTCCATCACTCTCCTTCTTGTTCAAATAGCCCTTACACATTATTTAAATTATTACAGGACAGCTGTTATGTATAAAGATATAGTATATGCATTTAAATTCAAGCTTAAGTTAGAACATTAAAAACGGACATTGCCATAATTTTAACATTAAATATCCAATTCTTAAAATGTATCTCTTTTAAAATAAATCATAACACTTCATATCTATCCATCTGCTCACAAATGACATGTTGACAGACATGTTAACGTTAGTCTATTCACATACGTCTGACATGGAGGCATCTTCTCATGAAGAAATAATAAATAAACAAAGAGAAATATTAATAAGAGATGAATGAGAGATGTACAGTGGGGCAAAAAAGTATTTAGTCAGCCACCAATTGTGCAAGTTCTCCCACTTAAAAAGATGAGAGAGGCCTATAATTTTCATCATAGATACACTTCAACTATGACAGACAAAATGAGAAAAAAAATCCAGAAAATCACATTGTAGGATTTTTAATGAATTTATTTGCATATTATGGTGGAAAAAAAGTATTTGGTCATCTACAAACAAGCAAGATTTCTGGCTCTCACAGACCTGTAACTTCTTCTTTAACCTGTTGGATCTCTGGGGGCGCTATTTCATTTTTGGATAAAAAACGTTCCCGTTTTAAGCGCGATATTTTGTCACGAAAAGATGCTCGACTATGCATATTCTTGACCGTTTTGGAAAGAAAACACTCTGAAGTTTCAGAATCTGCAAAGATTTTGTCTGTAAGTGCCCCAGAACTCATTCTACAGGCGAAACCAAGATGATGCATCACCCAGGAATTAGCAGAATTTCTGAAGCTCTGTTTTCCATTGTCTCCTTATATGGCTGTGATTGCGCAAGGAATGAGCCTACACTTTCTGTCGTTCGCCCAAGGTCTTAGCAGCATTGTGACGTATTTGTAGGCATATCATTGGAAGATTGACCATAAGAGACTACATTTTCCAAGTGTCCGCCTGGTGTCCTGCGTCGAATTCGGTGCGCAATTGCCAGCTGCTTCCACTTTACCATTTGATTCAGGGGAGAAAGCATGTGTCCAAGAACGATGTATCAATGAAGAGATATGTGAAAAACACCTTGATGATTGATTCTAAACAGCGTTTGCCATGTTTTCAGTCGATATTATGGAGTTAATTTGGAAAAAAGTTCGCGTTTTGAGGACTGAATTTTCGGTTTTTTTTTAGTAGCCAAATGTGATGTATAAAACGGAGCTATTTCTAATACACAAAGAATCTTTTTGGAAAAACTGAGCATCTGCTATCCAACTGAGAGTATCCTCATTGAAAACATCAGAAGTTCTTCAAAGGTAAATGATTTTATTTGAAGGCTTTTATGTTTTTGTTGAAATGTTGCGTGCTGGATGCTAACGCTAATGCTAACGCTAAATCCTTTGTTTGCTAGCTACTGTTACACAAATTATTGTTTTCCTATGGTTGAGAAGCATATTTTGAAAATCTGAGATGACAGTTTTGTTTACAAAAGGCTAAGCTTGCGAGATGGCATATTTATTTCATTTCATTTGCGATTTTCATGAATAGTTAACGTTGCGTTATGGTAATGAGCTTGAGTCTGTATTCCTGATACCGGATCCGGTATGGGGAGTTCCAAGAGGTTAAGAGGCTCCTCTGTCCTCCACTCGTTACCTATATTAATGGCACCTGTTTGAACTTGTTATCAATAACACCTGTCCAAAACCTCAAACAGTCACACTCCAAACTCCACTATGGCCAAGACCAAAGAGCTGTCAAAGGACACCAGCAACAAAATTGTAGACCTGCACCAGGCTGGGAAGACTGAATCTACAATAGGTAAGTAGCTTGGTATGAAGAAATCAACTGTGGGAGCAATTATTAGGAAATGGAAGACATACAAGACCACTGATAATCTCCCTCAATCTGGGGCTCCAAGCAAGATATCACCCCGTGGGGTAAAAATAATCACAAGAACGGTGAGCAAAAATCCCAGAACCACACGGGGGGACCCAGTGAATGACCTGCAGAGAGCAGGGACCAAAGTAACAAAGCCTACCATCAGTAAGTAACACACTACGCCGCCAGGGACTCAAATCCTGAAGTTTGCTAGAGAGCATTTGGATGATCCAGAAGAAGATTGGGAGAATGTCATATGGTCAGATGAAACCAAAATATAACTTTTTGGTAAAAACTCAACTCGTCGTGTTTGGAGGACAAAGAATGCTGAGTTGCATCCAAAGAACACCATACCTACTGTGAAGCATGGGGGTGGAAACATCATGTTTTGTGGCTGTTTTTCTGCAAAGGGACCAGGACGACTGATCCGTGTAAAGGAAAGAATGAATGGGGCCATGTATCGTGAAATTTTGAGTGAAAACCAGCAAGGGCATTGAAGATGAAACATGGCTGGGTCTTTCAGCATGACAATGATCCCAAACACACCGCCCGGGCAACGAAGGAGTGGCTTCGTAAGAAGCATTTCAAGGTCCTGGAGTGGCCTAGCCAGTCTCCAGATCTCAACCCCATAGAAAATCTTTGGAGGGAGTTGAAAGTCCGTGTTGCCCAGCAACAGCCCTAAAACATTACTGCTCTAGAGGAGATCTGCATGGAGGAATGGGCCAAAATACCAGCAACAGTGTGTGAAAACCTTGTGAAGACTTACAGAAAACGTTTGACCTCTGTCCTTGCCAACAAAGGGTATGTAACAAAGTATTGAGATAAACTTGGACATTTCCAAACGTCAGCCATGCGCCTGATCAGGAATGCGCCATTCTTGTTTCTCCTTTTCTATTGACTAAGCTTTTGTCCGGTTGAGATATTATTGATTATTTATGACAAAAATAGCCAGAGGATTGATTTTACACATCGTTTGGAATGTTTCTACTAACTTTTATTGTACTTTTTAAAAACTTTTCGTCTGGGCATTCGGATTACTGGACAAGACGCACAAACAAAAAGGAGTTTTTTTTTTGTCATAAAGAGGGACATTATCGAACAAAACTAACATTTATTGTCTAACATGGAGACCTGGGAGTGCCACCAGATGAAGATCATCAAAGCTAAGTGATTAATTTTAATGCTATTTCTGACTTTTTTGAGCCCTCTCCTTGGCTGGAAAATGGCTGTATGGGTTTCTGTGGCTAGGGTTTCTGTGGCTAAGTCTGCTTTCGACCGTAAAGCCTTTTTGAAATCTGACACAGCAGTTGCATTAACCTCTTTATCCTACCCCCTCCTTTTTATCGAACATTCTGTTAAAAATCGCGCAACATTTCAGCGTCCTGCTACTCATGCCAGGAATATAGTATATGCATATGATTAGTATGTGTGGATAGAAAACACTCTGAAGTTTCTAAAACTGGTTAAATCACGGCTGTGACTGTAACAGAGCGTGTGTTTCATCGAAAAGCGCAATAAAAACTGGTCACTGAAATCTGAAAAAAGTATCCATGCGCCCCTTTCATGGATTATTTAAAGGAAACCAAATTTAATATGGAGACGGATGCAATTCCTACAGCTTCCACACGATGTCACCAAAAACGTCATTTTCATTGACAAAAATCCTTTGAGACATTACCAATAGATCCGTGATTCCATCCAGCCTACCTCAATCGATTTTGGAAGATTGAAAAATGGACACTGTTTTCTTTTGTAGCTGCTATTGAATACAGATCGCCCAGTGATCAATTTGATCGCTTATTAACGTTTACAAATACCTAAAGTTGGGTTATAAAAGTAGGTTGAAGTGTTTTGTCAAAGAATATAGGCAACTTATATAACTTTTAAACATGATGTTGCGTGTTGGAAGAGAGCTTTTTTCGTGATGCAGACAGGCTATACAAATGGATATTTTGGGCATTCATGGACGGATTTAATCGGGAAAAAGACCAATTTATGATGTTTATGGGACATATAGGAGTGCCAACAAAGAATATCATCAAAGGTAATGAATGTTTTATATTTATTTCTGCGTTTTTGTGTAGCGCCGGCTACGCTAATTATTTTGTTTACGTCGCCTTCAGGCATTTTGGGGTGTTGCATGCTATCAGATAATAGCTTCTCATGCTTTCGCCGAAAAGCATTTTAAAAATCTGACTTGTTGGCTAGATTCACAACGAGTGTAGCTTTAATTCAATTCCCTGCATGTATATTTTAATGAACGTTTGAGTTTTAAGGAGTACATTTAGCATTTAGCGCATTTGCATTTCCAGGTGCCTACTTGAGACGTCTGCGTCTCAAGTAGGAGCAAGAAGTTAAGGAGAAGTTATCTTTATTTGTATGTTTAACACTATGTTTATGATGAGTATTTCTGTAATTTGATGTGGCTCTCTGCACTTTCACCAGATGTGTGTTTGAGACAATGCATTTCTGAACATAATGCGCCAATGTAAACTGAGAGTTTTGGATATAAATATGAACTTTATCGAACAAAACATACAGGTATTGTGTAACATGAAGTTCTATGAGTGTCATCTGATGAAGATCATCAAAGGTTAGTGATTAATTTTATCTCTATTTCTGCTTTTTGTGACTCCTCTCTTTGGGTGGAAAATGGCTGTATGATTTTCTGTGACTAGGTGCTTACCTGACATAATCACATGGTGTGCTTTCGCAGTAAAGCCTTTTTGAAATCGGACACTGGGGTTCGATGTACAAGAAGTTTATCTTTAAAATTGTGTATAATACTTGTATGTTTGAGGAATTTTAATTATGGGAATCCTGTATTTTTGAATTTGGCGCTCTGCAATTTCACTGGCTGTTGAGAGGTTTTAAGTATGATGCCCAATTAGAGACAACGAACTTCAGCTGCCTCTAATTGGGAACAATACCAAGAGCACCAACATAGAAATATATAACCTAGAACACCCCCTAGTCACACCCTGATTGATCATTAGAAAACCCTTTTGCAATTATGTTACCACAGCTGAAAACTGTTGTTCTTATTAAAGAAGCAATAAAAACGGCCTTCTTTAAACTAGTTGAGTATCTATCTAAAGACACCTCACAAGTCCTCAACTGGCAGCTTCATTAAATAGTCCTGCAAAACACCAGTCTCAATGTCAACAGTGAAGAGGCGACTCTGGGATGCTGCAAAGAAAAAGCCATATCTCAGACTGGCCAATAAAAATAAAAAAAGATTGAGATGGGCAAAAGAACACATACACTGGACAGATGAACTCTGCCTAGAAGGCCAACATCCCGGAGTCGCCTCGTCACTGTTGACGTTGAGACTGATGTTTTGCAGGTACTATTTAATGAAGCTGCCAGTTGAGGACTTGTAAGGCATCTCAAATCAAATCAAAGTTTATTTTTCACGTGCGCCGAATACAACAGGTGTAGAACTTACAGTGAAAAGCTTACTTACAGGGTCTAACGAACAGAGCAAAAAAGGTATTAGGTGAACACTAGGTATGTAAAGAAATAAAACAACAGTAAAAAGACAGGCTATATACACTAGTTAGGCTATAAAAGCAGCGCTACCTACAGACACTGGTTAGTCAGGCTGATTAAGGTATTGCGTACATGTAGATATGGTTAAAGTGACTATTCTTATACAGAGAGCAGCAGTAGCGTAAAAGAGGGATTGGTGGGTGGGACACAATGCAGATAGTCATGTTAGCCAATGTGTGGCAGCACTGGTTGGTCGACCCAATTGAGGTAGTATGTACATGAATGTATAGTTAAAGTGACTATGCATATATGATAAACAGAGAGTAGCAGCAGCGTAAAAAGAGGGGTTGGGGGGAGCACACAATGCAAATAGTTCGGGTAGCCATTTGATTAACTGTTCAGGAGCCTTATGGCTTGTGGGTAAAAACTGTTGAGAAGCCTTTTTGTCCTAGGCTTGGCACTTCTCTACCACTTGCCATGCGATAGTAGAGAGAACAGTCTATGACTGGGGTGGCTGGGGTCTTTGATAATTTTTAGGGCCTTCCTCTGACACCGCATGGTGTAGAGGTCCTGGATGGCAGACAGCTTAACCCCAGTGATGTACTGGACCGTACGCACTACACTCTGTAGTGCCTTGCGGTCAGAGGCCGGTCAGAGGCCGAGCAATTGCCGTACCAGGCAGTGATGCAACCAGTCAGGATGCTCTCAATGTTGCAGCTGTAGAACCTTTTGAGGATCTCAGGACCCATGCCAAATTTTTTTATTTTCCTGAGGGGGAATAGGTTTTGTCGTGCTCTCTTCACGACTGTCTTGGTGTGTTTGGCCCATCATAGTTTGTTGTTGATGTGGACACCAAGGAACTTGAAGCTCTCAACCTGCTCCACTACAGCCCCGTCGATGACAATGGGGGCATGCTCTGTCCTCCTTTTCCTGTAGTCCACAATCATCTTCTTAGTCTTGGTTACGTTGAGGGATAGGTTGTTATTCTGGCACCACTGGGCCAGGTCTCTAACCTCCTCCCTATAGACTGTCTCATCGTTGTCGGTGATCAGACTGTTGTGTCATCTGCAAACTTAATGATGGTGTTGGAGTCGTGTCTGGCCATGCAGTCGTGGGTGAACCGGGAGTACAGGAGGGGACTGAACACGCAACTCTGGGGAGATCCAGTATTGAGGATCAGCATGGCAGATGTGTTGCTACCTACCCTCACCACCTTGGGGCGGCCTGTCAGGAAGTCCAGGATTCAGTTGCAGAGGGAGGTGTTTAGTCCCAGGATCCTTAGCTTAGAAATGAGCTTTGATGGTACTATGGTGTTGAACGCAGAGCTGTAGTCAATGAATAGCATTCTCCCGTAAGTGTTCCTTTTGTCCATGTGGGAAAGGGCAGTGTGGAGTGCAATAGATATTGCATCATCTGTGGATCTGTTGGGCCGTAAGCAAATTGGAGTGGGTCTAGGGTTTCTGGGATAATGGTGTTGATGTGAGCCATTATTAACCTTTCAAAGCACTTCATGGCATTTGTTTCTCAAACTAAACACTCTAAAAGCATTATATGAGATCTTCAGATTCTTGGCAATTTCTCACATGGAATAGCCTTCATTTCTCAGATCAAGAATAGGCTGACAAGTTTCAGAAGAAAGTTCTATGTTTCTGGCCATTTTGAGCCCGTAATCAAAACCCAAGAATGCTGATGCTCCAGATACTCAACTAGTCCAAAGAAGGCCAGTTCTATTGCTTCATTAATTAGCAAACAGTTTTCAGCTGTGGTAACATAATTGCAAAAGGGTTTTCGAATGAATAATTATCCTTTTAAAATGAAAAACTTGGATTAGCTAACACAACATGCCATTGGTACACAGGAGTGATGATTGCTGATAATGGGTCTCTGTAAGCCTTTGTAGATATTCCCTAAAAATCTGCCGTTTCCCATTACAATAGTTATTTACAACATTAACAATGTCTACACTGCGATTCTGATCAATTTTATGTTATTTTAATTGACAAAAAAAATGTGCTTTTCTTTCAAAAACAAGGACATTTCTAAGTGACCCCAAACTTTTGAACGGTCGTGTATATTTTCTAACAATTCATTTACAATCGGATGCATTCATTTGCTTTCTTACGACCAATATTGTCATGTCTTTTTCATTTAAGCACCAAGAGTATTTTTTGCTTTGACTTCTATTTATCTATGAACTTTAAGGTATGGCCTGAGCAGCACAGATAATTACATTTTTCCTGATTCTTTCCCTGAGGTGAAAAGGGAATGAAAAATTGCTACTTTTTTAAATTTCCGCCTGAAGACATACCCAAATCTAACTGACTGTAGCTTAGGCACAGAACCAATGATATGCATATTCTTGGTACCATTTGAAAGAAAACACTCTGAAGTTTGTGTAAATGTGAATTGAATGTAGGATAATATAATGCAATAGATCTGGTTTAGATAATACAATGAAAAAAACATAAGTGTCTTCTTTTTATTGTTGTATCATCATTAAAATGAACAAGATAAAACAAACATTCAGATAGGATGATGGGGACAATTTCAGTGAAAAACTTAAGAGGGCAACAGTACTTGTGCAAAGTTTCAGAATGATAACTTCCAAAATGAGTGTGCTACATGACATTTATAATGAAGTCACCCAAGTGTCCCACACAAGTAGCCCAAATGTACCCAAGTGGCCAAATTGGTGAAGGTATACATTTTGAAACAAATAACTATATACAAAATGCCAAAATGGTATTCTAACACACCCTCCAAAAAATGGAGAAAAAAAATAAGAAAAAAATATATACATTTACAAAATAACATGGGTAACTATTTACACACTTTCAATATTTGGAAGACCCTCAGTCCTCTATCAAGTCAATGTATTTATATAGCCCTTCGTACATCAGTTAACATCTCAAAGTGATGTACAGAAACCCAGCCTAAAACCCCAAACAGCAAGCAATGCAGGTGTAGAAGCACGGTGGCTAGGAAAAACTCCCTAGAAAGGCCAAAACCTAGGAAGAAACCTAGAGAGGAATCAGGCTATGAGGGGTGGCCAGTCCTCTTCTGGCTGTGCCGGGTGGAGATTATAACAGGACATGGCCGAGATATTCAAAAGTTAATAGATGACCAGCAGGGTCAAATAATACTAATCACAGTGGTTGTAGAGGATGCAACAGGACAACACCTGAAGACTAAATATGAACAGTTTAGGGTTCCATAGTCGTAGGCAGAACAGTTGAAACTGGAACAGCAGCAAGGCTGAAACTGAAACTGGAAACACTTACCTCCCTCACTAGCTTTAAGCACCAACTGTTAGAGCAGCTCACACATTACTGCACCTGTACATAGACCACCTATAATTTAGCCCAAACAAATACCTCTTTCCCTACTGTATTTATTTTATTTATTTATTTATTTTGCTCCTTTTCACCCCATTATTTTTATTTTTACTTTGCACATTCTTCCACTGCAAATCTACCATTCCAGTGTTTTACTTGCTATATTGTATTTACTTTGCCACGATGGCCTTTTTTTTGCCTTTACCTCCCTTATCTCACCTCATTTGCTCACATCGTATATAGACTTGTTTATACTTTATTATTGACTGTATGTTTGTTTTACTCCATGTGTAACTCTGTGTCGTTGTATGTGTCGAACTGCTTTGCTTTATCTTGGCCAGGTCGCAATTGAAAATGAGAACTTGTTCTCAACTTGCTACCTGGTTAAATAAAGGTTCAATAAAAAAATTAATAAAAAGGCCAGGTGGACTGGGGACAGCAAGGAGTCATCATGCCAGGTAGTCCTGACGCATGATCCTAGAGCTCAGGTCCTCCGAGAGAGAGAAAGAGAGAATTAGAGAGAGCATACTTAAATTCACACAGGACACCGGATAAGACAGAAGAAGTACTCCAGATATAACAAACTGACCCTAGCCTCCCGACACAAACTACTGCAGCATAAATACTGGAGGCTGAGACAGGAGGGGTCAGGAGACACTGTGCCCCATCCGATGAAACCCCCGGACAGGGCCAAACAGGAAGGATATAACCCCACCCACTTTGCCAAAGCTCTACACAATATTGTGCTGCTGATGCCAGGTGCCATAGCTGTAAAGTGAGTATCAACAGGTATAATAAATAGATATACTGTATATATTGAGTACAGGGAACATAAGGTTTAATATATTATTATAGACCTGCTAGATCTACTGTATATTTTATATTATGACATTTCAGCTAGATCTACTGTCTCTATTATATTATGACAGACCAGCTAGATCTACTGTCTTTATTATATTACAACAGACCAGCTGTATCTACTGTCTCCATTTCACTTTGGCCATTGTTGTGGGCCTGCCCTCCCCTCAACAGCCTCAAATAGGCTATTTCATGTGGGTTGGGGTGGGGTGGCAGACACACGCATCTCACATTTCATTACATTACATTTTTATATATTGCTTCTAAAATAAAAATAAATCACAAATAATATTTTATATTATTAATTTCAAACAAGGGCATTTGCATGAGAAGAACTTACCAGTCCAAAACATGTACTCTCCGTTCAAAAAATATTCCTCCACTTGGGAATCGCTAAATGAATCGTCCCACAACAATCTCTGTCTCACTTTTCTGATCAATTTCTTCTAAAATCGTGTGTACACCTGTATATCTAGACTTCGATTTAGCTTTCCCTGACTTAGTGGCCATACTGATTGATATATAAACAGCTGAATCTGTGCTTTTACCTAACAATGCTGTGCGTAATATGCGTAGCCCCCTCCGGTATAAAACTTCAATAGCGAATGACTCTATTTACACCGGAGTTTACTACATGGGTTGGTCTTCCAACACATAACCATTGCATGTTGCCGTTTACCTCAGCTCATTCTCTATCTACCCAGCTAGATTTCAAGATGATCAGTGGTCATTGGGTTAAAATAGAGTCAATCAACGAAACAGTGGTCATATCATTGGTGCACAGTGATGTCATTACTTGTTGTCTTCAAATCGATTTCTTTCAGTCAATACGTCCCACGAAATGGCCCATCATGTTTGGTTGTGTTACAAACAATCCAGTTGATTACAATCAAACCATACATGACTGGAAAAGTCACGGTCTGCGTGGGTATTTACCCTCGAATATGTCGTCGAAAATGGAATGAGACGGAATTCACGACACAAAACAAACAAAATGTTTCGTGTTAGGCAAAAAAAACGAAATTTATCAAACAAAAGATCATTCATTGTGTAACAATGAGCATTGGGATTGTAAACAGACGAAGATCGTCAAAGGTAAACAATTTTTTTTGTTAGCCTGTGCTGGTTGAAAAAAAAAATATATGGGGCTCTATACTCACATTCTTTATCTGGTGCAATAGTAATAGAACTGAAGTGTAAAACAAAAAGAGATAGGAATAGTAGATGTGAGAAAATGAAAAGAAGAATGGAGAGTGAAATAAAGGTAAGATATTACATCACCTAATAGGAAAATATGCAAATTGAGAATATCAATCTTTATATTTCAATCTATGAACTTCATGGTCAAAATCTTTTGGCCTGGAAGGTAATATTCATAACTTATTACATGACCCACCTTGACCACCATCACCCACAGCTTGGGAAGCACTGATTTAAAGAGAGTTTGAGAGAGAGATGTGAGTGAATGGAAAATGAATAGTTGGTGAAGAAACCTTGATGAATGTATCAAAAATGTCATAGTCATCTTGCCACCCACCTGGTCTACTGTCACCCTGAGTGTTGATAATGGCTGTTACAGAGAGCAAGGAGAGTGACTGACTACAAAAGGAAGAGTTTGTAAGTAACCTTGGTGTACATGTCAATAGGGGAAAAAATATATATATTCAGACCTGGACCATAACTGTCACAGTCATCCCATCGCATAACCAGACCAGAGATTATCTGGTTGGGAAACCTTGTTATGAGACAGACCATTGAGAGTGACTGGGAAAAGGAAGGGGTAGTGGAATGACCTTGGTGTACCTGTCAATATAATGAAAACGCATCCTTCATCATGCATCATCCAATAATAAACCCTCCTGTCCTTGAGCAGAGTCCCCTGACTGACCTGTCACCAGCAGCCAGCCAGGTGGAAATGGAAACGGTTATGACAATATTAGAATGTAAAATAATACCGTTTGCCAGAGGTGCCAGGTAAACCTGTAGCCGGAATCAACTCAGGAATCAACTCAGGCAGAAATCCATTACATGGATTATCTTACGTGTGTGTGTGTGCGTACAGTGTGTACAGTATGTGTTTGTGTGAGAGAGAGAATGTGTGTGTGCATGCGAGAACGTGTGTTGTGTGTGTTTGTGAATGAGAGACAGAGTATGAGTGAGTGAAAGAGTCCGACTATTGATTAAGCTCTGTTCTTTCTTAGGCAAAAATCACTGAAGTTGGAGACTCATATCTCCCTTATTAACTTCAAGCATCAGCTGTCAGAGCAGCTAACCGATCACTGCACCTGTACACAGCCCATCTCTAAGTAGCCCACCCAACTACATCATCCCCATATTGTTATTTATTTTTGGTCTTTCCACCCCAGTATCTCTACTTGCACATCATAATCTGCACATCTATCACTCCAGTGTTAATGCTAAAATGTAATTATTTCACCACTATGACCTATTTATTGCCTTACCTCCCTAATCTTACTACATTGGCACACACTGTATATAGATTTTTCTATTGTGTTACGTTTGTTTATCCCATGTATAACTCTGGGTTGTTGTTTTTGTCGCACTGCCTGGTCGCAGTTGTAAAAGAGAACTTGTTCTCAACTGGCCTACCTGGTTAAATAAAGGTGAAATTAAACAATTAAAAAGGCAGGTGAGGTTAAGCAGACAATGCTCATGACAAAATGATTGTCTGAGGGAAATGACAGTGAAGGTTTCTAAAACAGACAGAGCACCCACTGCAAACACCATTGATCACAGAATAGTTCTCCTCTAATTGATATTATATATTTGTATTTCATTGCAACATTTGTCTCGTCATCAAACTAATAATCTGCGATACAATCACCTGCTCAATATGTAACTAAATAGGGTTTTGCTATTTGGTACTGTACAGACTACTCTATTCTAGTGAGTGCTGGCGGATAACCCTTAGGAAATGAGGGAATACATTGTTTCTGACACAGATCTGCTCCAATGGAAGTAAAAGGCATTTAGTACACACACACACACACACACACACACACACACACACACACACACACACACACACACACACAGCCTTAGGGTGTCTGGGCCATTATGTGGACCAGACCGGTGGTGGTGACCAGTGGTGGATTTAGGCATAGGCAGCCGCCCGGTGCGGCAGGGGGCACCCTCGCAAATATATATATTCCGAATGGTGACATTTACTCGATCGGTTTTCTATCGCTCATTTGCACATCACGTCAATAATATCATATCACCGTGTGGGACTCTGGGTCAATTAACCTTGCCGGAGTGGGTGCCCTGATTCTAGTTTCTGAGCTAGGCAGGCTACTGCCTGGGAAGGTCACCCACTCAGAAGTACGAGATGGGGAGGGGGTGGCATTAGGTTGACCTCGGGTCTCCCCACTAGAAGCCAGAGTTAGGGGGAGAGGGGGAATCTATCAAATAGCGCACCTCTATCTTTGTACAGTACTAATGCAATTAGTAATGCAGTTAGTTGTGCAATTTAGTTTCTTGTTTGAAGTGCAATAGTGTAATAATCAGGTTCTCTTCTTTATAAGTGTGTTATTCTATTTGTGTGATGTCGGATTTGTGCAATTTGGTTTTATTTGTGTGTTTGTTAGCAATAGGGTAATAGTGTAATAATTAGATTATCTATTTTATTCGTATTTACAGTGCCTTGCGAAAGTATTCGGCCCCCTTGAACTTTGCGACCTTTTGCCACATTTCAGGCTTCAAACATAAAGATATAAAACTGTATTTTTTTGTGAAGAATCAACAACAAGTGGGACACAATCATGAAGTGGAACGACATTTATTGGATATTTCAAACTTTTTTAACAAATCAAAAACTGAAAAATTGGGCGTGCAAAATTATTCAGCCCCCTTAAGTTAATACTTTGTAGCGCCACCTTTTGCTGCGATTACAGCTGTTAGTCGCTTGGGGTATGTCTCTATCAGTTTTGCACATCGAGAGACTGACATTTTTTCCCATTCCTCCTTGCAAAACAGCTCGAGCTCAGTGAGGTTGGATGGAGAGCATTTGTGAACAGCAGTTTTCAGTTCTTTCCACAGATTCTCGATTGGATTCAGGTCTGGACTTTGACTTGGCCATTCTAACACCTGGATATGTTTATTTTTGAACCATTCCATTGTAGATTTTGCTTTATGTTTTGGATCATTGTCTTGTTGGAAGACAAATCTCCGTCCCAGTCTCAGGTCTTTTGCAGACTCCATCAGGTTCTCTTCCAGAATGGTCCTGTATTTGGCTCCATCCATCTTCCCATCAATTTTAACCATCTTCCCTGTCCCTGCTGAAGAAAAGCAGGCACAAACCATGATGCTGCCACCACCATGTTTGACAGTGGGGATGGTGTGTTCAGCTGTGTTGCTTTTACGCCAAACATAACGTTTTGCATTGTTGCCAAAAAGTTCAATTTTGGTTTCATCTGACCAGAGCACCTTCTTCCACATGTTTGGTGTGTCTCCCAGGTGGCTTGTGGCAAACTTTAAACAACACTTTTTATGGATATCTTTAAGAAATGGCTTTCTTCTTGCCACTCTTCCATAAAGGCCAGATTTGTGCAATATACGACTGATTGTTGTCCTATGGACAGAGTCTCCCACCTCAGCTGCAGATCTCTGCAGTTCATTCAGAGTGATCATGGGCCTCTTGGCTGCATCTCTGATCAGTCTTCTCCTTGTATGAGCTCAAAGTTTAGAGCGACGGCCAGGTCTTGGTAGATTTGCAGTGGTCTGATACTCCTTCCATTTCAATATTATCGCTTGCACAGTGCTCCTTGGGATGTTTAAAGCTTGGGAAATCTTGTTGTATCCAGTTCTTCATGATGCTCTCTGCGCTTTTAACGGACCTCTGAGACTATCACAGTGCAGGTGCATTTATACGGAGACTTGATTACACACAGGTGGATTGTATTTATCATCATTAGTCATTTAGGTCAACATTGGATCATTCAGAGATCCTCACTGAACTTCTGGAGAGAGTTTGCTGCACTGAAAGTAAATGGGCTGAATAATTTTGCCTGCCCAATTTTTCAGTTTTTGATTTGTTAAAAAAGTTTGAAATATCCAATAAATGTCGTTCCACTTCATGATTGTGTCCCACTTGTTGTTGATTCTTCACAAAAAAATACAGTTTTATATCTTTATGTTTGAAGCCTGAAATGTGGCAAAAGGTCGCAAAGTTCAAGGGGGCCGAATACTTTCGCAAGGCACTGTATATACTACAATTTGTTTCTGTTTGTCTTTGTTACTTCTTTTTGATTTTGTGAGTCTTCTTTTTGTATATATATTTATGTAGTATTACATTTTGCGATTAGATATTTGTGTTGTTCCAATTGTCTGAATAAAAATTACGGTAAGTGCAGAATGGTACTTTTTTTGGGAGGGGGGGGGGTTGAAGTGGGGGAGCCATACAAGCTAGAACCGCCGCCACTGGAGGTGACCAAAGGATTGAGGGCTCTGTAGGAGGTGGTTCCATTACTGCACCTTCAGTGAACAGACAAACACATCCTGTCTGTCAGTCAATCCCATCAGTCACTACTACAGGACTGGACATGTCTTATTCTATGCAAGTCACACACCACTCTTCCACACCAGAGGAGGAAATAGAAAAGCCATAAAGCCACCTCACCCCCACAGACACAATTCCTTTGTCCCTATTTAGTGTGCTAATTTTGACCAGGGCCCATGTGGACAGGGCCTTCAGTTTTCACACTGTCACGACTTCCGCCGAAGTTGGCTCCCCTGCCTGTTCGGGTGGTGCTCGGCGGTCGTCGTCAGCGGGCTACTAGCCGCCACCGATCCCTTTTTCGTTGTCTGTTTGTTTTGTCTTATTAGTTACATCTGTGTCTGTTTGTGTGTGCTTGATGGGCTTCCTTATTTAAAGTAGGTTTACCCGCCCTTGTTTTGTGCGGGATTAATTTTGTGTTACGTGTGTGCGTTAGTTAGGTGTGTTCGTGTTCTGGACCTGGTACCCTGTGTTTTTGGCTGGTCCATATATTTCCGCGCCCTGTGTTGTGGGCTTGTTTGTTTGTTCCGTATTAAAGTGCACTTTTCCCTGTGGAACTCTCTGCGCCTGATTCCATTCCTCACACACCTAGTTCCCCGTGACACACACCCCTTGACTCTTTACACATTTTATTGTGCTACAAATTGGGATTAAAATGGATTTCCTATTTTTCATTGTCAACAATCAACGAAAATACTCTGTAATGTCAAAGTGGAAGAAAAATTCTGACATTTGTACAAAAAAATATATATAATGAAATTACATAAGTATTCAACCCCCCAACCCCCTGAGTTATGTTAGAATCACCTTTGACAGCGATTACAGCTGTGCGTCTTACTGGGTAAGTATCTAAGACCTTTCAACACCTGGATTGTGCAACATTTGCCCATTATTCTTTAAAAAAATATTCAAGCTCTGCCAAATTATTAATGACAAAACAGCCAAATTATTTAAAACAAAACTGTAACTCGGCCACTCAAGAACATTCACAGTTTTCTTGGTAAGCAACTGTAGAGGAGATTTAGCCTCATGTTTTAGGTTATTATCCAATTGAAATATGAATTAATCTTCCAGTGTCTCTTAGAAAGCAGACTAAACCATATTTTCCTAAAGAATTTGGCCTGTGCTTAGCTCCATTCCATTTATTTTTTATCCCGTTCGTATCGATTACAAGCATAACCTAACATATCCGTTACCAGTCAAATGTTTAGACACACCTACTAATTTTCTACATTTAAAGCAGTAGTGAAGACATCAACACCATGAAATAACAAATATGGAATCATGTAGTAACCAAAAAAGTGTTAAACATATCAAAATATGTTTGGGATTTGAGATTCTTCAAAGTAGCCACCCTTTGCCTTGATGACAGCTTTTCGCACTCTTGGCATTCTTTCAACCAGCTTCATGAGGTAGTCCCCTGGAATGCATTTCAATGAATTAATTGTTAAAAGTTAATTTGTGGAATTTCTTTCATTATTAATGCATTTGAGCCAATCAGTTCTGTTTTTGACAAGGTAGAGGTGGTATACAGAAGATGGCCCTATTTAATAAAATACCAAGTCCAGCCTCAGAAATTGCAGCCCAAATAAATGCTTCACAGAGTTAAAGTAACAGACGTATCTCAACATCAACTGTTCAGAAGAGACTGTGTGAATCAAGCATTCATGGTCGAACTGCTGCAGAGAAACCAATAGTAAAGGACACCAATAACAAGAAGAGACTTGCTTTGTCATGGTCCCACCTGTCACAAGAGGGTGGCAAAGACCGTCCAAGAGACATTAACGACACTCAGGTGTGTCAAATTTACTCATTATGATTTCTCTGTTAAAAGAGGTGTGTTTTCTGTTATCCTTTGCTGAAGCTTGAATTGTGTGCCATGTGAGTTTGTCTCCTGAGTGAGTTTTTGAGACTTAGTGTTTGTTGTTTTCCCAGTGTTACTGTGACAATTCCATTACTGTTTCTCAGTAAAGTATTAAGTTTATCCTTAACCACTGATTCCTCATCTGGTCTCTTCTCTGCACCTGGGGCCAACCTCACCATGTCACATGCTTGGGCCAAGAAACATGAGCAAAGGATATTAGACCGGTGGAAATCTATCCTTTGGTTTGAGTCCAAATTTGAGATTGTTTTGTTCCAACCTCTGTGTCCTTGTGAGACGCAGAGTAGGTAAATGGATGATCTCTGCATATGTTAGTTTCCCACCGTGAAGCATTAAGGAGAAAGTGTGATGGTGTGGGGATGCTTTTCTGGTGACACTGTCTGTGATTTATTTAGAATTGAAGGCACACTTAACCAGCATGAGTACTACAGCGTTCTGCAGTAATATGCCATCCCATCTGGTTTGCGCTTAGTGGGACTATCATTTGTTTTTCAACAGGACAATGACCCAACGCACCTCAAAGGCTGTGCAAGGGCTATTTGACCAAGAAGGAGTGGTGCATCAAATGACCTGGCCTCCACAATCAACCGACCTCAGTCCAATTGAGATGGTTTGGGATGAGTTGGCCCGCAGAGTGACGGAAAAGCAGCCAACAAGTACTCAGCATATGTGGGAACTCCTTCAAGACTGTTGGAAAAGCATTCCAGGTGAAGCTGGTTGGCATTCTCTCAAACATGTGCAAAGCTGTCATCAAGGCAAAGGGAGGCTACTTTCAAGAATATAAAATATATTTTGATTTGTTTTAATGCTTTTTTTGGTTACTACATTATTCCATATGTGTTTTTTCATAGTGTTGATGTCTTCACTATTTTACAATGTAGAAAACAGTAAAAATAAAGAACCCTTGAATGAGTAGGTGTGTCCAAACTTTTGACTGGTACTATATATAACAAATTATTATAATACAGGCTTCTTTTCACTCTGTCAATTAGGATAGTATTGTGGAGAAACTACAATGATGTTGATCCATCCTCAGTTTTCTCCTTCACAGCCATTAAACTATAACTGTTTTAAAGTCACCATTGGCCTCATGGTGAAATCCTTGAGTGGTTTCCTTCCTCTCCGGCAACTGAGTTAGGATGGAGGACTGTATCTTTGTAGCTCTCAGGGGAATATTTAATGTCTGTTTTTGTATTTTTTTTTAACCATAAACCATGGTGCCCTTTGCGAGGTATTGGGAAACCTCCCTGGTCTTTCTGGTTGAATCTGTGTTTGAAAGTCACAGCTCAACTGAGGGACCTTACATATTGTATGTGTTGGGTACAGATATGAGGTAGTTAAAAAAAATTGTGTTGAACACTACTGCACTTGTTATTCATATTTTTACCCCTGAACTTATTTGGACTTGCAATAACAAAGGGGATGAAGTATTATTTACTCAAGACATTTAATTTTTTTTGTAAAAAGTTAGAAAAAAAAAAACTCCACTTTGACATTGAGTATTGTGTGTAGGCCAGTAACAAAATATCTCTAATTTAAAATGTAGGATGTAACAATGTGGAGGGGAAAAAAGTCAAGCGGTGTGAATACTTTCTGAAGGCACTGTATAGTTTGGAAGCCAAGCCTGAGTTATCAGTGTAGACATGATATAGAACTAGCTTCATGCCTAAAAGAAAAACCTACAGGTTCGTGTCATATGTCAACTTGAAAAAAATGAATAATTACAGGGGGGCAGGTTAGTAAAATGTATCCTGTGCGAATCATCCTCTAGAATAACGAGATAATTACGTAACAAATGTCTCTAGTAATACTAGTCCTGTCCAAATAGGACTTTTGTCAATGTTCACTATATGTCCTCTGGTGTTCTATTAACTGGCTCCCCTGATGAACGCAACAGACATGAAAAACAGACCAGGAATGACAAGTCCATGTATGGGATGGCTGTAATGCTGTGGCAATGAGTTTGAAAAATATATGCTCATAAAGACATGGGCAATGTAGGCCCTGGTCAAAAGTAGTGCACTATCAAGGCACAAGGCGAGACCCACATGCAGACAAAGGAGGCAGATGGTTGGAGTCTTACAATGTTTATTAAACCAAAGTGTAGGCAAGAGAATGGTCATGGACAGGCAAAAAGGTCAAAACCAGATCAGAGTCCAGGAGGTACAGAGTGGCAGACAGTCTCGTGGGCAAGGCAGGCAGAATGGTCAGGCAGTCCGGTGCAAAGTCCAGAAAACAGGCAATGGTCTAAACCGGGAGGACTAGAAAAAGGAGAATGCAAAAAGCAGGAAAATGGGGAAAACCACTGGTTGACTTGGAAACATACAAGACAAACTGGCACACAGAGACAGGAAACATAATAATACACTGGGGAAAACAAGCGACACCTGGAGGGGATGGAGACAATAACGAGGACAGGTGAAATTGATCAGGGTGTGACATCACTACATAGGGAATAGGATGCCATTTGGTATGCATCCCAGGTCAAAAACAGGTAAATATTATAATAGTACTTAAAGAGAGAAATGGGATTCCGTGCAGACTGAAGATGGTAGTGTGTTCTGAGCTGGCTCTCTATATCACTTTGGGTGCCTACGTGACTCAACAGGAAATTGGAACAATACCCCAAAAAACCTGCATTGATTTTTCCATTCATGTTCCTACTGAGTCATACCCACTGGAGAACAACACAGCAGCATATAATAGTTAATCTGTCTTAACATAACACCTAACAAATAGATCATATGGGATCTACGAGAAACAGGTGTTTTTTATGGGGGTTTGTATTGTATAGAGGGATGGATTTCTGCTATAATAAATAAATAATAGTATTCTGCACTGGTTTCTCTAGCTCAGCCAGGTAGGTCAGAGATTTAGACTGACCAGAGAGTTGTTGTGTCCCTGTAGGGCTGGACAAACTCCCTGTAACCGACCATCACAGAACTGACCAGCTGTACACGCCTCAGGCAAACCTCTCCCTCCTCACCTCAGGACCTCCGGACTGTCAGAACTAGGGCAAAACTTTCCACCAAGCCTGCCACAAATGCATCAGATATGACAGAGCCAGGACAGAAGCAGCTCTCTTTTTCTTCACCTACAGTAACTACACCTACACATCTGGCGTCAGAGGATACTTAATACTTAGTCTTAACACAAAATGGCTCCTCAGAACTACTGATTTTCTTGTGCTTCTAGAGTTTTCCTTCCTGTTTTTCCGTCCTCTCTCCTCTTGTTTCCACTTAGCATCTCATCATGTTTTATTTGGTGCTTTGGAGCTCCGCTCTATTTAATTCATTCAGTAATTACAATAAACGGGCATAAAATGCTGCTCTCATTCAGGTTATTAGGCTCAGCTCATTTTATGGGGAATCGATGGAGGCCGTTACCATGGTTCTTTTCACTGACATTCATAATGGCTAATTTGACCAGGGTAATTGAAAATCCTGGAATGGGCTGTGGTAATAAGGACGTGTGGCAGGGCTGACAAAGTCAGGTTCCAGGTCCTTGTTTTGACTGGAGATGTTGATATTATAGCCTCGATATTAGAGTTTTCTACCATCATTTTTTACTTTATGTACAAATATATTTTTTGTGAAATTATATTTATTTTAATTTAACTAGGCAAGTCAGTTAAGAACAAATTCTTATTTACAATGACGGCCTAGGAACAGTGGGTTAACTGCCTTGTTCATGGGCAGAGCAACAGATTTTTCCTTGTCAGCCTGTCGGTTACTGGCCCAATGCTCTAACCACTAGGCTACCTGCCGTATATCATGGATATTAAAGTAACTGTCCAGTGAAAATCTCACTTTTAAAAGTACATATTATGTTAACTCATACCCAAATAATGTTGTTGACTCATCTTTTTTGTTGACAATTTTTGGGGGTATTTGTGGCCAAACAGACAAAATGTTTGCTATTTCCTCATAGAGGAACATGTCATCCTCCTGAGGAGAATGAGCTGGTAAATCATTGGTCTAATCTCGTTCATATTTTTAACCATTCTATTGTTGGAGTATGCCCCCACCATTCCAACACAGAAAAACATTTTTAACATACTATGCTCCATAGAAAACTGGACTGTCACGTTTGTCATACGAAGGACACCAAGGTGCAGCGTGGTATGCGTGCCTTCTTATTTATTTAAGAATGAACACTGAACAAATGAACAAAATAACAAAACGTGACTCTAATATGAGTAGTGCAGACAGGCAACTAAACATAGAATAAGAACCCCCAAACACAAAAGGGAAATGGCTACCTAAATATGATCCACAATCAGAGACAACGATAAACATCTGCCTCTGATTGGGAATCATATCAGGCCACCATAGACATACAAATACCTAGACCTACTAAACACCTAGACATACAAAAACCCTAGACAATACAAAACCTGCATACCCACCCTCGTCACACCCTGACCTAACCAAAAAAGAAAGAAAACAGAGATATTAAAGGTCAGAGCGTGACATGGACAGTTACTTAAAGTCCTAACAGTATGTCTGTGCAAAATAATGATAATCTGAACTGAAATAAATTGTATGGTTGTTTTCCATCAGACTGCCAGGGTAGGGGGAAATGGTGACCTCCTCCACCACTGATAAGTAGAGCCCAAGGGAAGTCATTTTACTGGCTATTTGACTATGGTGCACATTGTTAGCTTTGACCATTCATTCATGTTTTATAAGGTGTAAGGCTGCACAGAACTGCTATTTCATAAAGTACCAATTTCCCATATTCACATTGACATGAAAGAATTCTAGGAAATAGCTGAACAGGCTTTCATGTCCTTGAAAGCTGCTGTTTTGGCAGAGATGTGTGCAAAGTTTATTATATATTTTTCATATTTCTTCAATGTTGAAGGTCACTTATGGTTTCATTGTGGAAATGATTCAATAATAGTCCCCCTAAAACATTAACTCCAAGAGCTTTTTGGGAGTGCACAACGTTGTTAGTTGTTCATGTAAATGTGAGTCTAGCCAGAACTTACTCCTAACCAGGTCATTCAACTGTATTCCAACTTCTCCTGTGAGGTTTTGGTAATGGCTGATCACAAGGATCATGCACAATGTGTTGGTTGCCATCATGTCTCTCCTCATTTCATTACAGTTATAAAGCCTACTGTTTCAGATTGGTATATGACAACATAAGTAGTTGACACTTAGAAATCCTTAGTTTGAGTGTGCACTTACTCAATGCTCTTGCTGACTATACAAAGACCATCTGAAGAATTGCAAACAAACTGAGAACTTTCAAAACAGACATGACATGGTATATCAGTAATAGCATTGGAAACAATAATGACATGAAAGCTATAGATTATAGATACAGTTATTTGTTTATATTGTACTGCATTTCTATTAGACCCTGAAGCCACAGCATAATTAATTAATATAATAGACCTTATTGTGCTTTGAAGCTTTAACTCTATATTTCCACCCCAGCAATTAGCATTCCGTCCCCATGGAACATGTGGTCACATATTCATCATATGTTTTGTAATGAATATTCTAATGCATTTAGCTTTGTTTTATATTCAGCAGGGTTGCAGTGTTACCTGTTTTTCAAAGGGGATGAATTTATATAATTAGCTTTGGCCCTTTTGTTAGGTTGCTCATTAAATTGAATTCAAACTTTATTTTTTATTTGCATATTGTGTCAGGTTTGTACAAACACATGAAGAAACAGGTTTGAATTGCTAGGTGATTAAAATGTGACTTTATATAAACAAAAACAGGCATTCCTCTTTATTTCGAGGTGTTGGGAGAAGAATTTGCTCCTTTGGCAGGGATCCAATTCTCTGCCACATAACACTTGACTGCTGACTAGCTCTACTCTGTGCTGGTCAGCTCAACTCTATTATCCTTTACTTCTCCCTCCAGTTCTAATGTCAACATTTCAGGTTTCAGGCAACAACGTTGTGCACGTTTTTAGATTCAAGATTCAAGATTCAACGTACTGGTGGCAGAGAAGTCAGGCGCAGGAGAGCAAAAACTGTGTTTCCAAATGGCGCAGTTTAATAACAAAAAACCCACCGGAAAACAGAACAATCAAATAATGGGTACATTACCCGACGCACTCCAAGACAGCCGTGCACAAGCACTTACAAGAAACAGTCACCGACAAGGACATGAGGAGGAACAGAGGGTTAAATACACAACATGTAATTCATGGGATTTGAATCAGGTGTGATGGAAGACAAGACAAAACCAAAGGAAAATTAAAAGAGGATCAGCGATGGCTAGAAGGTCAGTGACTTCGACCGCCGAACGCCGCCCGAACAAAGAGAGGGACCAACTTCGGCGGAAGTCGTGACACAACCATCGTTCAATTTGTGTTATTTTGAAAACTGTTAAATCTGATAATAAATCAGATAGTTGAGAGGTAAAAATAAAAAAGACAATTGCTGTGGTTTTGTTTATTTTTTGCAGTGACTTGAGGCATCTCTACAGTGAGCAGTAGAGACAGTTTGATAGCAGGACTGTAAGGGCCCTGCTGGCCATTCTGGATCAACAGTGTCTTGATTATAAAAGATCAACAACTAAATTAGCCACATTAAACCCTAACAACAACAACAACAACAACCTTCCGTTTTCTGTACAGAGGGAAGATGTATTGCAACAAGGACTATAGTGTAAACAACAATGATTGAATTGAGGTGAGCCAACAAGATACATGAGCATATTTACTTATTGTACCAGCAAGTCAACACCCCCTGCAATGTGTTGTTGTGTAGTCATAATGTGTGCAGTGGGCTTAAATCTGACTTCCAGGTTAGTGTACTATAGGGGTTTGCTATCAGCTCACACCTCTAAGTAGAACAACTCCTATAAAACACAAGCCAAGAGAAGCAGATGAAACATATGAAATCATGAAACATCTGCCAGATTAACAGTACTATTAAAGAAAACATTGCCCCTTATACATTCCAAACATGTAGTGTACAGTTTACTGTAGTTGTTAGTGACACATTATCAAATCAAATGTATTTATATAGCCCTTCGTACATCAGCTGTCAGCGTCGTGTGTATAGGTGGCAGGGAAGTCAGGCGCAGGAGAGTCAAAATATAGTGTAAATGGAGTCTTCTAATAAATGTCCACGGAACATGCTCCATAACACTAAAAGTACAAACAAACATGGGTACGAGGACCCGTCGCGCAACAACACAACAAAAAACACTGACAATAAAACACTGACAAAGACATGAAGGGAAACAGAGGGTTAAATACACAATAGGTAATGAATGGGATTGAAAACAGGTGTGTGGGAAGACAAAACAAATGGAAAATGAAAAATGGATCAATGATGGCTAGAAGACCGGTGACGTCGAACGCCGAGCACCGCCCGAACAAGGAGAGGCAACGACTTCGGGAGATGTCGTGACATCAGCTGATATTTCAAAGTGCTGTACAGAGACCCAGCCTAAAACCCCAAACAGCAAGCAATGCAGGTGTAGAAGCATGGTGGCTAGGAAAACCTCTCTAGAAAGGCCAAAACCTAGAAAGAAACCTAGAGAGGCTATGAGGGGTCGTGCCGGGTGGAGATTATAACAGAACATAGCCTAGATGTTCAAATGTTCATAAATGACTAGCATGGTCAAATAATAATAATCACAGGCAGAACAGTTGAAACTGGAGCAGCAGCACGGCCAGGTGGACTGGGGACAGCAAGGAGTCATCATGCCAGGTAGTCCTGAGGCATGGTCCTAGGGCTCAGGTCCTCTGAGAGAGAGAAAGAAATAATTAGAGAGAGCATACTTAAATTCACACAGGACACTGGATAAGACAGGAGAAGTACTCCAGATATAACAAACTGACCCTATCCCCCTGACACAAACTACTGCAGCATAAATACTGGAGGCTGAGACAGAAGGTGTCAGGAGACAATGTGGCCCCAATCCGATTATACCCCAGGACAAGGTGAAACAGGAAGCATAAAACCCCACCCACTTTGCCAAAGCACAGCCACAACCACTAGAGGGATATCTTCAAGCACCAACTTATCATCCTGAGACAAGGCTGAGTATAGCCAACAAAGATCTCCACCATGGCACAGCCCAAGGGGGGGGGGGGGGGGGGGGGGTATTTATTTTGAGGGGTTGTACTGTTCTGACCGAGGACTGTCAAAGCTATTATTTAAAATATATTTTATTACTGCCAGGATTTGGAATGTCACCTCATAAAGTGGATTAACTGGAAATTCTCCCCAAATGATTACATTCCCCCTCCATCTGGACGTGGGCAGTAGATTACACATGCAATTTTAGATCCATCAGTATTTAGTGGGTAAAAAAAAAAACATAACATTGAATGAAGCATTGTCAAAATACTGAGTGTTACGCACTGACCATAGAGAGCCCTTGTTTCTCTATGGTGTAGTAGGTCAGGGGTGTGACTAGGGGGTGTTCTAGTTAACATTTTCTATGTTGGTGTTTTGTATGGTTCCCAATTAGAGGCAGCTGGTAATCGTTGTCTCTAATTGGGGATAATATTTAAGTAACCATTTTTCTCCACCTGTGTTTGTGGGATATTGTTTTGTTTTTGTGCGTGTGCACCACTTCTTCACATTTCGTTATTGGTTTATTGTTTTTGTTTTAAGTTTCACCGAAATAAAGATGTGGAACTTCAATCACGCTGCGCAATGGTCCGCTCATTACGACGAACGTGACAGATAGACAGTGCAGGAGCATAGTATTTCGGTTCTGCTTTCAAATATGACATGTCTGTGCATCCATGATACTATCCTGAGCACCTCAATCATCAGTGCTAGAACTTCAGTACAGTAAGGGGCAGTTTCCTGGACACATATTAACCCTAGTTTTGTTTACTAAAAATCAAGCTCAATTACGAAAACAAATCTAAAATTATATTTAGTTCAGGACTAGGCTTAATCTGTGTCTGAGAAACCATCCCTAAAACTAGTATGTAGGTATTTAGTCAAGTTAAAATCCCTTGTGGAAAGTTTCAGTTTTGGAACACTTCACATACCAAAACATGTTTTTTTTAACATCACATGAAACATCACGTGAAAACATGGGTTTGGAACACATTTTATTATGTTTATGATACAGACAGTGCCTTTAACATAGTGTTTTCAACTTACATATTTTACACACTTTGATAAACACATTTATACAGTCATTATTATTCAACGTAATTCACCTGGGATTTGAACTTCAGCTTTGTTAAAAAATAAACTGAAGAAAAAGTATTATATTTATCATAATTCAGGAGTAATAGTGAAACAAATATTATGCCCCACCAACATTAGACAACTATACAGAAAAACTCAAATTTCTGAAAAAAGTAAATTAAATCAATGAAGAGAGAAGTCTGATTAATTAGTAACCAAAATAGCAGTGAATGTAGCACTATTTTGCTAAGTGCAGAGATGTAAGGTAATGCATGTGTATGGGAATACTAGAGACTTTGTGGCACAGCAGAAAGGTCAGTGCACCTCAAATCCATAGGTTGTAAGTGCAAATCCCTTGTGAACTCCCACTTTTGCTGAACAGCGTACCTCTTTTAAAAAAATTAACTAAGCAAGTCAGTTAGGAACAAATTCTTATTTACAATGACGGCTTACCCCGGACAACGCTGGGCTAATTGTGCGTCGCCCTATGGGACTCCAAATCACAGTCGGTTGTGATGCAGCCTGGATTCAAACCAGGGACTGCAGTGACACCTCTTGTGCTAGAGATACAGTGCCTTAGACCGCTGCGCCACTCGGGAGCCCAACAATTTCTTGGGGGAGGCACACAGGGAGTGTGGCGAAGCCAGTTAGGAGACCTGCACCAACTTCCTGTGCTTACCGGAGAGAGAGAGGGACCGGGCAGGCACCGTGTTATGCGGTGGAGCGCACTGTGTCCCCGGTGCATGTGCATAGCCCAGTTCGGTACATTCCAGCTCCTCGTATTGGCCGGGCTAGAGTGGGCATCGAGCCAGGTGCCATGAAGCTGGCTCTACGCATCTGGTCTCCAGTGCGTCTCCTCGGGCCGGCATACATGGCACCAGCCTTACGCATGGTGTCCCCGGTTCGCCAGAGCCGCCAGTCTGCCAGGAGCAGCCAGAGCCGCCAGTCTGCCAGGAGCAGCCAGAGCCGCCAGTCTGCCAGAGCCGCCAATCAGCCAGGATCTGCCGGAACAGCCAGCCAGCCAGGATGTGCCTGAGCTGCCCCTCAGTCCCGAGCTGCCCTTCAGTCCAGTGGGGCCCTGTGTTAGGGTTACTAGGCCAAGGTCGGCGGCAAGGGTCGCCAATCTAAGGACGCGATGCATGCGGACTTAGACTTTGTTGGAGTGGGGTCCACGTCCCGTGCCGGAGCCGCCACCGTGGACAGACGCCCACCCGGACCCTCCCCTATGGGTTTAGGTGAGCGGCCGGGAGTCCGCACCTTGGGGGGGGGGGGTTCTGTCACGCCCTGGTCTTAGTATTTTGTGTTTTTCTTTATTATTTTGGTCAGGCCAGGGTGTGACATGGGTTATTTATGTGGTGTGATTTGTCTTGGGTTTTTTGTAGGTTATGGGATTGTGGTATAGTAAAGTTGTCTAGGTAAGTCTATGGTTCCCTAGAGTTGTTCTCAATCAGAGGCAGGTGTTTATCGTTGTCTCTGATTGGGAACCATATTTAGGCAGCCATATTCTTTGAGTGTTTCGTGGGTGATTGTTCCGGTCTCTGTTTGTTTGCACCAGATAGGGCTGTTTTGGTTTTTCACGTTACGTTTAGGGTTTTTGTATTGTTCGTTATATTCTTTATTAAAGATGTATCGAGATAACCACGCTGCATTTTTGTCCGATCCCTGCTACACCTCCTCTTCAGAGGAAGAGGAAGAAGAAAACCTTAACATTTGGACAGAAACGATTGTAAAAAGAGCAGCAATTCAGCGTCAAGTGATTTAATTTTGGGGAAATCTTTTCCAAAGTATTTCCACACAGAGAGATATACAGTATTCATTTTCAGTAGAGCTTCACATTTGCAAGAGCATTCTAGTGTGTAATTATTTGAACCACTCAATAACTAAGTCATAAGTCCTCATCTTAAATATGACAACATTCCTCCCTGGATTGTGCTGAGGCTGTCTGTATACATCTTTATCTACTTGTGTACAGTGCATTTGGAAGGTATTCAGACCCCTTGATTTTTCCATATATGACGTTTCAGCCGTATTCTAAAATTAATTGATGAAGAATTGTATTTCTTCAATCAACACACAATACCCCATTATGACAAAGAGGAAACAGGTTTTAGGAAATGTTTGCAAATGAATTTAAAAAACATATCTCATTTACATAAGTCTTCAGTCCCTTTTCTATGAGACTCGCAATTGAGCTCAGGTGCATCCTGTATCCATTGATCATCCTTGAGATGTTTGTAAAATTTGGATTGGAGTCCACCTGTGGTAAATTCAATTGATTGGACATGATTTGGAAAGGCACACACCTATATATCGTCTCACAGTTGACAGTGCATGTCAGAGCAAAAACCAAGCCGTGACGTCGAAGAAATTGTCCGTAGAGTTCCGAGACAGGATTGTGTAGAGGCACAGATCTGGGGACGGGTACCACAAAATGTCTGCAGCTTTGAAGGTCCCCAAGAACATAGTGGCTTCCATCTTTCTTAAATGGAAGAAGTTTGGAATCACCAAGACTCTACCTAGAGCTGGCCGCCCGGCATGTCCACCAATCAGGCCTTTATGGTAGAGTGGCCAGACAGAAGCCACTGCTCAGTAAAAGGGACATGACAGCCTGCTTGGAGTTTTCCAAGAGCCACCTAAAGGACTCTCAGAGCATGAGAAACAAGATACTCTGGTATAATGTAACCGAGACTGAACTATTTGGCCTTTAATGCCAAGTGTCACATCTGGAGGAAACCTGGCACCATCCCTACAGTGAAGCATGGTGGTGCATCCTACTGTGGGAATTGTGGGAATTGTAGTCAGCGGCACGGCCTGGGAGACTAGTCAGGATCGAAGGAAAGATGAACGGAGCAAAGTACAAAGAGGTCCTTGATGAAAACCTGCTTCAGAGTGCTCAGGACCTAGGACAGGGGCGAAGGTTCACCTTCCAACAGGACAACGACACCTTATTACACAGCCAAGACAACGCAGGAGTGGCTTCAAATCAAATTAAACATGATTTGTCACCTTACCATGAAATGCTTACTTGCAAACCCTAAACCAACAGTGCAGTTCAAGAAGAGTTAAAAATAAAAATATTTACCAAATAAACTAAAGTAAAAAAAACTAAAGTAAAAAAAATATAAAAAGTAACACAATAACATGACAATAACGAGTCTATACAGAGGGGGAGTCCTTCAGTTGTACATGTAGGTAGGGGTGAAGTGACTATAATAAACAGTGAGTAGCAGCAGTGTACAAAACAAATGGAGGAGAAGGGGGGAGGGGGGGGGGGGTCGATGTAATAGTCCGGTGGCCAGTTGATTAATTGTTCAGAAGTCTCATGGCTTGGGGGTAGAAGCATTTGGTCCTAGACTTGGTACTCCGGTGCCGCGCTGTAGCAGAGAAAACAGTCTATTACTTGGATGACTGAAGTCTGACAATTTATGGGCTTTCCTCTGACACAGCCTATGATATAGGTCCAGGATTGCAGGAGGCTTGGCCCCAGTGATGTACTGGGCCGTACGCACTACCCTCTAACGCCATACGGTCAGATGCTGATCATTTTCCATACGAGGCGGTGATGCAACCGGTAATTATACCTGTATGAACATACATTTGTCTTATTTTATTGAGTTTGTCCATAAGGCCTATGTTTTGTCCATTTGCTATATATATGATCATAAGAAGTCGGCTTCCGAACCCAAAAGTCAGTGAACCATGGCCAAATGGCATAATACATGTCCAAATGCCATACATAAGTATTGAAAGTACCAAATCAGGATGTTATGTCCCTTTGCCATATATGATCATAGGCAGTCGGCTTCTGAACCCAAAAGTCAGTAAACCATGTCCAAATGGCATAAGGAATGTCCAATAGAAGGCGCCACTGACCAAATTATATGTGTCACTATGTTAAGCCCTGAATCAACCTAGGTCTATTTGTCTTCTGTGATCATAGCAAGTCATATGAAGTAAGAATTTAGTACAACGAGAGAGAAGTGGGACTCTCGTTTTTAAATATTTGTTTTTGAAAAACGTCCATAATTACCAGGGGCACTCTCTATTGGTTGGGCATGGGTAGGGGGTGCTCCCTACCCGGCCATGGACCCCTTGCACCCCCCTAAAGGCATAAAAAAAAATGTAAAAAAAATGCTACTGGTAACCCTTTCAGGTAACCAGGCACACAGCAGTCCATTTGAAATGTCTTACAATGGGCATTTACACTCACGAATTTGACATGCTCTAATGTACTGCAGAAATGCCCAATTGACTGGCCCGTTGAACTCGGGATGGTCGAGCAGTGATAGTGGTTCCTCTCCATCGCTCATTGGTGCAATGAGAGAGAAGTGGAACTAATTTTTTCTAGATTTTTTTAAAAACGTCCAAAATGACCAGGGGTAACCCAGTTTGGTTTGGCACGGGTTAGGGGATGCTGCCTACACGGCCATGGACCCCTTGCACCCCCCTAAAGGCATTAAAGACATTTGGAAAATGTGCTACTGGTAACCCATTTAGGTAACCAGGCGCACGGCTGTCCATTTGCAATGTCTTACAATGGGCATCTACCATTACGAATTTGACATGCTCTAATATATATTGCAGAAATACCCAATTGACTGGCCCATTGAACTCGGGATGGCTGGGCAGTGATAGTGTTTCCTCTCCATCGCTCGTTGGTGTTGATTTAAGCAAGTCAATTTGGTGATGGTTCATTGTTGTTTAAACTTATTGCAAACGGACAAAAGTCAGCCATCAAATCAGCGTCCATCAGTCAATAAGATATCATTCTGACACCAAACTGATACATACGGACACCAAACCCACTTTGTCCAACACATCAAGAAGCCAACTATCACATATTTCAAAGCAGGCCCAAAATTCACAGCGCCTTCTGTTTAAACCATAATAAAAAAATATTTAAAAAATACGTAGTTGTGTTCTAGCTGTGGGTCCAATTCTGACATTATGTGTAGGCCTAGCTGAGGCGACCCCGAATCCCGAGTTTCGGCTAGATAGGTCATTCAGAGCCTGAGCAGTGCCCTTAATTAGTGAGGAAAATCCACTTTTTTTCCGGGCGTTGCATTTGCAAAAATGTATAAAAATGTGTTTTTGCTTTGTCATTAGAGAGAGATTAAAGTAGACGGCACGCGTCAAAATGATTGATTGATGACCTTACGTCATTTTGACCTTTGCGTGTCCGAATATGTGCCCCCTCCCCGTCCCCCCTGTTCCTGTGGTCACGTGTTATTTTGTGTTATTTCAGATCTCTATGTCATCCTTTGAAGTAGTCCAGTTGATGGATGTCTAGGGGCCTGGTTGAACTGTGGTTGTTGTGTTTGAACTTTTGGACCGGGTATGACCCCCCAGATGTATCGCCCATATGTGTATCTGATGAATCCGGAATGTCCTGGGCATATGCCTTATAAATGTCCAGAACAAGGTTTGTGAACCCCGAACCGTAAACGCTATTTTTTTTAAACATGGATTTTGTGATCAGTGGCAAAGCTGTGATGACTGTAGCAACTGAAGCAGGACCGCGTCTGAAACATAGAGAAAGGGCAAAGTATACAGCTGCAATATACGATGCTCCAAAAAAGCGGTTTCTAAATGTGTATAGAACCCAGATACCGCCCGCAACTGCGCTGAAAGATGAAGTGCCGATGTCTAACGGCCAGCAATGGGGGTATCTGTTTGATTACTTGGCCTGTAGCGTGAAGCTCTATACGGTAGCCGAAGGAGAAGAATATACCGCCCAGACATTAGGAGTGGCCTATGGGGTTGAAGACTGGACTGTTTTTCGCCAGGTTTTGTGTCCCGAACTGAGCCGTCTCACCAAGGGTTACAGCGTGTTCACAGGCTACGAGACCCGTTGGGAAGGTACCCCGGACCCCTCTGGAAGAGTATTTCACCGGGTGAAAATACAGAGAAAGAATGGCCTTCCCTGTGGCTGCGTGGAGTTCTATATCAGCACCGAGGAAATCCGCAAACAAAACATCAGGGATGGCGGTTTGGTCGGTGATTTTAGGCTTCGAATGCTTATTCCCTTTAAAAGTTGGCCTTTATTGGAATTGAAAATGTTGGATGTGTTGGACGCTCTGTTTGTACAGAGCCAACAGCGGCAGAGCATTGTTCGGCTAAAGAAGTGCATAATCTATACGAATCCGGAGGATTACGACGCAAAGCAGCCCCAAGAAGGTACATCGTCAGAATGGGCAGTCCCCGAAGAAAACTAGGTAAACTGCGTAGTTAACCACGCCCAGATACCCCCGGGGCTGGTTCAACAATAAAAGGAGGTTCCTTTAAAACCTACAGTTCTTAACCTACGCATTAACCATGGATATTCCTAACGCATACCAGAACTCCGAAACGTCATGGGAGGCCGACACTAAGGACTGTATACCGCGCAGCCCTACATTCTACTCCCCCCTGGCAAGACCCTCGACACCCCCTACATGTACACAGCCTGAGGACGTGTTTGATGGGGTGGTCAGTACTATTTTTGTGGACACCATCAAGGCCTCTGTAGCCACGCTTTTAGACGTGGTGATTGGAGAATATATACGAGAAAAATGCATCGGTTGTGAGATTAATCACCCCAGCCAGCGCCGGCATCCCTGCCTATACGACCCCCCAAGATACTACTTCTTCAACAATTTTGAGGCGCTGGTGAAAAGACTTTGGTCCTGCCGGTTAATACCATCGCTGGTCAGAGCCCTGGAGGCTATGGGCCTTGTGCCGTCTATCCCCAGAGTTTACGGGGTAACCGAGGCATTCCTACACGAACTGAAGGAGGCGATTCACATCCACGAGAAACTCAAAGAAATCCGACACACCCTGGTGGACGATAACAAATACCGGGAGGCTGTGGTGGCTGACGTGATGACTTTCTGGCTCAATAAACCCCAAGAGACCGAGTGACATTTTTGTTATTTAGATGTAGAGCAATGGGTAACTATATGTATACGAGGTTAGATAGATTAAACACATTTTTTCTTTTGAGAGAACTTACAATTGTTATGCATCAAATTATTGAAAATAAAGTGAACAATGTATCGTTCTACACAACCCACAATTCCGGGACTAATGTAGAGAGGGTGTTGAAAATGGAACAAATCATGAATCATGTACGACATGCGGGCGAGTATCTACAATGGACACAAATGGTAACCCGGCTTGGTGGTGATTCTGAAGAACTAGAAACAACCTTGTCTAAGATTTTACTTTATTTGTTTGAAAAACCATTTAATTGTAACATGTATCATATTTGTTGTTTATATACTTTTATAGCGGATGTGTGTGTTGTAAAAATTCAGCGAAACAAACCTGTTAATCTCAACCAAATATACCGGGTTTTGCATGATGCGGTCATTGAGAAAGCGGGGACATGTATCCTGCAACGAATTCTGAATTGTCTGTATGCGTAAGACATGTTTTCATGAAAATAAAAACCCCCAAAATGAAATTGAACTGTTGTCGTTATTTGAAAGTGGCTCATTAACGTTATTGTACCTCAGAGAGGCAAGAAGGATGGCAGAGCAGATGTTGAAAAACATTTACTATAATCCCGCTAACCCGGGGGCTTATGGGGGTAAGGAACGTTTACAGAGAGCTATAGCCGAAGAAACAGGTAGCCGGTTAAGCGATGCTAAAGTAAACGAGTGGCTATCAGAGCAGGATGCACACACTCTGCATAAACCCGTAAGAAAACATTTTCCCAGAAATAGAGTTTTTTCTACCCAACCAATGTCCCAATTTCAGGCTGATCTATGTGACATGCAGGCCCTTGCAGATAAAAATGAGGGAAATCGCTACATGCTAACGGTTATAGATATTTTCTCTAAAATAGCTTTTGTCAGGGTCTTAAAAAATAAGGGTGGTGCAGAAGTGACCAGGGCCTTTGAATCTATCTTGAAGGAAGGAGGCGCCCCGAAGAAAGTGCAGACTGATGGCGGAAAATAATTTTTTAATAAGACTTTTCAGAAACTCATGAAAAAGCACAATATAATACATTTTGCTACTGGCTCAGATTTGAAAGCTTCCGTTGTTGAACGCTTTAACAGAACTCTGAAGGAGCGCATGTGGCGCTATTTTACAGCGCACAACACGCATAGATATATCGATATAGTTCAAGATTTAGTAATGGGGTATAACAATAGTTATCATAAGAGTATAAGGATGAAACCCTCCGAGGTCTCTTCGGAAAACTCTTTTCAAGTCTTTAAAAATCTGTATGGTTTGCTCCCCCTTCGCCGTAAGAGAAAAATTAATTTTAAATTCGCTGTGGGGGACTTGGTTCGCATATCCAAGTTGAGGGGTGTTTTCGATAAAAGATACATGCAAGGATACAGTGCCGAGCTTTTCACGATTACAGAATGTCTGCCGCGCATACCCCCGGTCTACACATTAAAAGATTATGACGGGGAAATTATAGAGGGATCTTTTTATGAGAAGGAATTACAGAAGGTACAGGTGGGTAAAGACAAAGTGTTCCACGTGGAGGAGATTCTAGCTCAAAAGAGAGAAAAGGGTCAAAAATGGGTGTTGGTCCGCTGGAAAAACTGGCCCCAAAAATTCAACAGCTGGGTATTAGAGCAGGATGTGGTGGAGGCCTCGGGGTTAATTTAAACCCCCAGGCATGATAAAATACAGCCTCAGTCGTGTGTACACCGGAGTGCATAATGGAACACAGCGGCTTCTACCTGACTCTCCCCAGTAATGCGTCCGCACATATATATCGTAATAATCAGAGTTCGAATTATACAACCAATTTTCCAAAGCCTATAGAGTTATCCGAGGCCTGGGAAGTAGGTCTCAGCGAGATTACATACCCCCATAGTTGGTATAATATCAAAGATAAGGACCGGGATTTTTATTTCAAAAAGTTATCGGAACCTGCAAAACTTATTAAGGTTAAAAAAGGGTTCTATAGAACCGTAGACAGGATCGTCTCCGAGTTGAATGAACGCCTATCGCAGAACAGGATGGAAATATTCCTGTTGTACAACCCTATACATAAACGTGTACAAATCTCAGGAGATGCTTCCGGGGGGATAAAGACCGGCGGTAATTTAGCATACATTTTGGGGATGGGTCCCGATAAATGGACGTATGTGACCGATAAATTATTCCCATTCCCCGCGGATATACATGCAGGATTTTACAACATATTTGTGTATACCGACATCATATCCTATCAAAGGGTCGGAGACAGCTGTGTGCCACTCCTGAGAACGGTTCATATAGACGGAAAGGATGGGGACATAGTCACTGTCACCTACGACAAGCCACACTACGTACCTGTAAGCAAGAAATATATTGAAAACATTCTTGTTGAGCTTAAAACGGATCAGAACGAAAACATTGAATTTACTTATGGTAAAACGATTGTAAAAATCCACTTTAGACCCACCAAAACCTCTCTACATATATAAGTATTATATATTTTATATAAGACATTTAAATTAAAATTATGGAACACCGACATCTCGACCCTAACCGGTATGTCTCATACTATGTTGATCAGGTGGGTAATGGGTTACCCGGCTATTATGGTTCCCCCACCATGTATGGTTCGGGGATAGGAGGTATATTTCGTAACCTCTTTAGGATGGTTTTACCGTTTATGAAGAGAGGCCTCAGCATAGCCAAACCGCATTTAAAATCAGCAGCAAAAAATATAGTAAGTGAGGTTGTAGCCAATGCTATGACCCGAAGGGCGTCACCAGATGTCGAGAGTCAAGAAGGCTCAGGGTTGATGATGTTATCTCGAAGAACGAAAAAGAGGCCTCCGGGTATAAGGCGCAGGCCTGCGCCTAAAAAACGGAGGTTAACGGTTGAAAGAAACTCAGTTAGTCAAAGACGGGGTAAAGTGAGGAGGTCTGGACCAAAAACGGTAAAAAGAATACTCGGAAGTATTTTCTAAAAGAACAAGCAACATGGCTCTTTTACACCGCATGTCCTCTGAAGCTATAAAGACAGAGCTCGATCTTTTCACGGCCCCCTTAACCCAACATTCAGTAGAGAGGTCCAGTTATGTGGAGATAGCCCCACTCTCTGCCATTACAGACAACGGGCCCATAGAGTTTTTTATACCAGGCCACGGTGACAACTATCTGGACCTCAACAACACCTTGGTGCATTTGCGTCTAAAAGTGACCAAAAGAGACGGTACTGATATTGCAAACGATGCCAAAGTGAGTCTCATTAATTACCCCGCGGCCACCATCTTCTCCCAAGTGGATGTGACTTTGGGGGAACGTCTAATCAGTCAAAGCAGTGCCACATACCCATACCGGGCCATCATGGAATGTTTACTCAACTACTCGGAAGACACGCTCAAGACCCAATTCAGCGCAGGGCTGTTTAGCAAGGATACTGCAGGAGCCTCTATGGAATCGACAGACCCATCCACCGGTGCAAATAAAGGACTGGAGGCACGGGCTCGCTACTGTGCAGAATCTCGAGAGTTTCATCTGCTAGGCCCTATACACTCTGACATTTTCTTTCAAGAACGTTTACTCTTAAATGCGGTTGATTTAAGACTAAAATTAACCAGGGCCAAGGATGAGTTTTGCCTAATGTCTGCAACGGACGGGGACTTTAGCTTAAAAGTGTTGGGGGCCACGCTTTTTATTAAAAAAGTGTCTGTATCTCCGGCCGTTCGTCTGGGTCACTCACAGGCTTTGATGAAAGGAAATGCCCTTTACCCTCTCCAAAGAATTACCATGAAAACCTTTAGCATACCTGTGGGCAGCAGAATCTGCAGTCAAGAAAACCTATTTCTAGGGCCTTTACCGCGATATGTGGTTATAGGTTTGGTTGATCACGCCTCCAATACGGGCAGCTTAAATAAAAACCCATTTAATTTTCAACACTTCAATGCAGAGTATGTAGCTCTGTGTCAGGATGGACGTCAGGTCCCTGCTAAGGCTTTCCAACCGCAATTTAATAACAACATATCTGTGCGAGAATTTTACAATCTATTCCTGGCTACCGGGAGGCATCTAAAAGATCTCTCTTTACCTATTGACAGAAATGATTTTGCAGAGGGTTACACAATGTATGCTTTCAATTTATCCCCTGATGATGACACCTCGGGAAATCTTTCGGTGGTGTCCCAAGGTAACCTCAGGCTGGAGATGCGTTTCCGTACACCTTTAGCCTGTACCGTTAGCATGATTGTTTATGCCTGCTCTGATTCAATCTTGGAGGTGAATAGCCGAAGACAGGTTTTAGTAGATTATTATTAAGGATCGTTGAGCAAAGACATGAATACCCAAGAGTTGGAAGGGCTCATGAGCCGACTGATTGGAAAACAATTTTGCGGCGTGTTGGCTTGTGATGAATTACCTATGGAGAAATGGATGGTGCGGCCTGCCATGTTTATTGTCAATACCCATCCTAAACACATGCCGGGTGAACATTGGCTAGCTGTGACATTAGAAGCGGAAGGAGGAAGAAAAATCTCAACTTTTTTTGATTCCTATGGCTTTCCCCCGGGTTTTTCACATTTCCCTAAATCTATTAAAGAATTTTTGACCAAAAACGGCTCAAAGATATACTACAACACCAAACAGGTGCAAGATAACCTTTCCACAACATGCGGTCACCACTGTGTATTCTATCTATGCCAAAGAGCCCGGGGAGTTTCTTTTGAAGATGTTATGTCTCTTTATAAGGATGATTTAAGAAGTAATGATAAAGTTGTAGCTTGTTTTGTTAGAAAATATCAAAAGTGTTCAAATGTGTATCATTTAAGAACGTGTAATCAAGGCGTATGCTCACGCCAAATGTTTCAAGAATGCCACAAATGTTAAATTGCTTATTTTTTCAAATAAAATTTATTGAATTTAATCATAGTCATTCAAAAGTCATTCAAAAGTCTAACCACCCAGAGAGATCGGGATTAGGGAAAGGTCCGGAGGCGTTCAGGGGGGTAAATGGGTTATCGTCATTCATTTCATAAGGATGCGAGGGTTTTGGGGCGTCTTTAGGGGTGCTGTATTTCGTTGAAGGTGTGTGTTTTAAAGAGTGAATCTGTTGACGAGTCTTATAGTTGGGTACACCCGAGAGGGGTATGTTGAGGATGGCCAGGGCCTTAAGAAACTGAAGCCATCCTGGAGGTCTTCTGTCATCAGCAACCTTGTGGGCAGATGTGGTACTTTTAAGCAAGTCCAGCATATGGGAACCTTTGACAAGCGAGCCCTGAAGGATAAACTCTCCTTTGTCGTTCCAAGTAGCTGCCCCCTTTGAGTCTTTTAGCTTGTTCATAATGTAGCTAACATTTTTCCTGTTACGTGCCGGAACATGGGCTAACATGTCATGCATAACTTTATCTTCAACAGGCGTTTGAGCTTCAGACGGTAAGCTCACAGGTACCGGCATTACAGGGGCGTGGCTCTCGCTAGGCTCGTCATCTTTTAAAGGGTCCTGTAGGGAAATAGTTAAATGGCCTGTCTCTCTCTCCCCTTGTTTCACCAAGGACAAATACCTTTGCAAGAGGTTTGTGTATTTTTGGACCTTATCATAGGGGTTCAAGCCTTTTTGATTCAAAATATCCTTCATGGCCGTATCCAAATCATTTTCAGCTGTTTGTCTGATATTTTCGGGACCCTGCACTTGTTTTTTAAGTCTATCCAACTCTTGTTGTGGCACCAGATACATTTTATTGGCCATCACCCTATGTGTTCAACCCCCACGTCGGGCTGCAATAAGGCTGGTGATGAAGGGCACGGCTATACTTAGTAAAGGTAGAAGAAAACCCCCAGACTGTTGTATGCTATGTCGTTTCTTTTGAAGACTGACCCTTTTATTGGCAAAGAGCTTGATCGCGGTCTTTTGTCTCTTTAATTTTTTCAATTGTGTCAGGGTGAGTGGAATGCGTCCTTTGAGAAGATTCAAAGCAATCTCACATAGGGATAATATTAGATCTGAAGAACAGTGACCCAAGATGGCCTTCCGTTCATTAGATGTAGCCCCAACTAGGCTTCTCAAGAGGGGCAAGTTTCTTTTTAAACGCAGAGACATAGCGGTTACTTTTTAGGTATGTACGCAGCCGGCCACTCCCACGGAAACAGACCTGTTCGTAGCCTAAGGTGTTCTGGAGTATTTGCTTTTAAATCCACGATTAAATAAGAAAATGGCGCTTTGGTAGCGTCCTCGTAGCTCTCCATAAAGTAGGATTTCCTTCCCGGGTACATCTGCTGAGCTAGAGTGTTAATTTGTAGTTTGTCTCTAGGATTTTTGAACAAAACCATGTAATTGGCGTTCAAACTGATGGTGCGGCTATTTTTACCTTGGTGAAACACATTCTGCACCAAGTAAAGCACAGACAGGTTTCTATGATGAGTATATTGGGTAAATGCTCGGGCAATTTCAGGATGTTCGCTACCTGCAAATAGCATATCGTCCAAAACCAGCAGATTGTTTTTATGAGGAGGTAAAAGTTCATCATCAGACAGGGAATCAGGTATTCCTTCAACAAACTTGATTTTTATTGTCTTCAACAATTCATCATACAGAGGTTGATAACAAGAATAACACCACACAACATTATCAGGCTTTTGAGATAACACATGTTCAGAATTCTCTAAAATACTTTTTACAAAACAAGTTACCACTATTCGAAGGCCCTGCGATTAAGGCCGAAAATGGTAGTTGCAACCGGGGGTCAAAACCTTCTACAGCAGTCATTATATCTTAAGCTTTAAGACACACTGGGGCGGCTTGTAGCATAAGTCTGTAGCCAAAGGGACAATGTGGTCCAGTCAGGCAAAAAAGCAGTCTCTCGTCATAGACAACCCTGAAGCTTTTAGTAAGTGGGGGCCTTCCTCAGATGGAAGCCCTTTTTTAGACCTAACAATCTTTTTTTTTTTTTGTAGGAGCTCAAAATCTCCAAGTCACTATTCCTGTCATTTAGGCACCCCTCGACCAAGCGTGTGACTGATTCAAAGTTTTACACGCGGGGCATTTTCATAGTTTTGAGTCACGCCTGACACCCTGCTGCATGTAGCATAAGTCAGTAGCCATAGGGCAATGTGGTCCCGTCAGGCAAAAGCCGTCTCTTGTCATAGACAACCCTGAATCTTTTAGTGAGTGGGGCATTCCTCAGATGGAAGCCCTTTTTATCTCTAACAATCTTTTTGTAGGAGCTCAAAATCTCCAAGTCACTATTCCTGTCATTTAGGAACCCCTCGACCAAGCGTGTGATTGATTCCAAGTTTACACGCGGGGCATTTTCATAGTTTTGAGTCACGCCTTTGGCTTTCAAAACCACGTGATTGTCCTTAGTTCTAAAAGCATAGCTTTTAGGACCACAGGAGGACCATTCGGTGATATGGTCACCCTCTGCGAGTTCACTCGTTAAGCCACCCAGATAGTTGCTGAGTGGGGGGCTCCAATCCCCCGGTTTGCTTACATAGACCACAGAGTCTGTGTCGTGGTAAAGAACCCGCCTCTGAAGCTGCTCCATGAGCTTGTACAGTTCAAGTCGGCCATAGGCCGTGGTAAATGCTGCAAGAAACACATTTACATTACCCGGAGGTAGAACCCACTTCTTGTTACGTCGCCATTGCACCAAGGCAATGTCTTGACTCAAGAATGAAAAATGTGAAATTTCGTATTGGTCCGAAAAAACAAATTCCAAAAATTCTTCCGGGTCTTTAATAATCGACGTTGTTAGCATATTACACCTCTGCGCTAATTTGCCCCAAAGCGAGTTTAAGTACAATTTCGACACATTTCGTTTGGTTTTGTTGACCTCTATTCTGTCAGGGTCAAGAAGGATGCCTTCTCTGTCGTGATAGTCTTGAATGTACCTGTCTTTACTCTCTTGATCTGTGACCGATGCAGGATAGCCTGAAGCCATTTGCTTACATCTCAAGAAGGTTTTGATGTACTCTTTAAAAAGAGTGTCTGATTTCTTGGTAAAGTTCCATACTTCAATGATTTTGGCCACACGATACCCCATCTCTAAAGCCTTAGAGAATTCCACTGTGACCCACACCCCTGTCAGGGCTCTTTCTTGATCTGAGTGATCACATGGGGTTTGCTGTATGTTTTCACTGCATGTGCGACAAAGGGGAAAGAAAAGTTTTCCTTGAGGGCCCCTGTAAGGCAACACAGGTATAAACAAACCCCTAGGAGGGTAGACTGTTGCTTTGATCAGACCAAAATAGTTTTGGGGTAAGTCAAAATCCCGATGAATAATTTCTGGATGCCCTATAGGATAGCATGAGGAACTCATTACATGAGGATAAAGGGATGTAAAATCTACATAGCCTATTGTCTCGTCGGGTTGCGCTACATACCGCAATGTCAAAGCATTGGTACGGCCGCCATACAAGGCCTGGCGCGGTTCCAGGGGCTCGGGGGTTTCAAAGCTGGAAAGGAAGGCTTGAACATTAGGATCAGACTTTTTGAGGGCTGTCCATTCGTGCTCCCACAAAACAACCACTTTTAGACCGTAAGTAGCCTGTAAAGAATCAACTTTGTCTTGAAACTCTTGGTACATTTCCCCAAAAGTCTTTTGGGTTAGGACACACAGGGTCTGGGGCACAAAGCAAGATTTGCAACCATGGAAGAAACAACCGTTGTACTCATACGCGGTCTCAACCCCGTCAATCTGTGTGTAGCCATCTACATGGTAAGAGCCAAATGCCTTCTCCCCTCGATTCAAAGCATGTTGAATAAAAATGTCTTTATCCTGGGCCATATACTCTAACCATTGAATGGACCCACTAGAGTATGACTTGAATTGGCGTCGGTAGTTGTCAGGCGAGGGAATGGCTATTGAAGCGGTCGGCAAATAGTGTGTACGATAGGTTTTCATGCATGCCGATGCAATAGTTGTACAACTCCAGGGGTCAATACCTGCATCTTTGATTACCTCTTCTCTGAATCTGAGGCATCCTTCACGAAGTATAACCACATCATTGTCACAGTATGATTCCATCTCTTTATGGAAATCAAAGGTGCCATGTCTTACTGTCTCGTACCACGTCATGAATCTCTCACGCTCTTTGGGAGACATTTGATCACACCCGTACATTTCAGGGCTGGGATATGATCCGACATAATGTAGATTCTCATCAGATGTGAAGAAGTGGGGGAACCAGCCTTTCACAGAGTTTTCAAAACCCAAGGCCTCTGGCATTTGAGCCAATCGCATGGGTAAGAAGCTTACACTGTCAATGTATCTCTGGTTGAAGGCTGGGTCTACAAAACACAAGATTTTACTACCTTGAGCTATGACCCAGGGTGCCACGCCTTGCTGTATCAATGGATTCAGAAGCAGGTAAGAATCGTAGGCTCTAGCATTGTGGGCTATAAACGTGAAGTTTCTGTACTGTGGCTTTCTAAAATGTTTTAGAAAGAGTAGTGCACAATTGGATCCTTCTGCAGACCACTTTTCCCCCTTGAATGTCATGGTAGATACAAAAATAGGCAAATGATCCCCCGATTGCTGATTTGTCTCAAAATCATAGAACACATATTTCTCTGAATGTTCATCTTCAGCCAAGGGTTGAATATAACACTCGTGTGGCACTTCTTGAACCACTTCAGCGTCTCTGCTTTTCAAAGGCCCTTTACAGATTGGACAATGAATGATTCCACACACATGTGGTTTAGGGCTATCTATTTTAAGGTTGTAATTGCAATGACATTTTGGGCATTTCTTGTTAATGGCACAAATGCTTACAGATTTACAGGCCTTAGGGTGCCATGTTTCAATTTTGTGTTTAGCGTAACAGTAGGTCGAACGACATGTGCGGTGGCAATCAGCACAGGGTGTCAAGTTTAAGGGTTGCATTGGGCACTCTGCATCTTGACATACCGAACAGTTATAACGGCACGAGTGCCCCCCCTTTCGGGTGTAGCCGGTATGGCATGATGGACACACATAGGGGGTCCCGAGGAACGCCGTGATGTTGGTAATGGCGTAGTAATGTTCGTTTTGCACATAAAAATACAGAATCTGCGGGTGCGGTTGGGGGGTGTTTTGGAACTTCAAGAGAGATGCATTAGCTCTACTGTGGTACAAAACCACAATCTTGATATTCAGAAGGTTTTCAAATTTGACTATGTCTGAGAAAGCAACCACCTCATGTATACCGAGACCCACCCCCGTTTGGATCTCTCTAGCCTTTTGCAATGCCGTCAGATCAGTACATCCTGGGTTAAGTAAATGCGCTAGGCCTATTGCAAAACATAGCTTATTATCGGGATTGTGAACGTTTATGAGGTAGGCCCTTTTATTGCTTAGGATTTCCGATTGCATTAGGCTATCAACCTTCCTTCTCTGCCCACCACCACCCTGGGGTTGACGTATTATTTGAACTACAAGCTCGAGGGTTCGATCGGCTATGATGGCTAAATTTGACTGAACAAGTCGTTCTAGCAGCGCGGTAAATTGTTCAAGATCTGCTTCGCCATTGGGTAAAATAAGAGATACTGTGTTATGCAGGCTATCTCCACAAAGTTCCAACTGTAGAACATCCCGTGGTTCGCCATAATCTCTAGCCGTCTCTAACAGATCGTTCAGAGTGTCCGTTATCATCATGTAAAACAACGCATAGTCAAGATTCTGATTCACCCATAGGAAATTGAAAAACTGTCGAATCTCTGTATTGTTGAATTTATTCCGGTACACAACCCGGACACGTCTATCAAGACCATCTCCCGCCAGATGTATTAGACAATTTTCCAATTCCCCAAAAACATCTTGTGGCGTTTCAGACTCTACGGACCTGGGCGATATTGGTTGGTCTATCTCTGTTGGGGTTGCCGGGGCCGAAAATGTCTGACTCTCGTTCAGACGATTAATTAAGGTTATGAGGGCTTCGGGAATCTGTGATAACAGGTTTTCATCGGGCCCCCCTGACTCGTTCATGCGATTAATCATTTCTAGGAGTTCGGCTGGAATCTGGGATAATATGCTTTCATCGCACACCCCAGACTCGTTCATACGTGTAATAACTTCTAAGAGTTCTGGCGGGATCTGCGCTAAGAGGCTTTCAACTGTCTCACCTTGTTTCTGTAGTTCGGCCATTTGGATAATTAAGGATGTGCGTTTTTGGGTCTTTCGGGAATGATTGGTGGTTACATGTATGATTTTAGCGTCTGTATTTGCGTTTTTTAATGGGTTTGCTGTTTAACATGCGGGGAATTGTTCTATGCCAGAATAACATATCGTCTCTGTACTGTCTCTCAATTAAATCACCCACTCGTTTGTATAGCAAAACATTCCTTGATTTCAAAGCCCTGGAAAATAATGTGAAAAACCTTTCTTGTTCTACTGCAGGTACTGATGCCGTAGAATTGACGGGGTCGATAAGGTTGGCCGCATCACAGAAAAGCTGGTCGTCAACATCTGAAATGTCATTAAAAACAGGTCTATCGGTTGTTTCATCGGGAATGTTCGGGGCGCCGGAATCCCCCAGCTCTAGGTGTATGTGTCCGTCTGTGCCGTTTTTCGCCGGGGCTGAGTCTGAATGAAAATAATACATACAAAATTACGTTATTAAATATAAAATATGTTAGATACATAAAATGTCAAATACATTTCAGGTCTAATAATATATATATATTAACAATACATCGTTAAAATACCTAGGCTTTTTTGGCGCTTGTTCTGACGAATTGCTGATACCGAGGGCTCTGGGCTTTTTTCAGCTAGCGTTCCCGATTCTGCAGGGTCTGTCTCCGGGCAGTCTGAAAAAACATTATTTGTCCTTGTTTTAACATATTCTATCAAAAGAGGTATAACTAATAAAAATACGTATAACTCATAACATAAACGTATAATGGTCTCATACCATGTCCTTGGAGCGCCTGCTCGCGAAGCCTCAAGTTCCCGGCCCAGCCGTACTTTTCGGGTGGGGTTGAATCTGAGCAATGTACTTGGGCCACAGTTGTGCGTTGCCTGTTGGGGTCTGGAATATGTCGTGAGGGGGTGGACGTTCCCGGTGAGTTTGAAAAAACGCGCGTACAGAACGGTAGAATTGCATCCATGTCACTCGTGTCCGCTGTCCATAACGAATCCTTTATCATTCTTGGCGGTATGTCGACTGTAAATACATAAAATCGTTTTTAAAATAGTACACACTATTTTTTATATATAAATATTCTTGGGTATGTGTTTAATTGTAAGGACTTACAACGAAAAAAGTCTGATGGCGACTGACTGCCTGATTTTTGAGAGTGTGTATCCCCCTCATGTTGTTCCAGATCAGGTAAACCGTGTAAAAGCTGCGTAAAGGTTTGGGACTCTAGCCACCGTTAGACAATATTAACCGTTATACGATATATATACACTTTTTAACACATATTGGCCTTTGGCCTGAAATACCCAAATAACTCGGGGTTTGTTATTACAATAATATTCAAACAAATCTTAAAATATATTTCTCATTTACTCACCTCCAGAAATATCCATTAGGAGGGCTTTACAGCCTATGCTATCTGTCCTGGCAGTTAAATATTCGGGCCTTTGGGTTTGCGCTAAAGCCGTGCTAAACTTGTTAAAAATAGACGTTCTGTCCCTAACTTGTTAAAGTACGGAATGAGTTTCGAGAGATAGCCTGTATGCAAACAACTGTATGTTTGCTTTAGACCAAAAGGCTGTGAATTCAAAGAACCGTTCTGTCATGCGTTTTGTTTGGGGGGTCCTGGGGGGCGTTGATTAGATATCCTGGTTTAACCCCGGGCGGTCGGCCGATACCTTGACAGGCCATATGCTGGATAGTTCAAACTTTGGGATTTCAAACGATTCTCTACAGATGGGACCCCATGTTGAACCCACACAAACAAACCCTTTGTTTTTTGAAACGCACACACACACTCCTGCTGCTCCGTCACACGCACACTCATGCACGCACCCTGATTTTCAATGTCTTTTTCTTCGCGACCGAGTTGGCTGAAGATGTGAAATACCGTTTCACATAGTTACGGGTGAGATACAGTTTTTTAAAACTCCTTTTATTGAATTCCAAAATATTTAACACATACATTTTAACACACTCTATAATTCAACATGTTTTACTATTTCTTACAAATATAGGGTCCGGTTAGCCCTGACCATTATCCGTTTCCAACTCCCCGTCGCAAAGTCTTTTGCCCGCTCCATCGAAGCTCTGGCCGTTTTCACTCCAGGGATAGATCCGCCTTCTGCCTTGTGGGTCTTGGGAATGTCTCAACGATAACCGAGGCCATCGCCGTAATTGTTCCCGATTTTCGAAAAGACTGTCCAGCTTATTCATCAGTGTTCTGAAAATATGGTAATCGCGCCATTTAAAACTGAACATTATTTGGAAAAAATTTACATCCTTGCATGCTTTGGAAGATACATGTGATCGGACCGTTTTCGAAGCATTTGCACTATCAAATTGTTCACATGCTAAAATTGTCACTCTGGAGTCCGGGGTATACGCCATTGAAGCGATTCTTAGGGCCATTATATCACTTCGGCCACAGACCTGTTCTTCCAACGCATATCCGGGCAGCCTTGAAACACTCAGGGCGCGCTCCATTTGACACAGCGCTAGTCTTATTTTAAGCCATTCTCTCATCCTTAGCGCTGGCGAAAAACTCTCGGGTTCTGCCCTATAAAAGGGTTGGGACACGCTGTCTGTGAATATCTTAACCGTAGATTCCTCCGGGCTAAAGATGTAAGACATATGCCCGTCGCTTGTACACAAAAAGCCCTTAAAACATTCGGGAGCCTCACGCAAAACATCCTCCAGGCTTTTGTCGTTGGATTCTTGACATGAGCTGCAAAGCACACCGATAATTGCCCTTGTAGACATATTTTAGATGTTTAATATTCAAGTCTTTATTTTAAAAATTGCTTGTTCTGGACATTTATAAGGCATATGCCCAGGACATTCCGGATTCATCAGATACACATATGGGCGATACATCTGGGGGGTCATACCCGGTCCAAAAGTTCAAACACAACAACCACAGTTCAACCAGGCCCCTAGACATCCATCAACTGGACTACTTCAAAGGATGACATAGAGATCTGAAATAACACAAAATAACACGTGACCACAGGAACAGGGGGGACGGGGAGGGGGCACATATTCGGACACGCAAAGGTCAAAATGACGTAAGGTCATCAATCAATCATTTTGACGCGTGCCGTCTACTTTAATCTCTCTGTCATTTGAGTATTGCTGATAGATTGAGGGGGAAAAAAACTATTTAATCCATTTTGGAATAAGGCTGTAATTTAACAAAATGTGGATAGAAGTGAAGGGGTCTGAAAACTTTCTGAATGCACTGTGTATACCATACCAACTTCACTTGTAAAATAGGTATTTAACCTCATAGGGACTTCCTGGTTAAGGTGAAATTAAGGTTAAATAAAATAAATGAATTACGGAATGAATACACATCAACTCCTTTGCATCCTCACCATCAGAACCTAATGAATGATGACTATCATTTGTAAAGCCAGAGCCATGAGTAGAAGCTTGGTTCAAACCAGGGGCCTGGCCCCTTTAAGAGAGAGAAGAGGATGGATTGTGGGGTTGGCATGGCCGTGGCTGTTTAAAGGTGATGTAAACAGGCTCTGATGGATGAAGGAGTGCCGTCCATCCATCATCGCACCATGCTGAAGGCCTGGATGGCCTTAATCTTCAGCTAACACAATCCTGCCACCTTGTCCTCATCTTTCTCGCCTTGTCTCCTCTCTCTCTCTCTCATTGCGAGTCCCAAATGGTACTATATTCTTTATATAGTCAACTATAATTTGGTACACTACCTCGTCAAAAGTAGTGTATTAAATAGGGAATAGGGTGCCAATTGGGACGGAGCCTCAGTCCTTCTGAGCCCATAATGTTGCTCTGTTCGGGGATCCTGCTCGTCTTAGTAACTGGAGGAGTCTAGTTGGACAGGATGAAATGACACCGTCTTAGAGGTTATAAGCTCGGAAAAGCTCAGGGGAAAAGGGCTCTTGAGCGATGAGTTTTGTCAATTTACCTGTCTCATTACTGCACTGACATGAATAATGTAACACTAAACAATTGTTGACATCTCATTAATTGATAGTGTCCCAACTGACATACTGTTCTAGCTCAACTGGATAAGTTAGTCAAATATAGTGGTTCTCACATGATACGATTTGGATACTCAGATGCAGAGCAAAACGTCTTTCCGTTGGTTTACATCTGCCACAGCGTGGTAAGTCGAGCTACACCGGCTCGCTGTACACTTTGAATTATTAATTATTGTGAGACCTTGTGCAGCAACATGTTACAGTGGTGGTTTGAGTGTCAATTTTGACACAAATTGATACATTTCCTAAATTTAAACGCAAATAAGTTTTATTTTACCTGAATGGCAGTATTCTGGTTAAATAAAGGTTAAAGATGTACTCCAGGATCTTAAGCACAACAAATTTGTAACAGGTTGCATTAATTGCGGACTTCATATGATGTTATACGAATTGCAAAATTTCTAAAATATTACATGAAATGGATGACGACATGCACAATTGGATGACGTAGTACACAAAAAAACTGAAACGCATTTTAGCTTGTGAGCACCAATTTCAAAACTCCTGACTGAAAATATACAAAAGTTAGAGAGTACATCTTTAAAAGGTAGACTCAGCGAACTGAGGTTGCTATGAGCAGCACCACAGATATTGAGCTGAGCTAGATGCAAGACTTCGTCACAGACTGTATCTGCGCATGTGCACAAGTTCGCTTCACTTGTTGCGGAAATTGACCCACTATGCTATTTCCTTTTTGCATTTATCTGTGCAGTGTTGATGTTAGAGTAAGATATGTGGTAAGGCCAGTGAAACAGGACAGCCACTCTTGTAATGCTGGTACTGGGTTTCTCAGATAGGAATCACATATGGCATCCTATTCTCTTTATAGCCCATTACTTTTGACCCGGGCCAAGGTCCATCCCTGTGCCACAGGTCTGGGGTTCTAGGACCATCGAGACACTGGGATAGAAATCATACTGCAGACAGAGAATACTACTACAACAGGATAGTGGCTTTAAATTGACATTTTGAGAGACAAGAAGATGCAATAAAGCTTCAATACCTGGCTTTGTTTGGTTGTGTAAGAACAGAATCAGTACCAGTGTAAATAGTATCAGTATCATAAGAGCTGTTATATTTCCAATGCTGATAGATTGCCAAGGTGGCTGTTTTATCAGACACTTGACACCTTACAAATCTCACAGCACTTTAGGCTTAGTAGTGTACAGCCCAGTCTGGCTCTATCTATCAGTATATGAGCAGCCATCATTGTCATATTCAGCACAAAATACTTGTATATCAAGAGAGAAAGTTGCCCAGACAGTGATTTTTTAAAACTTCTTAGAAGACGGAGACATATCTGCACTAAACAGAGGATGTTAAGCATGTCTTTGATGGAGTTCTCCACGCTGAAGTGGTAGTGAACATTGTATTGTTTGAAATTCTCGAATATACTGAAAGTCAGCGATTTCAAAATGTGTTACTTGATAAGCCCTCACTCCCTCTTTTTTATTATTAATTTATTGCCTTGAGGAAGTTCAAGACTTTAAAAAATGCTATCTGTCATTCAGGAACAGGAAACTCTAACTCTTTAAAAAATGTGTAGATATGAGAGAGAGAGAGAAATATATAAAGTAGATTAAAAAAAATCCTAATTTCACAAAGTGATTGACCTCTACCCTTCTTCCTGATCTTGACCTGATCTTGTCTGTTTATAATTATAAGATCTGATCACATGGGATGCCTATGAAAGCTATCTTGTCCATAGCACCATGGCCCTTTCTCAATTGTTATGAACTCGATTCCTCGCATCCTCTCCTCTGTCCTCCACCCGCTACTTCCTGAAATTGCATTGAGGGACAAGAAGATCTAGCTTCCCCCCTTGGATCTTCTCCTCCAATCCTCCAAGGAAGCAAGTGGAAGACAGAGGATTGGGATTATTCTTATCCCTTGGTCAAGTTCCTTGTACAATGAGTCCAACGTTTCTAGCCAGAACTTCTTAATCCTGTAGATTGTCAAATGAAAATGATATCATTCATGTTGAACAGGCAATGCTTTATAAAGAGAAGAAGCATCAGTATGTATGAGCCAGAAAGCTCCTATTTAAGCTGACCAGCCTGCGAGAAGGCTTTATTATAGAATAGCTTCGGAAGCCCCTATTTAAAATGACCAGCCAGCAAGGAAATGTTATCCCTATTTCCATTGACCATCCTGCAAGGAAGCTTTATTGAAGACCAGCAGTGGTGTAAAGTACGGGCACTTTACACCACAGACATTACATTTTGAATGCTTATCAGGACAGAACATGTCTAATTTGCACACTTTAAGAGAACATCCCTGGTCATCCCTACTGCGTCTGCTCTGGCAGACTAAACACATGCTTAATTTGTCAATTGTGTCTGAGTGTTGGAGCATGCCTCTGGCCATCCGTAAATGTAAAAAAATATATATATATAAGGAATTTTAAATTATTTATACTTTTACTTTTGATACTTAAGTATATTTTAGCAATTATTTACTTTTACTCAAGTAGGATTTTACTGGGCGACTTCTATTAAGAAGGTATCTTAACTTTTACTCATGGATGACAAATGGGTACTTTTTCCAACACTGAAGACCAGCCTCCGAGTCTGCTATTTACACTGACCAGCCCGGGAGGGACCTTCATTAGACCAGCCTTCGGGGCCCCTATTTACACGGACTGGTCTGGGAAGAACCTTTGTTATAGACTAGCCTCTATGGCTGCTATTTACACTGACCAACCTGCAAGGAAACTTTATTACCCCTATTTACTCAGATCAGCCTCTGGGGAGCCTTGCACACATACCAGCCTCGAGACCCAACATACTTTAGGGTCTCTGAGTACACTGACCTACCTGGGAGGAGCCTGCATTGTGTTAATTAGATGTAAAGACATAGCTATCTAAACAGCCAGATAAGTTACAGCTTGCTATTAGCTCATTGCTTCAGAGAAAATAGGCTGGCGAGCTATCTAGCAAGCTAAGTAATCTAATTTGAAAAGCGAACTAAGCAGCTAGCTAATCTATATTTCAGCTTGTATAAATCAAAAAAAGTATTTTCAAATAGTCTTAATATGTCAGTGTTTTTAGATGCCATGTGCTTATCGTTTTTAGTTGCTTCAGTTAGACACCACCGCATGAAACATGACTAAATGGTTCTTGCTGTCCCTCCGTCTGCCATATTAATCGGATTGGTTGATGGGAAATAATGGGTTGAGTTGCATAAACATCAGCCTGTGAGGCACAACCCTCAGGCACAACTACAGGCACTTTTACCTTCTGGGCAGAGATATTGGAGGACGGGTTCATTGTAACGGCTGGAATGGAATAAATGGAACAGAATGTGTTTGTTAGCATTCCATGAATTCCATTCCAACCATTACAATGAGCTCATCCAAAATAGCAGCCTTTCTTAAAGTATGGGTCACTACCCAAAGTTGGTCTCGGACCTGTTAATGGTGGGTCGCGACGTGTCAGAGTAAATTTATAATTATTTAAGTAATTTCTGAAATTAATTTGACCAAGTGCAACTGCGGTCTCTTTGCTTAGTAGTGGTGTCTGCTCAGTTTGGCAGCTACGTGAGTGGGAGAGGGAGATGCCCGTGTGCTTCGCGGTTTACCTGATCTTTCTTTTTGGAGATCACTCCGCGACACACTGCAGCACTGTCGTTCAGCAGCAGATAATGCACTGTCAGCCACAGGCTTGTCATTCCCACTCGGCAACACTACCGATGTCATCAAATTGACTCATGCTAGCAACAAGTTCTGACTGAACTCAATCGTCATGAAAAGCCAATACACCGATTTAGTTTCTCTTTCATACAAACTTTGAGAAATAACGAGGAGCTCCCTCAATGTGTTTTGTGCGGGAAAGTGCTAAGTAATGAGTCATTCAAAACAAATTCATTTAATGACCTGACCAAACATCCACAGCATGACGGTATACCCAGGTGATTCTTTCAGAACAGAATGTGTCGGGAAACTGCTTTGACGGTGGAAAAGTCAGCTAGCAAGGCATTGTTGTCATTTTATAACAGGTGACGATAAGCAGAAATTATTTATTTTATTTCTGTTATTTTACCAGGTAAGTTGACTGAGAACACATTCTCATTTGCAGCAACGACCTGGGGAATAGTTACATTGGAGAGGGGGATGAATGAGCCAATTGTTAACTGAGGATTATTAGGTGACCGTGATGGTTTGAGGGTCAGATTGGGAATTTAGCCAGGACACCGGGGTTAACACCCCTACTCTTACGATAAGTGCCATGCGATCTTTAATGACCTCTGAGAGTCAAGACACCCATTTAACGTCCCATCCAAAAGATGGCACCCTACACAAGGCAATGTCCCCAATCACTGCTCTGGGGGATTGGGATATTTTTTTTTAGACCAGAGGAAAGAGTGCCTCCTGCTAGCCCACCAACACCACTTCCAGCAGCATCTGGTCTCCCATCCAAGGACTGACCAGGACCAACCCTGCTTCAGAAGCAAGCCAGCAGTGGTAAGCAGGGTGGTATGCTGCTGGCATAGAAATAAGACTAGTATGTGAGTTTCTATTTCAAACAATCCCCTGGCCTTGTACACAGCTAATAGCTAATGTTAGCCAAAGGAGGCTAGCTAGCAACCCTAAGTAACAGTACAGGTGAAGATGAAAAAGTATCAGGCCTTGCTGTAGAAATTGTTGAAAACAAGTCTAGATTGGAACCGTTGCTGTTAAAATACAAGTCATATTTTTTTTCTGAACTGGAATAAACTGATTGAAGCATGATACTTTGAGGCAAACACACACAGTTCTGGGTTGCTCATCTACAACAGGAAGCTGTCTCCTGCCCAACTGAGAAAGCAGTAGATGTTCCGGTCCAGTTTGGCACCACATATCCATTTTTACACACACACACCTCTATGAAGAGGGAACGCAACACCCTGCTACAACTCAACTCTCTGTGAAGCAAAAGAGGTATGGAATGTAGGTGTGAATAAGGATGACAAAAGGCAGAGAATTTACCATTTACTAGGAATATAATTCCTTCACACGGTAATATGGGTAAAAGGGGTTGGACGGAAGCAAAACAAAGAAAGTCATTATCAAAGCCCCCTCTCCTATCTTACCTGCCTAACGACTACTTACCTAATTTAGCACCACCTGGTGCCCTAACCAAAATACAGGGGGTGGTCCACCCAGGTCTTACCTAGTGTGCCTAGACAGTAAATATACTATGGGTATATGTATGCCTCTTGCCTAAGCACTCCCTAGAATATTATTAACAATTTCAAATACACTGAGAAACACGTCATCAAATAGGCTCTGACTGAGCGACAAACTCACACAGAACATACCAAAGCTGCTCCCATCTACAACTATCATAGTACATACCAACTGCATGAGAAACAACCAACATTTTGCATCATCAGCCTCCTCTCCCAGGAATAATCGTTCTTCAATGACCTCCCAGGAATGATCTCTCTTCTGAACAGAACACTTGCTTTTATATAGCTTCAAAAGGAATGGGTAATTGGAGACAGCTGCATCTTGACGAGGGGGCGGGGTCAGCTCCAATTAGCCATGGAGTCGACCAATCAGCTGCTTGGGGCATTTCAGGAAGCCATCCTGAAACACACATGGGATAACTTAAAACTTCTTGTGACTCCCAAACCCGCATGCGGGAGCGTAATCATCGCCTGAAATGAATTAGTATAACGCAACGGACATAAATATCCCTAGAAAATATTCCTATTTATGAAAATCACAAATTAAATATATTGAGACATAGCTTAGCCTTTTGTTAATCGCCCTGTCATCTCAGATTTTCAAAATATGCTTTACAACCAAAGCTAGACAAGCATTTGTGTAAGTTTATCGACAGCCTAGCATAGCATTATGCCATGCTAGCAGCAGGCAACCTTGTCAGAAATCAGAAAAGCAATCAAATTCAATCGTTTACCTTTGATGAACTTCGGATGTTTTCACTCACGAGACTCCCAGGTAGTTAGCCAAAGTTCATTTTTCCCAAAATATTATTTTTGTAGGCGAAATAGCTCCGTTTGTTCTTCACGTTTGGCTGAGAAATCGCCCGGAAATTGCAGTCACGAAAACGGCAAAAATTATTCCAAATTAGCTCCATAATATCGACAGAAACATGGCAAACACTGTTTATAATCAATCCTCAAGGGGTTTTTCTAATATCTATTGGATCCGTAGGGTATAATTTGTTTTTCAGTAGGACCGATTGGAGTAATGGCTACCTCTGTATTTTTTTAATATCTTACGTCAGTTAAGAACAAATTCTTATTTACAATGACGGCCTACCCCGGCCAAACCTGGACAACGCTGGGATAATTGTGTGCCGCCCTATGGGACTCCCAATCACGGCCGGATGTGATACAGCCTTGATCAATCAGTTTATTCCAGTTCAGAATACAAATGAGTACTTTTATTTTATCAGCAACAGCTCCAACCTAGACTTTCTTTCTACAATAATTTCTACAATAAGGGGTGCAGTAGGCCTCATCATTTTGTGTTGTACTGTCACTTAGAGTTGGACTATCAAAAAGCCTGGGTGTCTGTTCTGTTATGCATCAGTTTGTTCCAGTTCAGAATGAAAATTATATATTGAATTTTAACAGCAACAGTTCCAAAATAGAATGATATTTAAAAGTTTTTAATGGGTGAAAATAAACATTATATTTCATTGTTATTTGTTTTCTATTTTGCATTTGTTTTAGGCATAAGGGCAATGAAATGTAACAATATTTACATGTAGTCGCATATGTTCCTAAGCTTGGGTCCCTGGAAAACATCATTTCTAATTTGGGTCCCAGACTGAAAAAGTTTAACAACCCCTGCGATATATTTCTGCCCACCAGCCTTCTCTGACATCAACTTCAACATCCACAATGTCATAGACAGTATGGTATCTGAGAAACCTGTGTACATATTTGATTTTTTCCCTTTTTTCCCTTCTCCGTGTAGAGAGGTAAGGTATGACTCAGGCACTTGGTTGCTCCAGTCTGTTGACAAAAATAACCTGTCAGAGAGCTTAAGGACGGAAGCCTGGCTCAGTTCGCTTTCTTATTTGAATATACACAAGGTTGAGGAGGCACCATTATCGACTAGATGTGAGAAACCCAGATAAGTTTGCTGCATATCCAGCTGTATTTCACTGATAAGACCTTCCTCCTCATAATCTTTAAACATAGCTGCTCCAATTAAAAGTGTCCCTCGTTTAAGGGATTAAAAAAAGAGCAATTTACAGAAATAAATACACAATAAATACAAAGGTATGTGGACACCCCTTCAAATTAGTGGTTACAGCTATGCCTGTTGCCCTTTCCTGTTTCAGCATGACAATGCCCCCATGCAAAAAGTGAGATCCATATAGAAATTGTTAGCAGAGATCGGTGTTGAAGAACTTGAGTGGCATGCACAGAGTCCTGACCTAAACCCCATTGAACACCTTTGAGATGAATTGGACGGTTAACGGCGAGCTAGGCCTAATCGCCCAACATCAGTTCCTGACCTCACTAATGCTCTTGTGTCTGAATAAAAGCCCATCAGCAATGTTCCAACATCTATTGGAAAGCCTTACCAGAAGATTGGAGGCTGTTATAGCAGCAAACGGGGGACCAACTCCATATCAATGCCCATGGTTTTGGAATGAGATTTTCGACAAGCAGATGTCCACATTCTTTTGGCCATGTGGTGTATATCCTCATCCTCAAAAACTATGTTTTGCATTGAAGGGGTACAAGTAGAGAGTTGTTGATTCTGTTCTTATAACCCTCTCCACCTTGAACTCAGCCTGCCCACCATTCAGCCACCCACGCCCCACCCTTACCTCTATTGGCACAGAGGTATCTGCGTGCACCTGATCTATCAAATCATTGTCGTAATCTCACTTCTATTCAATAAATCTCAAAAGCACAAAGAAAGTAGGCTTCACAAGGCTGTGTGTTTCTCTCTATGTGTTTGTGTTTGTGTGTGTGTGTACGTGTGTGTGTGTGTACGTGTGTGTGTGTGTGTGTGTGTGTGTGTGTGTGTGTGTAAGTGTGTGTAAGTGTGTGTGTATGTGTATGTGAGAGAGAGCAATCGACTGCGCATGTGTACACACATGGATAATATGGTTTGATGTCGGTGCTGTGCGGTGCAGTAGTGGCGTGGGATGTGTGGAAATTAAGAAGGGCTGAGATCAAACAAGCAGATCTAGAAGTTTATGAAAACAAGAGAGGCAGGGAGAATAAAAGCATGAAAGGTTGGAGAGAAAGATGGCAGATTGAGATAGAAAGAAATTAATACAAAATGCCACCCGCCTATCTCCGATCTTGACATACTGTATGGATCGTGAAACTGGGAGGTGATGCCCTGAGGGGCCTCTATATTAAAAGGAAGACATAGAGAAGCTCAAATGAGATCATATAATATATAGTCTGTTCTCCTCCATATTATCCCCAAAATGTCAAATAAAATATCTTGAATCTTTATAATTGAACAAAATAGGACACAATGTTCTCATTGATTGAAATCTAACTACCGACCAGTTTTCCCTCTTTTTGTAGATATACTGATGACTACTGTGACTGTCATGTTTGAGGGGTGGTATTATTTACAGCACAGCGGTTGTCATAACAACGGGCAGTTTGACAATAGCTCAGAGTATAGCCTTGTACAGGGGCATTCACGCTGTCCTACCCAATAGGAGAAACACATTGATTCGCCTTTAGGCAATTAGATCATCTCCATTATCATGCTTTAGCCACAGCCATACGGAAGCCATAAGGAGATGTGGTCTGCATCCAAAATGGCTCCCTTTACCCTGTATAGTGCGCTACTTTTGACCAGGGACCTAAGATATGGACATTTGGAGGGTGTAGCCACTGAGCGCTCTTCTTTCACACTGCAGCCCACTTAACATCTCAAAGGCCAGGTTGGCACCCCATGCCTGGGGGGGCGGAGAGGCATAGGAAGGGATGGCCACTATCCCTGATAGTCTTTGTCTGAATGAAAATGCTTGTATCTACAATGAATGGTGACAAAAGAAGGTCAAACAGAGATGTGTCCATGAGCTTTGTAACCATGGGGAGAATAATTTTATAGAACATGTCACTCAGGGAAAATAGGACTATTTGCGAATCACTCATAGTGGTGAAGGATGTGAAATGAAAGAGGTCAGGGAGAGAGTGAGAGAGGGAGTGTTTGTTTCCAACACCTGCACAATCCATATCCACTCATTCATTTCCTCTGTGTAGTACATTTTCGAACATGCTGTACAGTGGAGAGGTGTGTGCTTTGTAGTGGATAATGAAGCAGATCATAACTGTCCTCACGTGTGCTTTATTAGAGAACTTAAATTAGAATATCTATTGTGAATGTTCCCGTCGTTTTCTCTGTCCACCCCCACAGTCCAACAGGATATTGAGCCTTGCCTACCTTGTCCTCCTGTTGCCTAGTCCCCAAATGGCAATACGGTACATGCATCGGTTGACTCTCCGGATCCACCCCACAACATTACCTACTGCAGTCAGCTCAAGATAATGTCCACCACAGTCCCATAAGGGAACATTTCCCTGACCATTTATCAATGTCCACTTTTCCGTGTACTCAATAATTGACATGTCTCTCCTGCTACCCTGCCCAGTTTGTGAGGTGGTGGTAGTACACAAGGACTGCATCCCAAATGTCTCCATATTCCCTTTATAGTGCACTACTGTTCACCAGTCCCATATTGTAGTGTACTATAATAGGAACAGGGTGCCATTTGGTACACTACCCATGATTTCTAGTAAAAAGACTAGACAGTTGCTGCTGCTGAACTCCAGACTGTTGAGTAGTTTTGTGGTGAGAAATGACACTCAATTTGTTCTCCCATCACGCTACCTGGCCAGTCGTGTATGATCAACATCTTGCTGCCCAGTGACCCAGGACGTGTACTTCACCGTTGAGGCCCAGGCAGTCTGAATAGCAGAGATATCACACATAGCACCCCAGACAACCCAGGGACTGTACAGCTTGTGCTTCTTACTTCACCGCACTCACTTACATACTGTAAACTGTATCCCGAGCTCCCCTTCGATGCACTCACATCTAGTGAGCAGTGTCGGTTTTGCTGCAGTGCCTCGTACAGTGCCTCGTACAGTGTCTCTCGGAAGCCTTCAACATTTTGATAGGATTTATGCATTTAACATGTGTTTACTCTATTTGTAATTCAACCTACTGGAGTAAACCTTTCCGAGACCTCAACTCTTTGAACAGGTTATGTACTTTCACACTTGAAGGAGCTCAAAGTGCACGTGCACTGCAAACTCAACCCACTGGGCAGGTGACTTGTGTCAGTTAAGTTGAAGTTTGATTTAAAAAAAAAAAATGTAGAGTTGTAGGTGGAAACTGATTGGCATAAACATCTTGACACGCGGTGAGAGCAAAAGAGACAGTCAAGAAAGTCCAGGACTACATCCCATAAACTGTAGTAACAGAAGGAAAGGCAGTACAACTGGAGAGTCTACTGTGCTGGAGAGAACACGCAAGGACATGCCAAAACTGTATGTCAGTGATGTGTAAAGTGTGTTGTTGTTGGCTTTTAGGGGGTAAAATTGGAAAAGCAGGAGACAGTTGTCTGTAAAAAGGAGATAGGGAGGGAAGGAATAGGGAGGGAAGGAAATCTGCATTGCACTAGCTCATCACATACACTGCTGCTACTGTTCACTATCTGTCACTTTATTCCTAGTTACAGTATTTGTACACCTCTACCTCAATAACCTCGTACCCCTGCACATCGACTCTGTACTAGTACCCCTTGTATATAACCAAGTTATCAGTACTCGTTGTGTATCTATTATTACTTTTATTATTATGTGTTTTACTTTTCTATTATTTCTCTATAAGCATTTCACTGTTATTCCACACCTGTTGTTTACGAAGCATGTGACAAATAACATTTGATTTGATTTGAAGAGACATGGCTTACAGATCTTATAAAAATTGAAAGACAAAACACCCCTCCCCCCCACAACAACAAACATATTGTATCCCTCTCACAAGAGCAGTAGCTACATATGAAGGTATTAAAATACAGTATAATTATTTTAGGATCTCAGACGGGATCTCACCTTACTGTTGAGAGTAACAATAGTAGAATCCACAAAGTGCAATTTCGAAACTTGGTTGTGCATCATCAGTTTTCCTCTTGTTATATGTCAGGTATACAGTGGGGCAAAAAAAGTATTTAGTCAGCCACCAATTGTGCAAGTTCTCCCACTTAAAAAGAAGAGAGAGGGCTGTAATTTTCATCATATGTACACTTCAACTATGACAGACAAAATGAGAAAAAAAAAATCCAGAAAATCACATTGTAGGATTTTTAATGAATTTATTTGCAAATTATGGTGGAAAATAAGTATTTGGTCAATAACAAAAGTTTATCTCAATACTTTGTTATATACCCTTTGTTGGCAATGACAAAGGTCAAACGTTTTCTGTAAGTCTTCACAAGGTTTTCACACACTGTTGCTGGTATTTTGGCCCATTCCTCCATGCAGATCTCCTCTAGAGCAGTGATGTTTTGGGGCTGTTGCTGGGCAACACGGACGTTCAACTCCCTCCAAACATTTTCTATGTGGTTGAGATCTGGAGACTGGCTAGGCCACTCCAGGACCTTGAAATGCTTCTTACGAAGCCACTCCTTCATTGCCAGGGCGATGTGTTTGGGATCATTGTCATGCTGAAAGACCCAGCCACATTTCATCTTCAATGCCCTTGCTGATGGAAGGAGGTTTTCACTCAAAATCTCACGATACATGGCCCCATTCATTCTTTCCTTTACACGGATCAGTCGTCCTGGTCCCTTTGCAGAAAAACAGCCCCAAACCATGCTGTTTCCACCCCCATGCTTCACAGTAGGTATGGTGTTCTTTGGATGCAACTCAGCATTCTTTGTCCTCCCAACACGACGAGTTGAGTTTTTACCAAAAGGTTCTATTTTGGTTTCATCTGACCATATGACATTCTCCCAATCTTCTTCTGGATCATCCAAATGCTCTCTAGCAAACTTCAGACGGGTCTGGACATGTACTGGCTTAAGCAGGGGGACACGTTTGGCACTGCAGGATTTGAGTCCCTGGCGGCGTAGTGTGTTACTGATGGTAGGCTTTGTTAATTTGGTCCCAGCTCTCTGCAGGTCATTCACTAGGTCCCCCATGTGCTTCTGGGATTTTTGCTCACTCTTCTTGTGATCATTTTGACCTCACGGCGTGAGATCTTGCGTGGAGCCCCAGATCGAGGGAGATTATCAGTGGTTTTGTATGTCTTCCATTTCCTAATAATTGATCCCACAGTTGATTTCTTCAAACCAAGCTGCTTACCTATTGCAGATTCAGTCTTCCCAGCCTGGTGCAGGTCTACAATTTTGTTTCTGGTGTCCTTTGACAGCTCTTTGGTCTTGGCCATAGTGAAGTTTGGAGTGTGACTGTTTGAGGTTGTGGACAGGTGTCTTTTATACTGATAACAAGTTCAAACAGGTGCCTTTAATACAGGTAACGAGTGGAGGACAGAGGAGCCTCTTAAAGAAGAAGTTACAGGTCTGTGAGAGCCAGAAATCTTGCTTGTTTGTAGGTGACCAAATACTTATTTTCCACCATAATTTGCAATTAAATTCATAAAAAACATCCTACAATGTGATTTTCTGGATTTTTTTTCTCATTTTGTCTGTCATAGTTGAAGAGTACCTATGATGAAAATTACAGGCCTCTCTCATCTTTTTAAGTGGGAGAACTTGCACAATTGGTGGCTGACTAAATACTTTTTTGCCCCACTGTATTTTTGATTGGTAAATTAGTCTAGTAAGTCTAGCCTTGTAGTAATCATGTGAAAATTACAGACTGGGCACACAGGGCACGTGCCCAAAGGCCACAACCTCTAGGGCGCCCCCATTGATTTTGTTTGTCACTCTCACTCAGATATCATAGTAACATGGCATAAGTCATGGCAACATTTATAGAATTGCAGGAAATTAACTGTAAAATGCAACAACAACAAAAAATCTGTAAAGAAAATGTATTATTTTACCTTTTGTTAATAATAATAATAATAGTAATACATTTAACTTGTATAGCGCTTTTCATTACAGACAATCTCAAAGCACATAAAAAGCACATCAAACACCACATTTTAATTGAGATGGTGGAGATGGAGATTGAATGTCTCTATTTGGCTTCTGGTGAACGGATGGGAGTTGAGGCAGTTTGGAAAGGCAGTGTAGCGTCAGCGGAGGGGGGATTGATGGTACAGCCAGAGAGAAACACAGACAGTCTGACAAACAGGCCCGGAGCGCTTCATCAGTGCACCACATCTGGTTCTCCAACGATCAGTTCCTTTTTAGGACCCTCTCCTCCATAGGTACTGGTTCTCCATTGCGGAACATGTAGCACCCATCTGGGTGATGCCATGACTGCTGAAAAGCGCACAAAAAGCCAAAAGATCTTGGCAGTGGTTATTAAGAACAATCTGAGCTTCTTCTGCCATCTCTAGACACAGCATGCAGTACTTGTTGTAATTCTTCCCGACAGATGAAACAATAAAGCCGGAGCTGCACTATTTTGAATCCTAACAGCCATCTATATGGATATACTTTTTTATCCCAATTATATAACTCTGAGAATCAGGACCATGAGGACCATAAGTTGTCAATCCCCAGAGCAGTCAAACCCCCCAAAATTATACAAAAAAATAACAATGATTTCCAACATTTACAGAGCTCTCAGCCTAGGTTACCTGATGTGTTAATGGCTGGGGTGATTATTTTCTTGTTTTTCCTGTTCTCCAACTTACTGTTGAAAAGCGATATGTGACCGATCGGTAGCAAAATTTGAATTTGTGTTTTTAACATTGGATAAAAGTACAGACTCAAAGCTAGAAAATGTATATCATACACTGCAGTTGACAAACAATGGGAAAGTAATTCCACTTTGAAAGTTGAGAAACTTGTAACCTGGCTTTTGAGAAAATGTCCCTTGAATATTTTGGTACACCTACTGGAGAGCTCATCTTTGTCTACACCCATTCAGAATCGTTCACACCCTCTTAAGCCCTAGCCTCAGCTATCTCTTTAACGATTTGCATGTGAGGCCATGTACTAAACATCCAAAGATGTCAAGACTAAAAGCTGGTTTATACTACTGGGGTGTTCGTAAAAATCCATCTGGAGTGCCAGAGTGCACTTAAAGTGTGCTCTGGACATTCGTAAACTTAGAGCTTTGTCAGATTGTCTGTTCTAAAATTCAGAGCGTTTCACTCTCGGATTGTTCAGAATGCACACTGGACACTCTGGCCGAGCAGTAGGGTTGATCCGAGCTTTCTGACCCTAACAAGCACCCAAGCTAATTGGCTAACATTGGCTAGCTTGCTATTTACTTACATACATAAATGAGAGAACAGGTCACTCTGACCATTTTACTCACCATAGTAGAGCTGGTTTGGCTGTTTTTATGTTATCCAGAGCGTTGGTGACCATAACTGTGCTGCATGGCAACAATTGAATTACGCTTTTTAACCAACGTTTACTGACACCGGCCATATTCAACATTTGTAAATTTGTCAGTTATTCTGCTATGTCTATCAACAATTCTCACAGTGGCAGCATGAACATTCTATTGAAAAGGTTACTTGGATGGTGGAGCATTTTGTTTAGACATGTAGCTAGCTAGCTAAACAATTAATCATAATCCCAACTCATAACCTTACACCCTGCATACATCTGCAGGTAACTAACCAACCAGGTTCAATGTTAGCTAGCTAGCTAACATTAGGCTATAACTAGCAATGCAAATGGTCATTGATACGAATGATATTACTACACAGATCATACACGTAATGTAATGTTAGCGAGCCAGCCAGCTAACGTTAGCTGGCTAGCTAACAGTATGCATTATTTTGAAATAAACCTCTTTCTGACTAAATTAAAAATGTGTAATATCTGAAAATGTGTCTAGCTAGACAATCTTACCCATATACATGGATTGACACTTCTCCCTCTCTGTCACGGATGCCATGGTTGCCCTTAGTTTGAAGATGTTACAAATCAAATTGTATTTGTCAAATGCGCCGAATAGAACAGACCTTACTGTGAAATGCTTACCTACAAGCCCTTAACCAACAATGCAGTTGAATAAATAGAGTTAAGAAAACATTTACTAAATAAACTGTCCCCATCGTGGGGGACAACAAAAAAGGAAAGGCACCCCCATCCTACCCACCACTTGTGCTATGTCATGACTTACCTGGACCACCTATTGATATGTGCCTTTCGTTAAGTAAATCGTCCGGAACACACTAAAACTCAGACCCTGGCTACGGCCCTGCCTCTAACAAGGAAGAATATCAAGAAAATATAACAAAATTACCTAGAAAGACGCCACTTCAAATGACTTACAGTACAGTATGAAGTTTGGAACCATCTGTGCTTTGGAGAGATAGAAAATAGCATAACATAGATGTCACATCGTGACATGAGTATCTTAACAGTCTCCTTGTACCGAAATAAAACCTGATAGGCAGGTCAGGGGGTCCAATGACAAGCTGCCAGAACAAGCAGACAGCAAAACAAACCTCCGGAACCACAAAGTGCAAAAACTAATGAGAACAAGGGAGACAAGATGAAGGGGAGCGAACAATCGTAAGGTAAAGTCAGACCACCTGCTCTGCTTTAAATACATTTTAAAGAGGAAAGGAGAGACATATGTAATGTGCAGGACATGAGAGAGAAAGGGAAAAAAACAGGAAGTAATTTAAATTGTGCTTTGTTTTTTGCTGGTACAATGGAGCGGCCACAGAGGATTCGCTCATCAAACAAACCAGGCGTCGAAAAAAGAGGCATAATTGTTGTGTACACTCTGAAGGTCTTAGGCTTGTCTTTTTGAAATGGAATTACAAATGGGGAAAACATAAGCATAAAGGAATTTGAACCTCCACAGTCATTTAAAGACATTCTAATCATTGGTCTATTGTGCTGCTTGTGTAGCTTTCTAAGAGAAGCCTCCAAGGTTTCCTTAGCGGAGAGAACTAAATTGATCAAATTGTCACAAAGGTTACATTCAAATATATTGAGTATGAAAATAAAAATAGACAGGCATTTTCCACCTTAGTTTTTATAAGTAACGAAGCCAATAACAACTGTCCTTCTAAAATCTAACAGTTTTTACAGTATTTATCCCATATTCCAGGACTGTAACAAAACACAGATAGCAGTTCTACAAATGTGCACAAAATGAAACAGCTTGCCCATGCCTTCTCTCAAAATTAAATAATTACTGGGTTGCTGTGGATGGTTAGTTCAGGGGGTTGGGTCAGTGACTAGTGAAAGAGTCAACAACTTCTGAATATCCTGTCATGCCCAGTTTTTCTCTAGCCTGATGGATTGAATGCTACAGTGCTATTTATATCCCTTGACTTTTTCCACATTTTGTTGTTTTACAAAGTGGGATTAAAATGGATTTAATTGTATTTTTTTGTCAATGATCTAAACAAAATACTCTAATGTCAAATTGGAGGAAAAATTGTAACACTTGTAAAAAATGCATGAAAAATAAAACACTAATATATCTTGATTAGATACGTATTGAACCCCCTGAGTCAACATATGTTGGAATTACCTTTAGCAGTGATCACAGCTGTGAGTCATTCTGGGTCTCTAAGAGCATTCCACACCTGGATTGTGCAATGTTTGCCCATAATTATTATCAAAATTCTTCAACCTTTGTCAAATTGTTTTTTGATCATTGCTAGACAACCATTTTCAGGTCTTGCCATGGGGGGGATCCGGTTGGCCATTTTATTAGTTTAGTTGTTCAGCAGTCTTATGGCTTGGGGGTAGAAGCTGTTAAACTGCCTTTTGTTGGGGCTTGGGGCTCCGGTACTGCTCCGGTATGAGCTGTAGTCAATGAACCGCATTCTCAAATAGGTGTTCCTTTTGTCCAGCTGGGAAAAGGCAGAGTGGAGTGCGATGGAGAATGTGTCATCTGTGGATCTGTTGGGGCGGTATGCAAATTGGAGTTGGTCTAGGGTTTCTCGAATGATGGTGTTGACGTGAGTCATGACCAGCATTTCAATGCACTTCATGGCTACTTAATGGCTACTTGAGTGCTATGGGGTGGTAATCATTTCTGCAGCTTACCTTCGCTTTCTTGGGCACAGGGTCTAAGGTGGTCTGTTTGAAACATGTAGGCATTACATACTCTGCCATGGAGAGTGAAGACACTTGCCAGTTGGTCAGCGCATGCTTTGAGTAAACGTCCTTGTAATCCATCTGGCCCCGCAGGTTTGTGAATGTTGACCTGTTTAAAGGTCTTGCTCACATCGGCTACGGAGAGCATGATCACACTGTCATCCTGAACAGCTGGTAGTTCTCATGCATGCTTTAGTGTTGCTTGCCTCGAAGCAAGCATTACAGTTTTTCTCAACTGCGAAAACACTAAAACCCATTGGCTGAACAAAGTTCTCAGTTGCCTGGACTCATTTAGCTAATTATGCAGTCTGCTGTCAATACCTTAAACCATTTCACATGGTAAAACACAATTTGCAGATCTTACATAGACTTTTCAGCAAAACTCTAAACACATTCTCATTCTCAAAACACATTCTGCACTCTAATGCACATGTCATCCATACTGGTAAACACAAGTGGCAACAATGAAATACAAATAGAGAACACATGTTATTGATTGAACACAACCACTCAAAATTTATTTAACCTGTTTCAAACAATGCAACACAACCAATATAAGCCAGTTCAGAGAGCAAACAGGTTGTTGAAGGTGGGAAGGAGAAAGTCTGAGAAGAAACAATGTGAGAGGACGAGGACGAGTGCGTATGCGAGGTGGGCGACGAGGAGGAAGAGGAGGAGGAGGGCAAGGAAGAGGAAGAGGAGGACGAAGAGGAAGACAAAGAGTGGAAATATCTGATGAAATACGAACGACAGTTACAGAGCATATTCTTGTCCATGGACTGACAATGAGGAAAGCAAGACTTAGAGTGCAACCCAATTTGAGCCGATTTTCTGTGTCCATCATAGTAAGGACATTCAGAGAAGAGAACAGGTACAGTATACTACTGTATTTTTGTAATTGAAAATTTACTGTACTACACTATATGCAGCTGTTTCAATAGACATTTGTAAAGTTAATCACTGTATGTATTGTACTTCATGAATATGTTTTGTAACTGCACAACTACTTTTTGTAGAATTGCAAGGCTGCCACATGCAGGTGGAAGGACAGCTATATTCACTCGGGAGCAAGAGGCCGTTATAGTTGGCATGGTCCTTCAAGATAATGCAATACGACTCAGAGAAATCCAGGAATGAGTGATACAAGACAACACACACCTCCAGGGAATCGACAGTGTGAGCATTTCCATCGTAACAGGATGCGAATGAAACAAGTATACAGAGTACCTTTTGAGCGCAACTCACCAAGGGTGAAAGAACTGCGAACTCAGTATGTGCAAGTAAGTGTACATTCAGAAACATTTACTGTAATCCAGATTGTCTACAGTACTAACACATACTATGTGAATAGCATTACTCTTCAGTACATACAATGTATGTGAATCAGAAGCCTAATTGTGCTCTACAGTATAGCACTTCTCCTTACAACTTACAAAATCCTACATACTGTATATTGTATTTCTACACAGACAATATTTGACTTGGAATCCTTGGACAGACCCCATGAGTTCATCTTTGTCGATGAAGCAGGCTTCAATCTAACAAAGAGGAGAAGGAGAGGCCGAAACATGATTGGACAGCGGGCCATTGTTGAAGTCCCTGGTCAATGAGGTGGCAATGTCACAATCTGTGCTGCTATCAGCAACCATGGTGTTCTACATCACCATGTTACACTCGGGCCATAAAACACCCAGCACCTTCTAAGATTTATTGCCAATCTAAGAGATATTTTATTTGAGCAGCAGGTTCAAGAGCAGCAGGGTCAAGAGCTAAATGAGAATCCCATTCCCACCTATGTGATAGTGTGGGACAATGTCAGTTTCCACCGAGCTGCTCAGGTAAGGGAATGGTTTAACATCAATGGGCAGTTTATGAACTTGTACCTCCCTCCATGCTTGCCTTTCCTGAATCCGATTGAGGACTGTTTCTCCTCTTGGAGATGGAAAGTGTATGATAGACAACCCTACACCAGAGTAAATCTGCTGCAAGCCATGTATTTAGCCTGTGGTGATAGAGGTGAGGAATCATGTCAGGGCTGGATACGGCACACAAGAGGCTTCTTCCCCCCGTTGCCTCAGGAGGGACAATATTGCTTGTGATGTCGTCCCTTTTAGTATTGTATACTGTAGTACAGTGCATTGTAGGCTGTATACTGTACAAAATACAAATTGTATGGCCCTGAACATTGTGCTGTCCATTTATTAACAGTACTGACTGCTCAATAGATTTTGACTGATTGCAGGTTCATATCAACAAAGAACAAGAATTACAGTATCACAGAGATAAAGGACAAGTTTGTGAGATGCAGGGTACAGTACTGTAAAAATAGGGACCACAAGGAGAAGGAAGAACAAAAAACAAAATTGCAAAGAGCAAAGCAGAGTAGTAATTTCTGATCAATTTTGAGCTACTATGATAGAACATGTTTCCGTTCATCAAAAGACAATGACAGAAAAATATGAATCTTTTTTTTAGATTAAAAATGTACTTCTCCCTGAGAATTGTATGATTTGAACCATGTGTTTTCAATTTTTCGGTGTATTGTTTACTGACTCCTTGAGAGTGTATATCATTTTGATTTTGTTTATGATTTGAGAGCAGTGTTTGATTTTGAACACAGGTAAAACTGTTCCTCCTCTCTGAGGACCTGAGCCCTAGGACCATACCTCAGGACTACCTGGCATGATGACTCCTTGCTGTCCCCATCCACCTGGCCGTGCTGCTGCTCCAGTTTCACCTGTTCTGCTTACGGCTATGGAATCCTGACCCTTTCACCGAACGTGCTACCTGTCCAAGACCTATTATTTGACCATGCTGGTCATTTATGAACCTTCTGACCATCTTGGCCATGTTCTGTTATAATCTCCACCTGGCACAGCCAGAAGAGGACTGGCCATCCCTCATAGCCTGGTTCCTCTCTAGGTTTCTTCCTAGGTTTTAACCTTTCTAGGGATTTTTTCCTAGGCAACGTGCTTCAACACCTGCATTGCTTGCTGTTTGGGGTTTTAGGCTGAGTTTCTGTACAGCACTTTGAGATATCAGCTGATGTACGAAGGGCTACAGTGCCTTGCGAAAGTATTCGGCCCCCTTGAACTTTGCGACCTTTTGCCACATTTCAGGCTTCAAACATAAAGATATAAAATTGTATTTTTTTGTGAAGAATCAACAACAAGTGGGACACAATCATGAAGTGGAACGACATTTATTGGATATTTCAAACTTTTTTAACAAATCAAAAACTGAAAAATTGGGCGTGCAAAATTATTCAGCCCCCTTAAGTTAATACTTTGTAGCGCCACCTTTTGCTGCGATTACAGCTGTAAGTCGCTTGGGGTATGTCTCTATCAGTTTTGCACATCGAGAGACTGAAATTTTTTCCCATTCCTCCTTGCAAAACAGCTCAATCTCAGTGAGGTTGGATGGAGAGCATTTGTGAACAGCAGTTTTCAGTTCTTTCCACAGATTCTCGATTGGATTCAGGTCTGGACTTTGACTTGGCCATTCTAACACCTGGATATGTTTATTTTTGAACCATTCCATTGTAGATTTTGCTTTATGTTTTGGATCATTGTCTTGTTGGAAGACAAATCTCTGTCCCAGTCTCAGGTCTTTTGCAGACTCCATCAGGTTTTCTTCCAGAATGGTCCTGTATTTGGCTCCATCCATCTTCCCATCAATTTTAACCATCTTCCCTGTCCCTGCTGAAGAAAAGCAGGCCCAAACCATGATGCTGCCACCACCATGTTTGACAGTGGGTATGGTGTGTTCAGCTGTGTTGCTTTTACGCCAAACATAACGTTTTGCATTGTTGCCAAAAAGTTCAATTTTGGTTTCATCTGACCAGAGCACCTTCTTCCACATGTTTGGTGTGTCTCCCACGTGGCTTGTGGCAAACTTTAAACAACACTTTTTATGGATATCTTTAAGAAATGGCTTTCTTCTTGCCACTCTTCCATAAAGGCCAGATTTGTGCAATATACGACTGATTGTTGTCCTATGGACAGAGTCTCCCACCTCAGCTGTAGATCTCTGCAGTTCATCCAGAGTGATCATGGGCCTCTTGGCTGCATCTCTGATCAGTCTTCTCCTTGTATGAGCTGAAAGTTTAGAGGGACGGCCAGGTCTTGGTAGATTTGCAGTGGTCTGATACTCCTTCCATTTCAATATTATCGCTTGCACAGTGCTCCTTGGGATGTTTAAAGCTTGGGAAATCTTTTTGTATCCAAATCCGGCTTTAAACTTCTTCACAACAGTATCTCGGACCTGCCTGGTGTGTTCCTTGTTCTTCATGATGCTCTCTGCGCTTTTAACGGACCTCTGAGACTATCACAGTGCAGGTGCATTTATACGGAGACTTGATTACACATAGGTGGATTGTATTTATCATCATTAGTCATTTAGGTCAACATTGGATCATTCAGAGATCCTCACTGAACTTCTGGAGAGAGTTTGCTGCACTGAAAGTAAAAGGGGCTGAATAATTTTGCACGCCCAATTTTTCAGTTTTTGATTTGTTAAAAAAGTTTGAAATATCCAATAAATGTCGTTCCACTTCATGATTGTGTCCCACTTGTTGTTGATTCTTCACAAAAAATACAGTTTTATATCTTTATGTTTGAAGCCTAAAATGTGGCAAAAGGTCGCAAAGTTCAAGGGGGCCGAATGCTTTCGCAAGGCACTGTAAATAAATGTAATTTGATTTGATTTTAATTAATCTCCCAGTGTCTGGTGGAAAGCAGACTGAACCAGGTTTTAGGACCTTAAGGACTTTGTGCTTAGCTCCTTTCCATTTCTTATTTTATCCAATCCTTAACGATTACAAGTATACCCATAACATTATGCAGACAGCCACCACTATGCTTGTAAATATGGAGAGTGGTATTCAGGAATGTGTTGTATTGGATTTGCCACAAACATAACACTTTGTATTCAGGGCAAAACGTTAATTGCTTTGACACATTTTTTGATGTACTTCTTTACTGTAATGTCTTGTTGCAAACAGGATGCATGTTTTGGAGTATTTGTATTTTGCACAGGCTTCCTTCTTTTCACTCTGTCAATTAGATTAGTATTGTGGAGTAACTACAATGTTGTTGATCCATCCTCAGTTTTCTCTTATCATAGCCATTAAACGCTGCAACTGTTTTTAAGTCACCATTGGCCTCATTGAGAAATCCCTGAGTGAGTCCTTCCTCTCCGGCAACTGCGTTATGAAGGATGCCTATATCTTTTTGGTAACTGATTTGTAGTGATTGATACATCATCCAAAGTGTAATTAATATCCTCTCCATGCTCAAAGGGCTATTCAATGTCTTCTTTTTTTATTTTCACCCATTCTCCAATAAGCGGCCTTCTTTGCGAGCCATTGGAAATCCTCCCTGGTCTTTGTGGTTAAATAAGTGTTTGACTGAGGGACCTTACAGATCATTTTATGTGTGGATTACACTATTATTGCACACAGAGTTAACCCATGAAACATATTGTGTGACTTGCTAAGCACATTTTTACTCCTGAACTTATTTAGGCTTGCATAAATGTGGCAAAGGTTGAATAATTATTGGCCCAAGACAGTTCATCCTTTTATTTTTTAAAACATAATTACACTTTGACATTATGGGGTATTGTGTATAGGCCAGTAACAAAAACAATACCAGTTGAATCCATTTTAAATGCAGACTGAAACACAACAAAATGTGTTAAAAGTCAAGTTGTGTGAATACTTGATGAAAATGACATTCATCATAGCTAAATTACAGCGGCATATGAAAGTATTCACCCCATTGGCATTTTTCCTATTTGATTGCCTTGCAACCTGGAATTAAAATTGTTTTTTTGGGGGGGGGGTTTATCATTTGAAGATGCGAAATATTTTTTATTGTGAAACAAACAAGAAATAAGACAAAAAAAAACATAAAACTTGAGTGTACATAACTATTCACCCCCCCAAAGTCAATACTTTGTAGAGCCATCTTTTGCAGCAATTACAGCTGCAAGTGTCTTGGGGTAAGTATCTATAAGCTTGCATATCTAGCCACTGGGATATTTGCCCATTCTTCAAGGCAAAACTGCACCAGTCATTTAAAGTAGGATGGGTTCCGCTGGTGTACAGCAATATTTATGTCCACAGATTCTCAATTGGATTGAGGTCTGGGCTTTGACTAGGCCATTCCAAGACATTTAAATGTTTCCCCTTAAACCACTTGAGTGTTGCTGCTAAAGCAGTATGATCAGGATCATTGTCCTGCTGGAAGGTGAACCTCCGTCCCAGTCTCAAATCTCTGGAAAACTGAAACAGGTTTCCCTCAAGAAGAGAGAGTGAGAGAAAGATCTCTTGCAATATGATGCATGTCCATCCATGATCACAGATTTAATGGTCAGCTGCTGGACACCAGATGTCCAGGGCTCTGCCAAGTTTGAGCTCTCTCTCTCTATATCCCTATCTCTCTCAACCCCCATTGTCATGACAAAGTGTCCAATCTCCAAGGATAATTTAGCTATGATGAATGTTATTTTCATCAAGGCCTATTCAATGCATTGTTAAGCCTCAATTAGATTTGATGTTAGCATGGTCAGAATGGGTGTGGGTCAGACATAAATACAGTATAATTTGGTATTGCTAATCATATATCTGTCACGACTTCTGCCGAAGTCGATGCCTCTCCTTGTTTGGGCGGTGCTCGGCGATCAACGTCACCGGTCTTCTAGCCATCATTGATCTATGTTTCATTTTCCATTGGTTTTGTCTGGTCTTCTTACACACCTGGTTCCAATCCCATTCATTATATGTTGTGGATTTAACCCTCTGTTTCCCTCATGTCCTTGTCAGAGATTGTATTTTGTTATGATCATGTTTTATGGATTGGTGTGCGACGGGTTCTTGTACCTGCATTTCTATTTTTTATGGATTTTGGTCTTGGAGTTTGTGTTTTAAGCTATTAAAATACTCCATTATACCAAGTTTGATTCTCCTGCGCTTGACTTCCCTGCCACCTACATACACAACGTGACAATATCCATGTAAGGTTTGGATAAATTACATGAGAGTCATGACTATATGCTTTGTACGCGCAAATCATGTAGTCTCGATGCATGCTGCGTATTAGCACAACTCATTGTGGAAAACCATTAACGTAGCAGTATACTGAATGTGTATGAGCACTTCTAACAAAATATTGATTCTGTGATATTTCCAAGTCGTCTACTTTTATTGGTTCTCTCCAGGTTGAAGTCTTGCTGGCATAAAATCAGGACCTCCATCAAACAGACTATGATAGATCGCTTTTAATAGTATCTTCAATAACTGGCCTCTTTGTTCCAAATGGGTATTTCCCTTTATTGCATGAAAAATATACTTGCATTTCACAAGACATTTAGAAGGGCTTCAGAGGCCAAACCGGGCGCCTTTTTAAATTGAACTTCAGGGAAAACTTTTAAGGAATTGGCCAATGCCGATCTTTCTCCTAAGAGTAAGGAAATCCAGGTTCATTATAGGCAAAAGCAATTTTTTCTTCCAAAAGGCAGAAAATGTTACATTTCCCCCTTCCACCATTACTCAGTCAGTAGTGTGGTGCAGGGCTAATTTAAAGTAGAGACAGTATTGGGTTTTGTATGATAAATGAGCCGTGAGAGAGAGACCCACAGTGGGTAATGGGAGGAATGGGTGCAGTTAAGGAGCAGTTAGAATATAAATATCCCTCTCTTCTCAAAACCTGCAGTTGACAACAACAGCATGAGCAGGTAGAATGACGGATAATACCCTGCAGGTGTTTTTCTGTGTGAGAGCAACAAGCAAGTATACAGTATAGGACAAGGAAGTATACAGTATAGGACCTGTTTCTGACATAGTATGTTGTCACTTTGAACCTGCCTGCATTGCATTAAGAATGGATCAATGTAAATATAAAAAATAATTACATATTTTATGTGTGTCTGTAAGTATACACTACTGGTAAAAGTTTTAAAACACCTACTCATTCAAGGGTTTTTCTTTTTTTGGTGCTATTTTCTATATTGTAGAGTAATAATGAAGGCATCAAAGCTATGAAATAACACATGGCATCATGGAGCTACCAAAAATTGTTGATTTTTCAAATAGCCACACTTTGCCATTATGACCGCTTTGCACACTCTTGGCATTCTCGCAACCAGCTTCATGTGGTAGTCAACTGGAATGCATTTAAATTAACTGGTGTGCCTTTTTAAAAGTACATTTGTGGAATTTCTTTCCTTCTTAATGTGTTTGAGCCAATCAGTTGTGTTGTGACAAGGTGGGGGGGGGGGTGTATACGGAATATAGCCCTGTTAAGTTCATTAGCCTCAGAAATTGCAGCCCAAATAAATGCTTCACGGAGTTCAAGTAACAGACACATCTCGACATCAACTGTTCAGAGGACACTGCGGGAATCAGGCCTTCAGGGTCGAATTGTTGCAAAGAAACCACTACTAAATGACATCAATAAGAAGCAGAGACTTTCTTGGGCCAAGAAACATGAGCAATGGACATTAGACTGAGTGCTGCATCAGATGACCTGGACTCCACAATCCCCCGACCTCAACCAAATTGAGATGGTGATCAGCATATGTAGGAAGTCCTTCAAGACCGTTGGTAAAGCATTCCAGGTGAAGCCGGTTGAGGGAATGCCAAGAGTGTTCAAAGCTGTCGTCAAGGCAAAGGGTGGCTATTTGAAGAATCTCAAATATAAATATATTTAGATTTGTTTAATACTTTTTTAGTTACTACATGATTCCATGTGTTCTTTCATAGTTTTGATGTCTTCACTATTATTCTACAGTGTAGAAAATAGTGAAAATAAAGAAAAATCCTTGAATGAGTAGGTGTTCTACAACTTTTGACCGGTAGTGTATGTGCTGAACAGCATAATGACATAAAGTATTATTTTAAGTATATAAATGTCAATAAGTGAATACACATAAACATGTTATCTGTCTAGTTACACTGTAATAACACTAGTAACGTTGGAATAGTTTCGTAGGGGCTACGCGACTAACCCATTGTTTTTACTAAACATCATGCAGCACATAGCCAGAATGTGATGGGTGGTCTGCTCTGATTCATTCCCATATAAACCTCATTCCTTATAAGAGGAAACAACAAACTGTTTACTTTTTGGAAATAAAACTCCATATTGATTGTTCATATCAAAATTCCTACCCTACTGAGATAAGTGTGTTTCCTAAATTGCTTTCTTTACCCATGGGTTAAATTCACAGAGAGAGTGTTTTCCGTGCAATCTCTTTCTGGACATAATCTCTCCGGTGGTAAAGTGGTTGGTCGCAGTAGGGGTTGCCATGTACAGTCGAGTAAATCAAGTCCAGACAGTTTTCAGTTGGCCCTGAAAAACACAGGCAATAATTGTGTCATGATCTCTCACCCGAGGCCTTTTATAAGGAAAACTCTGGTATAACAACAACACTGACATTTTTTTTGGTTTTATTTAGCAAATACATCAATGACAAAGCATGGCTGAAATAAATAGCCAAACTATGAATCTTCCCTTTTACAGTAGAACAGTAAAGTGATTTGCTATTGCTTTACTCAGATGATAGAATCCACATCAACCAGTAGTGAACAGGGTTTCTTTGAATCCTTGGTAACCATAAATCGTTGAAAACTACACGGACAGTGATTAAATACTGACATAGGTTTGGACTAAACAGGGTATAAGAGCCTTCAGAACCATGTTTGATCATGAAGCGTCTGGTCATGTGGTCATGAAGCGTCTGTATGGACAAGATTTATAGGAATACTTGGTAACAATCTACTGCTGGTGAAGAAAGTGTTATTACTGTAGTCCAGATGCTGGAGTAAATTGCTGGAAAGAACAAATTGTGGAAAGAACTTAAGTCAAACCACTAGATGTTACAGTTGTGTCAGAAAAACACTCATAAAGAGGTGAAAGGGTGAACTTTTTAACCCCATAAAATCTGAAAAGGCCTAATAAATTAGAACTTAGGCCTACATCGTGTACACAGAATGGCGCCGGAGGAGATGGCAGCCGTTTAACGGGCTGCTAACCAATTGTGCTATTGTGTGTGTTTTTTCGCATTATTTGTAAATTATTTTGTACTTATTTTGCCTGCTGTCGCTTATGACCGAAAATAGGTTCTGGATATAAGAACAGCGATTACTCACCTCATACAGGATAAAGATTTTTTCTTTAGCGAGTAAGACGCAAAGGATTGACATCAGAGAAGGCCAAAATCCATGTCATTCGCAAGAAGAAGAGACAGAGCTATAGGGGATGTAGGTCAGCGTGCCTTGTAAGAATCCGACGGCGAGTGAGTAACACGCCTCTACCGTCTATACTATTAGCCAACGTGCAATCATTGGATAATAAACTGGATGAGCTCCGATCAAGACTATCGTACCAACGGGACATTAAAAACTGTAATACTCGTGGCTGAACGACGACATGGATAACATACAGCTGGCAGGGTTATCCATGGATCGGCAAGATAGAACAGCTGCCTCCAGTGAAACAAGGAGTGGTGGTCTGTGTCTATTTGTCAATAACAGCTGGTGCACTAAATCTAATATTTAGCAAGTCTCAAGGTTTTGCTCGCCTGACGTAGAGTAGATCATGATAAGCTGTAGACCACACGATTTACCTAGACATTTTTCATCTATATTTTTTGTAGCTGTCTATATACCACCACAAGCCAATGCTGGCACTAAGACCTGCACTCAATGAGCTGTATAAAGCCATAAGCAAACAAGAAAATGCCAATCCAAAGGCGGCGCTTCTAGTGGCCAGGGACTTTAATGCATGGAAACGTAAATCAGTTTAACCTAATTTCTAACAGCATCTTACATGTGCAACCAGAGGGAAAAAACTCTCGACCACCTTTACTCCACACACAGAGATGCATACAAAGCTCTCGCTCGTTCTTCATTTGGCAAATCTGACCATAACTCTATCCTCTTGATTACTGCTTACAAGCAAAAACTAAAGCAAAAAATACCAGTGACTCACTCAATATGGAAGTGGTCAGATGACGCAAATGCTAAGCTAAAGGACTGTTTTGAAACACATACTGGAACACTTTCTGGGATTCTTCCAATGGCATTGAGGAATGCACCACATCAGTCTCTGGCTTCATCAATAAGTGCATCAACGACGTCATCCCCACAGTGACCGTACGTATACACCCAAACCAAAAAGCCATGAATTACAGGCGCCATCCGCTCTGAGCTAAAGGGTAGAGTGGACGCTTTCAAGGAGCAGTACTCTAACCTGGACGCTTAAAAGAAATCCCTCTATGCCATCCGATGAACCTTAAAAATGTCAAAGCATCAACACAGGACTAAGATTAAATCCTACTACACCAGCTCCAATGTTCATCGGATGTGGCAGAGCTTGCCAACTATTTCAGACTACAAATGGAATCACAGCCGTGAGCTGCCCAGTGACACGAGCACACCAGATGAGCTAAATGACTTCTACGCACGCTTCGAGGCAAGCAGCATTGAAGCATGTATGAGAGCACAAGCTGTTCAGGACGGCTGTGTGATCATGCTCTCCGTAGCCGATGTGAGTAAGATCTTTAAATAGGTCAACATTCACAAGGCCGCAGTGCTAAACGGATTACCAGGATGTGTACTTACCAGGATGTGTACCCATTGACCGATTCGGTAATACCAACATGTTTCAAGCAGACCACCATAGTCCCTGTACCCAAGAACACCAAGGTAAGCAACGCGTAGCAATCACGTCTGTAGTCATGAAGTGCTTTGAAAGGCTGGTCATGGCTCACATCAACACTATTATTGCAGAAACCCTACACCCACTCCAATTTGCATACCGCCAGAACACTCCACACTGCCCTTTCCCAACTGGACAAAAGAAGCACCTACGTGAAAATGCTATTCATTGACTACAGCTCATCGTTCAACACCATAGTGCCATCAAAGCTCATCACTAAGCTAAGGACCCTGGGACTAAACAAATCCCTCTGCAACTGGATCCTGGACTTCCTGACAGGCCGCCCCCAGGTGGTAAGGGTAGGTAACAACACATCTTCCTCGTTGATCCTCAACACGGAGGCCCCTCAGGGGTGTGTGCTCAGTCCCCTTCTGTACTCCCTGTTTACCCATTACTTCATGGCCAAACACGACTCCAACACCATCAATAAGTATCTCACTGGTCACCCCCAAAGCTAATTCCTACTATGGGTGCCTTTCCTTCCAGTTCTCTGCTGATAATGACTGGAACGAACTGCAAAAATCACTGAAGCTGGAGACTCATATCTCCCTCACTAACTTTAAGCACCAGCTGTCAGAACAACTCACAGATCACTGCCCCTGTACATAGCCCATCTGTAAATAGCCCATCCAACTACCTCATCCCCCATACTGTTATTTATTTGATTTATTTTGCTCTTTTGCACTCCAGTATCTCAACTTGCACACTCATCTTCTGCAAATCTATCACTCCAGTGTTTAATTGCTATATTGTAATTATTTCGCCACTATGGCCTATTTATTGCCTTACCTCACTTATCCTACCTCATTTGCACACACGGTATATAGACCTCATCTATTGTATTATTGACTGCATGTTTGTTTATTCCATGTGTAACTGTGTTGTTGTTTGTGTCACACTGCTTTGCGTTTATCTTGGTCAGGTCACAGGTGTATATTAGAACTTGTTCTCAACTGGCCTACCTGGTTAAATAAAGGTGAAATAAAAAAATATACAAAAATAATGACAAATAAAATTGGATTTCATTTATTCATAACCTAGTTTTCAGATTTGTTTCAGTTTTAACTCTCAAAAGTACACTTATTTTTTTTTTATAGATAAACAACTACATTGGATGTTCTAAGTCCGTGTTCTAAGTCACATAATATATATATATATATATATATATATATATATATATATATATATATATATACATATATATTTTATAGTTGAGGTCTGATTTTTTTGTTGGAATTGTTATGTAATTCCTCTTACATTGGGCACCTAGCGAGACAGGACTGTGTTTGTTTAGCCTAGCAATGTTTCTGTAGGCTACGGTGGTGGCAGAGTTTACAAAACAAATCCCCACACAATTTAAACCAACAATAGTCATGATATGATTCTACCAGGTAGGTATAGGCCTACTTTGTAGTTAACATGTAATTGAGAATGTTTTGGGGAAAGGCTTTCCATCCAGGCTCCAAAAAAGACAGATGCAGTATCATTAGTACACTATCACTAACTGACACACATGCATGATGTTGCTTCTTTAGAAAACTCTAGATTAATTATTTTCATGTCATATGACTTGTGCAAACTAATGAATTCTAATTAGTTGAATAGGCCTACATTTAGGAAATTAATTTTCTAAACAAACTAGGCTACATATATTGCAAATGAGTCCCTGATATGATTTATTATATGATTTGATATATTCAATAAGCGTATTATTAGGCAACATATGCAGCCAAAAGATCAAGGAGTTGAGTAGGCCTGTACATCTGTCACTGAGTTTCTCAGTTTTCTACCTCAACTGCATTGTCCTCCATTCCTTTGGTTGAAGTTGAACTGTCTGTGCGCCAAGGATCACGTTCTTGATCCTATCATCCCTATTTGACTGGCTCATTTAGCAGCCTCTCCCTCGCAATCGTTGCTCACTTTTACTACTTTAACACTCATCACACCTGTTTAAAGTTTTGCTGCACCCATCTTGAGAGTTCTCAGCACCAGCTTTTCATGTTTTAACCGGTAAGGGAATAGGGAATGTAGGCCCATCATGGTAGGGTAGCCTTCCCTACTACAACGGCCCAATAGAAAAAACTGATAGATTATGTCAACAGAGAAAAGGGTATAGCCTAGGCTACTACAAAAAAAACATTGAAGAGGCCCATGGGTCACCCAAAAATGCTTAAGCCCATCTGGCTTTAGTGTTTCAATAATGTAATTCCCTCTTTGGTTGTGACCTAAATCTAAATGCCTGTTTACAATCAAGTGATTCTAAAACTGTGGGACTGACTCCGACTTGGGTCCAGTTGATGGAAACAATGTTTTATTTCTACATTAGCCATGAGACATCACAATAAATAATATGATGGTATTTCAGTTGGTTATTAAAATATAGGAAACTTACATTAAAAAGGTAGAGGTGCTTACAAGTAAACAGAATAAAAACGCATGAAATCATGTCCGAATTGTTTGCAAACATTTATATCAAAGCCCAATACTACCTTAATTTATCTAAGTAGGAATTACATTGGAATGCACTTCACTAAAGGATGTGTTTACAAATTGGACATGGAATAAGAGATATGCACATCTTCAATGACTTCTCTTACCCTTTCAAAAGCATAAAAATACTATTTCCTATCAGGGTTCTTTGACGTCCAACATTTTACAAAGTCATTGGAGAGAGAATGAAAAGTGTATGTTTCCCACATCCATGACCTGCCCTATATTTCTAATATGGAAACTCCTGACGTGGACAATAGACACATGCATCAAGGACCTAGCGGCCGTATGAAAATATATTAGTAATGATATTTGTAATGTGACGCTTTTGGGACTGATGTTTCTCTTCACCTGGAAGTGTTCTGAGGAAAGAAATGATAAACAGCGACTCCTAAGGATAATTTGACCACAGAGAAAACCGTGCCATTTATTTTCTTACTGCTTCACGCTATAAATGTGACTGTATTTCCCTGAGAAAAAAAGTTTTGCTGCAGCTAGAGACACCTTGGTGGATACTGTGCTGGATAAATCCCTTGTGGAAAAACACATGAATTTCATGTGATGTCTCATGTGAAATACAATAAATGTGACGTCATGTGAATGCAACATTTCAACATCTGATGTCATGAATTAGTGTAAAATATTGTACTGTGACTACACTTGGGATTTGAACATATAATCTCTCAGCCGGTAGCAACTTGAAATTTCCTGCTACATGTCCTTCTACAGCACCAGGGGCCTCATTTATAAAACTGCGCGGAGGATTCACTACAAAAGGTAGCATACGGACTAAACACAGAAAGTGCTTACGCACAAAAATATAAAAAATTAAATATTTATAACACAGTGTGCACGCACGTCCCACACCAGTTTCCCTTTATAAATCACGATCAACTTGAAATTTGGCGCACGTGAGCGAGCGTCTTGTCCCACCCTTTTAACGCCCATAGTTGCCTATAGATAGTCAGTGAAATGCCCCTAATTAATATTCATCCATACTGACTGCATGATGGCAAATCCCAACAGAAAGGCTAAAAAAAGACATTTCACCCAGTGTGAAATGGAAGTTCCTGTAGGGGAGGTTGAAGCTACAAAAAAATACAGTGTTTGGTGGACAGAGTGTTGGCATTGCAAATGCCAAAAAGGCGTTAGAGTGGCAGCATGTGGCGGATGCTGTGAATGCTGCTGGCTCAGAACTTCGAACCCTCTCAGAAATAAAAGAAATGGTCTGACCAAAAAGTGGAGGTCAAAAGGTGCATAGCCTTACACAGACAAAGTGTTTGTGCCACAGCGGGGAAAAGTGGACACTGGGGCTCAACCCCCTTGATGAGCAACTTAGTGGTATTATAGGGGAATCCCTCCTGACTGGAATAGTGACAGAGGTGGATGGGGACACGGACATGCAAGACGCACCAGATTATGCAGGTATGTAATTCCCTCGTTTGAAAAGAGTAAACCAAATGCATTCAAGTTGTGTTTAAACATTTATTTACACAAACAATTGTGTCATTGTCTATTGTTTTTAGTCACTGCGTGTTCCAGCGGAGTCGGAGGTGCTGCATCTGAGCAGGAGCTGAGTGCGCCCAGCCCCAGCGTCTCCACTGCAACTCGTGCCTCACAACCCTCCCAGCGGCCGTGTCCTTACAGATGCAGTCCTCCAAACGCAGAGAGACACCATTGACACTATTAACGAGGTCGCCTTTGAGTTGAAGTGGGACAGGCATGGCTTGGTTTTGTGGGTGCTTCTCTGTAAAGCTGGGCCCTCTACAGCACAGAGATCAAAGAGAACAGTAATCAAAACCGGCTCATAAGCCACCCACTCATCATTGGTCAGTAAATCTTTCTGGTCTTAGAAAATTTGCTCTCTCATAATTCATCCATTCGCCAAATCTTCCAACAGAGCCAAAGCAGCCATTGTGTGTCATTACACATTGTAATTGCATGTATTTTTATACCCACCCATTTGATTGTCAAGGCTACCCAATTGCGTAACACATTCAATGTGCGGTAATTACCATTATTGTAACTGACAAAGACAGCGCCATTATCACATTGACAGTTCTGTGCAACGAACATGTGATAACAATACATGAAACTGCGCATTTGTATCTGCCCGACTGAGGCATCGAAAGCGGCATCAGTTTAAACATAATTTGTCCTACTGTTCACCTTATTATTGATGGGAATACATTTCATAACATGCAAGGATTGTTTAATAATTACAGATCCAATTAATGATTAATATGATTCCTGATTGAACTGGACAACATATTTGAGGGGTTCTTTTGCAAAAACAGATATCTCTGTTGGTATGTATTTATCCTAAATCATGTTTTTGTGTGTTTTTTTGTGTGCACTCCAGGGAACTCTTCATACAGTATATAATACGTGAGAGGTAATATTTACATTTATTTTACACAATAGTATCAATTTCAAAGCGTTTCTCGAGTCTCATCTTTCTGCCATCGGAGTCACAGTTTCTCATTTCTCCAGTTTATGTGGGTAAGTATGGGTCAAAGTGTCCGTGGAGGACCGCACATTCTTCTGTCAAGTTTGTGAAAGTGGCGTACCCCTTCTTTTTTGCCCACACAACATTTATAAATGAGGCTGTGAGGGTCTGTGAGCATAGAAGAAATATAGCTACAGACTTTTTGCCAATAATACATTCCTGTAATTTGCTAAAAGCACCTCCGTCGACACGGTCTGTTCTGTTTCACTAATGAGCTGTATTGTAAATAGGTTGTTGTGAATTTTCCGGTAATTTAACAGCAACTTGTAGCCAGAAGTTGCTGCAAATATGTCATTTCTTAAAACTTCTTCAGAATAGGGGGCAGTATTTTCACGTCCTGATGAAAAGCGTGGCCCAGAAGCTAGGATATGAATATAATTGGTAGATTTGGATAGAAAACACTCTGAAATTTCTAGAACTGTTAGAATAATGTCTGTTAGTAAAACAGAACTGCTTTGGCAGGTGAAACCCCGAACGCAATCCATCCAGATAATATTTTTTTTGAGGTCATTGTGTTTTCCATTGTGTTTCAATGGGAAACCTGATTTATTATGGCCCAGATTGCAGTTCCTATGGCTTCCACTAGATGTCAACAGTCTTTAGAAATTGGTTGATGTTTATCTTTTGAGAAATTAAGAAGTAGTGCTGTTCTTTGTACGTGTCACTCTGAAGGTCTCTAGCATTTTGGTGCGCGTGAACAGGAGCTCGCTCCGTGTTATTTTTCTTCTCTTATCGATTATTTACATTTCAGGATACCTGAGGTTGGATTAAGAATATTGTTTGAAGTGTTTGGACCAAGTTTACAGGTAACTTATTAGATACTTTGTAGTCATTTTGGGCGAGTTGGAACCGGTGTATTTCTGAATCAAATGCACCAAATAAATTGACATTTTTGGGATATAAAGAAGGAATTTATCGAACAAAACGACCATTCATTGTGTCACTGAGACATTTGGGATTGGAAAAAAAAAATCTTCAAAGGTAAGGCATTTATTATATCGTTATTTCTGACTTTTGTGTCGCACCTGCCTGGTTGAAAAATTATTTTCATATGTTTGTATGCGGGGAGCTGTCCTCAGCTTTCACCGTAAAGCCGTTTTGAAATCTGACACAGTGGCTGGATTAACAAGAAGTTAAACTTTATTTTGATGTATCACACTTATATTTTTGTGAATATTGAATATTGGTATTTCTGTAGTTTGAATTTGGCGTTCTGCAATTTCACCAGATGTTGTCAAATATATCCTGCTTACAGGATTGGCGCTTTAAGGGATCCCTATTATCTGGAAACCATTTGTCGGTAAGTTATTATAAAATTCACAGGAACTTACTGGCAAAATGTTGCCAGTGTCCATCAGGAAATTTGCTGCCACTAGCAATACATGCCAGTAGCCTACTGGGCCTTCACTGACTCTTCTGTTGATAACATTACTGTCAAAGTGGCAGCCCATTCAGCTATCCGTTGAAAATTTCTGCATTTTGAAAGTTACATATCTTGAAACTTAATTGCTGACAAGCAAAACAGTGCCTTCAAAAAGTATTCACACCCCTTGACATTTTCCACAGTGTGTTGTTTTACAGCCTGCATTTAAAATAGATTAAACAGCTTGGAAAATTGCAGAAAATTATGTAATGGCTTTAGAAGATTCTGATAGGCTAATTGACATAATTTCAGTCAATTGGAGGTGTACCTGTGGATGTATTTCAAGGCCTACCCTCAAACTCAGTGCATTTTTCCTTGACATCATGGGAAAATCTAAAGAAATCTGCCGAGACCTCCGCAAAAAATTGTTTAAAAAAAGTCTTGTTCATCCTTGGGAGCAATTTCCAAACGCTTGATGGTACCACATTCAGTCCTATTTCGACATAACTTGAAAGGCCACTTAGCAAGGAAGAACCCACTGCTCCAAAACCGCTATAAAAAAGCCAGACTATGGTTTGCAACTGCACATGGGGACTAAGATTGTACTTATTGGAGAAATGTCCTCTGGTCTGATGAAACAAAAATAGAACTGTTTGGCCATAATGACCATTGTTTAGAGGACAAAGGGGGATGCTTGCAAGCCGAAGAACACCATACCAACCGTGAAGCACGGGGGTGGCAGCATCATGTTGTGGGGGTGCTTTGCTGCAGGAGGGACTTGTACACTTCACAAAATAGATGGCATCATGATGGAGGAAAATTCTGTGGATATATTGAAGCTACATCTCAAGAAGTCGGCCAGGAAGTTAAAGCTTGGTCGCAAATGGGTCTTCCAAATGGACAATGACCCCAAGCATACTTCCAAAGTTGTGGCAAAATGGCTTAAGGACAACAAAGTCAAGGTATTGAAGTGGCCATCACAAAGTCCTGACCTCAATCCCATAGAAAATTTGTGGGCAGAACTGAAAAAGTGTGTGCGAGCAAGGCCTACAAACATGACTCAGTTACACCAGCTCTGTCAGGAGAAATGGGTAAAAATTCAGCCAGATGAGCCAGATGAAATGATAACATGTGTAAGTGTCTAACATGAAAACCTTCTATGGCCTGTAGGGTTAGTGTTCTAAAATGCCACCCTATATTCCCTATGTGATGTAGTACTTTTGACCGGTCAAAATAACTACACTACATAGGGAATAGAGTGCCATTTGGAACACAAACCCTATAGGCCATAGAAGGTTTTCATGTTAGACACTTAAACATGTTTTAATTTAATTTTGCTCCAGCTTCAAGCCAAGCTGTAAGCCATAGTAGTGGCTTAGATTTTCTTATTTGACAGTTGTTGTTCCTTGATAGAGCTCAACAAGGTGGCCACTCATAAAATTTACCAGAACTTAATTTTTTTTCATCTGAATATTCGGTCAAAGCTTACAGACCACAATACAATCTCATCTCAATAATTGTCAGTGAGAGGGGAGGGAAAGGAGTGTTGTATCTTTCTGGTGTGTGAAGATAACTCCATGGTATGTTTCCCCAGCATCATGTATCTCTGTCTACCGCTGGGGTGGATGATGAAGTATCTTACTATCACTAATAACCTAATTACAAGGAGGTAGCACTGGAGAATTCGCAACTCAGTTAAAATGTACTTTTTAATTTAATTTGCAGATGTAATTTCTGATATTTAAATCCAATTCACACAGGAGGGCCCATATTTAATTTTGGAATTTTACTGAAATGAAGCAAAAACTGTTGGATTTAAAAAGTCCTTACAACACCATTGAATTGTGACATTTCCAGCTCTTCAGGAAAATTAAGCCGTTAAATACAGCGAAGGAACTGCAAGAGTAGGGACAAATTAAATAGTAAGAAAGTGGGAGAAACAATTTAAAAACAAAAGATGTTTCCCTTTTAATACTGTGATTTATTTAAGGAGTTTTGAAATTGATAACCCATCTGCAGTAAAGTATATACATGAATTCAACATATTTGTGTACCTTTCTCTGACATTGTGTAACATTGGATTTGGGTCAGATAATACATCAGAGCTGTTGGGACAAGCCAATTCTAAACCACACCCTCAGATTGAACCACTGTTATTGTAGTTTGGGGTTTCTATATTCGTTTTTATTTCTATTAGTTTTATTTGAAATTCAGTTTAGTTTCAGTTATATAGTTAAAGTTTTATAAAAACATTTTGTCATATACTTTCAGTTTATTGTTCGAGGACAGAAGGTAGCCCATTTGTGGGAGGTTAGGAGCCATTTACACTACCTTCTGAATGTACAGTCGTGGCCAAAAGTTTTGAGAATGATACAAATATTAATTTCCACAAAGTTAGCTGCTTCAGTGTCTTTAGATATTTTTGTCAGATGTTACTATGGAATACTGAAGTATAATTACAAGCATTTCATAAGTGTCAAAGGCTTTTATTGACATTTACATGAAGTTGATGCAAAGAGTCAATATTTGCAGTTTTGACCCTTCTTTTTCAAGACCTCTGCAATCCGTCCCGGCATGCTGTCAATTAACTTCTGGGCCACATCCCGACTGATGGCAGCCCATTCTTGCATAATCAATGCTTGGAGTTTGTCAGAATTTGTGGGGTTTTGTTTGTCCACCCGCCTCTTGAGGATTGACCACAAGTTCTCAATGGGATTAAGGTCTGGGGAGTTTCCTGGCCATGGACCCAAAATATCGATATTTTGTTCCCCGAGCTACTTAGTTATCACTTTTGCCCAATGGCAAGGTGCTCCATCATGCTGGAAAAGGCATTGTTCATCACCAAACTGTTCCTGGATGGTTGGGAGAAGTTGCTCTCGGAGGATGTGTTGTTACCATTCTTTATACATGGCTGTGTTCTTAGGCAAAATTGTGAGTGAGTCCACTCCCTTGGCTGAGAAGCAACCCCACACATGAATGGTCTCAGGATGCTTTACTGTTGGTATGACACAGGACGGATGGTAGCGCTCACCTTTTCTTCTCTGGACAAGCTTTTTTCCGGAGGCCCCAAACAATCGGAAAGGGGAGAATATGACTTTACTCCAGTCCTCAGCAGTCCAATCCCTGCACCTTTTGCAGAATATCTGTCTGTTTTTCCTGGAGAGAAGTTGTTTCTTTGCTGCCCTTCTTGACACCAGGGCATCCTCCAAAAGTCTTCACCTCACTGTGCGTGCAGATGCACTCACACCTGCCTGCTGCCATTCCTGAGCAAGCTCTGTACTGGTGGTGCCCCAATCCCGCAGCTGAATTAACTTTAGGAGACCTGGATCTTGCTGGACTTTCTTGGGCGCCCTGAAGCCTTCTTCACAGCTATTGAACCGCTCTGCTTGAAGTTCTTGGTGATCCGATAAATGGTTGATTTAGGTGAAATCTTACTGGCAGCAATATCCTTGCCTGTGAAGCCCTTTCGGTGCAAAGCAATGATGACGGCACGTGTTTCCTTGCAGGTAACCATGGCTAACAGAAGAAGAACAATGATTCTAACCCCCACCCTCCTTTTGAAGCTTCCAGTCTGTTATTCGAACTCAATCAGCATGACAGAGTGATCTCCAGCCTTGTTCTCGTCAACACTCACACTGTGTTAATGAGAGAATCACTAACATGATGTCAGCTGGTCTTCAGCTGGTCTTTTCATGGCTGGGCTGAAATGCAGTGGAAATGTTTTTTGGGGATTCAGTTCATTTGCATGGCAATGAGGGACTTTGCAATTAATTGCAATTCATCTAATTACTCTTCATAACATTCTGGAGTATATGCAAATTCCCATCATACAAACTGAGGGAGCAGACTTTGTAAAAATTAATATTTGTGTCATTCTCAAAACTTTTGGCCACTTTTCCAAATGTTGTTGTGTTGCAGCCTGAATTAAAAATGGATAAAAAAAAAAAATCTCAGCCATCTACACACAATGCCCATAATGACATAGTGAAAAAATGTTTTTAGAATTGTTTGCAAATATGTTGAATGTTAAATACAGAAATATCTTGTTTACATATGAATTATCACCCCTTAGAATCACCGTTGGCAGCAATTACAGCTGTGAGTCTGTCTGAGTAAGTCCCTAAGAGCTTTGCACACCTGAATTGTACAATATTTGCACATTATTCTTTTTTAAATTCTCCAAGCTCTGTCAAGTTGGTTGTTGATCATTGCTAGACAGCCATTTTCAAGTCTTGCCATAGATTTTCTAGCCAATTTAAGTCAAAACTTTAACTAGGCCACTCAAGAAGATTCAATGTTGTCTTGGTAACAACTAAAGTGTATATTTGACCTTGTTTTTGAGGTTAATGTCCTGCTGAAAGGTGAATTTGCACTGTCTGTTGGATAGCAGACTGAACCAGGTTTTCCTCTAGGATTTTGCCTGTGAGTAAGCTCTATTCTATTTCTTTGAAAAGCACACCCATAACATGATGCACTCACCACCATGCTTGAAAATTTGATGAGTGGTACTCAGTGATGTGTTGTGTTGGATTTGCCCCAAACATAACACTTTGTATTTAGGACATAAAGTTAATTTCTTTGCCACATTCTTTTGCAATTTTACTTCAGCGCCTTATTGCAAACAGGATGCATGTTTTGGAGAGAAAAAATCTGTACAGGCTTCCTTATTTTCACTTAGTCATTTAGGTTACTATTGTGGAGTAACTACAATGTTAATGATACATCTTCAGTTTTCTCCTATCACAGCCAATGAACTCTGTAACTGTTTTAAAGTCACCATTGGCCTCACGTTGAAATCCATGAGCGGTTTCCTTCCTCTCAGGCAATTGAGTGAGGAAAGATACCTGTTTCTTTGTAGTGACTGGGTGTAGTTATATGCCATCCAAAGTGTAATTCACCATGCTCAAAGGGATATTCAATATAATTGTTTTACCCATCAACCAATAGGTGCCGATTTTGTGAGGAATTGGAAAACCTCCCTGATCTTTGTGGTTGAATTTGTGTTTGAAATTCATGCCTCAATAGAGGGACCTTACTGTGTGTGTCGTACAGAGAAGAGGTACTCATTCAAAAATAATGTTAAACACTATTATTGCATACAGAGTGAGTCCACGCAACGTATCATGTGACTTGTTAAAGCTCATTTTTACTCTTGAATCTATTTAGGCTTAAATTCAGGCTGTACCACAACAAAATGTAGAATAAGCCGAGGGGTGTGAATACTTTCTGAAGACAATGTACTGTATGTGTTTTATAGTTTTCGTGCTTTTGGAGATGTCACTTCTTGCCATTGTGGGGCAGTAATGCATAAGGTGATGGGTTTACTTTTGAAACTTAAGTATATTTAAAACCAAATACTTTAGACTTTTACTCAAGTAGTATTTTACTGGTTGACTTTCACTTCTACTGTTAACATTTCCTATTTAGGTATCTTTACATTTACTCAAGTATGACAATTGAGTACTTTTCCCACCACTTTAAAGGAAGACTAGATGCTAGATGCTAGATGACTTGATGCACAATGTAAACAGTTGTAGTGGGCCAATTTCCGGGACAACCAGGAGCATTGAAGCCAGAGGCTACATTTCTCCGCTGTTTGGTCCCGTAAATACCGTGTTGTAGTAGCGTGAAGCGCACCTGTGCACATACACAGATTATCTGTGTGACTGTGAGAGCAAATTATTGCATCATGTTCATCTGAATGGGCACGTTCGTGTTGATTACTGTTATCGAGTCTGTGACAATCGTTGGTCACTGCCTTTCAAAGTGTGTTGCATTCGGGGGATAAACATTTTCAGGATTGCGACCTACATGTCAACTGCATGAACTTTACAAAAATCATGTTATCAAAGGTCATGAAGTTTTGACTGCAAGTCAGTTGCTCGTCACCAACTTCATCCTGCAGCCATCACCTGCATTGTGGTGGGCTCTATTTACCATGGTAAGGTGACTGGTGACATGGACGAGTACAAACAGACCAGCTATTACCTCTGTAAATCAATTAAAGAGGCAAAAATACATTTGTGGGACAAAGTGGAGTCACACATCAATGACTCAGACATGAGACATGTGGCAGGAACTTCAGATAATCACAGATTATAAAGGGAAAACCAGCAAATTCACGGACCAAAGATTTGAGCACGAACGCTGCTCCTTCATGGAACTCCCTGTCAGCTAAGTTTTTGTCCGTGCACGCCTGCCTGTGCATGCTCTCTCACCATTAGAAAGCTGGCAGGGAAACTCGTTTAACCCTGTGTGATGTTCCGGTCTGTGGGACCAATTTTCTATGTTTACTAAAATAAAATTATTTTAAAAATTCAACCTGAGACTCATTGCGTTTGGCTCATTTTCTGTAATGTACATGTAAACATGTAAAATAACACATTATCATTGAGGGCACACTGTGCACCCCCCTACACATTTATATAACAAATGTGGTGTCCGGGTCCACTGAACCCGAGCGTAATAAAAGTGTGGACTTTTCGTCCGACATTCGGCGCAACCTGAACGCGCTTTTGGATTTGTTTACCAAACGCCCTAACAAAATAAGATATTTGGAGATAACTGATTGACATTATCAAAAAAAATGATGGAACTGGGATTACTGGGAGTGCATTCTGATGAAGATCATCAAGGTAAGTGAATATTTAAAATGCTGTATCTGAGTAATGTTGACTACCCAATATGGTTTGTCCTCTGACAAATCAACTGTAAATGTCGGTGTTCCTCAAGGTTCCATTTTAGGACCACTATTGTTTTCACTATATATTTTACCTCTTGGGGATGTCATTCGAAAACATAATGTTAACTTTCACTGCTATGCGGATGACACACAGCTGTACATTTCAATGGAACATGGTGAAGCCCCAAAATTGCCCTCGCTGGAAGCCTGTGTTTCAGACATAAGGAAGTGGATGGCTGTAAACTTTCTACTTTTAAACTCGGACAAAACAAAAAAGCTTGTTCTAGGTCCCAAGAAACAAAGAGATCTTCTGTTGAATCTGACAATTCATCTTAATGATTGTACAGTCGTCTCAAATAAAACTGTGAAGGACCTCTGCATTACTCTGGACCCTGATCACTCTTTTGACGAACATATCAAGACCATTTCAAGGACAGCTTTTTTCCATCTACGTAACATAGCAAAAATCAGAAACTTTCTGTCCAAAAATGATGAAGAAAAATGTATCCATGCTTTTGTTACTTCTAGGTTAGACTACTGCAATGCTCTACTTTCCGGCTACCCGGACACAGCACTAAATAAACTTCAGTTAGTGCTAAATACGGCTGCTAGAATCCTGACTAGAACCAAAAAATCTGATCATATTACTCCAGTGCTAGCCTCCCTACACTGGCTTCCTGTCAAGGCAAGGGCTGATTTCAAGGTTTTACTGCTAACCTACAAAGCATTACATGTGCTTGCTCCTACCTATCTCTCTGATTTGGTCCTGCCGTACATACCTACACGTACGCTATGGGCACAAAACGCAGGCCTCCTAATTGTCCCTAGAATTTCTAAGCAAACAGCTAGAGACAGGGCTTTCTCTTATAGAGCTCCATTTTTATGGAATGGTCTGCCTACCAATGTGAGAGACGCAAACTCGGTCTCAACCTTTAAGTCTTTACTGAAGACTCATCTCTTCAGTGGGTCATGTGATTGAGTGTAGTCTGGCCCAGGAGTGTGAAGGTGAACGGAAAGGCTCTGGAGCAACAAACCGCCCTTGCTGTCTCTGCCTGGCCGGTTCCCCTCTTTCCACTGGGATTCTCTGCCTCTAACCCTATTTCAGGGGCTGAGTCACTGGCTTACTGGTGCTCTTTCATGCCGTCCCTAGGCGGGGTGCATCACTTGAGTGGGTTGAGTCACTGATGTGATCTTCCTGTCTGGGTTGGCGCCCCCCCCTTAGGTTGTGCCATGGCAGAGATCTTTGTGGGCTATACTCGGCCTTGTCTCAGGATGGTAAGTTGGTGGTTGAAGATATCTCTCTAGTGGTGTGGGGGCTGTGCTTTGGCAAAGTGGGTGGGGTTAAATCCTTCCTGTTTGGCCCTGTCCGGGGGTATCATCGGATGAGGCAGCAGTGTCTCCTGACCCCTCCTGTCTCAGCCTCCAGTATTTATGCTGCAGTAGTTTATGTGTCGGGGGCTAGGGTCAGTTTCTTATATCTGGAGTACTTCTCCTGTCCTATCCGGTGTCCTGTGTGAATTTAAGTATGCTCTCTCTAATTATTTATTTCTCTCTTTCTTTCTCTCTCTCGGAGGACATGAGCCCTAGGACCATGCCTCAGGACTACCTGTTATGATGACTCCTTGCTGTCCCCAGTCCACCTGCTGCTCCAGTTTCAACTGTTCTGCCTGTGATTATTATTATTTGACCATGCTGGTCATTTATGAACATTTGAACATCTTGGCCATGTTCTGTTATAATCTCCACCTGGCACAGCCAGAAGAGGACTGGCCACCCCACATAGCCTGCTTCCTCTCTAGGTTTCTTCCTAGGTTTTGGCCGTTCTAGGGATTTTTTCCTAGCCACCGTGCTTCTACACCTGCATTGCTTGCTGTTTGGGGTTTTAGGCTGGGTTTCTGTACAGCACTTTGAGATATCAGCTGATGTACGAAGGGCTATATAAATAAATTTGATTTGATATGGCGGGTATCTTTTTGGCTGCTCTGTTGTCTAAAGGCTGTACTCAGATTATTGCATATCTGACACAGCGGTTGCATTAAGAAGTTTATCTAAAGTTCCATGCATAATAGTCATATCTTTATCAATGTTTATTATGAGTATTTCTGTAAATTGATGTGGCTCTCTGCACAATCACTGCATGTTTTAGAACAACTGAACGTAACACGCTAATGTAAACTTTCATATAAATATGAACTTTATTTAACCTCTACTAACTCCCCATCCCGCATGCGGGAGTGTAATCATCGCCTGACACTAATTTGCATAACGCATTGGACATAAATATCCCTAGAAAATATTCCTATTCATGAAAATCACCAATGAAATATATTAGCCTTTTGTTAATCACCCTGTCATCTCAGATTTTAAAAATATGCTTTACAGCCAAAGCTAGACAAGCATTTGTGTAAGTTTATCATAGCATAGCATTATGCCCTCCTAGCAGCAGGCAACATTTTCACGAAAATAATTTACCTTTGAAGAACTTCGGATGTTTTCACTCAGGAGACTCCCAGTTAGATAGCAAATGTTCCTTTTTTCCAAAAATATTATTTTTGTAGGCGAAATAGCTCCGTTTATTCTTCTACAACGCCAAACTTTTTTCCAAATTAGCTCCATAATATCGACAGAAACATGGCAAACGTTTTTTAGAATCAATCCTCAAGGTGTTTTTCACATGTCTATTCGATAATATATCCGCCGGGACAATTGGTTTCTCATTAGAAGCGATTGGAATAATGGCTACTTCTGTACTTTACGCAATATTTTCTGCAGGAGCCATCATGTGACCACTGGCTCAATGTGGTCCCTTACGGCTATTCTTCAACATAAATGCGTAAAAAGACGTCACAATGCTGTAGACACCTTGGGGAATACGTAGAAAGCGTAAGCTCATTCGTAGCCCATTCACAGCCATATTCTCCTTTGCACCCCATTATTTGTATTTCTACTTTGCACATTCTTCCACTGCAAATCTACCATTCCAGTGTTTTACTTGCTATATTGTATTTACTTTGCCACCATGGCCTTTTTTTTGCCTTTACCTCCCTTATCTCACCCCATTTGCTCACATCGTATATAGACTTGTTTATACTGTATTATTGACTGTATGTTTGTTTTACTCCATGTGTAACTCTGTGACGTTGTATGTGTCGAACTGCTTTGCTTTATCTTGACCAGGTCGCAATTATAAATGAGAACTTGTTCTCAACTTGCCTACCTGGTTAAATAAAGGTGAAATAAAAAAATAAAAAATAAAAATAAGGAGTCATTGGCATGCAGCGCTTTCAAAATATGGGGCACTTCCTGATTGGATTTTTATCTGGGTTTCGCCTGTAACATCAGTTCTGTTGCACTCACAGACAATATCTTTGCAGTTTTGGAAACGTTAGAGTGTTTTCTATTAAAAGGTGTCAATTATATGCATAGTCGAGCATCTTGTCGTGACAAAATATCCCGTTTAAAACGGGAACGTGTTTTTTCCAAAACTGAAAATTCTGCCCCCTAGTTACAATAGGTTAACCAGAATTGTAGCTTTAAAATGGTGTAAAATACTTGTATGCTTGTGGAATTTTAATGATGAGATTTTTGTTGTTTTGAATTTGGCGCCCTGCACTTTCACTGGCTGTTGCGGGTGTCCTAGACAGGTTAACCTCTTGAAACTAGGGGGCACTATTTTCATTTGGCCCGTTTCCCATCTCTAAAATGATTAGTCCCACTACTGTTCGTCTTCTGCTGCAAGTACCCTTCGTATACACCCCACCTTGCATGTGTCCCGAGTTAAACCTATGTCTCACAGCCCTTTGCCTCCTGTTTTCAGGCCCATCCCTCTCCCCTGTCTCATTGACGGCCAACCGGCTTACACGTAGAGGTGTCTCTTGAGAGTTCGACATCAGGGCAGGGGGTTTCAGTACCTGGTTGACTGGGAGGGTTACGGCCCGGAGGAGAGTTGCTGGGTCCCCGACAGGGATATCCTGGACCCAGGCTTCATCACGGATTTTCAACTCTGACACCATGGTCAACTAGGTATGCACCCAGGTAGGACGCCAGGTGCCACCCCTAGAGGGGGGGATACTGTCACACCCTGATCCGTTTCACCTGTCCTTGTGATTGTCTCCACCCCCTCAAGGTGTCGCCCATCTTCACCATTATCCCCTGTGTATTTATACAGCGGCTTGCAAAAGTATTCACCCCCTTGGCATTTTTCCTATTTCTTTGCCTTACAACTTGGAATTAAAATAGATTTTTGGGAGGTTTGTATCATTTGATTTACACAACACGCCTACCAATTTGACGATACAAAATATTTTTTTCTTGTAAAAACAAACAAGAAATAAGACAAAACAAATGAAAACTTGAGCGTGCGTAACTGTTCACAGCTGAAAGTCTCTTGGGGTATGTCTCTATAAGCTTGGCACATCTAGCCACTGGGATTTTTGCCCATTCTTCCTGCCAAAACTTCAGCAGCCCCTTCAAGTTGGATAGGTTCCACTGGTCTACAGAAATCTTTAATTCACACCACAGATTCTCAATTGGATTGAGGTCTGGGCTTTGACTCGGCCATTCCAAGACATGTAAATGTTTCCCATTAAACCACTTGAGTGTTGCTTTAGCAGTATGCTTAGGGTTATTGTCCTGCTGGAAGGTGAAACTACGTCCCAGTCTCAAATCTCCGTAAGACTGAAACAAGTTTCCCTCAAGAATGTCACTGTATTTAGCGCCATCCATCATTCCTTCAATTCTGACTAGTTTCACAGTCCATGCCGATGAAAAACATGTTCTCAGAGTGATGAGCGGTGTTGGGTGTGTGCGTTTTCCTTGATGGCCAAAAAAGCTACATTTTAGTCTCATCTGACCAGAGTACTTTCTTCCATATGTTTAGGGAGTCTCCCACATGCCTTTTGGCAAACACCAAATGTGTTTTCTTATTTTTTTCTTTAAGCAATGGCTCTTTCGGGCCACTCTTCCCTAGGTTACCTTTATTTAACTAGGCAAGTCAGTTAAGAACAAATTCTTATTTTCAATGACGGCCTAGAAACAGTGGGTTAACTGCCTGTTCAGGGGCAGAACGACAGATTTGTACCTTGTCAGCTGGGGGGTTTGAACTTGCAACCTTCCGGTTACTAGTCCAATGCTCTAACCACTAGGCTACCTTGCCGCCCCTAAAGCCCAGCTCTGTGGAGTGTACGGCTTAAAGTGGTCATATGGACAGATACTCCATTCTCCGCTGTGGAGCTCTGCAACTCCTTCAGGGTTATCTTTGGTCTCTTTGCTGACTCTGATAAATGCCATCCTTGCCTGTTCCGTAAGTTTTGGTGGGCAGCCCTTTCTTGGCAGGTTTGTTGTGATGCCATGTCCTTTCCATTTTAATCATGGATTTACTGATTCTCTGTGGGATGTTCAAAGTTTCTGATATTTTTTTATAATCCAACCCTGATCTGTACTTCTCCACAACTTTGTCCCTGACCTGTTTGGAGAGCTCCTTGGTCTTCATGGTGCCACTTGCTTGGTGGTGCCCCTTGCTTAGTGGTGTTGCAGACTCTGGGGGATTTCAGAACAGGTGTATATATACTGAGATCATGTGACAGTTAGATTGCACACAGGTGAACTTTTTTTTAACAAATTATGTGACTTCTGAAGGTAATTGGTTGCACCAGATCTCATTTTGGGGCTTCATGGCAAAGGGGGTGAATACATACATTATGCACGCAGCACCTCTACGGATTTTATTTTTTAGAATGTTTTGCAACATTTATTTTTTTTCATTTTACTTCACCAATTTGGACTATTTTGTTTATGTCCATTTCATGAAATCCAAATTAAAAATACAATTAAATTACAGGTTGATGCAACAAAGTAGGAAAAATGTCAAGGGGGATGAATACTTTTGCAAGGCAATGTGCCTGTGTTTCTCTGTCTGTCTATTGCCAGTTCGTCTTGTTTGTTTGAGTCAACCAGCTTTTTATGTCTCAGCTCCTGCTTTTTCTATTCTCTCTTTTCTTGCCCTCCCGGTTTTGACCCTTGCCTGTCCTGACTCTGCACCCGCCTGCCTGACCACTATGCCTGTCCCTGAGCTTGCCTGCAGACCTGTACCTCTGCCCCCTTCTGGATTACCATCCTCTGCCTGCCTTGACCTGTCTACTGCTTGCCTTTTTTGGAACATTAAACCATTGTTTATTCGGTCTGCATCTGTGTCTTCCCTTCATACATGATAAGTGGAAGACTTTGGAAGGTGAAGAATTTTAAGAGGATCATGTCTCTGTCAATTCTGAGTCTGACAGTGATTTGGAAGAAGAGGATGAGATTGACCCTCAGCCAGCCCCAGGACCAGCCCGTCAGCAACCAAGCCTGCAGGAGGAGACGTCAAAAAATTCTGAAATTTAACGGTCTTCTTGCCCAAGGAATGAGCAACCCTGCATGGCTGCCTTTGTGATAAGGATGCAACCAGGGCCGACGAGGATGGTGGTTAGTCATGTGACATAAAGTCTTCTTTTGAATGGCTCATCCCAGACACCATCCAGAAAATTATTCTGAACTGCACTAATTTGTAGGGAAGGCTTGTTTTTGGAGAGAGATGGAAGGAGATGGACCAAACTTATTTACATGCATTATTTGGGGTTCTTATCCTTGCTGGTGTTTTCAGATCCAATTGGGAATCCACATAATCCCTGTGGGGATTTTTCCATGCAACAACGTCTCTGGAAAACTTCCACAATATTTCCATGATTATCCACTTCGATAAGTGAGACACCAGACCAGCACGGTGGCAGAGAGACAAGCTAGCTGCAATCAGGTCAGTGTGAGACAAATAGGTGGACTGCTTTCCCGTTTTACAACCTTGGGCCCAACGTTTCTGTTGATTAGCACCTTATGCCATTTAGGAGCTGCTGCCCATTCAGGAAGTACATACTGTCTAAACCCGCAAAATATGGAAACAAGATCTGAGCTGCCTGTGATGTTGCTTCATCATGTGTGTGGAACTTGCAAGTGTATATGGGGAAGCCAGATGGAGGAGCTCCTGAGAAGAACCCAGGAGGGCGGGTTGTCCTGGACATGACACAGGGACTTGCACAACTTCATGTGCAATAACTTTTTTACTTCGAACAAGCTGGGACAGGAGCTCCTCAAGAGGAAGCTGACGATGGTAGGAACAGTATGAAAAAACAGGCCAGAGCTCTCACCTCAGCTGTTGAATACACAGAATAGGCCTATCAATTCCTCTAAGTTTGTGTTCACGGCCGACACTGTGCCCAGGAACATCAATAAACAGAAATCATCATGGATTACAATGTCACAAAAGGAGAGGTGGAACATTTAAACAATCTGTTGACTGGATACAGCTTCAAAAGAAGAACCCTGGCTGCTTGTGATGTTCTTCAACATCTTTGACATCTTAGTGTAGAACTCGTTTGTCATCTGGATGGTGTTTAACCCAGATAGGAACAGAGGAGACAGCTTTTTCTCGGGGAGCTGGGCAAGGCATTGGTAAGACCTCAAATCCAGAAGAAGCAAAATATCCCTAGGACCCCAGCTTCTGCAGCCATCGTGAGGAGGATTCAGGAGGAGGATGCTGGTGCCCCATCTGCCGACCCATAGAACCAACAACTCCAATACCGGAAGTAAGTGTGACTATTGTTGTTGCATGTCTGTGTGCCTGACTCTCCTACATTGGCCTGCTGTAACTATATATGTTAATGAATGAGGGAGATGTTAGTAAAATGGCTGAACTAAGTGTTTGCATCATACTAGATTGCTGCCGGTAGCAACAAGAAGTGCTGCAATGTTTATGGACACAATGAGGACAGAAAGACACAGTATATGCATCATGTGCAATAAATACATTTGCCAACATACACACAGTAAAACTTTGTCCCTCGTGATGTGTTGACCGGCCTTCATTTGTGTTCAATGGGGCTCATTTATATGTAAAACTTGTCCTTCCAATTTGCTCAGTTCGAAGCAAAATACATTGATAGTGATGAAAACGTTGTTTCATTTATATAGGTTGAAGATAAACATGATTGATTCGACCCATGTCCTGATTATAATTGATTATTGTAAAAAAAAAAAACGAATAGCGCTTTTATTGATAAATGTGATATAGCGGAGGAAATGGCAAATATTAAGAATGTATGCTGTCAACATCTACGTTTTAAGTATGAAGTATTTTTACGTAAATTGATATGGCTGTATTGTTTTAAAAACCCAATAATGTTATGGGTCCATCAGACCCGCGAACATTGGGTGAATAACAAAAACATGAGGGTAAACCTATCTGAAGGCTGATGTAAAGGCTGTAGGCTAAAAACCTTATTATAGTGATATTTCGAATGAGCTGCATTCGTTGCCTTCCTTTTCCAAGGCGTGGCTTCCCCTGTGATTTTACCCACTCACCGCTACTGGTAGCGTGTGCGCCTGCCTATATGTTACTGGATTGCCGCCATTTGCCTGTTCCATACATATAACCATTCACGATTAATGTTGTTTTAAATGGAATATGTGTAATGTGGTAAGTACTGTAGAATATAGCCAGTTACATTTGTATTAGCCAGATTTAGATTTTATGTTGCCATACACAGGGTGTCGACATGTGTGTTTCACCAGCCGTGGGGTCAGCTGAGGTGCCTGATGTGGTATCACCTGTGTGTAGGCCCCACAACCTGACCCTGTTGACAAGGAGCTGTCCTTTCTGTCTCTACCTGATGTGTTCCCATTGCTGCTGTCCTTTCCCGGAGGAGAGGATGGGCCTTCCCTATCCACCAGTGAGACAATAAAGGGTATCTCTAAAATGTGCAGTTTTGTCACACAACACTATGCCACAGATGTCTCAAGTTTTAAGGGAGCTTGCAATTGGTATGCTGACTGTAGGAATGTCCACCAAAGCTGTTGCCAGCTAATTAAATGTACATTTTTCTACCACAAGCCACCTCCAACAATGTTTTAGAGAATTTGGCAGTATGTCCAACTGGCCTCACAACCACAGACCACGTGTAACCATACCAGTCCAGGACCTCCACATCTGGCTTCTACACCTGCAGGATCATCTGAGACCAGTCACCCAGACAGGTGAAGAAACTGTGTGTTTGCACAATCGAAGAATTTCTGCACAAACTGTCAGAAACCGACTCAGGGAAGCTCATTTGCGTGCTCGTCGTCCTCACCAGGGTCTTGACCTGACTGCAATTCGGCATCGTAACCAACTTCAGTGGGCAAATGCTCACCTTCAATGGCCACTGGACAGGCCTCCCGGGTGGCGCAGTGGTTACGGGTGCTGTACTGCAGCGCCAGCTGTGCCACCAGAGACTCTGGGATCGCCCCCAAGGGCTGTCGTCGCAAGTTAGCTATGTTAGCTAATCAAACCAGTGCTCGAATGACATACAATAGCATAATGCCGTTTAATCAAACAGAAGTAGAACATTATAGCTATGTCTATTCATACCTTATCATCTGTATCAGCTACACTTTGCCCTTATCTACAGTCTCAACCCAAATAATACAGTGCCCTCCATAATAATTGGGACAGTGCATAATTTTTTCTTATTTTGGCTCTATACTCCAATAGTTTGAATTTGAAATCAAACAATGACTATGAAGTTAAAGTGTAGACTGTCAGCTTTAATTTGAGGGTATATTCATCCATATCAGGTGAACCATTTAGAATTTACAGCACTTTTTGTACATATGACCCATTTTAGGGCATCAAAAGTATTGGGACAAATTCACTTATGTGTATTAAAGTAGGAAAAATGTATTTGTTCCCATATTCATAGCATGCAATGACTACATCAAGCTTGTGACTCTATAAATATATATATATATATATATTTTTTTTTTTCACTCAGGACGCTTTATCTGGACACGATTCGTCAGGACCTCCAACAGCCGAAGCTAAGTAGTAACATTAACATGATGCCTTCTAATTGCAGCTGCTGTACTCGCCTTACGGCGAGGATAGCTGTGCTACAAGCCCAGGTTCAGACGCAATCGTTAGGCAAGGGTAATTTCAGTGTAGGAAAGGATGAAACAGTGTCTGTGCCACCAGTAAGTACAGATAGTAGTATAAATCCCCTCGCACAGTCCCAGCAGCCGGACAACTTTCTCACGGTTTCTGGAAGGAAATGCTGTAGGAACGCTCAACCGGTGTCGCTCATTCAGCCGACAGAAACTTTGAACCGGTTTTCCCCATTAAGCAGCGGGTCGGAGTCAGAGGCCGAGTCTTCTCTGGTCTCTACTCCTCCCGTTACGGGGTCTGAGACGCCGAAGCTTCCCACCATTAGCTCTGACAAATTGAAAACTCTAGTCATTGGCGATTCCATTACCCGCAGTATTAGACTTAAAACGAATCATCCAGCGATCATACACTGTTTACCGGGGGGCAGGGCTACCGACGTTAAGGCTAATCTGAAGATGGTGCTGGCTAAAGCTAAAACTGGCGAGTGTAGAGAGTATAGAGATAATGTTATCCACGTCGGCACCAACAATGTTAGGATGAAACAGTCAGAGATCAACAAGCGCAACATAGCTTCTGCGTGTAAATCAGCTAGCAAGATGTGTCGGCATCGAGTAATTGTCTCTGGCCCCCTCCCAGTTAGGGGGAGTGATGAGCTCTACAGCAGAGTCTCACAACTCAATCGCTGGTTGAAAGCTGTTTTCTGCCCCTCCCAAAATATAGAATTTGTAGATAATTGGCCCTCTTTCTGGGACTCACCCACAAACAGGACCAAGCCTGACCTGCTGAGGAGTGACGGACTCCATCCTAGCTGGAGGGGTGCTCTCATTTTATCTACCAACATAGACAGGGCTCTAACTCCTCTAGCTCCACAATGAAATAGGGTGCAGGCCAGGCAGCAGGCTGTTAGCCAGCCTGCCAGCATAGTGGAGTCTGCCACTAGCACAGTCAGTGTAGTCAGCTCAGCTATCACCATTGAGACCGTGTCTGTGCCTCGACCTAGGTTGGGCAAAACTAAACATGGCGGTGTTCGCCTTAGTAATCTCACTAGGATAAAGACCACCTCCATCCCTGTCATTATTGAAAGAGATCATGATACCTCACATCTCAAAATAGGGCTACTTAATGTTAGATCCCTTACTTCAAAGGCAATTATAGTCAATGAACTAATCACTGATCATAATCTTGATGTGATTGGCCTGACTGAAACATGGCTTAAGCCTGATGAATTTACTGTGTTAAATGAGGCCTCACCTCCTGGCTACACTAGTGACCATATCCCCCGTGCATGCCGCAAAGGCGGAGGTGTTGCTAACATTTACGATAGCAAATTTCAATTTACAAATAAAAAAAATACGTTTTTGTCTTTTGAGCTTCTAGTCATGAAATCTATGCAGCCTACTCGAACACTTTTTATAGCTACTGTTTACAGGCCTCCTGGGCCATATACAGCGTTCCTCACTGAGTTCCCTGAATTCCTATTGGACCTTGTAGTCATAGCAGATAATATTCTAATCTTTGGTGACTTTAATATTCACATGGAAAAGTCCACAGACCCACTCCAAAAGGCTTTCGGAGCCATCATCGACTCAGTGGGTTTTGTCCAACATGTCTCTGGACCCACTCACTGTCACAGTCATACGCTGGACCTAGTTTTGTCCCATGGAATACATTTTGTGGATCTTAATGTTTTTCCTCATAATCCTGGACTATCGGACCACCATTTTATTACCTTTGCAATTGCAACAAATAATCTGCTCAGACCCCAACCAAGGAACATCAAAAGTCGTGCTATAAATTCACAGACAACACAAAGATTCCTTGATGTCCTTCCAGATTCCCTCTGTCTACCCAAGGACGCCAGAGGACAACAATCAGTTAACCACCTAACTGAGGAACTCAATTTAACCTTGCGCAATACCCTAGATACAGTTGCACCCCTAAAAACGAAAAACATTTCTCATAAGAAACTAGCTCCCTGGTACACAGAAAATACCCGAGCTCTGAAGCAAGCTTCCAGAAAATTGGAACGGAAATGGCGCCACACCAAACTGGAAGTCTTCCGACTAGCTTGGAAAGACAGTACTGTGCAGTACCGAAGAGCCCTTACTGCTGCTCGATCATCCTATTTTTCTAACTTAATTGAGGAAAATAAGAACAATCCGAAATTCCTTTTTGATACTGTCGCAAAGCCAACTAAAAAGCAGCATTCCCCAAGAGAGGATGACTTTCACTTTAGCAGTGATAAATTCATGAACTTCTTTGAGGAAAAGATTATGATTATTAGAAAGCAAATTACGGACTCCTTTTTAAATCTGCGTATTCCTTTAAAGCTCAGTTGTCCTGAGTCTGCACAACTCTGCCAGGACCTAGGATCAAGAGAGACGCTCAAGTGCTTTAGTACTATATCTCTTGACACAATGATGAAAATAATCATGGCCTCTTAACCTTCAAGCTGCATACTGGACCCGATTCCAACTAAACTACTGAAAGAGCTGCTTCCTGTGCTTGGCCCTCCTATGTTGAACATAATAAACGGCTCTCTATCCACCGGATGTGTACCAAACTCACTAAAAGTGGCAGTAATAAAGCCTCTCTTGAAAAAGCCAAACCTTGGCCCAGAAAATATAAAAAACTATCGGCCTATATCGAATCTTCGCAGCAACTCACTGCCTTCCTGAAGACAAACAATGTATACGAAATGCTTCAGTCTGGTTTTAGACCCCATCATAGCACTGAGACGGCACTTGTGAAGGTGGTAAATGACATTTTAATGGCATCGGACCGAGGCTCTGCATCTGTCCTCGTGCTCCTAGACCTTAGTGCTGATTTTGATACCATCGATCACAACATTCTTTTGGAGAGATTGGAAACCCAAATTGGTGTACACGGACAAGTTCTGGCCTGGTTTAGATCTTATCTGTCGGAAAGATATCAGTTTGTCTCTGTGAATGGTTTGTCCTCTGACAAATCAACAAGGTTCCGTTTTAGGAACACTATTGTTTTCACTATATATTTTACCTCTTGGGGATGTTATTCGAAAACATAATGTTAACTTTCACTGCTATGCGGATGACACACAGCTGTACATTTCAATGAAACATGGTGAAGCCCCAAAATTGCCCTTGCTACAAGCATGTGTTTCAGACATAAGGAAGTGGATGGCTGCAAACTTTCTACTTTTAAACTCGGACAAAACAGAAATGCTTGTTCTAGGTCCCAAGAAACAAAGATATCTTCTGTTGAATCTGACAATTAATCTTAATTGTTGTACAGTCGTCTCAAATAAAACTGTGAAGGACCTCGGTGTTACTCTGGACCCTGATCTCTCTTTTGAAGAACATATCAAGACCATTTCAAGGACAGCTTTTTTCCATCTACGTAACATTGCAAAAATCAGAAACTTTCTGTCAAAAAATGATTCAGAAAAATTAATCCATGCTTTTGTTACTTCTAGGTTAGACTACTGCAATGCTCTACTTTCCGGCTACCCGGACAAAGCACTAAATAAACTTCAGTTAGTGCTAAATACGGCTGCTAAAATCCTGACTAGAACCAAAAAAATTGATCATATTACTCCAGTGCTAGCCTCTCTACACTGGCTTCCTGTCAAAGCAAGGGCTGATTTCAAGGTTTTACTGCTAACCTACAAAGCATTACATGGGCTTGCTCCTATCTATCTCTCTGATTTGGTCCTGCCGTACATACCTACACGTACGCTACGCTCACAAGACGCAGGCCTCCTAATTGTCCCTAGAATTTCTAAGCAAACAGCTGGAGGCAGGGCTTTCTCCTATAGAGCTCCATTTTTATGGAACGTTCTGCCTACCCATGTCAGAGACGCAAACTCGGTCTCAACCTTTAACTCTTTACTGAAGACTCATCTCTTCAGTGGGTCATATGATTGAGTGTAGTCTGGCCCAGGAGTGGGAAGGTGAACGGAAAGGCTCTGGATGCAACGAACTGCCCTTGCTGTCTCTGCCTGGCCGGTTCCCCTCTTTCCACTTGGATTCTCTGCCTCTAACTGTCACGACTTCCGCCGAAGTTGGCTCTCCTGCCTGTTCGGGCGTTGCTCGGCGGTCGTCGTCACCGTCCTACTAGCCACCATCGATCCCTTTTTCGTTTGTCTGTTGGTTTTGTCTTATTAGTTTCACCTGTGTGTATTTTAGTTTATTGACGTCCTTATATGTAGTAGGTTGTCCCGCCCTTGTTTTGTGCGGGATTGTTTTGGTTTCATGCATTTTCGTGAATACGTATTGTGTTATTTGCTCCGATATATTTAATCCTGTGTTGGATTATTTCACCCTGTATTTTGGGTTGACCATGTTTGGTTCCGGAGAATAAACTATCGACTCACTGCACCTGCTCTCTGCGCCTGATTCCACCCACCTTGTTAATACGTGACAGAATCCCGCACCAACGATGGAATCAGCAGGAGCAGCCGCGTCTCCTCTCCCATCGATGGAGGAGAGAGTCCTCCACCACACCAGCGTGCTTCATCGGATTGGTTCTGCCATGGACCAAATGATGGAGAGGATGGATCGATGGGAGAGGAGTGGTCTTCCCACATCATCGCTAGCACCCCCTTCTCCAGCACCTCCTGTTCCTGCGACCACATCTGGATCCGGGGCTCTTCGGTTGACACTCCCACGGGAGTATGACGGAACGGCGGCTGGGTGCCAGGGTTTCCTCCTTCAACTGGAACTATACCTGGCTACCGTGCGTCCTGCTCCCTCTGGAGAGGAGAGCGTGAGCGCCCTCGTCTCCTGCTTGACTGGGCGAGCCCTCGAGTGGGCCAACGCAGTGTGGAATGGTCCGGACTCGGCGAGGGATAATTACCCAGAGTTCACCCGCCGATTCCGAGCTGTTTTTGACCATCCACCAGAGGGTCGGGCGGCGGGTGAACGGCTGTTCCACCTGCGGCAGGAGACGAGGAGCGCACAGGACTTTGCTCTGGAGTTCAGGACCTTGGCCGCAGGATGGAACGACAGGGCCTTGGTCGACCATTTCAGATGCAGTCTCAGGGAGGACGTCCGCAGGGAGCTGGCATGTCAGGACACCACCTGCACACTGGATGAGCTCATTGACTTGGCTATCCGTCTCGACAATCTGCTGGCTGCCCGCGGGCGTTCGGATCAGGCCCTGTCGTTTCCACTTCCCAGCCCTCCTGCCCCTATCTCTATGGAATTAGGAGGGGCAGCTTCGAGGGAGACCGGAGGAGGAGTGTCCTCCTGCACCAGTTGTGGTCGACGAGGGCACACGTCAGACCGGTGCTGGAGGAACTCGTATGGGAGTCGGGATGGCAGGCGGAGCACTGCTCGATCACCCCAGGTGAGTAAGCACCAGACTCACCCAGAGCCTCCTGTCGGTCATGTGTATGTTTTGAATTCTTTCCCTGGGTTTTTTCCCTCTCTACAGCATAAGGCGCTAGTCGATTCAGGCGCAGCTGGGAATTTCATGGATCGTGGGCTTGCGTTAAGGCTAGGGATTCCCCTGGTGTCGGTAGACCAACCTTTCCCCGTGCACTCCTTAGATAGCCGACCATTAGGGTCAGGAGTGATTAGGGAGGCTACGGTGCCACTGGACATGGTAACGCAGGGGGATCATAAGGAGCAGATTAGTCTGTTCCTTATAGATTCACCTGCGTTTCCAGTGGTGTTGGGGGTTCCCTGGTTAGCTCAACACAACCCGGTGATTTCCTGGCGACAGCGGGCTCTTAAGGGGTGGTCAGAGGAGTGTTCAGGTAGGTGTAGAGGAGTTGCCGTTGGTGCGACTACGGTGGAGAGTCCAGACCAAGTTTCCACCGTGCGCATTCCCTCTGAATATGCCGATTTGGCTATTGCCTTCAGTAAAAAGAAGGCGACCCAATTACCACCTCATCGTTGAGAGGACTGCGTGATAAACCTTCTGGAGAACGCTGCACTTCCTAGGAGTCACGTGTATCCATTGTCCCAGGAAGAGACGGTAGCGATGGAAACATACGTTGCTGAATCGCTGAGACAGGGGTACATTCGGCCCTCCGCATCACCCGTCTCCTCGAGCTTCTTTTTTGTGAAGAAGAAGGATGGAGGTCTGCGTCCGTGCATTGATTATAGAGGTCTAAATTCCATCACAGTGGGGTTTAGTTACCCACTACCTCTCATCGCTACGGCGGTGGAATCATTTCACGGGGCGCGCTTCTTCACAAATCTGGACCTGAGGAGCGCGTATAATCTGGTGCGTATCCGGGGAGGAGATGAGTGGAAAACTGCATTTAGTACTACATCTGGTCATTATGAGTACCGCGTCATGCCATACGGGTTGAAGAATGCTCCAGCCGTCTTCCAATCCTTCGTAGACGAGATTCTCCGAGACCTGCTCGGGCAGGGAGTGGTATTGTACATCGATGACATCTTGATCTATTCTGCCACACACGCGGCGCATGTGTCTCTGGTGCGTAAGGTACTTGGGCGACTGCTGGAGCATGACCTGTATTGCAAGGCGGAGAAATGTGAGTTTTTCAAACAGTCCGTTTCCTTCCTGGGATATCGTATTTCCACCTCTGGGGTGGTGATGGAGGATGACCGCGTTACAGCCGTGCGTAATTGGCCGACTCCGACCACGGTGAAAGAGGTGCAGCGGTTTTTAGGGTTTGCCAATTACTACCGGAGGTTTATCCAGGGTTTTGGTCAGGTGGCTGCTCCCATCACCTCGCTGCTGAAGGGAGGACCGGTGCGCTTGCGCTGGTCAGCAGAGGCGGGCAGAGCATTAACTCGTTTGAAGGAGCTGTTCACCAATGCGCCCGTGTTGGCGCATCCGGACCCCTCTTTAGCGTTCATAGTGGAGGTGGATGCGTCCGAGGCTGGGGTCGGAGCCGTGCTGTCCCAACGCTCGGGCGTGCCACCCAAACTTCGCCCTTGTGCTTTCTTTTCGAGCAAGCTCAGCCCAGCGGAGCGAAACTATGATGTGGGGGACCGGGAGTTGTTAGCTGTAGTCAAGGCTCTGAAGGTGTGGAGACATTGGCTTGAGGGGGCTAAACACCCCTTTCTCATCTGGACTGACCATCGTAATCTCGAGTATATCCGGGCAGCGAAGAGACTAAATCCACGTCAGGCTAGATGGGCCATGTTTTTTACCAGGTTCCGGTTTACCCTCTCATACCGGCCAGGCTCCCAAAACACCAAGGCCGACGCGCTGTCCCGCCTCTATGATACCGAGGAGCGGCCAGTTGAGCCAACTCCCATCATTTCACCGTCATGTCTCGTGGCACCGGTGGTATGGGAGGTGGACGCGGATATAGAGGAGGCCTCACGGTCAGAGCCGGCCCCCCCCAACTGTCCAGTAGGAACTCAGTACGTACCGAGGGGGGTCCGGGACAAGCTGATTCGGTGGGCTCATACTCTCCCCTCCTCGGGTCATCCTGGCATCGAGAGGACAGTGCGGAGTCTGAGAGTGAGATACTGGTGGCCCACGCTAGCTAAAGACGTGAGATTTTATGTCTCCTCCTGCTCCGTGTGTGCTCAGAGCAAGGCTCCTCGGCACCTGCCTAGAGGGAAATTACAACCCCTCCGCGTTCCACAACGGCCGTGGACACACTTATCGGTGGACTTTCTTACCGACCTTCCCCCGTCCCAGGGAAGTACTACGATCCTGGTCGTTGTGGATCGGTTTTCTAAGTCCTGTCGTCTCATCCCGTTGCCCGGTCTCCCTACGGCCCTGCAGACTGCTGAGGCCTTTTTTACCCATGTCTTCCGGCACTATGGGGTGCCTGAGGACATCGTTTCTGATCGGGGTCCCCAATTCACGTCCAGAGTATGGAGGGCGTTTATGGAGAGACTGGGGGTCTCGGTCAGCTTAACCTCAGGTTTTCACCCCGAGAGTAATGGGCAGGTGGAGCGCGTAAACCAAGAGGTGGGCAGGTTTCTGCGGTCCTATTGCCGGGACCGGCCTGGTGAGTGGGCAAGGTATGTTCCCTGGGCTGAACTAGCTCAGAACTCCCTACGCCACTCCTCAACTAACTTGTCTCCTTTTGAGTGTGTGTTAGGTTACCAGCCGGTCCTGGCCCCATGGCATCAGAGCCAGACCGAGGCTCCTGCGGTGGAGGAATGGGTACAGCGCTCCAAGGACACATGGAAAGCCGTTCAGGACTCACTACGGTTAGCGGGCGAACGGCAGAAGAGGAGCGCTGACCAGCACCGCAGTGAGGCCCCCGTGTTTGCACCGGGGGACAGGGTCTGGCTCTCGACCCGGAACCTGCCCCTCCGCCTGCCCTGTCGGAAGCTGGGGCCGCAGTGTGTGGGGCCGTTCAAAGTCCTGAGGAGAATAAACGAGGTGTGTTACAGGTTACAACTTCCTAGGTATTACCGTATTAACCCCTCGTTTCATGTGTCTCTCCTCAGGCCGGTGGTGGCTGGTCCCCTGCAAGAAGGTGAGGTGCCTGAGGTCCCTCCGCCCCCCCTGGACATCGAGGGGTCCCCGGCATACACAGTTCGGGGCATTCTGGATTCGAGACGCCGGGTGGGGGGCCTACAGTACCTCGTGGACTGGGAGGGGTACGGTCCGGAGGAGAGATGCTGGGTTCCGGTGAGGGACATTTTGGACCCTTCTCTCCTGAGAGATTTCCACCGCCTCCACCCGGATCGCCCAGCACCTCGTCCTCCAGGTCGTCCTCGAGGACGGTGGCGGCGCGCTGCGGGGGCCGCGCGTCAGGGGGGGGGTACTGTCACGACTTCCGCCGAAGTTGGCTCTCCTGCCTGTTCGGGCGGTGCTCGGCGGTCGTCGTCACCGTCCTACTAGCCACCATCGATCCCTTTTTCGTTTGTCTGTTGGTTTTGTCTTATTAGTTTCACCTGTGTGTATTTTAGTTTATTGACGTCCTTATATGTAGTAGGTTGTCCCGCCCTTGTTTTGTGCGGGATTGTTTTGGTTTCATGTATTTTCGTGAATACGTATTGTGTTATTTGCTCCGATATATTTAATCCTGTGTTGGATTATTTCACCCTGTATTTTGGGTTGACCGTGTTTGGTTCCGGAGAATAAACTATCGACTCACTGCACCTGCTCTCTGCGCCTGATTCCACCCACCTTGTTAATACGTGACACTAACCCTATTACAGGGGCTGAGTCACTGGCTTACTGGGCTCTCTCATGCCGTCCCTGGAGGGGGTGCGTCACCTGAGTGGGTTGATTCACTGATGTGGTCATCCTGTCTGGGTTGGCGCCCTCTCTGACCTCTCAGCTTTGCAAAAGCAGAGGTTAGCATTTTTTGTGGGGGGGTATGATATTTGTGCATGCATAACTTTGTGTGTATAGCACGTCACTACTTCACAAGAGAGGCTATTTTTGTTGTATTTATTTATTTTTGTCTCTTGTAAAATTAATAACAAACTTGTATGCCATTTGTAAATATAAATGTAATTGTTAAATTACGAGCCCAGTTGGTTTAGCCACGGAAAAATAAGGGACCTTACCCCCTAGTCTTGGTTGACTGAAATAATGGATGGGCTGGACATGCTGAGCGATGAGTTCGCATTGATAGCATGCTTCTGTCTACAACGTGAGCTGCTCGGTATGTGTATATAATCCTTGCTACTGCGGCTTTTTTGAAAGATATAATGTTAGCCTTTAGGGCATCAAAAGTATTGGGACAAATTCACTTATGTGTATTAAAGTAGGAAAAATGTATTTGTTCCCATATTCATAGCTTGCAATGACTACATCAAGCTTGTGACTCTATAAATATGTTGAATGCATTTGCTGTTTGTTTTGAACAGCAAAAGTGTTGCTACTGCTCTCAACAACATTGCTACCCTAAATTTAGCAGGCACTATTGACAAAGATCAGTGGGAAAAGGTTTCTGCCCACCGGAGTGACTTGACACAATGTGGGCCAAACAAGCTGTAGAACCAAAACGGAGTTACAGGGGTTCCAGTCTGCCATGAAGCGTGCATCCACGTATACAGGTAAGACTCTAGCTACATTTTCAGATATTATACATTTCTAATTTTGTCTGAAAGTTGTTTTCATTGCAAGATAAAGTGTACTGTTAGCTAGCTAGCAAACGTTAGCTTGCTAGCTAACATTACGTGTATGATCTGTGGTAGTAATATTATTTGTATCTCAGAAAGTCAATGGCATTGCTAGTTTTAGCCTATTGTTAGCTAGCTAGCAAACATTTAACATAGTTGGTTAACTTTAGCTACCTGCAGATTCATGCACTACATTACCAAAAGTATGTGGACACCAGCTCGTCGAACATGTCATTCCAAAATCATTGGCATTACTATGGAGTTGGTGCCCTCTTTGCTGCTATACCAGCCTCTACTCTTCTGGGAAGGCTTTCCACTCGATGTTGGAACATTATTGCAGAGACAAGAGCATTAATGATATCGGGCACTGATGTTGGGCGATTAGGCTTAGCTCACAGTCGATGTTCCAATTCATCCCGAAGGTGTTTGATGGGGTTGAGGTCAGGGCTCTGTGCAGGACAGTCAAGTTCTTCCACACCAATATCAACAAATAATTTCTGAATGGACCTCGCTTAGTGCACAAGGGCATTGTCATGCTGAAACAGGACAGGGCCTTCTCCAAACAGTTGCCTTAAAGTTGGAAGCATAGAATCGTCTAGAATGTCATTGCATGCTGAAACATTAAGATTAACCTTCACTGGAACTAAGGCCTAGCCCGAACCAAGAAAAACAGCCCCAGACCATTATTCCTCCTCCAACAAACTTTACAGTTTGCACTATGCATTGGGGCAGGTAGAATTCCCCTGGCATCCGTCAAACCTAGGTTCATCATTCGAGCTGCCAGATGGTGAAGCGTGATTTACCACTCCAGGGAATGTGCTTCCACTACTCCAGAGTCCAATGGCTACGAGATTTACACCACTCCAGCCGACTCTTGGCATTGCACATGGTGATCTTCGGCTTGTGTGTTGAAGCTTGGCCATGGAAACCCATTTCATGAAGCTTCCGACAAACAGTTCTAGTGCTAACGATGCTTCCAGAGGCAGTTTGGAACTCGGTAGTGAGTCTTGCAACCTAGGACAGACAATGTTTACGCACTTCAGCACTCTGTGTTCCTGTTCTGTGAGCTTGTGTGGCCTTGTGTGGCCTGTTACTCATAGACGTTTCCACTTCACAATAACAGCACCTGCAGTTGAACGGGGCAGCGCTAGCATTGCAAAAATTAGACACATTGACTAGTTGGAAAGGTGGCATCCTATGACGGTGTCATGTTGAAAGTCACTGATCTCTTCAGTAAGGCCATTCTATGGCCAATATTTGTCTATGGAATTGCATGGCTGTGTGCTCAATTTTATACACCTGTCAGAAACGGGTATGGCTTAAATAGCCTATCCACTAATTTTGTATATAAAGTTTAAATCATGCCTAGTGGCCAGCTATGACAATCAGTTTGTACTGCTAGTAGTATGGGTTGGGTTGGGATTGTTAATTGTTTAGCTAGCTCGCTAGCTACATGTTTAAACTCCTCTTCACCAGATGATTACATGACCCATCAAGTTAGTCAGGTATGTATGGGCGTGATAATGGCCATCTATTGTATTTCATGAACATGTGTACATGTCTAGACAACAGTGACCCATCCACATAGTTGGGGGAGGTGGTTATAGCTTTTATTTCACATGACACATCAATTTAGATAAGTGTGTCTGGTTAGGGTTGTGCCGACATGGCCATAGTCGTATTCGTAATCATATCCATAAATTTACATTTTGATAGTCTGATCGGATAGTTCTCGTGATCAGAAATAACCGAAGTGTTTTAATATGCCTAAACAGATGTTTGCAAAATACCTCCCTGCACATTCTCACTACAAAAAAAGATGAAGATTAGGATCAGTGCTTGGAGGGGTGAGTGTGTTTGTGTGTCCTCATTTTGCAGCGGGCAGCCAAGTTTGCTGTCACTCAGTCAAGAATGCGCATTAGCTTTTAATTTTTTTTTTTCCTACCCTTGCCCTACTTGTTAGATATTATGCACATTGATAGCTTGACAGCAAATGTCCTTGCGATGTGATTTATCATAGCACTCGGCAGCAACAATCTAAATGATCAGACCGAAAACATGCAAGGAAAAATGATCGGTTTAAATTATGAAGCGAGTGGATTGAGAAGTACAGTGTCAATCAGAGCAGCAGGATCGCCCTTCTCCTTAGACAGGCAAACTAGCCAGTTGAGTTATTTAGACCACGCACATAACTGACTCAAAGACAGTACAGTATGGTTTAGAAACTGTGACTGACACATGAGAAACATGCTAGCTGTTAATTACAAAAAATACTTGGATCGTAATCGGATCCAGAAGATTGCCCATCACTGTTACGGTACTAGCTTCGTCCGACTACTCGGCACACTCCTAGTATGTGGGTAAATGTAATCTAATAATTATAAAATATTTATACTATCATTTTATCTGTCTTGGTGACAAATACACTTTTTTATTGTATATAGTGTGTGTTTATCAGAGAAGGTAATGTGAAGAATTACATGGCCTGCATCAAAATCCGATAAAGCCAAGGACTAAATACATTTTATTTTTACTTACTATTGTAGGCTACTACTTTCATTACTTTTAGTTTAAAATCTTTGGTTGTTTAGCACACGGCCTCACCTATGAATCCTTAAAGAGATAGTTGGGGCTAAGGCTTAAGAGGGTGTGAAGATGCTGAATATTTGTTTGTAACAAATAATTCAAATCCCATTTTCTCAAAAGTGGGGTTACATGTTTTCCAACTTTCAAAGCAAAATTACTTTCCCATTGTTCTTCAACTGCAGTGGATGATATACCATTTTGTAGCTTGGAGTCTCTACTTTTATCCAAGGTAAAACACACCATTAAAAATGTTGCTACATAAGAATTAATCGAAGTGGTCAGTCACATGTGTCCAGGCAATGTTGTTCTCCACTAAGATTGCTGTTGACTATGTCACAGTATCTTAGCACTATTTATCCTGAATTTCTGACAATTGTGTAATTCATAAACAACTTAGATATTGAAATGCAAGCAGCAGGGGATGAGACCAGTTACAGAAAGTATTACAATACTAAAACATAAAAAACATAACATTTCACTCAAGTAAACCTTACCAACATGATTTTAATAGTCATCAGTACTATTCATAATAACCTACTGGACCCCTTAGCACAAACAAACAAGAATATTAAACAAAGCTTATTCACTTTATTTTTATATGATGCATCCCTCTCAGTCCAATCCACAAAGATGGCTATAGTAGAGGGAGAGCGGTTACAAGAGAAATGGGTGGGGGACTAGATGGTGGTTCAGGTCTCCTGGAAAGTTACCCTCCCTACCCCCACTGCAGACCTTGGCTCCACTCCCCTCTGTCAGTTCATCGAGAGGTGCTGCGGCAGGGAGGACACCTAGGCCTCAACAGAGAAGTGGGAGGAGCAGACGCAGAGGCACTGGAACCAACACAACAGCGGGAGATGAAGCTGAGAACAGATGGCATACAGTTATTGAAGATTGTGGAGCCAGTACCACCCAGGTTCAGACCCAAACAACCTGTAGGCCTACAGTTGGACGGTACTCAAACATTCAAACAAGTATGGGGACAAGAAGCAGTGGGAGAAGTGGGCAACATGCTTTCGTACATATACAGTACCAGTCAAAATTTGTAGAATAATAGTGAAGACATCAAAACTATGAAATAACATTTGGAAACATGGAGCAACCAAAGAAAAATGGCCACCCTTTGTCTAGATGACAGCTTTGCACAATATTGGAATTTCCTTCTTTCCTTCTTAAAACTTCTTATTGCTTAGATCCCGCTAATGGGATCGATATGACAACAGCCAGTGAAAGTGCAGGGTGCCAAATTCAAAACAACAGAAATCTCATAATTAAAATTCCTCAAAGTATTTTACACCATTTTAAAGATAAGCTTGTTGTTAATCCCACCACAGTGTCCGATTTCAAAAAAAAGCTTTACGACGAAAGCACACCAAACGATTATGTTAGGTCTGCATCTAGTCACAGAAAAACACAGCCATTTTTCCAGCCAAAGAGAGGAGTCACAAAAAGCAGAAATAGAGATAAAATGAATCACTAACCTTTGATGATCTTCATCAGATGACACTCATAGGACTTCATGTTACACAATACATGTATATTTTGTTAGATAATTTTCATATTGATATCCAAAAATCTCAGTTTACATTGGCGCGTTACGTTCAGTAATGTTTTGCTTCCAAAACATCCAGTGATTTTGCAGAGAGCCACATACATTTTCAAAAATACTCATCATAAATGTTGATGAAAATACAAGCGTTATGCATGGAACTTTAGAAAAACGTATCCTTAATGCAACCGCTGTGTCAGATTTCAAAAAAGCTTTACGGAAAAAGCACACCATGCTATAATCTGCAGCGCTCAGAGACCAAAACAAGCCATACAGATATCTGCCATTTTGTGGAGTCAACAGAAGTCAGAAATAGCATGATACATTTTCACTTACCTTTAAATATCTTCATCAGAATGCACTCCCAGGAATACCAATTCCACAATAAATGTTTGATTTGTTCGATAAAGTCCATCATTTATGTTCAAATACCTCCTTTTTGTTTGCGTGTTTAGTACACAATCAAAACTCACGATGCGCAGGCAAGTCCAGGCGAAAGTTCAGACGAAGAGTCATATTACAGTTCGTAGAAACATGTCAAACGAAGTATAGATTCAATCTTTAGGATGTTTTATCATAAATCTTCAATAATGTTTCAACCGGAGAATTCCTTTGTCTGTAGAAATCCAATGGAACGCAGGCTGCTCTCACGTGAGCGCACGTGATCAGCTCATGCCACTCTGGCAGACTCCTGGCTCATTCAGCTCTCATTACCCCTCCTTCACAGTAGATGCCTCAAACAATGTTCTAAAGACTGTTGATATCTATCGGAAGCCTTAGGAGGTACAATATGACCCCATAAACATTGTATATTCGATAGGCTATGAGTTGAAAAACCTCAGATTTCCCACTTTCTGGTTGGATTTTTTCTCAGGTTTTTGCCTGCCATATGAGTTCTGTTAAACTCACAGACATCATCCAAACAGTTTTAGAAACTTTAGAGTGTTTTCTATCCTAATCTACTAATAATATGCATATATTAGCAACTGGGCCTGAGTAGCAGGCAGTTTACTCTGGGCACCTTATTCATCCAAGCTACTCAATACTGCCCCCAGCCTTAAGAAGTTAAAACTATCCGTTGTGTTGTGACAAGGTAGGGCTGGTATACAGAAGATAGACCTATTTGGTAAAAGACCAAGTCCATATTATTGCAAGAACAGCTCAACTAAGCAAAGATAAAAAGCAAAGAAAACACTACTAAAGGACACCAATTGGTCCAAGAAATATGAGCAATGGACATTAGATCAGTGGAAATCTGTCCTTTGGTCTGATGAGTCCAAATGTAAGATATTTTGTGTTTGTGAGATGCAGTGTAGGTGAAAAGATGATCTCCACATGTGTGGTTCCAACCGTTAAGCATGGAAGCATGGAAGAGGAGGTGTGGGGGTGCTATCTGGTGAGACTATCTGTGATTTATTTAGAATTCAAGGCACACTTAACCAGCATGGCTACCACAGTATTCTGCAGCGATACGCCATCCCATCTGGATTGCACTTAGTGGGACTATAATTTGTTTTAAACTGAGCAATGACCCAACACACCCCCAGGCTGTGTAAGGGCTGTTTGACCAAGAAGGAGTTATGGAATGCTGCATCAGATGACCTGGCCTCCACAATCACCTGACCCCAACCCAATTGAGATGGTTTGGGATGAGTTGGAGGGCAGAGTGAAGGAAAAGGCTCAGCATATGTGGGAACTCCATCAAGACTGTTGGAAAAGCATTCCAGGTGAAGCTGGTTGAGAGAATGCCAAGAGTGTGCAAAGCTGTCATCAACGCAAAGGGTGGCTACTTTGAATAATCTAAAATGTATTTTGATTTTTTAACACTTTTTATGATTACTACATGATTCCAATTGTGTTATTTCATCATTCATTTGATGTCTTCACTATTATTCTAAAATGTAAAAAATAGTAAAAAAAATAAATACATAGGAATGGCGAAGGTATCAAGACTACTTGACTAGTGGATCAAGTCCACGATGTACAGATTCAAGTTTCCCACCTCCATCATGAGTGGAAACCGTTTCTTGTCCATCAACATTATGTCTATTTAGGCGAAAATCTAAATTTTTGCCAGTACATTTAATTAACAGTCAAATTACTAGGGTAGATGTTCCAACGCCATTCTATGGATTATATATCTATGGCTGAATTTTCAAGATAACTTTTCTTTACTTTGATTTCGGCACAAATTAACTTACCCATACACCGTCATAGTACGGATGAAGCATGACCTGGAATGTGAAGCTAAATGAAGCTGGCTAGTTTTATAAAAGCCTGAATAGATCTAGCTTGGTTCATGGTATACCACTCCGCTGACAGACACAGTGAGACACACACTGTGACACACACCCTAACCACCATTTCTCTCTGTTAGTCTAATGGCTTAGATGTTAACTAGGAGACAGTCATCTCTACCTATGGCTTCCTCTCCATTTACATGTGAGCATCCTACCCTCAGCTCCTCAATGTCTCAATGGCTACTACATCTCCTTTTAGAAGTTGTAGTAATGCATTATTTGCCTTGGCAAGCATCTATTCCTCTCTCCCTGCTCAGTGTTCCTATGGAGGGGCATGCCTAATATGAATGAGACCGAGAGCATAATACCACCACCTCGTCTCATTGAAGAACGATTAAGGCAAGACTGAGGAGTACAAGTACAGTACCATGATCTAAGAGAGAGAGGCGACATGAATGACTAGTGCCGAAGGCATGTGGGTCACAGAGGAATCACAGAGACACACTAATACATGATCACATACCAGCGTGCAACATAGTTAAGGGTAAGCTCATTTCACAGATAGTTTGAAATGTTGCGGATGGAGGCATCCAATTGGGACCTTTGGGTGGCTCGAACCAGTGGTATGTTGTCAAGAAGGTAGGTCACATGTGTTTGCGAGCAGAGGTTCAAGCCCAGTGCAGGACAGGAACATCAAGTCAACACTTGATGATACATTTATAATTTAAATCTGCTGTGTAGTGCTAGCGCAGAACAAAATTGTGAACCCCTTCGGATCCCTAGGACCAGGATTAGGAAATGCTGTTCTATCTAGACTTAACACATTCCTCACCTCTCACTGGCTACTGAATCAGGGGAGCCTCCTGAAGGAGTTGTAAAAAATAATTTACTTACAGACCTAAAACGGAATCTATTCCTTCTATAAAACATTTCTCTCTGCATGAGTTATCTTTGTCCAGGTATCTCCCAGCATCTGTGTCTGAAGAATTTCCTCCAAAGCCTCTTTCTTGGTATACCTGGCTTTTGTCATCTTCTAACCCCCTGTTGGGTAGTTTGCTTGGTGTTTCAATTTGTTTTGACATCCCTGATAAGCCATTTTTATACCAATGCGATCAAAGAATTCGTTCAAAATACTTTGATGTGCATTCTGTGTGCATCCATTCACAATTCCGGTCGCAATGGGAAGTATTATGCAAAAAAAAATATCATTTGACACCCCCCATGTAGCTCTAGCTTAAACACAGACCAAATCTAAGCTTAGCCTACCTTGTAAGATGTTTATTGTTTAGTGAAAACAAAGTATAAAATGAACTTTAAAAAACAAATTGAATAAAATTTTATGTCACATCCGCCATGAAATGCTTACTTACAAGCCCTTAACCAACAATGTAGTTAATAGTGAATTAAATCTTTACTAAACTAAAGTTTTAAAAATGTGGATACTGTCATGACTGTCCTGTGAGGATCTGAAAGGGTCAGATCAGCTAAGCAATGGATGACAGTAACCAGACCCTCTCTCACCCACAGAGCGAAGGAGGGAGCTGCTGGGAGGCTGACGGCTCACACCCTGTCGTAATTTAAAGGAGAGAAGAGAAAACATCCCTCTCCAAAATACACAAAGGAATGTTCCTTTGTCAACACAGACAGTCTAATAGTTTCTAAAGCGAATACTGGAACAGAATTTATTTTCCAAACTAACAGACCATAAGTTGCAGCCATCTTGAAATGGGCTTGGGGGTATGACCTGTCTTTTTATGGTCGTATACCCATATACAGTGGGGCAAAAAAGTATTTCGTCAGCCACCAATTGCGCAAGTTCTCCCACTTAAAAAGATGAGAGAGGCCTGTAATTTTCATCATAGGTACACTTCACCTATGACAGACAAAATTAGAAAAAAAATCATGAAAATCACATTGTAGGATTTTTTATGAATTTATTTGCAAATTATGGTGGAAAATAAGTATTAGGTCAATAACAAAAGTTTATCTCAATACTTTGTTATATACCCTTTGTTGGCAATGACAGAGGTCAAACGTTTTCTGTAGTCTTCACAAGGTTTTCACACACTGTTGCTGGTATTTTGGCCCATTCCTCCATGCAGATCTCCTCTAGAGCAGTGATGTTTTGGGGCTGTTGCTGGGCAACATGGACTTTCAACTCCCTCCAAAGATTTTCTATGGGGTTGAGATCTGGAGAATGGCTAGGCCACTCCAGGACCTTGAAATGCTTCTTACAAAGCCACTCCTTCGTTGCCCGGGCGGTGTGTTTGGGATCATTGTCATGCTGAAAGACCCATCCACGTTTCATCTTCAATGTCCTTGCTGATTGAAGGAGGTTTTCACTCAAAATCTCACGATACATGGCCCCATTCATTCTTTCCTTTACATGGATCAGTCGTCCTGGTCCCTTTGCAGAAAAACAGCCCCAAAGCATGATATTTCCACCCCAATGCTTCACAGTAGGTATGGTGTTCTTTGGAAGCAACTCAGCATTCTTTGTCCTCCAAACACAACGAGTTGAGTTTTTACCAAAAAGTTATATTTTGGTTTCATCTGACCATATGACATTCTCCCAATCTTCTTCTGGATCATCCGAATGCTCTCTAGCAAACTTCACAATTGGTGGCTGACTAAATACTTTTTTGCCCCACTGTATATATATATATATATATATATATATATATATATATATATCCCAGGGCAGTGATTGGGGACATTGCCCTGTGTAGTAGGGTGCCGTCTTTCAAATGGGATATTAAACAGGTGTCCTGACTCTCTGTGGTAGGGGTGTTAACTCTGGTGTCCTGGCTAAATTCCTAATCTGGACTTCATACAGTGGCTTGCGAAAGTATTCCCCCCTTAGCATTTTTTCTATTTTGTTGCCTTTAAACCTAAAATTAAAACATTTTATTTGGGGGGGTTGTATCATTTGATTTACACAACATGCCTACCGCTTTGAAGATGCAAAATATTTATTGTTGTGAAACAAACAAGAAATAAGGCAAAAAAAACTGAACTTGAGAGTGCATAACTATTCACCACCCCAGGTCGATACTTTGTAGAGTCACCTTTTGCAGCAATTACAGCTGCAAGTCTCTATAAGCTTGGCAAATCTTTTTGCCCATTCTTCAAGGCAAAACTGCTTCAGCTCCTTCAAGTTGGATGGCTTCCGCTGGTGCAAAGCAATCTTTAAGTTATACCACAGATTCTCAATTGGATTGAGGTCTGGGCTTTGACTAGGCCACTCCAAGACATTTAAACGTTTCCCCTTAAGCCACTTTAGTGTTGCTTTAGCAGTATGCTTAGGGTTATTGCCCTGCTGGAAGGTGAACCTCCGTCCCAGTCTCAAATCTCTGGAAGACTGAAACAGGTTGCCCTCAAGAATTTCCCTGTATTTAGCACATTCCATCATTCCTGCAATTCTGACCAATTTCCCAGTCCCTACTGATGAAAAACATCCCCACAGCATGACGCTGCCACCACCATGTTCACTGTGGGGATGGTGTTCTCGGGGTGATGCGAGGTGTTGGGTTCGCCAGACAAAATGTTTTCCTTGATGGCCAAAAAGCTCAATTTTAGTCTCATCTGACCATAGTACCTGCTTCCATATGTTTGGGGAGTCTCCCACATGCCTTTTGGCGAACACCGAACGTGTTTACTTATTGTTTTCTTTAAGCAATGGCTTTTTTCTTGCCACTTCTGTAAAGACCAGCTCTGTGGAGTGTACGGCTTAAAGTGGTCCTATGGACAGATACCTCAATCTCCGCTGTGGAGCTCTGCAGCTCCTTCAGGGTTATAGTTGGTCTCTTTGTTTCCTCTCTGAGAATCTGAGAGTTGTGGTGGGTGGCCCTCTCTTGGCAGGTTTGTTGTGGTGCCATATTCTTTCCATTTTTTGATAATAGATTTACTGGTGCTCCGTGGGATGTTCAAAGTTTCTGATATTTTTTTATATCCGAACCCTGATATGTACTTCTCCACAACTTTTTCCCTGACCTGTTTAGAGAGCTCCTTGGTCTTCATGGTGCCACTTGCTTGGTGGTGCCCCTTGCTTAGTGGTGTTGCAGACTCTGGGGCATTTCAGAACAGGTGTATGTATACTGAGATCATGTGACTGTTCATGTGTCACTTAGATTGCACACAGGTGGACTTTATTTAACAGATTATGTGACTCCTGAAGGTAATTTAAATGGTTAAACTCATGGGTACACTTGCAATGGCTGCCAGTCTTGACTTGAATTGGAACTGCATCAATGGATTTAATGTTTATGTTTGGTTGCAGCTGTCAGGTTTCCTTTTAAAATTGGAAAATACACTCTTGCAAAGAATGTACAATTTAGCAAGCAAATGCTGTCATTACTAAATGCTACTTGTTTTCCACACAAAAACATTTGATTAATAAAATATTTTAACAGTCGTCTTCCTCAAATAAAGGGGATGATAACACAATCTTTGCGAGAGGGAGAATATCTGATTTAATTTGCCCTCAACTCGTGGCTCAGAGTAATTCATTCAGGATAAATGGAGTTAGCCTGCCCCGGAGCAGGATTGTTCTGAAGGATTTGTTGCCATAGAAATGTACCTGGATAAAAGGTGAACCACTTTCATGGCACCGGTTATCCCGAGTTGAACTCAGAATTAACCAAAGTTACCTCGCTAAATCAAATACATGAGGAATTATTGTCTTTCTCAATGGATGTAAAAAAACCTTTGTTTACTTGCTGTTTGAGGTGAGGAAAACACGTATTTAATAAGCTACACAGCTCATTATTAGGGGAGTTAATAAGACAATCAGAAATACTATCAGACATCCCCAAATGGGCACATTTATACATTTGCGCTCAGTCCAGTTAGCCAAAGCCAACTTCTATGTTTAATCAGGTGCTTGCCCTTACTCAACATTGATAGGAGCGCTCCAAGCTAAAGACAATGAACAAATTGGCAAATGTCATAAATGGAATGAAATGAAGCAAAACTTGTTTCTCACAAGCGTCGCGTAGGTTGTGAGTCCTGAAAACGTGTCCACTCTGACAATGAGAAAGGTAAACGACTTTAATAATAACATATTGAATGCATTGACAGAATTTACTGTAACCAAAGAAACATTGTAGATTAGAAATTATGGGGAATAACAGTAAATGTCTACTGGTGATAAATGTAATGTGGTATTCATAGACACAAACAATCAAAAGAAAAAACAATTCACACAATTAAGATATGAAACAATTAATTACACAAATTGGTTTGAGAGAGTGCATTCTGGAGATGTGCCTTGTGCATTTTAGCCACCCTTTTTCTTGGACTGTCCACTGAGACAGACATGAATCAGACAGATGTCTCGTGTGCCATGAAAAAAAAATTATATATATTGAGATGGCTCGACACATTTTTTTTACCCTTATTTTACCAGGTAAGTTGACTGAGAACACATTGTCATTAGCAGCAATGACCTGGGGAATAGTTACAGGGAACAGGAGTGGGGATGAATGAGCCAATTGGATGCTATCGACCAAACAATCAACGAGTTGACTGAATGGAGTCAGCCCTATATAACATTAACACTATCAACAAAGAAATAACAAACCAATCAGTAATTTGGAATTGATGATTCATCATAATGAGATGGTGAGTGCTGAATGACTCCAACTACTTAAGGCCATTGCGGACTGTACGATTTTAGCCATCTCATGCCACGATTTTGCCATCCCAGACAATATTAAGTCGTGGGCAAATTCTTGTCAAATTCTTCAGTGTGACAGGGTCTAGTTCTACTGTGTGCGTTCACAGGCTCCGACAAAGTTTTGGCAGTGTCATATATTTATTTTGCTTTTATCGTGTAGTGTGGCTGGTTTTTCGAGCCAATCCCGGTGACTGGCCAATAGGAACATGGCCGGGACTGAGTATGTACAGTGCCTTGCGAAAGTATTCGGGCCCCCTTGAACTTTGCGACCTTTTGCCACATTCAGGCTTCAAACATAAAGATATAAAACTGTATTTTTTGTGAAGAATCAACAACAAGTGGGACACAATCATGAAGTGGAACGACATTTATTGGATATTTCAAACTTTTTTTACAAATCAAAAACTGAAAAATTGGGCGTGCAAAATTATTCAGCCCCCTTAAGTTAATACTTTGTAGCGCCACCTTTTGCTGCGATTACAGCTGTAAGTCGCTTGGGGTATGTCTCTATCACTTTTGCACATCGAGAGACTGACATTTTTTCCCATTCCTCCTTGCAAAACAGCTCGAGCTCAGTGAGGTTGGATGGAGAGCATTTGTGAACAGCAGTTTTCAGTTCTTACCACAGATTCTCGATTGGATTCAGGTCTGGACTTTGACTTGGCCATTCTAACACCTGGATATGTTTATTTTTGAACCATTCCATTGTAGATTTTGCTTTATGTTTTGGATCATTGTCTTGTTGGAAGACAAATCTCCGTCCCAGTCTCAGGTCTTTTGCAGACTCCATCAGGTTTTCTTCCAGAATGGTCCTGTATTTGGCTCCATCCATCTTCCCATTAATTTTAACCATCTTCCCTGTCCCTGCTGAAGAAAAGCAGGCCCAAACCATGATGCTGCCACCACCATGTTTGACAGTGGGGATGGTGTGTTCAGCTGTGTTGCTTTTACGCCAAACATAACGTTTTGCATTGTTGCCAAAAAGTTCAATTTTGGTTTCATCTGACCAGAGCACCTTCTTCCACATGTTTGGTATGTCTCCCAGGTGGCTTGTGGCAAACTTTAAACAACACTTTTTATGGATATCTTTTAAGAAATGGCTTTCTTCTTGCCACTCTTCCATAAAGGCCAGATTTGTGCAATATACGACTGATTGTTGTCCTATGGACAGAGTCTCCCACCTCAGCTGTAGATCTCTGCAGTTCATCCAGAGTGATCATGGGCCTCTTGGCTGCATCTCTGATCAGTCTTCTCCTTGTATGAGCTGAAAGTTTAGGGGGACGGCCAGGTCCTGGTAGATTTGCAGTGGTCTGATACTCCTTCCATTTCAATATTATCGATTGCACAGTGCTCCTTGGGATGTTTAAAGCTTGGGAAATCTTTTTGTATCCAAATCCGGCTTTAAACTTCTTCACAACAGTATCTCGGACCTGCCTGGTGTGTTCCTTGTTCTTCATGATGCTCTCAGCGCTTTTAACGGACCTCTGAGACTATCACAGTGCAGGTGCATTTATACGGAGACTTGATTACACACAGGTGGATTGTATTTATCATCATTAGTCATTTAGGTCAACATTGGATCATTCAGAGATCCTCACTGAACTTCTGGAGAGAGTTTGCTGCACTGAAAGTAAAGGGGCTGAATAATTTTGCACGCCCAATTTTTCAGTTTTTGATTTGTTAAAAAAGTTTTAAATATCCAATAAATGTCGTTCCACTTCATGATTGTGTCCCACTTGTTGTTGATTCTTCACAAAAAATACAGTTTTATATCTTTATGTTTGAAGCCTGAAATGTGGCAAAAGGTCGCAAAGTTCAAGGGGGCCGAATACTTTCGCAAGGCACTGTATATTGTTAATAGTCAGATCAATATAATTGTTTGATTTAAATGTTTACATGTGTAGTGGACATGAGTCGGTCATAGTCTCGTGATGAGGTAACCCCGCCTGCGAATTTCAAAACCAGTGTCTGCCCTTGGGAATTTCCTATTGGTCTAACAGTCTAAGATGCTCGGCCATGGAGGTCCATTTCATTAAACTTCCAACGAAGAGTTCTTGTGTTGACATTGCTTCATGAGGCAGTTTGGAACTTGGTAGTGAGTCTTGCAACCTCGGACAGACATACTCAGCCACATGAAGCTCCATACAAACAAATATTTTACTGACGTTGCTTCCAGAGGCAGTTTGGAACTTGGTAGAGAGTGCTGCAACTGAGAACAGGCGATTTAATTAGGCTACACACTTCTGCATTTGGCGGTTCAATTCTGTGAGCTTCTGTGTCCTACCACTTCGCGGCTGTGTCATTGTTGCTCCTTGATGTTTCCACTCAAAAATAAAAACACTTACAGTTGACCGGGGCAGCTCTAGCAGGGAAGACACATCCAACTGACTGACTGGTTGGAAAGGTGGCATCTTATGACCTGTCAGCAATGGGTGTGGCTGAAATGGCCGAATCCACTAATTTGAAGGAGTGTCCACATATTTTTGCGTATTCAGTGTATTCGAAATGTATTCCGACCCCTTGACTTTTCCCGCATTTTGTTACATTACAGCCTTATTCTAAAATGTATTGAGTTCATTTTTTTCCTCATTAGTTTACACACAATAATGCAAAGCAAAAACAGGTTTTTAAACATTTTTGCAAATTTATATAAAAAAAGGAAATATCCCATTTACATAAGTATTCAGACGGTTTACTCAGTACTTTGTTGAAGCACCCTTGACAGTGATTACAGCCTTGAGTCTTCTTCGGTATGACGCTACAAGCTTGGCCCACCTGTATTTGGGGAGTTTCTCCCATTCCTCACTGTAGATCGTCTCATGTTCTGTCAGGTTGTATAGGGAGTGTTGCTGGACAGGTATTTTTAGGTCTCTCCAGCGATGTTCGACAGGGTTCAAGTTCGGGCTCTGGCTTGGCCACTCAAGAACATTCAGAGACTTGTCCTGAAGCCACTCCTGCATTGTCTTGGCTGTGTGCTTAGGGTCGTTATCCTGTTGGAAGGTGAACTTTAGGCCCAGTCTGAAGCCCTGAGCGCTCTGCAGTAGATTTTCAGCAAGGATCTCTCTGTACTTTGCTCAGTTCATCTTTCCCTCGATCCTGACTAAATTCCCAGTCCATGCCGCTGAAAAACATCCCCACAGCATGATGCTGCCACCACGATTCTTCACCGTAGGGATGGAGCCAGGTTTCCTCCAGATGTGATGCTTGGCATTCAGGCCAAAGAGTTCAGTCTTTGTTTCATCAGACCAGAGAATCTTGTTTCTCATGGTCTGAGCATCCTTTAGGTGTGTCATGACTTCCCTCCTTGGGGAGGATCAGAGAGAGGGCCCCCTCTCTCCCACCAGAGAGGAGGGGGTGGGAAATGAGTTAAAGTTGGCCATTTTATGATGGTTGTAAATTCCTTGCGGAAACTTTCTCTTCACTGCCTTGGAGTATTGAGGGAAAGAACCTCTGGGGAACAAAGACAATATTTCCGACAAAACTCATCAGAAAATGAAAACATATTTCTAATATAAAGAATGTTGGAAATGGTGGGGGGGACTTAAAGAACAATCATGTCCAATTCGCTTCTAATTGTTATGTAACTAAGGACAGTAGAACAACATAGCTGTATCTCTGAATGTGTATATTTCCCAGTTATCAGATTTACATCTAAATGTTTTGGAACGTATATGATTAAATATGAAATTACACTTTTTTCATATAAAGTTTATCCAGACATTATGCCAAACATAATGGAACCACCCTTTTGCCAGATTGTATAAAAGGACTCCTCATGAAATTCACATCAAACCAGAATACATGCAGGGCCAGCTGAATACATTACAAATGGTTCAATAACTACAAGAGGAGACCAAGCAGGCGGACAGTGTTAAACCGGACATCACAAATGGGTAGACTCTATCTTAGAGCAGCGTGACCGACAGCGTAAGCTAAAAGGTACGAAATGGTTAGAAACTCTCTCTCGTAGAAGAAGACTACACAGAAACATTCAGTCTGCAGCTGTTTAAGTACTTTATTCTTGAACAATTGTCTCACCACTATAGATACCTCTATTCTAACTAACGTAGCCTATTGAACAATGCGGCGTAGACCTGTGTAATACCCTTGTTAGAACCAAGTATTGAGCTTATTTGTTATAATTAATTGGTATTAGATTTAAAAGGTGAATGAATTGCAATGTTGTTAATGCATTTATTTTGAATAAATATTGATTTAATGTATAAGTGAATAGGTTGGTTTACTTTTAAGTTTTGACCAATAAGGTTGCTTGTTAAGCTGTGGACAATGGGAGAGTTGACCTGGTTAACTTCTTTGGGACAGGGGGCAGTATTTTCACGTCCGGATGAAAAGCGTGTCAAAAGTAAATGGCCAGCTACTCAGACCCAGAAGCTAAAATATCCATATTATTAGTAGATATGGATAGAAAACACTCTGAAGTTTCTAAAACTGTTTGAATCGTGTATGTGAGTATAACAGAACATATTTGGCAGGCAAACTCCCGAGGACAAACCATTAAGAATTTTTTTATTTTTAGGTTACTTTCTTTTCAACGTTTTCATTGGGAATCCAGATTTCCTGCAGTTTCTATCGCTTCCACTGGATGTCAACAGTCTTTAGAAATTGGTTGAGGTTTTTCCTTTGAAAAATTAAGTAGCACTGTTCAGAATGAAGCTTGAGTCTAGTGTACTCTTTGTTAGAGGCTCGTGACCGGAAAGCACGCTCCACTTTGTTTTCTGACCCCTCCTGTCTCAGCCTCCAGTATTTATGCTGCAGTAGTTTATGTGTCGGGGGGCTAGGGTCAGTACTTCTCCTGTCTTTTCCGGCGTCCTGTGTGAATTTAAGTATTCTCTCTCTCTCTCTCTCTCGCTCTCTCTCTCTCTGGACCTGAGCCCTAGGACCATGCCTCAGGACTACCTGGCATGATGACTCCTTGCTGTGCTGCTGCTCCAGTTTCAACTGTTCTGCCTGCTATGGTACCCTGACCTGGTTACCGGACGTGCTACCTGTCCCAGACCTGCTGTTTCCAACTCTCTAGAGACAGCAGGAGCGGTAGAGATACTCTTAATGATCGGCTTTGAAAAGCCAACTGACATTTACTCCTGAGGTGCTGACTTGCTGCACCCTCGACAACTACTGTGATTATTATTATTTGACCATGCTGGTCATTTATGAACATTTGAACATCTTGGCCATGTTCTGTTATAATTTCCACCCGGCACGGCCAGAAGAGGACTGGCCACCCCTCATAGCCTGGTTCCTCTCCAGGTTTCTTCCTAGGTTTTGGACTTTCTAGGGTGTTATTCCTAGCCACCGTGCTTCTACATCTGCATTGCTTACTTTTTGGGGTTTTAGGCTGGGTTTCTGTTCACCACTTTGAGATATCAGCTGATGTATAATCCATCTTAAATTTTATCGAATATTTACGTAAATAAATACCTAAAGTTGTATTACAAAAGTAGTTTGAAATGTTTGGACAATGCTTACAGGTATCTTTTGAGATATTTTGGAACCAGTGTTTTTCTGGATCAAACGCGCCAAATAAATGGACATTTTGGATATATATCGACTGAATTAATCGAACAAAAGGACCCTTTGTGATGTTTATGGGACATATTGGAGTGCCAACAGAAGAAGCTTGTCAGAGGTAAGGCATGAATTATATTTATATTTCTGTGTTTTGTGTCGCGCCTGCAGGGTTGAAATATGCTTTCCTCTCTTTGTTCTCTGGGGTGCTATCCTCAGATAATAGCATTGCTTGCTATCGCCGTAAAGCATTTTTGAAATCTGACACATTGGCTGGATTTACAACAAGTGTGTGTAGCTTTGATTTGGTATATTGAATGTGTGATTTCATCAAAGTTTAATTTTTATACTAATTTATTTGAATTAGGGAGCTCCTCATTTTCGCTACCGTCCCACATATCCCAGAGAGGTTAACGGGAGGCCTTGGGAAAAAAGAGAGGGAGAGAGAAGTTGAGAAAAGGATGGACATTACATTGCGACTGTTGGTGAAGAAAAATTATAACAGAAGATAAAAATAAAACAAAACCTAGCGAGTTTCAAAGGGAAGTGCCGACTTTAGACTGTTGTTATAATTTTGTTAAGAAAGACTTAGTAAAGACTGAAGCTACCGTCTCATCGTGGAGGTATTTGTCAGTCTTGAGGTTAGCCTAGCATCGTATGAAACCAAGAGAGAATTGCTTGGGAAAGATTAATGAGTTCATGTTCCCATGGGATATCGATTACTGCTAAAGAGTACTGTCTGAATTGACAGCTGTGCTTGCTGGGGATCTTGTGAGGAAATCTGCAAGGAACTGCCATACTTCGCTGACAGAATATCAACAAGTAGTGAGTAACCACAACGGTGGATTGATTCTGGACTTTATACGTGTCGTAATTGTTTTTGGAGCTCCAACGCGCGCCAACAGGTTAAGCAAGCTTGAAATCATTTGGACATGGGTTGGCAATGACTCATTGGGATTTATTATTTTTATTTATTTTGATGTGGTGCTTTGAAAATGTAATAATACACATTTTGAACCTTATGTATGTTGCCTTGGTGGAGTCTTTTCCTGTTTCAATTTAATTTGATGCATGGGAAATTATATACTTATACAATAACGAAAACCTATAATAATTCCATCTGAAGTTAATACCCTATTTTTCATGACCCTAGATAGTTTACAATAGGGATTCGAATTGGAGATGTCCTTCTCACCTAACATCACATGTTGTTGAGCCTGGTGAGAGGGTTTTATTTTTGGGGGATCGTCCGGGATTTTTGTTACTGTTGAGGGATATTTTCAGAAATGACTTTTTTTGTTCACTGCTGACATCTATACTAAGATTCGACACTGACTCACCATTTGAACATTTTTAATTGAAATTATGGATTTCTTTCTAACATTGCTATATAGGCATAGACTTGCAACATGGATGCTGAAGAGATTGTTACCTGGTGTAGAGAGAAACAACTAGCTATTAATCGTGCATTAAAATCTGAAATATTTTCCAACACTACTCCACTGACAGATACAGTTAACGTATAGACTAACCTGAAAATTATATTTAAAAGAGAAAACAACATTAAAATATGTCTTGTGGAGGTGCTGTACTGTCCTCCAGCTTTTTGAAGCAATGCGACAGAGGATGTGTCTGATGAGGTTCTGCTGGAAACGCTGACTTATGTTAAGGCTTTTGGTAAAATTAGACTCCATGGTCGTTGTTCCTATTCCGCTGATATAAAGCAGTATGTTTTGGTAGAGATATGAAACAATCTTAATGAAATAGTTGTTCCAAGTGTTGTTGGGATACCTGGAGAGTTGAACCCCTGGCCTGTACATGAAGTGTCACATCTCCTGTTGAGAGAGAGGTTGAAGATTTTCAGGCAAAGCTATTATCCTTTCTAAGACATGAAGGGAAGACTGTAGCGGATGTTAAAGGCCTGGTAAGTCCCTCTGGTGCTGAACTCAACACAACTGGTTACTGCCATAAGTTCACTGGTAGAGAAGTGGAACAGCGTGCCATCTGAGACTCAGAGTTACCGTAAGGTGTGAAACGCACTCCTTGTGGAGAGGAAGAGTATGAGGCATGGGCTGAACAAACCACCCATTTTCTAGAGGAATGGCAGTGCACTGATAATGTGAAAAAACGGAATAATAGAAAGTCTTAAAGGGCCTGCTGCTAATACTGTGAGGTTCTTCAAGACAGGAAACCCTCATGCTACAGCGATCGAATACATGAAGGCTCTAGAAACAGCTTTCGGTACCACCGAAAGTGCACCTGATCTCATGGTGAGGTTCAGAAACACATTCTAAAGTGAAGGAGAGGAGCTTTCAGCTTACCTGTTGAGACATGACAAATTGCTGCATGCTGTTTATCGAAAAGGAGGCATTGAGCTGTCAGAGATTAATCTCACACGCATTGGCCAAGTAGTGAGAGATGCATCCTCACGTGACATGGTTGCGCTTCGTATTCTCATGACCTATAAACTGTGTGAACCAACAACCTTTACTGAACTACTGCAAGAAGTAAGGGAGGAGGAGGACATGATTCAAGACAGGAACACAACGAAGAGTGTTGTGAAGCCATCAGCTGTTGCTCCTGTTGCCACAGCTTGCGAAGAAGCTAGTACCGAGATAGAATTAATGAGAAAAGAGATAAAGGTTTAAAAACTGAAATGACGCGTCTCATTTCTGCTAACGTTACAGCAGCTCAATCTTATACACAAAGGTCAGATGTGGCATAAATCCTCTTGGGGCTAGGGGGCAGAATTTTCACTTTTGGATAAATAGCGTGCCCAATTTCAACTTCCTGCTACTCATGCCAAGAATATAAGATATGCATATGATTCATATATTTGGATAGACAACACTCTGAAGTTTCTAAAACTGTTTGAATCATGTCTGTGAGTATAACATAACTTTTGTAGCAGGCAAAACCCAGAGGACTGTTCCCTGAATTGTCTTTGCCAAGGGATATTTCTTAGGAACTCGCTTCCCCTGGATGTCACCAGTCTTAGGAATTTGGTTGAGGTTATTCCTTTGTGCAATGAAGAAGTAGGCCAACTAGGAACTGTGTAACACTTTTGTGAGTTGCGCAAGACTTGAAAAGTGGCACTGGTTTGTGTTCATTCCTGTATTGAACACAGATTGCCCCGTCTACAATTTGATTGAATATTTACGTTTAAAAATACCTAAAGTTGTATTACAAAAGTAGTTTGAAATATTTTGGCAAAGTTCATAGGCAACTTTTGAAATATTTTGTAGTGACGTTGGGTTTTTTGTAAGCTGTTTTTTTCTGGACCAAACGCGCTTTATAAATGGACATTTTGGATATATATGGACGGAATTAATCAAACAAAAGGACCAATTGTGATGTTTATGGGACATATTGGAGTGCCAACAAAAGAAGCGCATCAACGGTAATATATTTTATATTTTATTTCAGCGTTTTGTGTAGCGCCTGCACGGTTGAAATATGATAACCCCTTTGTTTACTGCTGGTGCTATCATCAGAAAATAGCTTCTTATGCTTTCGCCGAAAAGCATTTTTAAAATCTGACATGTTGGCTGGATTCACAACGAGTGTAGCTTTAATTGAGTATCTTACATGTGTGATTTAATGAAAGTTTGAATTTTATAGTATTTTATTTGAATCTGGCGCTCTGCATTTTCTGGCAATTGGCCAGTTGAGACATTTGCGTCCCGCCTACCCCAAAGAGGTTAAAAGCATAAAGAAAATAGACACCAGCCGACAGCAAACCCAGAGTGTACTGTTACAGATGTGGAGACGATGGCCATTTCAAGAGAAACTGTGAAGGTGAAGGTGAAGAGAACTTGAGGAAAGTCAACACACGCCTAATCAAACAAAAGCGGTCGATGGGAAACTATAGAGGGACCCAGTAAAGTAGCGGCCTGACATCCCGATGAAGATACGTTCCACAAGTATGAAGACATGAAGGCCATGCTACCTACAGGTTTAGTTGGTCCAAGTTCTGTCATTCTTGTAAAGATTGAAGGTACGTAAGCTAAAGCTTTACTAGATAGTTGTTCTTAGATTACTCTACAGATCCTTTTTATGATAAGTACTTGATGCATTTGCCATTGATTCCTATAGGATACTTAGAGAAATGGGGCCTTAGCTCTGATCAGTATCCATATGATGGCTATTTGTCACTCAAGCTTGAGTCCTCAGGATCGTTTGTGGGTGTAGCAGAGACCATGGAATCACTTGTGTTGGTATGACCAGATCCAGCCATGAAAGGTGACGTGTCTATTCTGGTTGGCACCAATACATCTGTAGTGAAGATTCATATGACTGCTTGCAAAGAAAAGGAAGGTGAACATTTCCTTAGCACACTACAAGTTCATCCTGCTATCAAAGAGGCATATGAGAGGATGATAGAAAGCTCAACTGATGATGATGAGAAGAGAGGAATGGTCTGGTTAGCACAGAGAACCTGCCACCTGGTGGGCAGGCAAGAGTTACTGGAATTGCCAAAGTTTCCTGGGATACCTTCTACTCAAACCATTCTGGTAGAGAGGCCTGAAGAACCCCGGTTCCCCGAAGAACTACTAGTGAGGCCTGAAATCCAGACAGTTGCAGTTGTGTCGTCTAGAATAATCACTCTTACTGTCAGGAATGTCTCGACAAAGTAGATCACCCTGAAACGAGGTACGCCTATTGCTCATCTGTTTCCTGTAGATGTTGCTCCGGGTGTTGCTCAGGATTCATCTGAAAGACTGACGTCTTCTTCATTCAACTTTGTAGATTCTTCGGTGCCTTAGGGATGGAAGAAGAGGTTATGTGAAAAGATGATGGAAAGGAAAGAACTATTCTCAACACATGAGTTTGATGTGGGTTGTTCAAAGAGTACTCACCACACCATCAGAGTTGTTCAAGACAAACCATTTAGGGAGAGATCTCACCGCTTGGCCCCAGCTGATGTTGAAGATGTGAGGAAGCATCTTAATAACTTGAAAAGTTCTGGGATCACATCTCCTATTGTTGTGGTGAGGGAAAATAAACGACACCATACTATTCCAGACCAGTACACAGTCCCAAGTGTGGAGGATGCTCTGACATGTTTGAGTGGGAGCAAATGGTTCAGTGTGTTAGATCTCAGAAGCGGATACTATCATCAAATTCCGATGGGCGATACAGATAAATAGAAGACTGCATTTATCTGTGCAGTTGGATTTTACCAATTTGAGAAGATGCCACAGGGTGTGTCCGGAGCACATGCAACATTTCAACGTGTCATGGAAAAGACAGTTGGAGACATGAACCTACTCAAAGTTCTTGTTTACCTTGATGACTTAATTGTGTTTGGAAGGACACTGGAGGAACATGAGCAGAGGCTACTAAAACTGTCCCTTGACAAGTGTCAGTTTTGCCGCACATCTGTCAACTATGTTGGGAATATCATATCCCATAATGGAGTAGCTACAGACCCATCAAAGATTGAAGCTGTTACCACGTGGCCAAGGCCTGAAACTGTGACTGCTCTGCATTCTTTCCTAGGATTCTGTGGATATTAATTGTGAAAGACTATTCTAAAGTGAGTTACCCCCTGAATCAGCTCTTATTCAGATATCTTCCCTCTGCCAAGAAAGGAAGAAAGTCCAAGGAAGAGGAGAAAGCCTACCTCAACCCCTCAGAACCATTTTGATCAAGGTAGGATGAGAAGTGTGAATTATCATTCGAGACATTGAAGGAAAGCCTCACAAAAGCTCCTGTGTTGGCTTTTGCTGATCCTCAGTTGCCATATGTTCTATATGTAGATGCTAACTGTGAAGGGTTAGGTTGAGTAATATCCCAAGATCAAGGTGAGGTCTGCGTCCCGTGGACATTAGTGAGTTGAAGCCTGACCGCTTTTGACCGCAACTACCCAGCTCACAAGTTAGAGTTTATTGAAGTGGGCCGTGGTTATGGGGTCAAGTTTGAGGTTAGAACAGACAACAACCCATTGACATATGTCCTCACATCTGCAAAATTGGATGCCACTGGTCATCGTTGGCTAGCTGAGTTGTCTACCTATGACTTTAGTCTCAAGTACAGGCCTGGCAGGCAGAACATAGATGATTTGTCTCGCCGCTTTCATCAGCAATCTGCAGTGGAACAAGATTGGAGAGACATTCCTGCATTTGTTGTTCGAGCCATGTGCCAGATGTCTAATGTTGTTAGAGTAACTCCTGGATCATCTAGTAGAGTGATTGATCAGTAGCGAGCCTCTATGCATGCTGTGCCTCAAGCATACTGTAACCTGAGCGTGCTGGAGTCTCAAATGCGCAGATTGAGCACTATGGAAAGTTCTGCATTGCAACAAGAAGACACTTGTTTGGGAGAGATGTGGGTTGCTCTTAATACACATGATATTACCAGGGTGACAAAGACCAAACATCCATTCATCTCTTTGCTCCTGAGAGAGTGGGAGAAGCTAAAAATGGAAGATGGAGTTATATACAGGATCACACATCCGCCAAACGAAACTCGTCGTGCTCAGTTACTACTTCCAGAGAAGTTCAGAACTATGGTTCTCAAGTCGCTGCACTTGGTCATATGCAAGGTGATTGACCTATGGACCTTGTGTGTTTGGATTTCCTGTCCATTGAGCCTGACTTAAGTAACACAGAGAATGTCCTGGTCATTACGGTCATTACACGAGATACGCTCAAGCTTTTCCTACGAAGGATCAGAAAGCATCCACTGTCGCCAAAGTATTGTGGGAGAGGTACTTCATCCATTATGGATTATGGATCTACCCAAGAGGATGCATAGCGATCAAGGTAGAGATTTTGAAAGTCAACTCATCCGTGAGCTACTGAACATGCTTGGGGTGGAGAAGTCAAAGACAACACCATATCATCCTCAGGGAGATCCGCAACCTGAGGGATTCAACCGAACCTTGTTGAACATGCTTGGAACTCTTGTTCCTACACAAAAGAACAAATGGAGTCAGTATATTTGGCATCTAGTACACTCGTATAACTGTACTCGGAATCAAGCGACTGGCTACTCACCCTATTTTTTCATGTTTGGACATGAAGCTAGATTGCCCGTTTATCTGTTTTGGAGTCTCGAGTGATAGCTCTTCAGAGAGAACTTATGTATCTGAAATGAAGAAACAGTTACAGTTATATCATTCTCACCTAACAATCCCATGCTGTTGAGATACTCTGCGTAAGTTAATATTGTGAGAGTCAAATTCGAGCCTGGTGAGAGGGTTACATCTGTAAGATCCGTTCTAACAGACACTCCGAGACAGAGAAGCTAAAACTATGAAAGACATTATGACTTTCTGGGGGACAAACCAGAGACTTCTGTCGAACTACTCTCCACAAACGGACGGGCGAATTTCAACAGAGAGACAGCAAAGACAAGCACGCGTAAACATGTACATTGCAATTATTTCGAATGAGAGGCCATTCATGTGCAAAATATTCACATTTCCATTAGAAGAGTTATCAGCTGCATGTACGATATTTGATTTCCTTTGTCTCTCCCTTTCCCTCTCTTTTGAATCTGCCATTTTGTGTAACAAGTCGTCATATTGGTTTAGTCCACTAGGGACCTTTCATTGCATTGTTAGTAACCAGTAACTATACCGTGTGTGTTTATGTATTTCTGTGTGATTATTTAGTTAATTAGTAAATAAATAATTAAGCCAAATTCTATCGCTGATTCATCATTTATGCTAGGGTTCGTGCAGAATTCCAAGAATTTTGCGACATTCAGAATGATACTGATAATGTAACAATTAGCAAATGATTGATGGATGACGGCTATGATATTTAGATATTCTGATCACTATTTGAGTTAATTCGGGAAACGGTAACTCCTTAAATAAACTTTTCCCGTGGTGTCCCAGATTACTACATAATTCATTGTTATACGACTCATTTATGTGGTATGTAAGTATTCAATGAATAGCCGCCATCGCATTAATGATCGTCACGACACAACAGGTGCCTTTTGGAAAACTCCAAGCTGGCTGTCATGTCCCTCTTATTGAGGAGTGGCTTCCGTCTGGCCACTCTACTATAAAGGCCTGATTTATGGAGTGCTGCAGAGATGGTTGTCCCTCTGAAAGTTTCTTCCATCTCCGCAGAGGAACTCTGGAGCTCTGTCAGAGTGACTATCGGGTTCTTCCCCAATTTCTCAGTTTGGACAGGCAGCCAGCTCTAAGAAGAGTTTTGGTAGTTCTAAACGTCTTCCATTTAAGAATGATGGAGGCCACTGTGTTCTTGGGGACCTTCAATGTTTTGGTACCATTCCCCAGATCAGTGCCTTGTCACAATCTTGTCTTGGAGCTCTTCAGACGATTTCTTCCACCTCATGGCTTGGTCTTTGCTCTGACATGCACTGTCAAATGTGGAACCTTATATAGACAGATGTGTGCATTTCCAAATAATGTCCAATACAATTGAATTTACCACAGGTGGACTCAAAGTTGTTGAAACATCTCAAGGATGATCAATGGAAACAGGATGCACCTGAGCTCAATTTCGAGTTTCGTAGCAAAGGGCCTGAATACTTATGTAAATAGGTATATCTGTTTATAATTTTTATAAATTTGTTCACATAAAAATAAAAAAAACGTTTTTCCCTTTAACGGGGTATTTTGTGTAGACTGATGAGAATTTTATTTTATCAATTTTAGAATAAGACTGTAACTTAACAAATGTGAAAAAAGTCAAAAGGTCTGAATACTTTCCAAATGCATTGAACTGTTTATACATTTTGTACGTGAAAACTATTTTCAAGACACATAGGACTACTTTAAGTAGGCTATGTAGCGTAGGTCAGCTGACGTAGCCTCGCAAGTCCATCATAGAATGTGACAACAAAACTGAAGCAATTCGTAAAATCTGGCCAACATGATATAAATAGGTTAATTTGGTAACATTGCACATTGTGACGTGATAATCGTAAAAGACTGCCCGCAAAGTCCTTTATTATCACCGAGATAGAGAAGTCTACATCACCCCATATTACAGTAAACTCTGTTAGGCCCCATTAACCACCATTAACATACTGTGTCTGTGTGTTGCACCTGGAACGGAGACCTGTCAGTGGGCATGCCCAGTGTAATTCCACCGCACAGTTTGTCTTACTCATTGATGGCGATGAGAGTGTTGTGGAGCTCATTATACACACAGCCTTCACACTGGGAGAGAAAATGAGAGAGGGAGAAGAGAAGGAGAGAGAATGATAGAAAGGGGAGGGAGAGAGATTGCAGTATGAGCGATCAAGGCATGACAGAAATGATAAGTGAGAGATGAGATAAAGAAAGACCATCCACATCCACCTTAAGTCTGACTGCAGGTGTAGCCTACTTCTCATTGTCGGTGACGTCCATTGCTGATCCTCTTCCTTCATTTCCGCCTGCGATTGGTCGAAGAGAGACTTCATCTCATCTATGTAGCGAGAGGTGTAGCGGGTCACCTCATTCAGAACCTTCTCAAAGCGGGCTCGTACCTGGAGGTGTCACATTGGTAGCAGATGTACACATTATTACACACAACCTTATACTGAACATATATAAAGAATGTTTCCAGTAGAATATCATGTTATTAAAATATTACAGTATTGAGAAAAGGGTAAATGTGTTGGCGGATTACAGGTGGATATCCTTGACCTAGAATTATATATTTGTTTTTTTCGTCACATCAGATCTACACTGCCACTAACTTATTGGCTCACAGCAAATAATTTATATTTTTCAAAGGCCAATATATTGTTGTCTACTTATTTTAGTAAATTACATAACTACATGTCTAAAGATTTATTTTCCACATTTCCTGCCCTGAGCGATTTCAGTACTTTGAAAAACATAATAATGTAGGGCTTCCCTCATGCCCCGTTTCATGATGGTGCTAGCAGCCACGTGAGTGAGTGCTAGCTAGCTACCAACTAGAACATTAAGCTAGAAAAGACCAACAACACAAACAAACAAACTCTACAACTACGAGTCAGGCCCGGCCCAGCCATTAGGCAGCCGTCTATAGCGGAAGATTAACGAGGGCATTATTTTCCGAGGTTAACTGACCGAGACGCACCTCCAACAACACATAACACCTCATATTATTCTGCCCCAAAACAATGTAAACTTCTCTCACTCAGTGGCATATGGGCTATTAAAGTGAATGCTGATGCCGCCCCATTTAAGCAGTGCCCACTTTCCCAAAGGCAGGGGTGCAACATGTGTATCTTGTCCATGCCCAGCGCGCCTCTCCATGGTGCTGTTGGAGAAACGCAGCACTGTGGCACTCCACCAACGCTTGCTCAAATCATGTAGCCTATAGGGTGGAAAGAGTATACAGCCTCAATTGCCTTTTCTGTAGTCTACAGGGCGACAAAATGTATGCCAATGTCATGAGACAGACACTTTATACATCATGCATGTTTGCCATTAAATATCCTAAATGGCGCCCTATCAACAACAACAAAAAATGCTTCGATGTGACTATGAATTAAAATGTTAACAAACACACCGTATCTTAAAAACAGGACATATCAAAGTAAAGTGGACACTAGCCTATGGAATGAAATTAGGCTACTCACGACTGCTGTCCAGGAGTTTCACTCAGTGGGTTAAATTGTGCTGATAATTAGTGAGTTCATTGTACAGTGTCATAAGGGTAATCGAGCAAACACCACATCCTCCATCCTAATCTGACCTTTGAATCTTGGTCCACCAACCTTTCTTGGAAGGGCATTTAAATGCCATCCCTCGGGCTCGCTGTCCCACTTCTTCTGCCACACATCTATCATAATGGCTCTAATCTTGCATTTAGCCTCACTTACCTCTCTCGGTCATACTGTCTGAAATAATTTGACTGTGTATCAGGGTTCACAAACTGGCGGCCCGCGGGTGGTTTATTTTGTGTTTTATTGTTTGTATATTGTTGTATTTTAAATGTGTATGACTGTCCTCGTCTATCAGTGTGTCAGTGTTTTGTTACTTGCCATGTTTTGTGTTTGTGGACCCCAGGAAGAATAGCTGATGCTTCTGAAAAAGCTAATGCGGACCCAAATAAACAAATAAAGACGTGAATTCTATGGTTTGGCATGACGCAATATTGAGAATAAACGACCCTTCCACACAAAAACACGCTGAAGCTAATTTGACCCATGCGCAAGGATTTTCAGCATGAGCAGCTTGGCTCTTGCTAAAGTACGGTAGCTGTATTGGTCTACTTTACTTCAACAACAGATGTACTCACATTGTTCTCCCTCATCTTAAATGGCACTGACCACCACTGTAATAAAAAAAAAAACATCAAATTTTTTTCATAGTCATGGCCTTATTTCTATTACAGCATATTGGATGACTGTCCTGAATATTTCTTTCATCTAGCTCAATTTAACATAGTTTTTGTCAAACAGTTGCAAACAATAGTTTCTATTGGACAAATTCAGGTATGTTTATCCCTGTTTCATTCCGTTTGCTTCAGTTTAAGATATATTTTTCAACAGAATCGATGGAATGAATTCACCGCTGATCACACAGTTCCCTTTCATAGCAGCTATGTTGTATTTCTTCTCGCCTATACGCGCTCTCCTCGTCCCCTTCGCTTGTGACCATGCGTAAAAACCTTTCCAAGTCAAACCATATCATAACTGCTACACACAGCCTACATCATTGTTACCATATTAGCTAAAGTGACGTCATAGTCAACATATCTAATACAACTAACATGTTAGTAAAGCCTCTACAATCAAGCAGTACAGTGTACAGTCAGTAAGCAGTTTAGAAGTTACACCAACGGGCCCCGGTGGCAATAAATTAATCAAACCAAACGCTTACCTTGACTTAGAAGAGTTTCAGTGTTATGTTGGATAGTCATAGCCAACTAGATAACATAACATCCCTTTATTTGAGCCGGTTGATAGAGTAGGCTAAACTAGCGAAGTAAAAAATTAACAAAATATCTCTCTCTCTTGCTTCTCCATCATTTTTAATAAATGCATTTCTCTCTCTTTCTCTCTCTTTGAGTCATCTACTCACCACATGTTATGCACTCCAGTGCTATCAAGCTGTAGTTTATGCTTTCAGTACTAGATAAATTCTCTGATCTTTTGATTGCATGGACAACATGTCAGTTCATGCTGCAAGAGCTCTAATAGGTTGGAGTACATCTTCTGGAAGTTGTCATATACAGTGGGGCAAAACATATTTAGTCAGCCACCAATTGTCTAAGTTCTCCCACTTAAAAAGATGAGAGAGGCCTGTAAGGTTCATCATAGGTACACTTCATCTATGACAGAAAAAATTAGAAAAAAAAATCCAGAAAATCACATTGCAAGAATTTTTATTAATTTATTTGCAAATTATGGTGGAAAATAAGTATTTGGTCACCTACAAACAAGCAAGATTTCAGGCTCTCACAGACCTGTAACTTCTTCTTTAAGAGGCTCCTCTGTCCTCCACTCGTTACCTGTATTAATGGCATCTGTTTGAACTTGTTATCAGTATAAAAGACACCTGTCCACAACCTCAAACAGTCACACTCCAAACTCCACTATGGCCAAGACCAAAGAGCTGTCAAAGGACACCAGAAACACAATTGTAGACCTGCACCAGGCTGGTTTGAAGAAATCAACTGTGGGAGCAATTATTAGGAAATGGAAGACATACAAGACCACTGATAATCTCCCTCGATCTGGGACTACACGCAAGATCTCACCCTGTGGGGTCAAAATGATCACAAGAACGGTGAGCAAAAATCCCAGAACCACACGGGGGGACCTAGTGAATGACCTGCAGAGAGCTGGGACAAAAGTAACAAAGCCTACCATCAGTAACACACTATGCCGACAGGGACTCAAATCCTGCATTGCCAGACGTGTCCCCCTGCTTAAGCCAGTACATGTCCAGGCCCGTCTGAAGTTTGCTAGAGAGCATTTGGATGATCCAGAAGAACATTGGGAGAATGTCATATGGTCAGATGAAACCAAAATATAACTTATTGGTAAAAACTCAACTCTTCGTGTTTGGAGGACAAAGAATGCTGAGTTGCATCCAAAGAACACCATACCTATTGTGAAGCATGGGGGTGGAAACATCATGCTTTGGGGCTGTTTTTCTGCAAAGTGACCAGGACGACTGATCTGTGTAAAGGAAAGAATGAATGGGGCCATGTATCGTGAGATTTTGAGTGAAAACCTTCCATCAGCAAGGCCATTGAATATGAAACGTGGCTGGGTCTTTCAGCATGACAATGATCCCAAACACACCGCCCGGGCCATGAAGGAGTGGCATTTCAAGGTCCTGGAGTGGCCTAGCCATTCTCCAGATCTCAACCCCATAGAAAATGTTTGGAGGGAGTTGAAAGTCCATGTTGCCCAGCAACAGCCCCAAAACATCACTGCTCTAGAGGAGATCTGCATGGAGGAATGGGCCAAAATACCAGCAACAGTGTGTGAAAACCTTGTGAAGACTTACAGAAAACGTTTGACCTCTGTCATTGCCAACAAAGGGTATATACTGTAACAAATAATTTTGTTATTGACCAAATACTTATTTTCCACCATAATTTGCAAATAAATTCATAAAAAATCCTACAATGTGATCTTCTGGATTTTTTTTCACATTTTGTCTGTCATAGTTGCTCGATTAGAAAATTACAGGCCTCTCTCATCTTTTTAAGTGGGAGAACATGCACAATTGGTGGCTGACTAAATACTTTTTTGCCCCACTGTATACTGTGTAAGTCTGGAAGGGGGTGAGAAGCATACACTTCCTAGGTTTGTGTTGAATTTAATGTACCCAGAGGAGGACGGAAGATACCCCATGGTGCTCCCCTACAGAGTGCTGTTTAGGCTACTGTTGACCTTCATTGCTTTAATCCATTTTCTTCCTTCCTCTGAGAAGCTGGTTGATCATGATTCAAACTGGTTGATCATGATTCAAACCTTCTCTCAAACAGACTAATACTTACTCTAAGAGTAGATTTACCCCATTAATGCAGTTGTTAATGTAGATTGTATACAACAAAAAATGTTATGGTTAAAACATTTTCATGTTTTACTGTGACTTGTTGTAAGCTCTTAAGTGGACCATAAGGTTAAAAACCAAACCAAATTAAGAAAAATAAAATAAAAAACTAAGTTACTCCACCAGAGTGTCTCTTTTGGGTCACTTTTGCCGGTCCCGAACCCGGATAGAGGAGGGTTGGAATTGTGACATTAAAAAAAACAAGGAATTGACAGAAGAAAGTTCATTTGTAGATCTAAACATATTTAGGGTGTTTTTTCTCCCACAACGTTATTCCCCTCTCCTACATCGTCCATCACAATTACATGCACATGGCCTATTATGCAAATTAGGCGATGACGTCATTTAAAGACTTTTAGGACAGCCAATAGCTACTTTCTTCACTGAGGAATTGGCATCACTGGTACTAACTTGCCAGCTACTTCCAGACATCTAAGCGAGAGAGAACAGCTCACAGAACATTACTCCCCCTAGCAAAGCTGGTTAGGCTGTTACAGTATGTTATCCAGTGTGTTGGTGACTGCAACTGTGATGACAGATTGTCCTTTTGTAAATTCAGAGCGTTTCGCATTCAAAGCGCACACTGGACGCTGACTAATTGGTAGGGTTGTTCCCAAAATCTCTGACCTCACAACGACAGTCAAGCACCCAAACTAACTGGCTAGCTACTTCCAGACACATAATGCGAGGACACCACACTCTGACCATTTTACTCCCCCTAGCAGTGCTGGTTAGACAATTTTCTCGTTATCCAGAAGGTTGGTGACTGTAACAGTGCTGCTGACAACAATTGAATCATGTTTTGTTGTCGACGTTTACTGACACCAGACATATTCAACGGTTGTTGAGTGTTCAAAAATTCATCAGTTATTCTGCGCTCTGGCACACAAAGATGAGAGTCTTTTGTTAACAAATGTAGGTAGATAGCTAGGTAAACAATGAATCCCAAAGCATGATGTAACGTTTGTTAGTGAGCCAGCCAGCTAACATTAGCTAGCTAGCTAACAGTACACTAACTTGAAATGAAAATACTTTTTCCAAATTAGAGTGGTCATTTGTGAAGACATGTAGCTATCTAGCTAAACAATGGACCATAATCACAACTCATGTTACTACCCTGCATGAATCTGCAGGTAGCTAACCAACCAGGTTCTATGGCTACAGCTAGTCAAGCAAATGTATCTGAGTTACAAAGAATGAGATCATAAACATAATATTAGCTAATGACCCAGCCAGCTAATGTTAGCTAGCTAACAATATACGTGAAATTAAACCACTTTCTGACAAAATTAGAAATGTGAAACATCTGAAAATGTAGCGAGCTAGACTATCTTACCTGTATACATCATGGTTGGCCACATCTCCTGTCTGATGCCATGCACGATATAATCTGGACTGGTGTTTTCGCTATTTCATTCTCTATCGTGCTACAGAAAGTGGAGAGCATACACATAACACTAGCTAGCGAGCCAGCCAGCTAACAGTACACTTTAACTTAGATTTTGGCAGTTTTACTGCACAATAAAAAAATGTAAAGCCGCTTTTGACCCGATTACCTAAACATACTGACCAACTCCAATAGACAGGCGCATGCAATATTGCAGATGAATCCGAACTCATCTCTCGGCATGTCCAGCCCACTCATTACCTCAGCCAATCATGACTATTGGGAAGGTTGCTCAGTGTTTCTGTGGCTAAACCAACTAGGCTCGTAATTTAACTATTTTATTTGTATTTACAGATGGCACACACATTTGACATAAAGGCACATGAAAGTTCACGTTTGAGAAGGTATTTCTGCCAAAAAACACATTTTGATCAAACATTTTTTTTTTACATTCAAACATTTCTCCTGTGAAGTCGTGATTAGCGACATACACCTAGTTTCCTGAATTGGGTCAAAAATTAAACTGATTCGACATCATTTGGAAAGGCACACGCGTCTATATAAGGTCCCACAGTTGACAGTCCATGTTAAAAAAATAAATATAATTACCGGTTGAAGGAATTGTCTGTAGAGCTCCGAAAAAGGACTGTGTCGTGGTATAGATCTGGGGAAGGGAACCAAAACATTTCTGCAGCATTGAAGGTCCCCAAGAACACAGCGGCCTCCATCATTCTTAACAAGGATCTGACCCTTTTTTTCAATTCTTGCCTAAAATGACATACCCAAATCTAAATGCCTGTAGCTCAGGCCCTGAAGCAAGGATATGCATATTCTTGGTTCCATTTGAAAGGAAACACTTCGAAGTTGGTGGAAATGTGAAAGGAATGTAGGAGACTATACAGTAACACAATAGATCTGGTAAAGGATCATTTAAAAGAAAAAAACAACCTTTCTTCTGTATTTTATTTTAACCATCATCTTTGAAATGCAAGAGATGTATTATTGTATTATTGAGATGTATAATGTATTATTCCAGCCCAGGTGCAATTTAGATTTTGTTCACTAAATGGCAGAAGTGTATGTGCAATGTTTTAGACTGATGCGTTAAACCATTGCATTTCTGTTTAAGATTTTGTATGAAGACTGTCCAAATGTGCCTAATGTGTTTATTAATAACTTTTCCTGTTCAAAATTGTGCACTCTCCTCAAACAATACCATGGTATTATTTCACTGTAATAGCTACTGTAAATTGGACAGTGCAGTTAGATTAACAAGAATTTAAGCTTTCTGCCAAAATCAGATATGTCTATGTCCTGGGAAGCTTATTGAGCTTATTACTTTCAACCTCATGCTAATCACATTAGCCTATGTTAGCTCAACCGTCCTGTGGAATGGACACCAATCCCAAAGAACTTTTAAATTGAAGAAGTTTGGAACCACCAAAACTCTTCCTAGAGCTGGCTGCCCGACCAAACTGAGTAATCAGTGAAGAAGTGCCTTGGTCAGGGAGGTGGCCAAGTACCCAATGGCCACTCTGACAGAGCTCCAGATTTCTTCTGTGGAGATGGAAGGATCTTCCAGAAGAACAACCATCTCTGCAGCACTCCACCAATCAGGCCTTTATGTTAGAGTGGCCAGATGGAAGCCACTCCTCAGTGAAAGCCACATGACATACCACTTTGAGTTTGCCAAAAGGCACCTAAAGCACGCTCAGACCATGAGATCCAAGATAATCTGGTCTGATGAAACCAAGATTCAACTCTTTGGCCTGAATCTCAAGCGACACGTCTGGAGGAAATTAGGCACCACTCATCACCTGGCCAATACAATCCCTACTGTGAAGCATGGTGGTGGCAGCTTCATGCTGTGGGGATGTTTTCCAGCGGCAGGGACTGGGAAACTAGTCAAGATCAAGGAAAAGATTAATGGATCAAAATACTAAGAGATCCTTGATGAAAACATTCTCTAGAGCGCTCTGGACCTCATAGTGGGACAACGTTTCACCTTCCAACAAGACAGCGACGCTATGCACACAGCCAAGACAATGCAGGAGTGGCTTCGAGACAAGTCTTTGAATGTCCTTAAGTGGTCCAGACAGTGCCCGGACTTGAACCCGATCGAATATCTCTGGAGAGACCTGAAAATATCTGTGCAGCGACGCTCCCATCCGACCCATCTATTGTTTATATTATATTATTAATTTTTGTTTTTTGTTTTTGGTCCCACCCTTCAGCTACCCTCAACACCTCACATCTATACTGAACAAGAATATAAACATACAACAATTTCAAAGATTTTACTGAGTTACAGTTCATATAAGGAAGTCATTAAATTGAAATAAATTAAGTATGCCCAAATCTATGGATTTCACATGACTGGGAATACATCATCTTTAAAAGGGTAGGGTCGTGGATCAGAAACCCAGTTATTATCCTCTTCAATGGCTGTGCGAAGTTGCTGGATATTGCCGGGAACTGGAACAAGCTGTCGTATATGTCGATCCACAGCATCCCAACCATGCTTAATGGGTGAAAAGTCTGGTGTGTATGCAGGCCATGGAATAACTGAGACATTTTCAGCTTCTAGTAATTGTGTACAGATCCTTGCGAAATGGGAGCTGTGCATTATCATGCCCGAAACATGAGGTGATGGTGGTGGATGAATGGGACAACAATGGGCCTCGTCATGGTATCCCTGTGCATTGATATTGCCATCGATAAAATGCAATTGTGTTCATTGTCCATAGTTTATGCCTGCTCATACCATAAACCCACCGCCACCATTGGGCACTCTGTTCACAACGTTGATATCAGCTAACTGCTCACTTACACAATGCCATTCACGTGGTCTGCGGTTATGAGGCTGGTTGAACATACTGCCAAATTATTGAAAACAACCGTTGGAGGCAGTTTATGCTTGAGAAATTAACATTAAATTCTCTGACAACAGCTCTGGAGGACAATTCTGCAGTCAGCATGCCAATTGCACGCTGCCTCAAAACTTGAGACATCTGTGGCATTGTGTTGTGTGACAAATTCATTTTTTAGAGTTGCCATTTATGGCTCCAGCACAAGATGGAGAAGGAGAAATGATCACTAACAGGGATGTAAGCAAATTTGTGCATACAATTTGAGAGATTATTTTTTTCCTATGGAACATTTCTGTGATCTTGTATTTCAGCTCATGAAACATGGGACCAACACTGTAATTGTTGCGTTTATATTTTTGTTTAGTGTATCTCTGAAAACCATCCAGTTTTGATTTATAATTGCCATATATAACTGTGCTGTGATGTTTCACAAAAGTTCTGAACCTTTCTATTCTCTTAGTTTCTACAGATTATTAATGAAAGACAAAAGCTACATTTTCACTTAAAACACAAATACGTATATATTTTTATTAATATAGATGGGTTTAATCTATAGCCACGCTTGTTGATTTTTAACATGAGGGTATCCTGCTATTGACACACTTGTTGAATTATGCAACAAACATGACAATAACAATAATTAATAATTAATGAGGCAGTCTAGACAAGTGAGTGCAGGTAGACCTAGACAGGGCAAATTCTGCAAAATTTGCAGCCCTGTTCTGATGGAATTGTTGTATTCAATAGCTTGAAGTATCCTGAGCCATTGTCGAACTGTTGTTTTTATTGTTTTTAAAACCTTCTAACAATTTTAATGATGGTTGCTAATCAGTGTGTCTGAGCTCACTCCAGAGCTACAGCGAAAGGGCTGGACCAGCCCCAGGGGGAAAATGTTGCTCTTGTGCCCTTGGACTGGGGTGGTAGAGAGCTGACCCAAGTCAAGAGACAGTCAGTCTGCTGCTGACAGTTCTGCCCTAACCCCTTCCAATTGACTCCCCTCTGACCATACCGGACCCATTGTGCCTTCTACTTCTAGGTGAGAGACAATATCATTTTTTCTAAAAGTTGGTCCTTTAAAGGTGGTTGTAAATTATGTTCATGCCTGCTACTTTGCTACCCAGTGTATGACCAGTTTCTGAAAGGTTGTCCCTCATTGTGCTCCTATGCATTTATTTTGCCAGCAATGTAGCATTGCTTTTCATAAGGGGAGGGGTGTGTGATAAAGTGGATTTACAGTATGCCCACTCATCACAAACACGCACACTGTCTAATCTGCCAATATATTAAAATAGATTGTTCTGTTTCCCTTATGCATTTTTCCATTTATTTCTAGATGCGTTATACTGATCATGAATATATGATTATTTAGCTCCTTTGTTAGCAGTAATCTACAATTTATAGTTCATGCCCAGTTCAGTAGGAAAAATGTTGTGTGGAAAGGTATGTTCATTTAATCTGTTCCACAGGTTATTTATATCCCCATCCTATTCATCGTCCAGTCTCTTGACAACAAGGTTGATGAAATCCGAGCAAGGGTAGCATTCCAGAGGGACATCAGAGACTGTAACGTTCTTTGCTTCACGGAAACATGGCTCACTGGAGAGACGCTATCGGAGTCGGTGCAGCCAGCTGGTTTCTCCACGCATCGCACCGACAGAAACAAACATCTTTCTGGTAAGAAGAGGGGCGGGGGCGTATGCTTCATGGTTAACGAGACGTGGTGTTGTCACAACAACATACAGGAACTCAAGTCCTTCTGTTCACCTGATTTAGAATTCCTCACAATCAAATGTCGACCGCATTATCTACCAAGGGAATTCTCTTCGATTATAATCACAGCCGTATATATTCCCCCCCAAGCAGACACATCGCTGGCTCTGAACAAACTTTATTTGACTCTTTGCAAACTGGAATCCATATATCCTGAGGCTGCATTCATTGTAGCTGGGGATTTTAACAAGGCTAATCTGAAAACAAGACTCCCTAAATTGTATCAGCATATCGATTTCGCAACGAGGGCTGGAAAAACCTTGGATCATTCCTATTCTACCTTCCGCGACGCATATAAGGCCCTGCCCCGCTCTCCTTTCGGAAAAGCTGACCACGACTCCATTTTGTTGATCCCTGCCTACAGACAGAAACTAAAACAAGAAGCTGACGCGCTAAAGTCTGTTCAACGCTGGTCCGACCAATCTGATTCCACACTCCAAGACTGCTTCCATCACGTGGACTGGGACATGTTTCGTATTGCGTCAAACAACAACATTGACGAATACGCTGATTCGGTGAGCGAGTTCATATGAACGTGCGTTGAAGATGTCGTTCCCATAGCAACGATTAAAATATTCCCAAACCAGAAACCGTGGATTGATGGCAGCATTCACGTGAAACTGAAAGCGCGAACCACTGCTTTTAATCAGGGCAAGGTGACCGGAAACATGACCGAATACAAACACTGTAGCTATTCCCTCCGCAAGGCAATCAAACAAGCTAAGCGTCAGTATAGAGACAAAGTAGAATCTCAATTCAACGGCTCAGACACAAGAGGTATGTGGCAGGGTCTACAGTCAATCACGGATTACAAAAAGAAAACCAGCCCGGTCACGGACCAGGATGTCTTGCTCCCAGGCAGACTAAATAACTTTTTTGCCACTGACACGGCCCGCAACCAAAACATGCAGACTCTCCTTCAATGCAGCCGACGTGAGGAAAACAATTAAACGTGTTAACCCTCGCAAGGCTGCAGGCCCAGACGGAATCCCCAGCCGCGCCCTCAGAGCATGCGCAGACCAGCTGGCTGGTGTGTTTACGGACATATTCAATCAATCCCTATCCCAGTCTGTTGTTCCCACATGCTTCAAGAGGGCCACCATTGTCCCTGTTCCCAAGAGAGCTAAGGTAACTGAGCTAAACGACTACCGCCCTGTAGCACTCACTTCCGTCATCATGAAGTGCTTTGAGAGACTAGTCAAGGACCATATCACCTCCACCCTACCTGACACCCTAGACCCACTCCGATTTGCTTACCGCACAAATAGGTCCACAGATGATGCAATCTCAACCACACTGCACACTGCCCTAACCCATCTGGACAAGAGGGATGACTATGTTCATCGACTACAGCTCGGCATTTAACACCATAGTGCCCTCCAAGCTCGTCATCAAGCTCGAGACCCTGGGTCTCAACCCCGCCCTGTGCAACTGGGTACTGGACTTCCTGACGGGCCGCCCCCAGGTGGTGAGGGTAGGCAACAACATCTCCAACCCGCTGATCCTCAACACTGGGGCCCCACAAGGGTGCGTTCTGAGCCCTCTCCTGTACTCCCTGTTCACCCACGACTGTGTGGCCACGCACGCCTCCAACTCAATCATCAATTTTGCGGACGACACAACAGTGGTAGGCTTGATTACCAACAACGACGAGACAGCCTACAGGGAGGAGGTGATGGCCCTCGGAGTGTGGTGTCAGGAAAATAACCTCACACTCAACGTCAACAAAACTAAGGAGATGATGGTGGACTTCAGGAAACAGCAGAGGGAACTCCCCCCTATCCACATCGATGGAACAGTAGTGGAGAGGGTAGTAAGTTTTAAGGTCCTCGGCGTACACATCACAGACAAACTGAAGTGGTCCACCCACACAGACAGCATCGTGAAGAAGGCGCAGCAGCGCCTCTTCAACCTCAGGAGGCTGAAGAAATTCGGCTTGTCACCAAAAACACTCACAAACTTCTACAGATGCACAATCGAGAGCATCCTGTCGGGCTGTATAACCACCTGGTACGGCAACTGCTCCGCCCACAACCGTAAGGCTCTCCAGAGGGTAGTGAGGTCTGCACAACGCATCACCGGGGGCAAACTACCTGCCCTCCAGGACACCTACACCACCCAATGTCACAGGAAGGCCATAAAGATCATCAAGGACAACAACCACCCGAGCCACTGCCTGTTCACCCCGCTATCATCCAGATGGCGAGGTCAGTACAGGTGTGTCAAAGCTGGTACCGAGAGACTGAAAAATAGCTTCTATCTCAAGGCCATCAGACTGTTAAACAGCCACCACTAACATTGAGTGGCTGCTGCCAACACACTGACTCAACTCCAGCCACTTTAATAATGTGAATTGATGGGAAATTATGTAAAATATATCACTAGCCACTTTAAACAATGCTACCTAATATAATGTTTACATACCCTACATTATTCATCTCATATGTATACATATATACTGTACTCTATATCATCTACTGCATTTTTATGTAATACATATATCACTAGCCACTTTAACTATGCCACTTTGTTTATATACTCATCTCATATGTATATACTGTACTCAATACCATCTACTGTATCTTGCCTATGCCGCTCTGTACCATCACTCATTCATATATCTTTATGTACATATTCTTTATCCCCTTACACTTGTGTCTATAAGGTAGTAGTTTTGGAATTGTTAGCTAGATTACTTGTTGGTTATTACTGCATTGTCGGAACTAGAAGCACAAGCATTTCGCTACACTCGCACATCTGCTAACCATGTGTATGTGACAAATACAATTTGATTTGATTTGATTTGATTATTGTTGTTTAACGTGTGCCCAATTTTAAAGTGGACATGGAAGTGGTCACGTCTCTTTTAGACAGAATATACAGTATGTGATGTGGTTATTAGGAGTAAGCCAGTTACATTTGTATTCGTCAGATGTTGGTGGTATGTTCCAGGAAGTGTACATTGGGTAAAAAAGTAATCAATTAACTAATTAAACTGTTGTTTTGAGGGTGAAATTTCAACCACAGGATTATGTCATCATGGTAAACTATTTTCATCATCGACTAACCTTGAATTTGCACCTTTGAAACAACGTCAGATCTACAACGTTATATCCACTATCAGAAATAAAAGGCTGGACAGAACCTCTGTTTGTCTCCAGTAAATGTGACCCGATTCAGGAAAATATGCGTATGTCGCAAGTCACGACTTCACAGGAGAAATGTTAGAACGTAAAAAAAATGTTTTGATCAAAATGTTTTTTTTGGGCAGAAATTTATTCTCGAACATGTACACTTTCATGTGCCTTAATACAAAATTTGTGTGCCATCTGTAAATACAAATACAATTGTTAAATTTTGATCCTAGGTGGTTTAGCCACAGAAAAAGTGAGCAACCTTCCCGCTAGACATGATTGGCTGAGATAATGAGTGTGTTGGACATGCCGAGAGATGAGTTTGGATTAGGTAATCGTGTCGAACGCGGCTTTAACATTTTTTTTGCGTAGTAAAATGGCATAAACCTAATGTCAAGGCAAAGTGTACTGTTAGCTAGCTAACTGTATGTGTATGCTCTCCACTTTCTGGAGGACCGACTTTTGAAATCAGTGGAGTTCGAGTATGATAGCTAAGGAGATGGAGAAAACACCAGTCTGGATTACAATGTCAAACTAAGGCAACCATGCATGGCATCAGACAGGAGATGTATCCAACCATGATAGCTATTGATAAGAATTTCAGATATTACGCATTTTTAATTTTGACAGAAAGTGGTTTCATTTCAAGTGTACTGTTAGCTAACTAACATTAGCTGGCTGCGTCGCTAGCTAACGTTGTGTATGATCTTATTCTTTGTATCTCAGACACATTTGCTACCTGCAGATTCATGCAGGGTAGTAACGTCATGAGTTGTGATTATGGTCCATTGTTTAGCTAGCTAGTTAGCTACATGTCCTAACAAAAGACTCCACTCTAATTTTGACAAAGTATTTACATTTCAAGTTAAAGTGTTCTGTTAGCTAGCTAACATTAGCTGGCTGCCTGGCTCGCTAACTAATGTTACGTCATGTGTTGGGATTCATTGTTTACCTAGCTAGCTATCTAGCTACATTTCTTAACAAAATACTCTCGTCTTAGTGTGCCAGAGCGCAGAATAACTGATGCATTTTTGAAAGCTCAACACCCAGTTGAATATGTCCGGTGTCAGTAAACGTCGGTAACAAAACTTAATTCAATTGTTGCCAGCTGCACAGTTACAGTCACCAACGCTCTGGATAACACAAAAAAAAAGCCTAACTAGCTGTGCTAGGAGAAGTAAAATGGTCAGAGTGGGGTGTTCTCTCATTATGTGTCTGGAAGTAGCTAGCCAATGTTAGCCAGTTAGCTTGGATGCTTGACTGTAGTATCTTTCGGAATAACCCTACTTATTGGCCAGAGCGTCCAGTGTGCACTGTGAACGCAAAACTACAGAGCGATAGGGTGAGTAATGTTCAGTGACCTGTTCCCCATCTCTCTTAGATGTCTGGAAGTAGCTGGCAAGTTAGTACATAATGGTTGGATCAGCCCTTAAAGAGATGGGTGGGGTTAAGGCTTAAGAGGGCATGAACAATACTGAATGGGTGTAGACAAAGAAGGGCTCTGCAATAGTAGTACCAAAAACTTCAAAGAGTTCTCAAAAGTGAGTTTACAACTTTCAAAAAATAATTACTTTCCCAGTGTTTCCTTAAATACAATGTATGACATAACATTTTGTAGCGCTGAGTCTCTACTTTCATCCAATATTTAAAAAAAAAAAACAGAAATTGAAATGTTGCTACGTAAGACAAAATCCAGGTGGTGAGTCACATTTGGAGTCCCATCCAGAGTTTTAACCAAGCCCAGCTTTGATATTTGTCACTGACTACTGCCAATGTGCTGTGGTCACAATGATTATTGAGAGATCTCATAATGACTAAATAGATTCAGTGTTGCTATCGAAGTCCTTCCAAATATACTGTAGGTTTAACAGAGGAAACTAAATGTCACCATGCTTTAAGTCATACACTACTGTCAAAAGTTTTATAACACCTACTCATTCAAGGGTATTTCTTTATTGTTAATATTTTCTACATTGTAGAATAATAGTGAAAACATCAAAACTATGAAATAACACATGTAATCATGTAGTTACCAAGAAAGTGTTATAACATATTTTTTGTTTGTTTGAGATTCTTCAAATAGACACCCTTTACCTTAATGAAAGCATTCTCTCAACCAGCTTCATGATGTAGTCATCTGGAATGCATTTCTATGAACAGGTGTGTCATCTTAAAAATGTATTTGTGGAATTTCTTTCTTAATGCATTTTTTGCCAATCAGTTGTGTAGTGACAAGGTTATACAGAAGATAGCCCTATTTGGTAAAAGTCCAAATTATGGCAAGAACAGCTCATACGTTAAACCTCTTACTTCTACCCCCTCCTTTTTTGAAAATTCTGTTAAAAATCGCGCAACTTTTCAGCGTCCTGCTACTCATGCCAGGAATATAGTATATGCATATGATTAGTATGTGTGGATAGAAAACACTCTGAAGTTTATAAAACTGGTTAAATCACGGCTGTGACTATAACAGATTGTGTGTTTCATTGAAAAACGCAAGAAAAACTGCTCTCTGAAAGCAAAAAATAATTGCCATAAGTCACTTCCACCAGTTGTTAAAAGAGAACAGAATTTAATGGGAATCTGCCTGCAATTCATACAAATTCCGCACGATGGCGCCATTGTCCTAATTTTCAATTGAATTAATTGTTGGAAAATCCTTCTGTCTGACCTCCATTTTCCCAGTCTTCACCCGGATGCAGTTGAGGGAGAGATCAGACGGCATTGTTTTTGAAGTGAAGACCTATTGAAGAGACATCGCCCTGTAATCATTTTGATAGATTATAAACGTTTACTAATACCTAAAGTTGGATTACAAAAGGATTTCGAAGTGTTTTGTGAAAGTTTATCGTCGACTTTTTTAATTTAAAAAAATTACGCAACGTTTAAAAACGATGATTTTTTCTGAATGACACAACTTCCATACAAAGCTATTTTGGGTATATATGGACCGATTTAAACGAAAAAAAGACCCAATAGTGATGTTTATGGGGCATATAGGAGTGCCAAGAAAGAAGCTCGTCTAAGGTAATGAATGTTTTATATTTTATTTCTGCGTTTTGGGTAGCGCCGGCTATCGCAAAATCTGTTGTTTACGTGTCGAGCTGGCATTTTGGGGGGTGCATGCTATCAGATAATAGCTTCTGATGCTTTCGCCGAAAAGCATTTTAAAAATCTGACTTGCTGGCTAGGTTCACAACGAGTGTAGCTTTAATTCAATACCCTGCTTGTGAATTTTGATCAAAGATTGAGTTGTAACGAGAACATTTAGCATTTAGCGTAGCGCATTTGCATTTCCAGGGGCATACTTGGGACGTCTGCGTGTCAAGTATTCTCAAGAAGTTAAGCCATGAAGGTCAATACGGAACATTTCAAGAACTTTTAAAAGTTTCTTCAAAAGCAGTCACAAAAACCACCAAGCACTATGATGAAACTGGCTCTTATGATGCCGCCACAGGAATGGAAGACTCAGAGTTACCTCTGCTTCAGAGGACAAGTTCATTAGAGATACCAGCCTCAGAAATTGCAGCCCAAATAAATGCTTCAGAGAATTCAAGTAACAGACATATCTCAACATTAACTGTTCAGGCCTTCATGGTCAAATTGCTGCAAAAAAACACTACTAAAGGACACCAATAATAAGAAGAGACTTGCTTGGGCCAAGAAATACAAGCAATGGACATTAAACCGTTGGAAATATGTCCTTTGGTGTCCAAATTTGAGATTTATGGTTCCAACCGCTTTGTCTTTGTTTGGGTGAAAATATTATCTCTGTGTATGTATTACCCACCGTAAAGCATGGAGGAGGAGGTGTTGTGGTGTGAGGGTGCTTTGCTTGTGACAGTGTGTGTGATTTATTGAGAAGACACACTTAACCAGCATGGCTACCACAGAGTAAGGGAAAGCAGGTCCTCCGCATCTGGGTGCCCAGGAGGTGATTTTCATCCTCAACCAGGAGATGGTGAAATAAATAAATACATGATGATGAGGTCATGATGTTGGAAACATGGGAGGCCGAGGATGACTTTGTGTTTGGGTGCGGAGACGATGAGGAAGGGAAGGCATTCCTGATGCATGGGTCCCACAGAGTGGGTGAGTGGTGATGTGATGTGCGTGAATGTGCTGGATCCAACTGGTCATGGAAAGGTGTGTAGGCCCCTACCTCCATGGGTTCAGGCTCTGTCAGGACAGCCAAAGGAAGGGCGAGAGGTGTGGGGGTCGTATACGTTCCCTAAGAAGGTTGTCCAGTCGGCTGGCCATCGCAACGAGCACGTCCAAGGAATGGTTGTCTTTCCGGCACGTCGACTGCATCTGGACTTCCTTGCGCAGTCCTCTACGGAATAGGGTGCGGAGCATCAGCTCATTCCATCCCATGGAGACTGCCACAGTCCGGAAGGTGAGGGTGTACTCCTCAGTGGTCTGGGCACCCTGCCGAATTGGAGTAGTCGCTCACCTCCCTCTCTGCCCTCCAATGGATTGTCGAAGATCGCCCCGAACACAGCCATGAACCTCTCGTAGGAGCCCAGCTCCTCCTCTCCCAGATGGCCGTAGCCCAGCCCAAAGCACATCCAGTCTGCAGGGAAATGACTGTGACAACCTTCAACCTCTCGGTGGTGAGGGCTCCCATCTGATGGGCGAAAGAGGGAGCAATGGAGTAGGAAGCCACGGCATTTGGATGAAGTCCTGTCATACTTGTCCAGGATGGACAGACAGGCGTTGACGACCTGGTCAGACTGCTGGGTAGGCTTGGGGACTGGCTTGCTGGGGCTCGTGGTTGGGGGGCCCTCCACTAGTTGGAGGTGAATTCTCCCAGGTTGAGTCGAGGCGGTGGAGGATCTCACCCATAGCCAAACCCAGTTGTACCAGTTGATCGTGGTGTTGGCAGAGTAGGTGTCCCTGTTCGTCGACCGTCAGATGTTTTTCCTTCTGCTGCTTCCATTGTTGCGAGGCAGTATTCTGTAACGAAGAAGCTGGGCGACAAGATGCAGGTGCAGACGTTGAGTATTTAATGATAAGAAAAAGGCACATAAACAAAATGGGTGCGGCATACTGCACATGAACACAAACCAATACTGCCTGATGACTGTGGCTACAGAGGACTAAATAAAGGGAGAGTAATCAAGGTGATGATGAAGTCCAGGTGTGTTTAATGATGGGGAGCAGGTGTGCATAATGATGATTGCCAGGGCCGGTGGTTAGTAGACTGGCGACATCGAGAGCCGTAATGGGTGAGCGGGAATAGGTGTAACAGCTATTAGATGAAGCACAGTGAAATAACACATTCAGTTTTGGTATACATACAAATATCTGACATTATATTAGCATTTGAACTTTTAAATAAAAATGCAGCAATAACACATTTAGATGACAACTAAACCAAAAATATGACATTGTTTTTCCATTGGAATTTGGATGTACTTTTAGATGCTTTAAAGCATATTGATAAAACGTTGGGAGTTCAACACATTTCTGGCTTTACGTTTTGAGTGGGTGAATAAAAGGTTGAAATCTCATTGGTCAAATAATTCACAAACTTCCACGTTGAAATTACGTGGTGTGCCCAGTGGGTATTGAACACTGTGAATAAATATGGATACTTAAGCACCTGAACCTTCTGCCTCCTTCTGAATATATACCCTGAGGACCGCATCTCTGCATTACCTGCTTCACATTGATTATAATAAGCTTGGACTAAACGATAACAGTTATTAAAATGAGTACCAGAACAGGAGAGGTAATACAGTCAGACAGCCATCTAGTCAGGATTTTCTACGTCTTTGTCCCATCAAACAAAACATAGTAAGGGCAGAGACATTTCTCTACCTGCTGAAAAATAGGAAGATATTATCACTCTAAATGCTCTACAATAAATCTTTCACACTTGTCAAGTCAACTTTGTTCATGCTGCCATATTTGAACCCTCTCTCTCCATCAGTTGGGACCTGTTTTGCGTCCCAATCCCTATATAGCTCACTAAAGTAGTGTACTAATTAAGCAATAGGGTGCCATTTCGGACTCAGCCCTGCCTTTGTTGGACTACTCTAGCAATACAAAATAGGAAGGTTAAGACACTGGCTAAATTTATAATTTACACATTTAAGCCCCTCTTGCACTCAAATAATCCACATGTGCTCACTGTGTACTGACTGAACAAAGCCACAAACAGACAGACATGTGGGATTTGACAATGATACCCATGTGTTGGAACCAAAGGAGGTTATGCATGCCTTGAAAAGCAGAACATCAGCATGTCTAACACATGTCTAATACATCTTATTCAAGTTAGAGAATTACTACAAGCACAGCTCCACTGATGAACTAACATGTCATGATGCAGTGGAATCTCTACCAAACGTAGGTTCAAATACTATTTTAAATATTTTAAAGAATTTGCACTTTTGCACTAGTCTGTAGTGTCAAACGGGCATGGCTGGTAGTTTCTCAACTGTTCTATTGGTCTGTTGAGCCAGGCAAACTCAATCAAGCACAGATTACATTTAGAAATTGCTTCAAAATAGTATTTGAACTGAGGTCTGTTCTCTTCTCAACCTGCATTAGACGATCACAAATGCACTGTATGATATATACACTATTCTTGACCTATTACACTTAATTGCACATGTAATTGCCTGTCGGTGGTTAAATCTTTGGTTTATCTTCAACAGAGACATTTCTACAAAATGGCTCATCTAACTATCTTTGTTGTTTAATCCATGCTATTAAACATGGAGTTATGTACTGTGTATTTTACAGACAACTATAAAGGCCAATGTGATACTGATGACGTCTTCCCAATGCATACGACTCGCAACACTTTCACTGTGCAGTCATAACATTACATTGGTGAAGCACAATGAAATAAGATCATTACTTCCCTTTTCAATCTGAGTCAGATTCTTCAGCTCATCAGATTATCTAATGTATATGTAAATATTGCTCTCCTGTTCAAAGCTCTCAGCATGAGTATTCATACAAGGATCATTGCAGTGCTCATCACAGCATCACGCCACCATATCCCACAGTACATATACTGTATTTAATGCCAGAAGAAATAAAGTAGCACATTTCGTCGACAACATGAAAGCAATTTCCTATGCAGTTCCTGTTCCAACTGCATACAATTGTTGTTGACCAAGTTGAAATCAAAATGAAGTGTATTTTTGTGTCCCAGTAAATCACTTTATTTCTCCAGTGATTAAATTCTAATCTAATAGAATCACCCTTTTTTTGCTGGCTCGTAGTGTATTGAAATGCACATTCTGTTGCAGTCTCCTGCAGAGTATGAGTGTTGGATCTTGCGTCCTAGCCTTGCATAATGAAAGGTGTAGAGACATCTGTTTCCACAGGCAGCAATTAAGTTACTATAAAAGATAAGCAAAACAACTTATAATGAGAAACCAGAATCGTCCCATAGAAAAAATGAAACAAGAACTCAGATCGCTATCTTTGATCACAGAAAATGGACACAAATGTACCTCCCTTGTATTAGAACACCCAAAGTCTTGTATGGTGCAGTTAATTATCACCAATCAGACACATGCCCCCTCAGTTACACTCTTATTATTCTGTTTCTGTTTCTGATTAAAATAGCAAAATTAAACAGATTTAATTGTAGTATTACCATCAGTGACTGCCTGGTAAAGAAATGTGGCTTCTCACAATTTTTTGAAACAAAAGCATTGGTCTTCAAGGACAAAATTAAGAGGGAATCAGCCACTCTTGGAGGACAATTGAAACAGACGTCTCACAAGTCCTCAAATGGCAGCTTCATTAAATAGTACATGCAAAACACCAGTCTCAAAGTCAACAGTGACGAGGCGACTCCGGGTACTGGCCTAGAGATGGAGAGTGACCACATTTCAGCCGTGCGTAATTGGCCGACTCCCACCTCGGTAAAAGAAGTGCAGCAGTTTCTAGGGTTTTCCAACTACTACCTGAGGTTTATCGAGGGTTTTAGTCAGGTGGCAGCTCCCATTACCTCACTGCTGAAGGGGGGATCGTTGCGACTGCAGTGGTCGGCTGAGACTGACAGGGCTTTTGGTAACCTGAAGGCTCTGTTTACCTCGGCTCCCGTGCTGGCTCATCCTGATCCCTCTTTGGCGTTCATAGTGGAGGTGAACGCGTCCGAGACTGGGATAGGAGCCGTGCTCTCTATCACCACCAAAGCTCCACCCCTGTGCTTTATTTTCGAAGAAGCTCAGCCCGGCAACGCGAAACTCCCGGACCGGGAGCTGTTGGCTGTTGTCAAGGCTCTGAAGGTGTGGAGATATTGGATTGAGGGGGCTAAACACCCTTTTCGCATCTGGACTGACCACCGCAATCTGGACTACATCTGGGCGGCGAGGAGACTGAACCCTCGCCAGGGAAGGTGGGCCATGTTCTTTACCCATTTTGTTTTCACTCTGTCCTACAGACCAGGTTCCCATAATTTTAAGGCAGATGCACTGTCCCGGATGTATGACACAAAGGAGCGGTCCATGGATCATACTCCCATACTTCTGGCCTCTTGCCTGGTGGCACCGGTGGTGTGGGAGCTGGACGCGGACATCGAGCGGGCATTACTCACAGAGCCCACTCCCCCAGTTTCCAGCTGGGTGCCTGTGCGTTCCGTCTACTGTCCGCAATCGTTTGATCTATTGGGCCCACACATCACCCTGCTCTGGTCACCCTGGCATCGGTCGGACGGTGTGTTGCCTTAGTGGGAAGTACTGGTGGTCCACCTTGGCCAAGGACGTGAGGGTTTATGTTTCCTCCTGCTCGGTGTGCGCCCAGTGCAAGGCTCCCAGGCACCTGCCCAGGGGGAAGTTACAACCCCGGCCCGTTCCACAACGGCCGTGGTCGCACCTACCTGACGTATCTTCCTCCCTCATAGGTCAACACCACGATCCTGGTCGTTGTGGATCGGTTTTCTAAGAGCCCTGTTCACTGGCGTCTTCCAGCACTACCAGGTACCTGAGGACATAGTCTCTGATTGGGGTCCCAAGTTCATGTCCAGGGTCTGGAGAGCGTTCATGGAACCTCTGGGGGTCTCTGTCAGCCTCACCTCAGGTTTTCACCCCGAGAGTAACGGGCAGGTGTAGAGAGTAAACCAGGATGTGGCTAGGTTTCTGCGGTCATATTGCCAGAACCGGACGGGAGAGTGGGCAGCGTTCATCCCCTGGGCAGAGATCGCCCAAAACTCACTCTGCCACTCCTCCACTAACCTTTCTCTCTTCCAGTGTGTGTTGGGGTATCAGCCGGTTCTGGCACCTTGGCATCAGAGCCAGATCGAAGCTCCTGCGATGGACGAATGGTTTAAGCGCTCGGAGGAGACCTGGGACGCCACCCATGTGCACCTGCAACGGGCCGTGAGGCAGCAGAAGGCGAGCGCAGACCGTCACCGCAATGAGGCCCCAGTGTTCGCACCGGGGGACCAGGTCTGGCTCTCGACCCAAAACCTGCCCCTCCGCCTGCCCTACCGGAAGCTTGGTCCGCGGTTTGTGGGGCCATTCAAAGTCCTGAGTAGACTGAACGAGGTATGCTACAGGTTACAGCTTCGCCCAGATTACCATATTAATCCCTCGTTCCATGTGTCTCTCCTCAGGCCGGTGGTGGCTGGTACACTCCAGGAATCTGAGTTGAGGGAGGTTCCTCTGTCCCCTCTGGACATTGAGGGGGCCCCAGCGTGTGCTGTTCGAGCCGTCCTGGACTCGAGGCGTCGGGCGAGGGACCTTCAGTACCTCGTGGAGTGGGAGGGGTATGGTGGGTAGATGAGATGCTGGGTGCCGGTGGAGGACATTTTGGACCCTTCGTTGCTTGCGGGAGTTCCACCGTCTCCATCCGGATCGCCATGCGCCTCATCCTCCGGATCGTCCCCGAGGTCGGAGTCGGCGCGCTGCTTTAGCTGCGCGTCAAGGGGGGGTACTGTCACGACTTCCGCCGAAGTCGGTCCCTCTCCTTGTTCGGGCGGCGTTCGGCGGTCGACATCAGCGACCTTCTAGCCATCGCAGATCCACTTTTCATTTTCCATTTGTTTTGTCTTACACACCTGGTTTCAGTTCCCCAATTACTTGTTCATTATTTAACCCTCTGTTCCCCCATGTCTGTTTCTATGTAGTACGGTCCGTTTATGTGGGCTCTCTTTTTGTATTGCATTTGTATATGTTGAGAAAAAGTGTTTATTTACTCATATCTGCTGTCCTGCGCCTGAGTCCGCTACACCAGCTACACACAGACCACATTACACTAGCCATATAACATAATTCATTGAAGATCTAGCGTACCTTGTTTTCCCTCCAGAGGTGTACACAACTGTACACAACTCTACTCTGCAGGAACACTAGCAAAGATCAATGTCTAGAATGTCCCAAAGGTCCAATGCAGCTGTTTCTATCTCAATATAGCATCATTTCTGGGTAACAATTAAATATCTTACTGTGATTGTTTTAAATTAAAATGGACAACTATAAGCAAAAATAGCTTCTTAGCAAAGAGACATTTCTCAAGATTTTTTTTGCTAGGACTGTCTGGGAGTGGTCTGAGTGGGGAGAGGAAAACTAGCTGTTATTGAAAGAGAGGTTTAAAACTATTTTTCTTATTGGTCTATTAACTCATTTACTACCTAGTGATGTCACCAGGCAGGCCAAAGCTCCATCCCACCAAAACTGGCTGAAATTTCAGGTGGCATTTTAAAACAGCTCTTACACTAAAAGGACATGATCATTCATAGTATTATTCTAACCTCATAGTTTGGATATATATATAAAACACAGGAAATCAAGTTTTTGATTGCGTTAGGCCTTTAACATCTCTGAAGGAGTTATGATTGATAGGTAGGTACTGTAGATAGTTACGTTTCTACACTTGGACACACAGATGGTCTGGGTCCAAAATTACCCCCTATTCCCAATAAGGCACTGTTCAAAAGCCATGCACTACATAGAGAATCGGGTGCTATTTGGGAAGCAACCTTAATGAGGTCCTTTTTTTTCAAGAAATGCCAAGATAGATAGATGGTTTTCCCAAATAACTGCCATGAGGATAACTGCCTGTGAGGTCTCATCTAACCTGTGGGGTACCTGAGGTCTCAACTGACCAAATAAAGGGATGCAATACTGTTGGCATGGGGGAATGGGAATCAGGGCACGGCCTACGGACTAAACAATGAGGCATGTGAGAGTGACAATGTACAACTGAAAATATTGAGTAAATAAGCAGCCTTAATATTTATTTTTTTAGTTTTGATAGGCATGAAAACCACGTATCAACAGGTTCAACCACGATTCTAAGAATAACTATACAAAGAGAAAATACATGTTTACCTCATACAATATAACATACAGCAAGCTGTACATGGCGACTAAAAGAAGAAAAAACTCAGTGAGCTATTTCCACTAGGATAATTGCCCCAACAAGTGTTTAAACAAAATATCATGGTGAAACATTGTTCAAGGTTCTGATTTTCAAATTAACAACAGACTTTCATCTTACTTATAGAGAAGGACACTCAATATGTACTGCACTGACACAAATAACTGATTTTGATAATAAGAAGATTGTGGGAGCTGTACTGATAGATTTCAGTGCAGCCTTTGATGTTATTGACCAAAACATGTTGTTGAAAAAACTTGTTATTATGTTATGTTATGTTATGTTATGTTATGTTGTGTTATGGCTTTTCAACCTCTGCCATATCGTGGACTCAGAGCTATATATCTAATAGAACTCAAAGGGTTATCTTTAATGGAAGTTTATCTAATGTCAAACATGTAAAGAGCGGTGTACCGCAGGGCAACTCTATAGGCCCTCTACTCTTTTCTATTTTTGCCAATGCCCTGCCACTGGCCTTAAACAAAGCATATGTTGTGACGGCCCTGAATTTGTCTGAAACATCTCAGTGCTTCTACTTCCAATCGCGTGCATCCCCTTTAATGCCCTATTAAATAGCCAGCCTCAGCTGTGCAAAAGGGGGTTGTGACAGTGGCGCAAGAGAGGAAGTGTTCTACCCTCAGCTTGGAAGCGTTGAGACACAATTTATTTTGTTTGTCGTAAAAGATGTGTACTGTAGCCGTGCCGCCAGATCAGTCACTATTGGATCTACTTATGTCTATTGTTGGACTACAGATCTATGTTGGTCTCCGCTGTTTCTTCGTGGCCTTTCACCGCTGGAGATCTTTTGGTGGATTGGATTGTCTGACTGACTGACTACAAATTTTTGCATACGGTACTTAATTTGTTTCTTGTGTGATGTATACTGTGATGATTTATGTGTTCAGTTGTGGTGAAGACTACATAGATGTGCCACTCTTTATAGCTGTGTGTTTATTGCAATCTGATTGTATTGATGAGACCGGGATTACGCATTACTTTATGAAAGGACAATTGCGTGACTGATGTCACTTGGATTCACTGAACTACCGGGCTGGATTCTTTTTTGTCGATTTATTGTTTTGTTCGTTGTTTACATATTCCATTAAAATATGGATTATCTTCACGCTGCATTTTGGTCCTCCTCTCTTTCACCCGAAGAAAATTGTGACAGAGTCACATACCACCAAAGGACCAAGCAGCGTGGTAATGGGCAGCAGCAGGAGGAGCAGCGCAATCAGGACTATTGGACTTGGGAGTAGATACTGGATGGAGAAGGACCCTGGAGAAGGACTATCGCCGCCCCAAGGCAGAGCTGGAGGCAGCCAAAGCGGAGAGGCGGCGGTATAAAGAAGCAGCACGGCTGGAAGCCTGAGAGGCAGCCCCAAAAATGTATTGGGGGAGGCACACAGGGAGTGTGGCGAAGCCAGGTAGGAGACCTGCGCCAACTCCCCGTGTTTACTGTGGAGAGAGAGGGCGTCGTACTGGTCAGGCACCGTGTTATGCGGTAGTACGCACAGTGTCTCCAGTACGCGTGCTTAGCCCGGTGCGCTACATCCCAGTCTCCCTCCAGTCCGGATCCGCCAGAGTCTCCCTCCAGTCCGGATCCGCCAGAATCTCCCTCCAATCCAGAGGCGCCACTCACTCCAGACTCGACCATCAGTCCAGTGGCGTTCTCTAATCCGTGGTTGGCGGTGAGAGACATTAAGTAAGTGTGACGAGTCATAAATGGAGTGGGGACCACGTTCCGAGCCAGAACCGCCACCTCGAATTTATGCCCAACCAGACCCTCCCATATAGTGTTAGGTGTTCGGCCTGGAGTCCGCACCTTTGAGGGAGGGTACTGTCACACCCTGACCTTAGTATTCTTTGTATTCTTTGTTATTTTGGTTAGGTTAGGGTGTGACATGGGTAATGTATATGTTTTTGCCTTGTCTAGGGGTTTTGTATGTTTATGGGGGTGTTTTCTATCTAGGTGATTTTGTAAGTCTATGGTTGCCTAGATTGGTTCTCAATGAGAGGCAGCTGTCTATTGTTGTCTCTGATTGGGAAGCATATTTAGGCAGCCGTATTCGTTGGGTATTTTGTGGGTGATTGTTCCTTTTACCAGTGTTCCTATGTGTTAGTGGTCACGTTACGGGACTGTTTCGTCTTCGTTGATTTTTGTCGGTTTATTGTTTTGTTCGTTGTTTAAGTATCCCATTAAAATATGGATTATCATCACGCTGCATTTTGGTCCTCCTCTCTTTCACCCGAAGACAATCGTGACAATTTCCATATTGTCTTTCACATGAGTCCTTCGTATTTGTGTGGACTTGACCGATCAGACGGGACTCATTCCCTCCCCCTGAAAAATAAGAAATCAATATTTTCCCTGGTAGGCACAACATACATGGCACCCCTACAAACAATAATCTCAAGTCAAAATTGTTACAATGTGTCCATGTATATTGATGATTCAATGATGTATCAGCAACCACATCTAATGAAGTCACTGAAACCCTGGTACTAAGGGGCAGTATTTTCATTTTTGGAAAAAAAAACGTTCCCGTTTTAAACGGCTTTGGATAGATTGACAGCTTTGGATAGAAAACACTCTAACGTTTCCAAAACTGTAAAGATATTGTCTGTGAGTATAACAGAACTGATGTTGCAGGCGAAAGCCTGAGAAAAATCAAATCCGGAAGTGCCCCAGGTTTTGAAAGCGTTGCGATCCAATGAGTCCCTATTCAGCTGTGAATGTGCCATCAACGAGCTTATGCTTTCTACGTATTCCCCAAGGTGTCTACAGCATTGTGATGTAGTTTTACGCATTTCTGTTGAAGAATAGCCGTAGGCGGCCACATTGCGTAAGTGGTCACATGGTGGCGCCGAGATAGATTCTCGCATAAAATACAGAGGTAGCCATTACTTCAATCGGTCCTACTGAAAAACTAATTGTCCCGACGGATATATTATCGAATACATATTAGAAAAACACCTTGAGGATTGATTATAAACAACGTTTTCCATGTTTCTGTCGACCCCTTTTATTACATTTTCACCTAAAATTACATACCCAAATCTTAATTGCCTGTAGCTCAGGCCTTGAAGCAAGTATATGCACATGCTTTGTAATATTTGAAAGGAAACACTTTGATGTTTATGGAAATGTGAAAGGAATGTAGTAGAATATAACACAATAGATATTGTAAAAGATAATACAAAGAAAAAAACAACCATTCTTTTGTATTTTTTGTACCATCTTCTTTGAAATGCAAGAGAAAGGCCAAAATGTATTATTCCAGCCCAGGTGCAATTTAGATAAGTGTATGTGCAAAGTTATAGACTGATCCAATGATCCATTGCATTTCTATTGAAAATTGTGCACTCTCCTCAAACTATAGTGTGGAATTCTTTCACTGTAATAGCTACTGTACATTGGACATCGCAGTTAGATTAACAATAATTTAAGCTTTCTGCCAATATCAGATACAGGATGTCTTTGAAATGTTCTTGTTACTTAGAACCTCATGCTAGTTGCATTAGCCTACATTAGCTCAACCGTCCCGTGGAAGGGACACTGATCCCGAAAAAGATTTGCAGTCTGTTTTGGAATGGGTGTCCAGAAATAAACTGGTCCTGAACATCTCTAAATCTGAGAGCATTGTATTTGGTACAAATCATTCTCTAAATTCAAGACCCCAGCTGAATCTGGTGATGAACGGTGTGGCTGTTGAACAAGTTGAGGAGATTAAATTACTTGGCGTTACCTTTGATTGTAAACTATCATGGTCAAAACATATAGATTAAAATGTTGTAAAGATGGGGAGAGGTCTGTTCGTAATAAAGAGATGCTCTGAAAAAAAAGCAAGTCCTGCAGGATCTAGTTTCGTCTTATCTTGATTATTGTCCAGTCTTGTGGTCACATGCTGCACGGAAAGACCAAGTTAAGCTGCAGCTGGCCCAGAAGAGAGCGGCACATCTTGCTCTTCATTGTAATCAGAGGGCTGATATAAATACTATGTATGCCAGTCTCTCTTCGTTTAGAGTTGAGGAGAGACTGACTGCATAACTTCTTCTTTTTATAAGACACTTCACTGTCCCCAAACCCAGATCAAATTCAAGAAAGTGTACAATATTATATAGAGCCATTATTGCATTAAACGTTCTATCTCATAAAGCTCAAGTGAACAGCAAACCTGGTTTAAAAAAACAGATAAAGCAACACCTCATCTCTCCCCTATTTGATCTAGATAGCTTGTGTGTAAACTCAGCAAAAAAATCCTCTCACTGTCAACTGCGTTGTTTTTCAGCAAACTTAACATGTGTAAATATTTGTATGAACATAACAACTGAGACATACACTGAAGTTCCACAGACATGTGACTAACAGAAATTGAATAATGTGTCCCTGAACAAAGGGGGGGGGGGGGGGGGGGGGGGGGGTCAAAATCAAAAGTAACAGTCAGTATCTGGTGTGGCCCCCAGCTGCATTAAGTGCTGCAGTGCATCTCCTCATGGACTGCACCAGATTTGCCAGTTCTTGCTGTGAGATGTTACCCCACTCTACCACCAAGGCGCCTACAAGTGCTCCATAGGATTGAGATCCGGACTCTTCGCTGGCCATGGCAGTACACTGACATTCCTGTCCTGCAGGGAATCACGCACAGAACGAGCAGTATGGCTGTTGGCATTGTCATGCTGCAGGGTGATGTCAGGATGAGCCTGCAGGAAGGGTACCACATTATTGAGGAGGATGTCTTCCCTGTAATGCACAGCGTTGAGATTGCCTGCAATGACAACAAGCTCAGTCCGATGATGCTATGACACACCGCCCCAGACCATGACGGACCCGCCACCTCCAAATCGATCCCACTCCAGAGTACAGGCCTCGGTGTAACACTCATTAGTTCGAAGATAAACGCAAATCCGACCTTCGCCCTTGGTGAGACAAAACCGCGACTTGCCAGTCCTGTCTGGTCCAGCGATGGTGGGTTTATGCCCATAGGCGATGCTGTTACCGGTGATGTCTGGTGAGGACCTGCCTTACAACAGGCCTATAAGCCCTCAGTCCAGCCTCTCAGCCTATTGCGGATAGTCTGAGCACTGATGGAGGGATTGTGCGTTCCTGGTATAACTCCGGCAGTTGTTGTTGCCATCCTGTACCTGTCCAGCAGGTGTGATGTTCGGATGTACCGATCCTGTTCAGGTGTTGTTACACGTGGTCTGCCACTGCGAGGACGATCAGCTGTCCGTTCTGTCTCCCTGTAGCGCTGTCTTAGTTGTCTCACAGCACAGACATTGCAATTTATTGCCCTGGCCACATCTGCAGTCCTCATGCCTCCTTGCAGCATGCCTAAGGCACGTTCACCCAGATGAGCAGGGACCCTTTCTTTTGGTGTTTTTCAGAGTCCGTAGAAAGGCCTCTTTAGTGTCCTAAGTTTTCGTAACTGTGACTTTAATTGCCTACCGTCTGTAAGCTGTTAGTGTCTTAACCTCTCTAGGGTTGTGGGCAGCATTCGGAATATTGGATGAAAAGCATGACCAAATTTATCGGCCTGTTACTCGGGCCCAGAAGATATGACATGCATTGGTATATTTGGATAGAAAACACTCTAAAGTTTCCAAAACTGTTAAAATAGTGTCTGTGAGTATAACAGAACTGATTTAGCAGGCGAAAATCTGAGAAACATCCATTCAGGAAGTAGTTTTTTTGTTTTTGTTTTGTAGTTTTCTATTCAATGCCATTACAGTATCCATTGACTTAGGACTCCATTTGCAGTTTCTAAGCCTTCCACTAGATGTCAACAGTCTTTAGAAATCGTTTCAGGCTTGTATTCTTATACATACGCATTTCTTGTTTACCTTTTATATTGACAACGTTATTGTCCGGTTGAAATATTATAGATAATTTAGGCTAAAAAACAACCTGAGGGTTGAATATAAACATCGTTTGACATGTTTCTATGAACTTTACGGCTACAATTTGGATTTTTGTTTCTGATTGTTTTGAGTTTGAGCCTGTGGATTACTGAAGAGGTTTTTGGATATAAAGAGACTTCATCGAACAAAAGGAACATTTATTGAGTAAATTAATGTCTTCTGATTAACACCATATGAAGATCACCATAGGTAAGGGATTAATTTTATCTCTATTTCTGAGTTTTGGAACGCTTCTGCTTGGCTGGTTACTGTTTGTAATAATTTGTCAACTCGGCTATGTTCTGGGCTAGGTATGCTTTCGCCGAAAAGCATTTTATAAATATGACACTGGGGTTGGTTTAACAAGAAGTTAATCTTTAAACCTATGTAAAATATGTTTTGTTTTCTGAATTATTATAATGAGTATTTCTGTAATTGAATTTGGCACTCTGCAACCTCACTGGATGTTGGCCAGATGGGACGCTAGCATCCCACATACCATAGAGAGGTTAACGACCGTTCCACAGGTGCATGTTCATTAATTGTTTATGGTTCATTGAACAAACATGGGAAACAGAGTTTAAACCCTTTAAAAGAAGATATGTGAAGTTATTATAAATACATGGAATCATAAATATATATATATATTTTTCTCTCACCACAGTTAGACTTTTTGCTTCTGGGAGATCCCTTCAAACAATGAAATACATGAATCATAATTCTCATTTCCTGCTTTGGGTTAATTGGGATTCATGCAGAGTGCATGCACAGTGGTCAGGATTATCTGTGGTAGATATGTTCAGCACGGTCTTTGAGCTGAAATGATCTAGAACATGACTACCCAATGACTCAGAGGTGTTTGATTAATTAGTTAAAGCATACATATTGAGTGTGTGTGGACAAGCTAATCACTTACGCTTCATCGCCCAGGCCTGCACCGCTGGGGCTCTCAACATGCACTGGGATTTTGGAAGAGGAGATTAATATGATGAGTTCTAGGTATAACATTCATTAATGCCACTGCAAGGTGGGAAAAAAACATGTTTGCGTTTGAGTAATTAGCGGACAGAGGATCTTCCATAACCATTGGCGATGCATGAGATTGGGAGCTGTGCGGCCCATGAAAATTAATTTCCCTCACCGTGAAACTAATTACAGACACAGGGACAGAGTGTGGGAACTCTGGGTTCTTCTGAGCACATACTGGGAAAGATGGAACTGATCCATGTACAGCTATTGGTCTTCTTGACTCATGGTTATTGTAAGAAATGGATTCTAGCCAGCACACATTTGTACTCATTTTATGAGTGTTTGATTATGTACATTTACTTTGTGAGGATGGTATGTCTGTTTGCAGTTTTTAACAGTAAAGAATCTGGTAACGATTTACATTAACATAGATTCTTAATACATACACATTTGATAAAATCAAATCAATTCAGACTTGATTTAAAGTGCATTTCGAATTGCAGCACACTTTACATTAAAACTCAAATAAAATAACATAGAAAGCAAATCAATCACTAATAAAAAGCCTGGATAAAAAAAGGTTAGTTTTTAGGTGGTTTAAAAACCTCTGTTTTCTGCCCCTCTTACCTGACAGCGCAAGCTTTTCCACAACTGAGGTGCTTTGAACCTTAGCTTACAATTTCTGTGCCTCCATGGAAATTGAATTAACATAATAAATCAATCCCCATCAAAATCCATCTGTTTAAGCTGGAGATCTCTTTTTTTTTGCATGGGCTATGTCTCAGTCCACCGATATCGCTCTTCCGCATCTGCGGTGAAAGGTGGCAGAGCTAGAGAGGTATTTGTCAGACCATGACATCCAGAAAATCGTTCTTCTCACAAAAACATCTGTAGCACGTTGGCCTACAAAGTATTACGTATAAGCACTCTATTGAAGGTTGAGACTCTCACGAACACGATGGTGTTCTCCATTTTGCTCTAGGATGCACACAAGCTTCACAAGACTCATCTGAAGGTCTCTGGTACCAGTTTGAAAAAATGAATCTAAGTATACATATAGATAGTTTTGTGCCTACAATAGGGGGATAAATACATGTAAACATATATATAAATAAAGATTGATCAGGAAACTTTCTTATATCTCTCAGATATAGGACAAACACTCCAGAACAAACTTCATTTTAATTTTCTTTGGGGGGGGGGACCTGTTGTTCCATGCATTCCTATTGGCTAATAGCAGAAATGCCAAATTCATCCCCAAAACAATTTTATATATTTTTTTTATACCTTAAGAGGTTTTAGAATTTTAAATGTAAAAAAAATCCTTGGTATGACCATCTTAAAACAATTCAATATGATAGCTTAGAACCCCCTAAATGTTATATGGATGACACAGAATAAACAAAAAGCTAAGACTTTATACTCCCCAATGAAATATAAACGTTGACATCCTTATCCTTATCGGATGATACGTTGTAGTTTCCAACTATGTGGCTATATATGGAACAATGGCTATGTCCCAAATTGCACCCTATTTCCCCATGGGCCCTGGTCAAAAGTAACGCAGTATAAGGAATTGGGTGCCATTTGGGACAAAATATTTTGAGGTAAGATAGGTCAACAATAGTTGAGTTAATGATGGACAGAAAACAAAATGCAGGATTTTCTTTCCAATGTCCTCTATACTCTGTGTGGACAGTTAGACAAATGGCTATTTTATCTCAAAGACAAAAAAACGCTTAAGCCAGGATGCCGATTTTATTTATGCAAGACATCTATACCCATTATATTATTTTAGCCCCCATCTCCTGAGAACAAACAATCAACAAGTCTTCCATCACTTACAAAATCATCTCTATTATGTAAATGTCTAAGTATTTTGCTTCACTTTCATTTCTCTGCACCTGCTATAACACCTGAAAATCTGTGTACACGACTATTAAACTTTTATTTGAATGTCGTGCCCCTCACTGTGTTTTCCTTGTCCTCTGTCACCTTTTTATTTTTTTTATTCATTTCACCTTTATTTAACCAGGTAGGCAAGTTGAGAACAAGTTATCATTTACAATTGCGACCTGGCCAAGATAAAGCTAAGCAGTTCGACACATACGACAGAGTTACACATGGAGTAAAACAAACATACAGTCAATAATACAGTATAAACAAGTCTATATACGATGTGAGCAAATTAGGTAATACAAGGGAGGTAAAGGCAAAAAAAAGGCCATGGTGGCAAAGTAAATACAATATAGCAAGTAAAACACTGGAATGGTAGATTTGCAGTGTAAGAATGTGGAAATAAAAATAATGGGGTGCAAAGGAGCAAAATAAATAAATAAATAAAATAAATACAGTAGAGAAAGAGGTAGTTGTTTGGGATAAATTATAGGTGGGCTAGGTACAGGTGCAGTAATCTGTGAGCTGCTCTGACAGTTGGTGCTTAAAGCTAGAGAGGGAGATAAGTGTTTCCAGTTTCAGAGATTTTTGTAGTTCGTTCCAGTCATTGGCAGCAGAGAACTGGAAGGAGAGGCGGCCAAAGAAAGAATTGGTTTTGGGGGTGACTAGAGAGATATATCTGCTGGAGCGTTTGCTACAGGTGGTATATGCTATGGTGACCAGCGAGCTGAGATAAGGGGGGACTTTACCTAGCAGGGTCTTGTAGATGACATGGAGCCAGTGGGTTTGGCGACGAGAATGAAGCGAGGGCCAGCCAACGAGAGCGTACAGGTCGCAATGGTGGGTAGTATATGGGGCTTTGGTGACAAAACGGATTGCACTGTGATAGATTGCATCCAATTTGTTGAGTAGGGTTTTGGAGGCTATTTTGTAAATGATATCGCCGAAGTCGAGGATTGGTAGGATGGTCCGTTTTACAAGGGTATGTTTGGCAGCATGAGTGAAGGATCCTTTGTTGCGAAATAGGAAGCCAATTCTAGATTTAACTTTGGATTGGAGATGTTTGATGTGGGTCTGGAAGGAGAGTTTACAGTCTAACCAGACTCCTAGGTATTTGTAGTTGTCCACGTTTTCTAAGTCAGAGCCGTCCAGAGTAGTGATGTTGGACAGGCGGGCAGGTGCAGGCAGCGATCGGTTGAAGAGCATGCATTTAGTTTTACTTGTATTTAAGAGCAATTGGAGGCCACGGAAGGAGAGTTGTGTTGCATTGAAGCTTGCCTGGAGGGTTGTTAACACAGTGTCCAAAGAATGGCCAGAAGTATACAGAATGGTGTCGTCTGCGTAGAGGTGGATCAGAGACTCACCAGCAGCAAGAGCGACATCATTGATGTATACAGAGAAAAGAGTTGTTCCAAGAATTGAACCCTGTGGCACCACCATAGAGACTGCCAGAGGTCTGGACAGCAGACCCTCCGATTTGACACACTGAACTCTATCAGAGAAGTAGTTGGTGAACCAGGCGAGGCAATCATTTGAGAAACCAAGGCTGTCGAGTCTGCCGATGAGGATGTGGTGATTGACAGAGTCGAACGCCTTGGCCAGATCAATGAATACGGCTGCACAGTAATGTTTGTTATCGATGGCGGTTAAGATATCGTTTAGGACCTTGAGCGTGGCTGAGGTGCACCCATGACCAGCTCTGAAACCAGATTGCATAGCAGAGAAGGTATGGTGAGATTCGAAATGGTCGGTAATCTGTTTGTTGACTTGGCTTTCGAAGACCTTAGAAAGGCAGGGTAGGATAGATATAGGTTTGTAGCAGTTTGGGTCCAGAGTGTCCCCCCCTTTGAAGAGGGGGATGACCGCAGCTGCTTTCCAATCTTTGGGAATCTCAGACAACACGAAAGAGAGGTTGAACAGGCTAGTAATAGGGGTGGCAACAATTTTGGCAGATAATTTTAGAAAGAAAGGGTCCAGATTGTCTAGCCCGGCTGATTTGTAGGGCTCTTTCAGAACATCAGCTGACTGGATTTGGGAGAAGGAGAAATGGGGAAGGCTTGAGCGAGTTGCTGTGGGGAGTGCAGTGCTGTTGACCGGGGTAGGAGTTGCCAGGTGGAAAGCATGGCCAGCCGTAGAAAAATGCTTATTGAAATTCTCAATTATGGTGGATTTATCAGTGGTGACAGTGTTTCCTATCTTCAGTGCAGTGGGCAGCTGGGAGGAGGTGTTCTTATTCTCCATGGACTTTACAGTGTCCCAGAACTTTTTTGAGTTAGTGTTGCAGGAAGTAAATTTCTGCTTGAAAAAGCTAGCCTTGTCTTTTCTAACTGCCTGTGTATAATGGTTTCTAGCTTCCCTCAACAGCTGCATATCACAGGGGCTGTTCGATGGTAATGCAGAACGCCATAGGATGTTTTTGTGTTGGTTAAGGGCAGTCAGGTCTGGGGAGAACCAAGGACTATATCTGTTCCTGGTTCTAGATTTCTTGAATGGGGCATGCTTATTTAAGATGGTTAGGAAGGCATTTAAAAAAAATACCCAGGCATCCTCTACTGACGGAATGAGATCAATATCCTTCCAGGATACCCCGGCCAGGTCGATTAGAAAGGCCTGCTCGCTGAAGTGTTTCAGGGAGCGTTTGACAGTGATGAGTGGAGGTCGTTTGACCGCTGACCCATTACAAATGCAGGCACCTCTTATTCTTTCGTTTGTACAAGGGTCTCAAACTCACCTTGGACCCACTCCAATTTGCATACCGCCCCGACAGATCCACAGATGACACAAACTCTATTGCACTCCACACTGCCCCCTCCCACCTGGACAAGAGGAACACCTGCATGAGGATTCTGTTCATTGACTATAGCTCAGTGTTCAAAACCATAGTGCCCTCCAAGTTCATCACTAAGCTCAAGACCCTTGGACCGAACACCTCCATCTGCAACTGGATCCTGGACTTCCTGACATACCACCCCCTGGTGGTGAGGGTAGGCAACAACACATCCGCCACGCTGACCCTCAACACAGTGGCCCCTCAGGGGTGCGTGCTTAGTCCACTCCTGTACTCCATGTTCACCCACCACTACATGGCCACACAAAACTCCAACACCATTAAGTTTGCTGATGACACAACAATGGTTGGCCTGATCACCGAAGACGATGAGACAGCCTATAGGGAGGAGGTCAGGGACATGGCAGTGTGGTGCCAGGACAACAACCTATTCCTCAACATCAGCAAATCAAAGGAGCTGATCGTGGACTACAGGAAACAGAGGGCTGAGTATTATCGTGGTCCACACACCAATACAGTAGTGAAGAAGGCACGACAACGCCTCAGGAGAATGAAAATGTTTGGCAACAGCCCTCAGAACCTCAAATTTACTGCACCATTGAGACCATATTGACTACTAGCTGCATCACTGTTTGGTATGGCAACTGCTTGGCATCCAACAGGAAGACAGAGTGTAGTCCGTATGGCCCAGTACATCACTGGGGTTGAGTTACCTGCGATCCAAGACCGGTGTCAGAGGAAAGCCCTACAATTTGTAAAATACCAGCCACCCAAGTCATAGACTGTTCTCTCTGTTACTGCACGACAAGTGGTACCGATGCACCGAGCCTGGAACCAACAGGAGCCTGAACAGCTTCTTCCCAAAAGCCAAAAGACTGCTAAATAGTTATTTAAGTTAGTTAACTATCTGGAACGACCCTTTTTGCACTAACTCTTTTGACTCAACACATACACTTCTGCTACTGTCTATCCTGTTGCCTAGTCACTTTATCCCTATCTATATGTAGATATCTACTGTATATATATATTTTTACACATACAGTATTTAACTCATTGTTTTGGGTAAGCACAAAATTACATTCATACTTCCATTAGTTTTAGAAACCGGTACAGGTTACCTTTTAGACGAGTCCCGTGACCCTTGTGGGAGTAGTACGGACAGAACCATCGCTTTCTACTGTACTTAGTGTGTACATGTAAGTCAGTATATATTTAACGATAATAAAAACAGAGATTGACCAGTCTTGGCTCTGGAACTCATGGATCTTTATACATGTTAATAGCCTCTAACACCTTGTTTATTCTTAATAAGAATGATAGACTCCATTAACTTTGTAGTCTATTTTTATACAATAATCAATTAAATATCCAATATCAAATCAAACTTCAATTAAAAACATTTTTGAAGTGAATTTAAAATAGCAACACACTTGAAAAATGAAAAAACGAGCATGGCAATAAAAGAGATTAAATGTTATCAAAGAACAAAACAAAAAGTTGTCACTGATTAAAGGCCAAGCTAAAACGGTTGGTTGACAAATGTGATTTTAACCCCTCGCACAGTTTGGTGTTGGTATTTGGTATTTTATTAGGATCCCCATTAGCTGTTGCAAAAGCCCCATGAGCTGTTCCTGGTGTCCACACAAAACATGAAATATAATACAGAATGACAGAATACAGAACATCATTAGAAAAGACAGCTCAACTACATACATTGTTAAAAAGGCACATGTGGCCTACATATCAACAGAGGTGGGACCAAGTAATTTTTTTTAGTCGCACTCAAGTCCCAAGTCAAGACAGGAAAGTCAGTCAAGTCCTAAACTTTGAGTTTCGAGTCCTAAACAAGTCATAATGTGCTCTTCACCAAATGTAATAACATTTCATATTTTTAACAAGAGTAATAGTTAGTATCTTACATTTACGCAAATCATGAATGCTTTAAAAAAAATATATATTCATTACTTTCCAAATCAACGTTATATTTCAGCACACAGCTGTACAGTACATTTCGATGAAACATGGTGAAGCCCCAAAATGGCCTACCCTGGAAGCCTACGTTTCAGACATAAGGAAGTGGATGGCGGCAAATGTTTTACTTTTAAACTCGGACAAAACAGAGATGCTAATTCTACATCCTGTTCTCTCTTTTGATGAACATATCACATATATTTTAAGAACAGCTTTCTTCAATCTATGTAACATTGCAAAAATCTTAAACTTTTAGTCAGCAGAATTATGCATTAAAGCTAATCCATGCTTTGTCACTTCAAGATTAGACAACTGCAATACTCTACTCTCCTGCTACGCAGATAAAGCACTAAATAAACTTCCACTAGTGCTAAGTACAGCTTCTTGAATCCTGACTAGAACCCCAAAATGTGATTATATTACTCCAGTGCTAGCCTCTGGTTGTCCACACTCACTTTCTGTTAAGGCTGTGGCTGATTTCAAGGTTTTACTGCTAACCTACAAAAAGCATTACATGGACTTGCTCCTACCTGTCTCTACGATTTGGTCCTGCCATACATACCTACACGTATGCTACAGTCAAAAAGACGCAGGCCTGCTTATTGTTCACAGAATTTCTAAGCAAACAGCTGGAGGTAGGGCTTTCTCTTTCTGACAGGCCGCCCCCAGGTGGTGGAGGTAGGAAACAACATCTCCACTTTGCTGACCCTCAACACTGTATCCCAAAAGGGTGTGTGCTCAACCCCCTCCTGTACTCCCTGTTCACCCATGACTCAGTGGCCATGCATGGCTCCAACTCAATCATCAAGTTTGCAGACGACACAACAGTAGTGGGCTTGATTACCAACAGTGACAATACAGCCTGCAGGGAGGAGGTGAGGACACTCGGAGTGTGGTGTCAGGAAAACAACCTCTCACTCAACGTCAATAAAACAAAGGAGATGATCGTGGACTTCTGGAAACAGCAGAGGAAGCACCCCCCTATCCACATTGAAGGAACAGTCATGGAGAAGGTGGAAAGCTTCAAGTTCCTTGGCGTACACATCACAGACACACTGAAATGGTCCACCCACACAGACAGTGTGTTAAAGAAGGCGCAACATAAATTTGGCTTATCACCTAAAACCCTGACAAAATATTACAGATGGACAATCAAGAGCATCCAAAATGATCATCAAGGACAACAACCACCTGAGTCACTGCCTGTTCACCCCGCTACCATCCAGAAGGCGAGGTCAGTGCAGGTGCATCAAAGCTGGGACCCGAGAGACTGAAAAACACTTTCTTTCTCAAGGCCATCAGACTGCTAAACAGCAATCATTAACTCAGAGAGGCTGCTGCCTATATAGAGACTGAAATCACTGGCAACTTTAATAAATGGATCACTAGTCACTTTAAACAATGCCACTTTAATAATGTTAACATATCTTACATTACTCATCTCATATGTGTTTACACTGTACCTTATACCATCTATTGCACCTTGACTATGCGGCTCGGTCATCTCTCATTCATATGTTTAAATATACACATTATTTTTCCTCCCTTAAGATTTGTGTGTTTTAGCTAGTGTCATGACGTTGTCCTGAGGGTAGGTTTATGACAGTCATAAATCCCCCCCCCCCCCCCTCCCCATTTTTCCTCTCTCTACCCTACTGATGTGACATTTGAAAATCCTTTGGATGACATAGAGATTCTGGGAATATCAGAAGGTGGGGGGAAATTAACTATATTCTGGTAATCCCACAAATTGAACATATGCGGTGGTACTTAATGAATATGATGTCAGTTCGGTTGTCATCTGAGACATTCTCATCAATGATAGGATGACATAAACTCTACAGTGTAAAGTCTGCACATTGTAGTTATCGGATTCGCATGCAATTGTTGTTCAATTTAAATGTTTGAATATAAAATTATTGGTGAAGAGATTAAATGTAATTTTAGCTTCCAAATGAGAGATTTGGGTTTTCATAAGGTAAGGGCTCTGCTCAATCAGTGGCCCGCCCCTGTGAAGAGACATGGGTTATAAAACTTTTCAAACACACCCCTCTCGCTCCACTCTATAAAGCCTTGACGAAAATGTAACCTCCTGTTCCAAGTACGTGAGGTCTGCAGCCTCGGTTGCGACTCGGTTGGGCAACACGGCCCATCCATCCACCACCAACCTACCGAAGCGCAGCTCAGAGTAAATATTTATTGCATTTTCCTATTTCAAATGGGCGGTAATTTAGAATGCATAAGATACTGTATTTACGATAGAGACATCGCTTCTCCCTTTGCTCTTCAGTCTTCCCGCTCTTTCACTCAAACCAATCCCCCTTTTCTTTGTGAAACCAGCTGTCATATCTGTTCCGCCCGCTAGGGACGTTTTCCTTTATGACGTAATTTGTAATCAAGGTATGATTCATTCTGTGTATATGTAATTATGTGTGGTTAGTTAGGTATTTAGTAAATAAATAATTAAACCCAATTTGGCATTGCTGATTCAACTTGTTAGCCAGGGTTCGTGAAGATAACCAAAAATGCACAACTTTCAGATGAGACTGAATTAAGGTGACGATTAACATTGACTGCTTATTGATGTAAAATATTACTAGGTCTTTAAGAGTTTATTCGGAAGATAACAGCTCTATAAATATTATTTTGTGGTGCCCCGACTCTCTAGTTAATTACATTTACATGATTAGCTCAATCAGGTAATATTAATTACGGAGAAAGGATTTTATAGAATAGCATGTCATATAACTTAATCCGCCATAGCCAAAGACACAACAGTAGTTTTGGGGAATTGTTAGATATTACTGCACTGTCAGAACTAGAAGCACAAGCATTTCACTACATTCACATTAACATCTGCTAACCATGTGTATGTGACCCAATATAATTTGATTTGATAGCTCCATTTAAATGGAATGGTTTGCCGATCCATGTGAGAGATGCAGACTTGGTCTCAGCCTTTAAGTCTTTACTGAAGACTCATCTCTTGAACGGCGTATCCCTCTGGCGGTGGGGGGGGCTATGCTTTGACAAAGTGGGTGGGGGTATATCCTGCTTGGTGGGCCCTGTTTAGGGCCACGGTGTCAATGCTGCAATAGTCTTTGTGCCAAGGGTCTAGTGTCAGTCTGTTCTATATGGTGTATTTCTCCTGTCCTATCTGCTGTCCTGCATGATCTTAAGTATGATCCCTCTAATTATCCCATCTCTCTCTTGCTCTCTCTCTCTCCTTCCGGAGGACTTGAGCCCTACGACCATGGCTCAGGACTACCTGGCCTGGCAACTCCTGGCTGTCCCCATCCCCAGTCCACCTGGTTGTGCTACTGATCCAGTTTCAGCTGTTAAGCCTACGGTCATGGAGCCCTGACTTGTTCACCAGACCTGCTACCTTATCCCAGTCCTGCTGTTTCATCTCTCTCTTGACCTCTCTCTTTCGACTTGTGAATGCTTGGCTATGAAAAGCCAACTGACATTTATTCCTCAGGTACTGACTTGTTGCACCCTGTATAACCAATGTGATTATTATTTGACACGGCTGGTCATCTATGAACATTTGAACATCAGAGCCTGGACAGCATACACAATCATCCATACTGGAAAATGAAGACTTCATTTTTTTTAACCTTTATTTAACTAGGCAAGTCAGTTAAGAACAAATTATTATTTACAATGACAGCCTAGGATCACTGGGTTGACTGCCTTGTTCAGGGGCAGAACAACAGATGTTTACCTTGTCAACTCAGGGGTTCGATCTCACAACCTTTCGGTTACTTGCCAAACGCTCTAACCACTAGGGTACCTGCCACCCTAACATTATTCCTAGCGCTAATTGAGGAAAGATTGACGTAACACAAGCAGTCATATTTGGATAACTCTCGGCTGACAGAAACCCCAATATGAATTAGCTAATAGCAATTACTATTCATAATTCAACACATTATGGGTGAGCTCAACATTGATCAAAATAACTGAGTAAATTCCCTTGTTTTTTAAAGAAAATCTATGTTTTTAAAATAACATCAAATTGATCAGAAATACAGTGTAGACGTTGCTAATGTTGTAAATGACAATTGTAGCTGGAAACGGCAGATTTTTTTATGGAATATCTACATAGGCGTACAGAGGCCCATTATCAGCAACCATCAGTCCTGTGTTCCAATGGCATGTTGTGTTAGATAATCCAAGTTTATAATTTTAAAAGGTTAATTGATCATTAGAAAACCCTTTTGCAATTATGTTAGCACAGTTGAAAACTGTTGTTCTCATTAAAGAAGCAATAAAACTGGCATTCTTTAGACTAGTTGAGTATCTGGAGCATCAGCATTTATGGGTTCGATTACAGGCTCAAAATGGCTAGAAACAAATAACTTTCTTCTGAAACTCATCAGTCTTTTCTTGTTCTGAGGCCCTGGTGCACAACTGAACAAGAGGACACGTACATTAGTGTCTAGTTTGAGAAACAGACGCCTCACAAGTCCTCAACTGGCAGCTTCATTAAATAGTACCCGCAAAACACCAGTCTCAACGTCAACAGTGAAGAGACGACCCCGGGATGCTGGCCTTCTAGGCAGAGTCCCTCTGTCCAGTGTCTGGGTTCTTTTGCCCATCTTAATCTTTTATTTTTATTGGCCAGTCTGAGATATGGCTTTTTCTTTGCAACTAGCTTCAGAGGATTTGTGTTTTAATAAGCAGCAGTTTTGTTAAGAATATTGTTATACATCAGAATAAAGCAGAGAGTGAGGCAGACTAAAAGGCAGAGAAAAAAATCAAGACTCTTATTTTATGTTATTTATCATAAATTGCTATTGAAAGAACTCACTTGCTATGGCTTTACATCACCTGCCATCACATGGTTGGAGAGTTATATATCCAATCGAACCCAGAGAGTGTTTTTAAACTGAAGCTTCTCTAACATCAGATATGTACATTGCTGTATCCCTCTGGGCAGTTGCCTTGGGCCGTTACTCCTCTCTATTATTACAAATAATTTGCCACTGGTCTTACACGAAGCTCGAATTACAATTCATGCCGATTATTCTACACTCTGAAATTGTAAATAAGGATTCTGAGACCTAAACCACACATGGATTTGATGTGACCATTGATCAAGTTGAGGAAGCTAAACTCCTAGGTATATTTAACTTGCCTAGATAAATAAAAAAACATTGGATGTGTGATGAACACGATGGGAGACAGAGAGCTGCTTTCAAGTGCAAGGCACTGCACGTGTTTATTTGTAAAAGACCACAGGAGGAGGCAGGTAGCTGGGTTCAGGGACAGGCAGAAAGTCATACACAGGGGGTCCAAAAAGGCAACAATACAGCAAGGGAAAAGGCTAGTAACGTCGTCTGGGAGATCAGGCAATAGGTTGATAACAGGCAGGGAAGAGCCAAAAGGCGTCGTTAGTGAGGCAGGCAAAAACTATCATACACAGGAGGATTCAATTACGGGAAAACAGAGCTCTGAATAGAAGTGTGTCACAAAATAAACAATACCTCACAATGATGGGGTGCAAAGAACTGAACTAAGTAGTGTGTGATAATGACATACAGGTGTACATGAACAGGTGATCAGAATTCATGTGATTGGGATCTGGAGAGTGAGCTGTGTTTATGGGATCTATGTGTTTGAGAGTGTGAGCTGGAAAGTGAGCTGCATTCAGGGGATCTACGTGTTTGAGAGTGTGAGTTGGAAGCAGACGTTACAGGATGGTCAGTTTTTATGGTCAAATCATATTGCTGAAGTTGTTCAAAAGACAGAGAGGGTTATGTCTGTTACAAAAATATGTTCTGAATTTTTTACACAAAAATCATCTGTACGAGTTGTTCAAACTCTGGTATTGTACCATGTTGATTAAGGACTGGTATGGTTAAGTGCAGCAAAGAAAGACCTAGCAAAGCAGCAAGAGGCTCAAAATAGAGCAGCACATCTTGCCCTTAACTGCACATACATAACTAACATCAACAACATACATCCCAGTCTGTCCTGCTGATGGTTGACGAAAGAGGAACTGCTTCTGTTTTGTTTTTTATGAGAAATGTTACTGTGACAAAAATTCCAGATTGTCTGCATAATCAAATAACATTCAGCCCAGACAATCATACATACTTCACAAGACATGCCACCAGGGATATCTTCACACTTCCTATCTCCAAAACAAATCCATAGCAACAAACAGTTTTATACAGAGCCATGATTGCATGGAACTCTCTTCCATCTGCAATAACTCAAACAAACAGCTAAAACATTTGATTAAACAGCAACTCATGCAACGGTGGGGACTGTTAGGGGACACAAACTCTAACACACACATCATTTTTGTTGTATTGTTTTCTAAACTACATGGCAAAAAGTATGTTGACACCTACTTGTCGAACATCTCATTCCGAAATCATGGGCTTTAAAATATAGAGTTGGTCCCCCCTTTGCATCTATTACAGCTGCCACTCTTCTGGGAAGGCTTTCCACTAGAAGTTAGAAAATTGCTGCAGGGTCTTGCTTTTATTCAGCCACAAGATCATTAGTGAGGTCGGGCACTGAAGTTGGGCGATTAGGCTTGGCTCGCAGTCGGCATTTCAATTCATCCCAACGGTGTTCGATGGGGTTGAGATCAGGGCTCTGTGCAGGCCAGTCAAGTTCTTCAATACTGATCTTGACTACCCATTTCTGTATGGACCTCGCTATGTTAATGGTGGCATTGTTAGGCTGAAACAGGAAGGTCCTTCCCCAGACTGTTGGAAAAACAGAATTGTCTCGAATAGCATTGTATGCTGAGGCATTATAATTGACCTTCACTGGAAATAAGGGGTGGCAGGTAGCCTAGTGGTTAGAGCGTTGGGCTAGTAACTGAAAGGTTGCTGGATCGAATCCCTGAGCTAACACGGTGAAAATATGTTGTTCTGCCCCTGAACAAGGCAGTTAACCCACGTTTTGGGGGAGCCTGCGGGCACTCACAGATGCCATTTAGATATTGCCACCCATAACCAAAAAATGTTTGTGCTTTCTAAGAAGGATAAATAATACATGTGTTTGAATAAAAGCAGATGGTCGGTAAGTAGACTTGAAAAGGGTGAACAAAATGAAATGCACACATCTAATACACTTAACACATTGCATAAAACTGGAGAAGCCCCCGTCTATGTCCTTCCCGGGGGAGGAAGTGTGTGGGTGGAAATCATTGGAAGTAGGAATTTGTTTTTAACTAACATGCCTATTTAAATAAAGGTTAAATAAAAGGGGCCTAGCCCAAACCATGAAAAACATCCCCAGACCTTTATTCCTCCTCCACCAAACTTTACAGTTGGCACTATGCATTCAGCAGGTAGTGTTCTCCTGGCATCTGCCAAACACAGATTGGTGAAGCGTGATTCATCACTCCAGAGAACGTGTTTCCACTGCTCCAGAGTCCAATGGCAGCGAGCTTTACACCACTCCAGCCGACGCTTGGCATTGCGTATGGTGATCTTAGGCATGTGTGCAGCTGTTCGGCAATGGAAACCCATTTCATGAAGCTGCCGACTAACAGTTCTTGTGCTGACGTTGGGAACTTCTGGCTTTACTTTTAGGGTAGGTGAATAAAGGTTGAAATCTCATTGATCAACGTCTCAACCAAATATTACACAAATGTCCATGTTGAAATGACGTGGTGTGCCCAGTGGTTATTGAACACTGTGAACAAATATTAAAACTTATGAACCTAAACCTTCTGCCTCCTGAATATCTGCCCTTAAGACAGCATCTCTACGTTACATGCTTCACATTGACTATAATAAGCTTGGACTGAACGATAACAGTTATTAAATTAGTGCCAGAACAGGAGAGGTAATACAGTCAGACAGCCATCTAGTCAGGACCTTCCACCTCTTTGTACCATCAAACAAAACAAAGTAAGGGCAGAGACATTTCTCTATCTGTTGACAAAGGGGAAAATATTATCACTCTAAATGCTCTGCTATAAATCTTTCACACTTGTCAAGTCCACTTTGTTCATGGTGCCATATTTGACCCCTCTTTCTCCATCAGCTGGGACCTGTTTTGTGTCCGTATCCCTACATAGTGCACTACTTTTGACCACAGCCTATATGGCTCAAGTCAAAAGTAGCGTATTATATAGGTAATAGGGTGCCTTTTCGGACTCAGCCCTTGGTGGACTACTCTGGGAATAAAACATTTTTATTCGAAAAATATTTGAAAAACTTTGCACTAGTCTGCCTGGAGTGTCAAATGGGCAGAGCTTGCAGTTTCTCAACTGTTCTATTGGTCTATTGAACCAGGCAAACTAAATCAAGCACAGATGAAGTATTGAAATGATTTCAAATAGTATTTTAACTCGGATCTGTTCTCTCCTCAACCTGTGTTACATGATCACAAATGCACTGTATTATATATATCTATATATACATATACACTATTCTTGACCTATTACACTTAATTGTGTATGTAATTGCTTTTCAATGGTTAATTCATGGGTTTATCTTCAATAGAGAGATTTCTACAAAATGACTAATCTGACACATCTATCTTTGCTGTTTAATCCATGCTATTAAAAATGGACTCATGTACTGTGTATCTTAGCGACAACTATAAAGGCCCATGTTATACTGATGATATACTCCAAATGCATATGCCATTGCAGACAAGCAGCACTTTAATTGTGCAGTCATACCATTACTTTGGTGAAGCACAACGAAATAAGATCATTATTTCCAATTTCAATCTGAGTCAGATTCTTCAGATCATTAGCATTTCTAATGTATATGTAAATATTGTGCTCCTGTTCAAAGCTCTCAGCATGAATATTCATACAAGGATCATTGCAATGCTCATCACAGCATCACGCCACCATATCCCACAGTACATATACTGTATTTAATGCCTGAGGAAACCAAGCACATTTTGTCAACAACATTCAAGCAATTTCCTATCATGTTCCTGTTCCAAATGCATGCGATTGTTGTTGACCAAGTTGAAATCAAAATGAAGTGTCTTTTAGTGTCCCAGTAAATCACTTTATTTCTCCAGTGTTTAGATGCTAATCTAATAGAATCACCCTTTTTTTTGCTGGCTCGTAGTTATTGAAATGCATATTCTGTTGCAGTCTCCTGCAAACTAAGAGTGTTGGATTGTGCGTCCTAGCCTTGAATAATGAAATGTGTAGAGACATATTGTCACGTCCTGACCTTAGTTCCTTTAATATGTCTCTGTTTTTGTGTCTGCACCAGACAGAACTGTTTCGGTTTCATTTCGTTCTCTTGTTGTTTTTGTCATTCAGTGTTCTGTTCTATTAAATTACCACGCTGCGCTTTGGTCCTCACCTTCTTCCTCTGAATGCCGCTACAGAACTACCCACCACCAAAGGACCAAGCAGCGTGGTAAGGAGGAGCAGCGCTATAAGGAGGAATGGACATGGGAGGACATTCTGGACGGCAAGGGATCCTACACATGGGAGGAGATCCTGGCTGGAAGGGATCGCCTCCCATGGGAACAGGTGGAGGCAGCCAGGAGAGCGGAGGCAGCAGGAAAAGGGAACCGGTGGTACGAGGGAACACGGCTGGCAAGGAAGCCTGAGAGGCAGACCCCAAATTTTTGGGGGAGGCACACGGGGAGTGTGGCAGAGGCAGGTAGGAGACCTGAGCCAACTCCCCATGCTTACCTTGGCGGGCGTCGTACTGGTCAGGCACTGTGTTATGCGGTGGAGCGCATGGTGTCCCAGTATGCGTTCTTATCCCGGTGCGCTACATCCCAGCTCCCCGCATCTGCTTGGCTAGGGTGAGGATCCAGCCAAGGCAAATGGTGCCAGCCCTGCTCTCCAGACAGCCAGTGCTTCTCCTCGGGCCAGGATATCCTGCGTCGGCTCTGCGCACTGTGTCTCCCGTGTGTCTGCACAGCCCAGTGTGTCTTGTGCCTGCACCCTGCATGTGCCGGGGTAAAATCACCATCCAGTTGTGGAGGCCCTTAGTTCGAGACCTCCAGTGCGCCTCCACAGCCCGGTCTATCCTGTGCCTCCTCCGAGGACCAGGCTGTCTTTCTGTCTCCTCCCTCCAGGTTCTCCCGCCTGTCCCTCGCTGCCAGAGTCTACCTCCTGTCCGGAGCTGCCAGAGTCTCCCTCCTGTTAGGAGCTGCCAGAGCCGTGCGTCAGTCAGGAGCTGCTAGAGCCGTGGGTCAGTCAGGAGCTGCCAGAGCCGCCCGTCAGTCAGGAGCTGCCAGAGCCGCCCGTCAGTCAGGAGCTACCAGAGCCGCCTGTCAGTCAGGAGCCGCCCGTCAGTCAGGAGCTGCCAGAGTCACCCTTCACTCTGGCACTGCCAGAGTCGCCCTTCACTCCGGTGCTGCCAGAGTCGCCCTTCACTCCGGTGCTGCCAGAGTCGCCCTTCACTCCGGCGCTGACAGAGTCGCCCTTCACTCCGGCGCTGACAGAGTCGCCCTTCACTCCGGCGCTGAAAGAGTCTCCCATCTATTCGGGGCCCGCAGCAAGGTTCCCCAGTCCGAGTTCGGATGCGAGGGTCGCCGCTCCAAAGGCGCCTCTTAAGTGTGCCAGGACTATGGTGGAGTGGGGTCCATGACCCGCGCCAGAGCGCTACCGCAGACAGATGCCCACACAGACCCTCCCCTATGGGTTTAGGTTTTGCCGGAGTCCGCACCTTTGTGGGGGGGGTAATGTCACGTCCTGACCTTAGTTCCTTTTTTATGTCTCTGTTTTTGTGTCTGCACCAGACAGAACTGTTTCGGTTTCATTTCGTTCTCTTGTTGTTTTTGTCATTCAGTGTTCTGTTCTATTGAATAATCATGAACACTTACCACGCTGCGCTTTGGTCCACACCTTCATCCTCTGAATGCCGTTACACATATGAAATTAAATTATTATATAAGGTTAACAAAACAACTTACAATGAGAAACCACATTCATCCCTTAGAAACCATGAAATAAGAACTCATGTTGCTATCTTTGATCTCAGAAAACAGACCCAAATTACCTTGTGGTGGAGATTCAGTACTGAGAGAGATTTGGTCATTCCTTCAAACAATCATTTTTATTCAACATTTATTCAACTTTGGTTAATTATAGCAATAATGAGGCCGGTCGACTCCTAACATTTACACAAATGCAGAGTAATATATATAGCTGACACTATCAATGCTCAGTTATGGTTGGTTTAACCCCCCCAAGGAGCATCATAAAACACTCTGGGTTCATCCTGTCATCTGCAGGTGGGTGTTGTCTTAACCCCTCTCTGGCTTAGTTTCCCAGATGCAAGGATGATTTAGAGACAATGAGGAATTGCTCTTAGCTCCTCCTGGCTATCTCTATCTCGGTTACACCCACCACATCTTGTCTATGTAATGCAGTCTTTAACTCAGTTGTCAGCTCAAGCCATCTCTGGTGGCCATACGCCCAGATTAGCTGCAGGGAACTAGAGTGGAGACCATACAAACACAGACATTAACAGGACAGAAATATCCTCCTACTTGTCAAGTCAAGTGTTATTTTGCTAACTATTAATATCAAACCAATCAGGTAAATATTACATTTTTCTATCACAACCTCCCTTGCATTAGAACACCTAAATTCTTGTATGGTGCAGTTAATTATCACCAAACAGCCACGTGTCACGCCCTGACCTTAGTTATGTCTCTATTTTGGTTTGGTTGGGGCGTGAGTTGGGGTGGGCATTCTATGTTTTATTTTCTGTGTTTGGCCTGGTATGGTTCCCAATCAGAGGCAGCTGTCTATCGTTGTTTCTGATTGAGAACCATACTTAGGTAGCCTTTTCCCACCTGGTGTTTGTGGGTAGTTGTTTCATGTTTTGTGTTGTGTCACCTTTCAGGACTGTTTCAATTTTCGTTGTTTCACTTTGTTATTTTGTATTTCGTGTTCAGTTATATTAAATTAACATGGACACTTACCACGCTGCGTTTTGGTCCGATCTTTCCTGTTCCTCAGATGAGAAGAAGATTGTTACAGAACTACCCACCACCAACGGACCAAGCAGCGTGGTAAGGAGGAGCAGAGGGTTCGGGACTCCTGGACTTGTGAGGAGATATTGGACGGTAAGAGAACCTGGAGTCAGGCTGGGGAATATCGCCGCACGAAAGCTGAACTGGAGGCGGCGAAAGCAGAGAGGCGGCGATATGAGGTAAGGCAGCACAGCAGGCACGAGAGGCAGCCCCAAACATTTTTTTGGGGGGTGGCACCTATGACATTGCCACGTTGAAAGTCACTGATCTCTTTAGTGCAGCCATTCTACTGCCAGTGTTTGTCTTATTTTATTTTTATTCGTTGCATACACATGTTTAGCAGATGTTATTGCGGGTGTACCGAAATGCTTGTGTTCCTAGCTCCAACAGTGAAGTAAAACCTAACAATTCAAACAAATCTAAAAGTTTAAAAAATGAATTAAGAAAATATCCACTACTGTTCAAAAGTTTGGGGTCACTTAAAAATGTCCTTGTTTTTGAAAGAAAAGCACATTTTTTGTCCAATAACATAACAGCAAATTGATCAGAAATACAGTGTAGACATTGTTAATGTTGTAAATGGCTATTGTAGCTGGAAACGGCAGATTTCTTATGGAATATCTACATAGGCGTACAGAGGCCAATTATCAGCAACCATCACTCCTGTGTTCCAAAACCTAGCCTTCTTTAGAATAGCTGAGTATCTGGAGCATCAGCATGTGTGGATTCGATTACAGGCTCAAAATGGTCAGAAACAAAGAACTTTCTTCTGAAACTCGTCAGTCTATTCTTCTTCTGAGAAATGAAGGCTATTCCATGTGAGAAATTGCCAAGAAACTGAAGATCTGGTTCAACGATGTGTACCACTCCCTTCACAAAACAGAGCAAACTGTCTCTAACCAGAAAGAGGAGTGGGAGGCACAGGTGCACAACTGTGCAAGAGGACAAGTACATTAAAGTGCCTAGTTTGAGAAAAAAAAAACTCAACTGGCAGCTTCATTAAATAGTACCCGCAGAACCCCCGTTTCAACGTCAACAGTGATGCGGCAACTCCGGGATGCTGGCCTTCTAGGCAGAGTTCCTCTGTCCGGTGTCTGTGTTCTTTTGCCGATCTTAATCTTTTATTTTTTATTGGCCAGTCTGAGATATGGCTTTTCCTTTACAACTCTGCCTAGAAGGCCAGCATCCCGGAGTTGCCTCTTCACTGTTGATGTTGAGACTGGTGTTTTGCAGGTACAATTTCATGAAGCTGCCAGTTGAGGACTTACTTGGGAGGCGGACAGATTTCCACTGGTCTAATGTCTATTGCTCGTATTTCTTGGCCCAAGAAAGTATCTTCTTATTATTGGTGTCCTTTGGTAGTGGTTTCTTTGCAGCAATTCGACCATGGAGGTCTAATTCACGCAGACCCCTCCTAACAGTTGATGTTGAGATGCATCTGTTTCTTGAATTCTGTGAAGCATTTATTAGCAATTTCTGAGGCTGGTAACTCTGCAGAGGTAAATTTGGGTCTTTCTTTACTGTGGCAGTCCTCATGAGAGCCAGTTTCATCATAGCGTTTGATGGGTTTTGCGACTGCACTTGAAGAAACTTTAAAAGTTCTTGAAATTTTCAGGATTGACAAATCTTCATGTCTTAAAGTAATGATGGACTGCCATTTATCTTTGCTTATTTGAGCTGTTATTGTCATACTATGGACTTGGTCTTCTACAAATGAACTTTTAACAAGGCACACATTTTAATTGATATGCATTCCAGGTGACTACCTCATGAAGCTGGTTGAGAGAATGCCAAGAATGTGCAAAGCTGTCATCAAGGCAAAGGGTGGCTACTTTGAAGAATCTCAAATATAAAATATATTTTGTTTAACTCTTTTTTTTTTGGTTACTACATGATTCCATATGTGGTATTTCATAGTACTGATGTCTTCATTGTTATTCTACAATGCAGAAAATGGTAAAAATAAAGAAAAACCCTGTGAATGAATATGTGTCCAAACTTTTGACTGGTAGTGTATATATATAGACAGTGTTTTCAGAAAGTATTCAGACCCCTTCACTTTTTCCGCATTTTGTTACGTTACAGGATTATTCTAAAATGTATTAAATTGTTAGATTTTTCTCATCAAGCTACACACAATAGCCCATGATGACAAAGCAAAAAAAGTTTTTTAGACATTTTTGCATGTAAAAAACTCCCAAGAAATGAAATATTAAATTTCAGATGGGGTAATGCGGTCGGCATTTGATTGTGAGGTATTCTAGGTTGGGTGAACAAAAGGAGTGGATTTCCATCACGTTACCACAATCCCCCCCGAGTAGTTTATCATGAAACATACACCTCCTCCTTCTTTTTCCTGTAGAGGTCTTTATTCCCATCCAAAACAATATATTGAAAATCTAGTTGGTTCTAAAGGGAAAGTATATCCGGAAAGAGCCATGATTCCAGAGTATGTTACAGTCCCTGATGTCTCTCTGGAAGGAGATCCTCACCTTTAGCTAACTTTTGAGGTGGCGTGATTGGTTATGTGTTTGGGAGGCAGAGGTCCCGAGTTCGAGCCAGGTATGGGCCTAATAGTGAAAAAGTGGTACTCGCTAAGCATGCTGCGTGAAGTCCTTTACAGTGGTGCCTAGTGACTCCGTTCTACACTTGTGCTCAGCTCAATGCTAGGGTTGCTGTTGAGTAAGTTTGAAGGGTTAATGTAGCTTATGGGGATGTGTGAAACTTACTCCTCAGCCTGAAGTGTCTCTCTTGCATGCCTCATTTGCTTGATTTTGAGGTGGCGCGATTGGCTAAGACGTTTGAGGGAGGATGGTCACGTGTGTGACTCAGGAGGAAATGATTCTCGCTAATCAAGCAGCGTGACGTCCTTTACACACACACCCCTTAAACATAAAACGGAATCATGATCAATCATACATGAAATCAAAGGAACAGGTGTTGTCCATCTAGAGTTTGCCAGTTCCATCCCTCCTTTCTTCCTCCTTTCTCACTCCTCCTTTCTTCCCCCTTTCCCACTTCTCCTTTCTTCCCCCTTTCCCACTTCTCCTTTCTTCCCCCTTTCCCACATCTCCTTTCATCCCCCTTTCCCACTCCTCATTTCTTCCCCATTGCTCACTCCTCCTTTCTTCCCCTTTTACATCTACTCCTTTCTTCCCCCTTTCCCACTCCTACTTTCTTCACTCTTTCCCACTGCTCCTTTCTTCCACCTTTCTTCCCCCTTTCCCAATCCTCCTTTCTTCACCATTTCCCACTCCTCCTTTCTTCCCCCTTTCCCTCTACTCCTTTCTTCCCCCTTTCCCACTCCTACTTTCTTCACTCTTTCCCACTGCTCCTTTCTCCCACCTTTCTTCCCCCTTTCCCAATCCTCCTTTCTTCACAACAGTTTCTCGGACCTGCCTGGTGTGTTCCTTGTTCTTCATGATGCTCTCTGCGCTTTTAACGGCCCTCTGAGACTATCACAGTGCAGGTGCATTTATACGGAGACTTGATTACACACAGGTGGATTGTATTATCATCATTAGTCATTTAGGTCAACATTGGATCATTCAGAGATCCTCACTGAACTTCTGGAGAGAGTTTGCTGCACTGAAAGTAAAGTGGCTGAATAATTTTGCACGCCCAATTTTTCAGTTTTTGATTTGTTAAAAAAGTTTGAAATATCCAATAAATGTCGTTCCACTTCACGATTGTGTCCCACTTGTCGTTGATTCTTCACAAACAAATACAGGTTTATATCTTTATGTTTGAAGCCTGAAATGTGGCAAAAGGTCGCATAGTTCAAGGGGGCCGAATACTTTCGCAAGGCACTGTATATGGAATAGGATGCCATGTCGCACGCAATATGCAGTCTGGTCAGATATACTTAATCCGCTGTGTTTAGTGTTGTTGTTCAAGCACAGAGAAAAAAGGCCCAATGTCGAAAATGTATATTATTATACGACTTTCTCTTTACATGAAAGGTTAGGGGAACTAAAACGAAAAATGTTAGGTGAATTTACGTAAAGTATGTTTCGTATGACTCTGAGGCCACGCTGAATGGTCAGGGCTTTCATCAAACAGCCATCCATGTGCTATCCATGTGAACTTAACAATATTTGATGAACACATATGAAGGAGGTGATTTGTTTTGCATGCTATAATGCTGGTATCGCTTATTGTAAGTCTGCATAAAGTGATTTACATATTAATTTGTCTTTGTTGCAGACATCATCATGAAAAGAGTCTGTGATCTATATCTTTCCTTCCTTCTCACTGGAAATAAATAGATTACACCTCTAATCAATCAAACCTACGACCCATTGCGAGCGCATTAGGAAGCTGCATTGCAAGAGTATATCTTATTTAATTAGGCCATAATGCTTTCAAGTTTGCTTCCACGTCATTGTGGCGCAAAAACATCTCTGGGACTAGCATGGACTCAAGGTTTTAGTCATTAAGAAAATCAGGTCAACTTCTCTGGTTGAGAAGAAATCTAAGGGAAAGCTAAATAAGCCCTGAGTTGTGTCTCCTTTAGTTGTTTTAATTAGTAGTTCACTAAACATATATATACAGTACCAGACAAAAGTTTGGACACACCTAGTCATTCAAGGGATTTTCTTTATTTTACTATTTTCTACCTTGTATAATTATAGTGAATCAAATCAAAATAAATGTTATTTATCACATGCGCCGAATACAACATGGCACCGATAGAGATGGCAGCTTCGGTTCTAGTCCTGAGGAAACTGTGCAGTATTTAGTTTTTTTATGCATTATTTATAACATTCTTAGCCCAGAAAACCTTACGTTTTATTACATACAACTGGGAAGAACTATTGAATATCAGAGAGACGTCAACTTACCAGCACAACCAGCACTACGACCAGGAATACGACTTTCCCAAAGGGGATCGTTTGTCTGCACCTCCCAGGGCACTTGAACTGATTCCAGAGGCCGACCCAAAACAACGCCACCAGAGGAGAGGGTGATGGAGCGGACTTCTAGTGAGGCTTCGGATGCGTGAACACCACCCACTGCTCCCGAGGATATTACTCGCTAATGTCCAGCCCCTAGTTAACAAAGTTGACGAAATCTGGGCAAGAGTTGGTTTCCAAAGAGATATCCTGGATTGTAACATACTCTGTTTAATGGAAACATGGCTAGCTGGGGACATACTGTCGGAGTCCACACAGCCAACGGGATTTTCAGTGCATCGTGCCTCTAGGAATAAACATCTCTCCAATAAGAATGGCGGTGGTGTACAGTTGAAGTTGAAAGTTTACATACACCTTAGCCAAATACATTTAAACACAGTTTTTCACAATTCCCGAAATGTAATCCTCGTACAAAATTCCCTGTCTTAGGTCAGTTAGGATCACCAATTTATTTTGAGAATGTGAAATGTGCAGAATAATAGTAGAGAGAATTATTTATTTCAGCTTTTATTTATTTCATCACATTCCCAGTGGGTCAGAAGTTTACATACACTCAATTAGTATTTGGTAGCATTGGCTTTAAATTGTTTAACTTGGGTCAAACGTTTCTGGTAGCCTTCCACAAGCTTCCCACACTAAGTTGGGTGAATTTTTGTCCATTCCTCCTGACAGACGCCTATCCCACAAATCAAAACATATTTTATATTTGAGATTCTTCAAAGTAGCCTTGATGACAGCTTTGTACACACTTGGTATTCTTTCAAACAGCTTTATGAGGTAGTCACCTGGAATGCATTTCAATGAATTAACAGGTGTGCCTTGTTAAAAATTAATATGTGGAATTTATTTCCTTCTTAATGAGGCAATAGTTGTGTTGTGACAAGTTAGGGGTGGTATACAGAAGATAGCCCAATTTGGTAAAACACAAAGTCCATATTATGGCAAAACAACTCAAATAAGCAAAAAGAAACGACAGTCCATCATTACTTTGAGACATATGGAAAATTTCAATAACTTTTAAAGTTTCTTCAAGGGCAGTCGCAAACACAAACAAGCGCAATGATCACACTTGCACTCACAAGGACCGCAACAGGAAAGGAAGACCCAGAGTCATTCTCTGGAGCAGAAGATAGGTTCCACAGAGTTCAAGAAAACAGACACATCTCAACATCAACTGTTCAGAGGAGACTGTTGATGTTGGCTTTCATGGTCAAATTGCTGCAAAGTAACCTAAAGGACACCAATAAGATTAATATACTTGCTTGGGCCAAGAAATATGAACAATGGATATTAGACCAGTGGAAATCTGTCCTTTGGTCTGATGAGTCCAAATTTGAGATTTTTGGTTCCAACTGCCATGTCTTTGTGAGATGCAGAGTAGTTGAACTGATCGCCACATGTGTGGTTCCCACCATGAAGCATGGAGGAGGTGTGATTGTGCTTTGCTGGTGACACTGTCAGTGATTTATTTAGAAGTCAAGGCACAATTAACCAGCATGGCTACCACAACATTCTGCAGCGATACGCCATCCCATCTGGTTTGCGCTTATTGTGACTATCATTTGTTTTTCAACTGGACGATGACCCAACACACCTCCAGGCTGTGCAAGGGCTAATTGACCAAGGAGAGTGATGGAGTGCTGCATCAGATGACCTGGCCTCCACAATCATCCAACCTCAAAACAATTGAGATGGTTTGGTATGAGTTGGACCGCAGAGTGAAGGAAAAGCAGAGTGCTCAGCATAAGTGGGAACTCCAAGAATGTTGAGAAATCATTCCAGGTGAAGCTGGTTGAGAGAATGCCAAGAGTGTGCAATGCTCTGCAAAGGGTGACTACTTTGAAGAATCTAAAATATATTTTGATTTTTTAAAACACTTTTTGGGGTTACTACATGATACCATATGTGTTAGTTCATAGTATCGCTGCACTAAAACTGCACTCAATGAGCTGAATACGGCCATAAGCAAACAGGAAAACCCTTATCCAGAGGCGGTGCCCAAAGTTGCCAGGGACGTTAACTATTTTTTGGGTTACTACATGATTCCATGTGTTAATTCATAGTTTTGATGTCTTCACTATTATTCTACAAAATGGAAAATTTTCAAATTAAGAAAAACCCTTGAATGAGTAGGTTTGTCCAAACTTTTGACTGGTACTGTAAATACCAAAGATTCATATTGTTCTGAATGGAGGTTAGTCAGTCTTAAAACCTCTAGACATACAGCAAGAGTAGAGTTATTAGTAGACTGACTAGTTGATTTCTTAATAATATGCTCACCTCAAACGACATGAATACTTACTGACCATAATTTCAGAGGGAGAACTGTACAAAAATGATGGAGATATGACTATTTATAAGATTAACCTATGCCAAAACAGAATTATTGGTTTCACATCTGTGGTTATTCAAATCAGAAAGGAAAAAAATGGGAAGAGCGGCACTAGAGTAAACAGTCACAACAACCTGAATGCTGGGGTTGTATTGAATGAGATGTTTCTATGCTTACTGCTTAATACATAATAATATGGATTTAAAATTGTACAATTGTAATGCAAATAGCAATCATATTAATGCATTGCTTTCTAGTACGACTAACTTGGCCCATATGAAAATGGACTTAATGTTGAACAATGGTTTGGAATTGCCTCAGCTCACCTCTAAAAATACACAAAGTGCTAAATGTTTTTATCGCTATATACAATGCTTTGCAAAAGTATTCACCCCCTTGGCATTTTCCTATTTTGTTGCATTACAACCTGTAATTTAAATGTTTTTTTATTTGGATTTCGTGTAATGGACATACACAACATCGTCCAAATTGGTGAAGTGAAATGAAAAAAATAACTTGTTTCAAAAAATTATAAAAATTATAAATGGAAAATTGGTACGTGGCATATGTATTCACCCCTTTGCTATGAAGCCCCTAAATAAGATCTGGTGCAAACAATTACTTTCAGAAGTCATTTAATTAGTTAAATAAAGTCCCCCTGTGTGTAATCTAAGTGTCACATGATCTGTCACATGATCTCAGTATATATACACCTGTTCTGAAAGGCCCCAGAGTCTGCAACACCACTAAGCAAGGGGCACCACCAGGCATGCGGCACTATGAAGACCAAGGAGCTCTCCAAACAGGTCACGGACAAAGTTGTAGAGAAGTACAGATCAGGGTTGGGTTATAAAAAAATATCAGAAACTTTGAACATCCCACGGAGCACCATTAAATCCATTAAAATTTGTTTTAAAGAATATGGCACCACAACAAATCTGCCAAGAGAGGGGCGCCCACCAAAACTCACAGACCAGGCAAGGAGGACATTAATCAGAGAGGCAACAAAGAGACCAAAGAGAACCCTGAAGGAGCTGCAAAGCTCCACAGCGGAGATTAGAGTATCTGTCCATAGGACCACTTTAAGTTGTACACTCCACAGAGCTGGGTTTTATGGAAGAGTGACCATGAAAAAATTAGCAAACATGTTTGGTGTTCGCCAAAAGGTATGTGGGAGACTCCCCAAACATATGGAAGAAGATACTCTAGTCCAAAATTTAGCTTTTTTGGCCAACAAGGAAAACGCACAAACGTGCAAACCCAACACCTCTCATCGCCCCGAGAACACCATTCCCACAGTGTAGCATGGTGGTGGGAGCGTCATGCTGTGGGGATTTATTTCATCGGCAGGGACTGAGAAACTTGTCAGAATTGATGGAATGATGGATGGGGCTAAATACAGGGAAATTCTTGGAGGAAACCTGTTTCACTCTTCCAGAGATTTGAGACTGGGATGGAGGTTCACCTTCCAGCAGGACAATGATCCTAATCATACTGCTAAAGCAAGTGGTTTAAGGGGAAACATTTAAATGTCTTGGAATGGCCTAGTTAAAGCCCGGACCTCAATCCAATTGAGAATCTGTGGTATGATTTAAAGACTTCTGTACACCAGCGGAACCCATCCAACTTGAAGAAGCTGGAGCAGTTTTGCCTTGAAGAATGGGCAAAAATCCCAGTGTCTATATGTGCCAAGCTTATAGAGACATTCCCCAAGAGACTTGCAACTGTATTTGCTGCAAAAGGTGGCTCTACAGAGTATTGACTTTGGGGGGGTGAATAGTTATGCACACTCAAGTTTTCAGTTTTTTTGTCTTATTTCTTGTTTGTTGCACAATAAAAAATATTTTGCATCTTCAAAGTGGTTGGCATGTTGTGTAAATCAAATGATACAAACCCCCAAAAAAATATTTTTTAATTCCAGGTTGTAAGGTAACAAAATAGGAAAAATTCCAAGGGGGCTGAATTCTTTCGCAAGCCACTGTATATGAAACATAATCGCAATATTTTCACGCTTCATTTTGTCAAATCTATTCAAAAACATTCTTTGTGATTTTAACTGCAAGACCTTTGCAAGTGTTATCATTGCACTCTTATAGCCAATTTATGCTTGCTCTGGGTTTGCGATCCGGGGGGTCCGTATAGAGGGTGTGACGCAATCGCAGAGCCTCCGGAGGTTGCTGAGGCCAAATCGAGCTCTGTAGTGCATGTCCGTGCGCCTCCCAAATGTAACAATGCGATGGGAATCGTATAGCTCGTATAGCTCTGCATTGACATGATTGGTAGGCGATAGGTGGGGGCGAGAGGCCCTGTATGAACGCAAACTCACTTTGTCAAGAACTTCCTTCACAACAGCTCTGCTCGGCGAAGCACAGGAAGTAGGAATCCTCTGGCTTTCGTACAGCAACTGCAGACGATAGATTGACCATGTAGAGCCTTTTAATCTTACAACATAAATGAAAAATAAATTACAATCACCGTTTGCTGTATTTAATAGGAAAGTAACGTAAAAATGAATAACAATCAAGTTAATACAAATGTTTAACAGGCTGATGCACACAGATTCCACTAATTTTACAATTATTCTGTTACCCATGATCATCAGCACATAAATGGAGCTAGACAGAATATAGTATAGAAGATTGAGTGTGCGTCTCACTCCTGAATAATACCATATTCCCTTTAAAGTGTACTATTTTTCACCAGAGGCCTTGGTGAAAAGTAGTGCACAATTTCGGGAATAGGGTACCATTTTGGAAAACACAGTGGTACCTCAGCAGCCTCCTTTCAGCCCTCCTCAGAAGGCCTTCTGATGTAGTTGTGTCTGCATAAGACATGCATCCCAGAGACATAGACTCACTGGCTTTAGAGGACTCACCCTGTCAAGGAAATTGTCATCGAGACAGGGGGTGGAGTAATATTTGAATGTCTTCAGACCCCTGCTCCGAGACTATTCCAGACTCCCTAATCCACCACTTTATTTTGTTCAACGCCACTCCTTCTATCCCCATCCCCACAATCTCTATTTCTTTTCACTCTATTATTTTGGACTTACTTTATCACATAATACATTTTCACAAAGAACAGTAATTATTAAGACTTTGAGTTTTCGTACTTAGGGAAAGGTTAGAGATAGAACAAACTCTACTGAAGAGCCTGCGGCCTGCATGAATCGCCAGCTCCAACACCTGATTGTTTTTGGCTTCTTTAGACTAGGCTCCTAGGCTATATCAGACTGAATGTTTCATATTATTAAGGAGATGTTTCTGGCGATGGTAATATCTGGCTGGCTGGTACATTAGTTAGTCTGGACCACTTTGAGAAATAAGCAGCAATGGAATAGTGAAACATCAATTAGGGATTTACCAGGCTGTTCTTCTCCACCCCAGAGCCCCCTTTTTTTGTGTCTGTACAGAATACATTTGAATAGGAAGCTTGCTAATGAGCCTTAATGAAGACTTTTGCCATCGGACTATGTTGGTTGGCTGTAGTGTTGCCCTACTTAGGCCTCATTTGAGGAGTCAGCCTCTGGGAACAGGTGATCCATGTATGGCCATGGGTTACAAGTGTCCCTGGACAGGCAGGGTTTAACCTTGACTCTTTCACCATGTGAAAGATGTGGAATACAGGCAGGGTTGAATACTGTTAGTTATGGCCTCATCATTAATTTGAACTATGAAATTATTGCCATGCAGAGATTCCAATTAAACAAAGCAAATTCCATGTTTGTTTCTCCTTTCTCCATGTTGTTTTGAGTTATTGTCCGAAATTGAACCTTAACAGAATCCTTACAGTTGATGTAAGAAGGGTTGTCACAGTGTTCAGACAATGCATCTTGATTTTGTTGGGTTGAAAACCTCACAGATATATTTGAATGTTTACGTAAAAGTGTTACATCTGAGAAGTGTGCAAGCCGTATTGCTAAACCACATGACCTGACCTGCAGAGAGAGAGAGGTGAGGTTATCTCAAAGCTGTTATCTTATATTTGGAGTAGAGCTGCGAGTTTAATCAAATCCTGAAGCAATCAATGTACTACCCTCGATGGGCACTCTCCTTGCCCTTGGAACTGAAAGGAGTGTTCTGAAATTATGCCACTAGCAAAAAAAGTCACTTCTGATACATCATAGTGGTTGAATGAGATTAAGCCTCCTCAACCACGGCCCATTGGGGTATCAAATGTTGCCAAGCATATCTCCCAAGGACCAATTAAGCAGAGATTCTCTAGAATCACCTTTTTGATTTCAAAGGACTTGTTTCTCATTACAAATCTATTCTTTCTTATCCAAGACCTCTGGAAAGGTTGACCAGAAAGCACTGTTGTAATAGACTAATAAAGGTATTATTCTATTATCTCTTTTGCTAATTTAGTACACAATCTGACACACACAACCATGGTTATTCACAAATAAAGTTCACTCAAACGCACAGATGTTATGGATATTTACCCAGGGCTTAGGGTTAGAGTAGGTAAAGGAAACACTTCATGTTTAGTTGTAGACATTTAAACTCACACAGCTCCACTGTATACAGCCAACTATACACCCAAATATACACTAATCTATTATTAAAGGGTTTGTCTATATGCCACATTTATTTGGAATGTGAATACATTTCTGGGGAGGACACAAGACATAAGATCTAACTAAATATCCATTGAACTAATAACCAAATATCCGTTGAACTGATCTGTACCTGGATTAAAAGATGATTTGAGAATAACAACCCACACCATATAATCTCTCTCGCTCTCTCTCTCCCTCTCCCCACCTCTCTACCTCCCTCTGTCACACACATGTATACACACATGCACACATACACACACGGTCAAGACAAACTCTAACAATTGGTGAAAAAAAACAATAACCTTTGATTTATTTCTGAGGAGATTAAACATACATTATTTAAAATCACTTAAGTATGATTAGTCTCTGGGGTATTCCTGAAAGGGATCTAGCCGGACACATGATCTTCCTATTTTCAATTACATTTGTCAGTCTTTCATCCTCTCTAATCCCTGAAATCCCTGGACTTTGTTCTCTCATAGAATATTTTTTAGCTAGGCTACTTCATTTATTAATATTACAGTCAGTTATATTTTGAGACCAGATGGGTTTCTTAGATCTCCCAAAACCACATTTGTGACAATCACGTTGTTTAGGAGCTTTATGAGCTCTCCCTTCTGTTGACAAACTAGACAGGGAATGGTGTCTGATGCCCTAAAACTAGGACAGGTGATAGACTGTTGTCTATTCTGTTCTTTAGAACTGCAGCAATGCTGCCTCTCTGCATCTTCTATTGTACTGTATCTATCTCTTTGAGACTCAAGAGCCCTACAAACAAAATGAAATACCCCATTGCTTAGTGATACAAAGTCCCTGAAAGCATTTCCCCAACCCCACGTTTTATGCTAAATCAGAATTACAACAGCTAATCTCACCACTGCAGTCTCATTCCTAATTCATATTCAGCCGTCACATTTACCAACATGACTTTGTGGATCTTTTTAACCTATGGCACTAGGCTAAAGCAATGGCACTACTTCACCCTGAAATGCTGCTCTGCTCTGAATGGCTCCTGGCTGAAGTAACTAGGTGTGATAACTTTTGCCTGGAAGATAAAGTCTGGCTAGTGGACTCTGTCTTGGTTTAACATTAGCATCACAATGAGCTATGCTTTGGGGCGCTGAAGCACTGTATAGGTGTAGGATTTTAATTTGAGCCAGTTTGCTATTGCAGGAAAATAATCCTGCAGTAACATGAACTGTGAATTATTATCTGGATTATTGGAACCAAAATTATTTTCCAATCATTTAGTTCTGAAGATTGTTTTTTTCCGGTCTGTTACACCGTTCCGAACAGCAAAATAAAGTTCTGAACCGGGTCGAACCAAAAGAAAGTACAGATTTATATCATTCCTTTCTGTTCCTTTTTAAACATATCAAATATTTACATATTTTTCATTTTGCTCGACATTAAATTACTTCACCAGTCAGTGCGATAGAGAATCTTGTTATTCAGCGGGAAAGATATAGTTGTTTACATGCGTGATTGACAGACAGAAGAGAGGGTGGAGAGAGCAAGAGAGGGTGGAGGAGGAGGCTTTGCTTGAAGAGCTGGGCATCCTGTTATGACATACATTATCTGAAAGGCCCACATAATTATACTTCCGGAGGGGAGGCTTCTATGGAGGAACTTTGAAATGTTTTGAACTGCAGAAGGTTGTCTTAACGTTGGAACAGAGCTAGGTAGCTCCTTAGCAACCGTGTGTGTGCAGAGCAACACCAGAATTAAAAACGTGCTTACCATTTTGTAGTTAATAAATACAATGTGAAACATGATAACTATAGAATACTTAAATAGCCTTGAAATAGTTAATCCATTCTTCTCTAATGAAAAAATATCTCCCTAATTTCTGAATCAAGTTTGTAACGTCAGTAGGCTACAACACCCTATGCTTCAGAGGGTGAGGGGCAGGTAGCCTGCACATGCGCACACACTGGCAAAGATTTTCAGCTGGCAGGCAGACACTAGAATGCGTTTCTGATTGACAAAGTAAGGGCTTTACATAGGCACTTTATTGGTTTTTTGTGAGACTGGAAAAATATTCCCAGACTGTAAAAGAAAGTTATTAAGCAAATCCTATGCTTTTTTTTTTAAACAGTTCTGTTCCCGAACAGTATCGATCACTTTGGTTCCTGGTTCGGGTTATATTCCTTGAAAAATTTGTTTTTTTGGTTGTGTTCCCTGAACTGGTTCCAACCCCTGAGTATAATTACAATTAATGGTATTTTTTGTCTTGGTTGATACTTTTTTAGTAGGGGAAATTCAAGTCTGACATTTTAAAGTAGAAATGACAAACTACAGAAACCTCTAATACACTACAAATTGTATATTTCCTGGATAGCAGGAAAGTTCTCCTGCAACAGGGTGATCAAATTAAGATCCTACATCTGTATGTGCCTACACTGTCTATGGATGCCCTGTCCTACCATGTATCCTTCCCTTGCAATACACAATCTGCTGGTTTGTTGTTGCTTCCCTTATCCATGACAAATACACAAAGGAAATGTATGCACATGTGTGCTTTCTACAAAGAAAAGTGGGATGGTAATGGATTTCACACACTGTGATTCATTCCAAAAATGTTTGAATTACCAGGTACCATCTCTACAATACATCTAAATGCAAGGCAGCAAAAATATCAGGAATTCTCTTTTCATTTTCAGTGGCTGACACAACATCTCTCTGTTGAAACCACATGCATAAAATGCATAGATTATCAACATCAAAGGCAGTGTCCTAGTTTGTAAAATGTAGTATAAAAACATTTCTACATCATTAGTAGTATTAAAATATTTTGCAAATCTTTGTTCTTATTCAATAAATATTTCTCTTTTCTCATAATTACTCTCGAAAGTGAATGTAAGTTCTGTCTTACACCAACAACAAAAAAGTATAATAATTGGCCCATATATAAGATACATTTTTGTCATGGACTATGGTTAGCAAATCCTTAGTATTCTCAACAACAACAGAAAACATATATAATTTATATGAAAAGGAGATCTGTAAAACAGTGATAGAGGGCTTAAGAATAACACACACTGATGCTGATGTGCATCTCATTCCATGCCATACGTACTGAATATGTCATTAAGAGCACTGTTAACAGCTGGATTAATGCCGTATGTGGAAATAATACTTTCTTTCACTTTCCACTGGTCTGGAGAAAAAGACTGCACTGTAATTACAGCCAATGTCATTTTCTGGACAGTTAAACTCAAGAAACTACTGAAGAACTGATCCATGCCACACTTGAGTGAATACACTTACACAAGCACATTTCCCCTAGTTTGGGACCCTTTTAAAATTAAAATCGTATGCTATGATGGTGGGTTTAAACACCGTTCTCAATTAGTCTGGTTAAACAATATGATTCTGTTGAGAGAGATCTATGCTTGGAAGAGATTAGCAATGACCCGTTAAAACATTTGTTGAATTTAATTCACCCAAGCCTGATTCTAACCGTTGATTTTTGTCTTGGGAGTGACAGTGGCTGCTCAGAATATTAGCACAGGATTCCGAAATGTAAATGTGGTAAATTTGCTCATATAACCAAATCTTATTATTACTGCGACCCATTACAAATTATTCTCACCCCTTTGAGTTGGCCAGAGAGATACTGTATATGTAATCATGAGTAACCTAACTTCACCCTATTTAACAGTTTGGGGTTTCACATGCAGAGTGGGTCTTTTCTTACATCTCAAACCACAATCTCCCCATCTGGCTGATGAAAACACATTTTGGTAAGATACCTTTTCACCTTCTCCTGCTCTGTAATGCAGACTGTGAGCTAAAAGTGACAGGATTTCCCACCAAGAATGTAGGGGCTGTCCACACCAGGATGTTGTCATGTTGTCCTTGGGGACATAGCCTGTCATTTAGCGCATCCCTGAGGAAAGGGTCACAGAGGTTACATAGGTGGGCCCGGCATCATGTTATATCATTAGTCAGATGTATGTGTGTTACCGTCCTTTGGGTCTTGTTCTTTGTTTCCCACATGGTGTCTGTTGTCATTTAAGAAAGTTATGGCTCATTCAACCAGAATGTTTTAAACAACCCTTGTGCTTTGTTTCACACATTGTGTCGTGTAATGTAATAGATAAAAAGTAGGGTTAATTGGATCAGAATGTTTTCACCAACCCGATCTTGGTACAAGACTACAATACAATATTGACAATTGCTTTCAAACCAAATGTTATACCTGTAAATCTGGTGTAGATCTGCCAACTAGACATGAGATGAAAGCTATTTGACATTTGCACACTTTTGAAATTAGTTGAAAACCCTTATGTCGTTTATTCTGACATTTGTCTTCAGGATTGTATGATGTTGCGTTTTATTTTATGGTTTTGTAAATCTGCTATCTTTCTTGTTTAATTTTCTCCTCTGTCTTTTTCACCAAGCTGCATGGTCATGGGTCATCTGAGGCACCGGGCTCCGCTGTCCGTCTCTGTCCATCAGATCTCTGTCATAATGTCTCCATGGCATTCAGTGCAGCAACAGAATTCACAGGTGAAACACTCCTTTGATGGGCGAGCTAGCCTTTTGAGCCCATGCTCTCTTTAAAACGCCACTGCTACTGTGGGAATTCATTGGGCTGGGAACTGGCAATGTAAAAAGATACAGATGTTGTATTGTCACACACACCGGATAGGTGCAGAGAAATGTGTTGTATTACAGGGTCAGCCATAGTGGTACAGCAACCCTGGAGCAAATTAGAGCAAAGTGCTTTGCTCAAGGGCATATCAACATATTTTTTATCTTGCCGGCTTAGATATTAGAACCAGAAACTTTTCAATTATTGGCCAAATGCTCTAACCACTAGGCTACCTGCCACACCCAACAGTGAGTGCCATTGTGCTGGCACATAGATTGCAAGGAACAAACTTGCACATCATCTTGAGAGCACAACACGTGACCAAGCAAGACCGTCTATACCTCTATTTTAAGATACTGGGGAACTGCAACAGAAGCTGTTCAAAGTGTAATACATACCGCTTGCCACCTGGTAACGGCATGTTCAGTATTTACTTGTTTTTTCAATCATACTGCAAAGCTGTTTCTCACATAGCCCTGAATGTTGCAATTATATTTCCATACATTTTGTTGGAGCATCACGTGCTCATATCTGTCTTTACTTGACAAAATGGGTAGATTTGCAAAACCATGTGTCCATTGGCACCTGTACATATTGTCAGAATGACAGTAGGGGAGACTTCAACTCATTGTATAGTCCCACACAGGAAGTGTCCTTGGCAGTTATTTTCTCATTGTACTGTAAGCACACAGATTCAAGACACATTGTGAATGTGAAGAGCACTTCTAAATCCTCACTATCAGAATAAATGCATTTCAAACACACACACACACAAGTAGGCTTTTTCAGCCTCTTTCAAAACAACTATTCAGGTTGATGTGAAGTGTGTTCAGATTAGTTTACTTCAGCAGTGAATTAATTATGCGTCGTTGAGAGTATTCTCAATGTATTTGTAGATTCATAGATTGACTTCCCCTTACAGAAAAAACACATGATTTCACATGTTTTGGAACACTTGACATGTGATGACATGTTGCTTTACTCGGTGCCACATTAACTTGCAAGCAAAACGTTTTTTGCAACAATTCATATTATCACATGTGAAATGTATGTTTTTTCCGTAATGTTGTACAGGTAAATACCTAAAAAAAGGAAACACTTGAGTAAATGAGGGAAACAAAGTATATTGAAAGTAGGTGCTTTCACACAGGTGTGGTTCCTGAGCAATTAACTTCCAATCACACTTAGGTTCATGTATAAAAATGCTGGGCAGGCCAAGTTCACCATTATTTTGGCTATCATGGCTATGCCCACATAGCTTGACAATGCTCCCATCCACAGGGCAAGAGTGGTCACTGATTAGTTTGATGAGCATGAAAACGATGTAAACCATATGCCATGGCCGTCTGTCACCAGATCTCAACACAACTGAACACTGATTGGAGATTCTGGATTGGTGCCCGAGATAGCGTTTTCCACCCCCATCAACAAAACACAAAATTCTTGAATTTCTCGTGGAAGAATGGTGTCACATCCCTCCAATAGAGTTCCAGACACTTATAGAATCTATGCAAAGGCACAATGAAGCTGTTCTGGATCGTGGTGGCCCAACTAAAATACTTTATGTTGGAGTTTCCTTTAATTTCGCAGTTACCTGTCTATTCTTACATAAGTTTATAGCACATTATCAATGTAGGTGCCGTTGAAGTCGGAACTTTACATACACTTAGGTTGGAGTCATTAAAACTCGTTTTTAACCACTCCACAAATTTCTGGTTAACAAACTAAACTAAGTCGGTGAGGACATATGCTTTGTGCATGGTCAGAAGTTTACATACACTAAGTTGACTGTGCCGTTAAACAACTTGGAAAATTCCAGAAAATGATGTCATGGCTTTAGAAGCTTCTGATAGGCTAATTGACATCACTCAAGTCATTTGGAGGTGTACCTGTGGATGCATTTCAAGGCCTACCTTCAAACCCAGTGCCTCTTTGCTTGACATCATGGGACAATCAAAAGAAATCAGCCAAGACCTCAGAAAAAAAATGCAGACCTCAACAAGTCTGGTTCATTCTTTGAATCAATTTCCAAACGCCTGAAGGTACCACGTTCATCTGTACAAACAATAGTACGCAAGTTTAAACACCATGGGACCACGCAGGCATCATACCGCTCAGGAAGGAGACACGTTCTGTCTCCTAGGGATGAATGTACTTTGGTGCAAAAAGTGCAAATCAATCCCAGAACAACAGCAAAGACCTTGTGAAGATGCTGGGGGAAACAAGTGCAAAAGTATGTATATCCACAGTAAAACGAGTACTATAACGACATAACCTTAAATGCTGTTCAGCAAAGAAGAAGCCACTGCTCCAAAACCGCCATAAAAAAAGCCAGACTATGGTTTGCAACTGAACATGGGGACCAATATTGTACTTTTTGGAGAAAAGTCCTTTCGTCTGATGAAACAAAAATAGAACTGTTTGGCCATAATGACCATTGTTATGTTTGGAGGAAAAAGGCTGAGGCTTGCAAGCCGAAGAACACCATCCCAACCGTGAAGCACGGGGGTGGCAGCATCATGTTGCTGGAGGAGGGTCTGGTGTACTACACAAAATAGATGGTATCGTGAGGGAGGAAAATGATGTGGAAGTAACATCTCAAATCATTAGTCAAGAAGTTAAAGCTTGGTCACAAATGGGTCTTTTAAATGGACAATGACCCCAAGCATACTTCCAAAGTTGTGGCAAACTTGCTTCAAGACAACGAAGTCCAGGTATTGGAGTGGCCATCACAAAGTGGCCATCACCCTGACCTCAATCCCATAGAACATTTGTGGGCAGAACTGATAAGCGTCTGCGAGCAAGGAGGCCTACAAATCTGACTCAGTTACACCAGCTCTGTCAGGAGGAATGGGCAAAAATTCGCCCAACTTATTGTGGGAAGCTTGTGGAAGGCTACACGAAACGTTTTACCGAAGTTAAACAATTTAAAGGCAATGCTATCAAATACTAATTGAGTGTACGTAAACATCTGACCCACTGGGAATGTGATGATATAAATAATAGCTGAAATAAATGATTCTCTCTACTATTATTCTGACATTTCACATTCTTAGAAGAAAGTGGTGTTCCTAACTGACCTAAGACAGGGAATTTAAATGTCAGGAATTGTGAAAAACTGAGTTTAAATGTATTTGGCTAAGGTGTATGTAAACTTCTGACTTCAACTGTATATAGTGCTATGGAACAGTACAATAAAGTAACAAGGCACAGGAGGTTGTGAACTGTAACTATGTTTAATAATAACAAACATCATGCTTTATGGCAGAGCATGCATTTGACTAATATGAAATAATTAGCTCGATCCACAACTTTCTAACGGAAGCAGAGCAGACAGAACAGACCCCATTGCCTGTAGTAATAGGCACACATTAGGCAACAGACCCCATGCCTATTGTGTTACGCAAATATGACAAACATCCACCTGTATGGCAAAGATTATTAAAGGTATAATTATGCATATCAAATACCACAGACGGAACAATTACAAGAGACAGGCTTCAGGCAGACCTGAACAGATGGTTTAGCCATTTCAGCAAGCTAAGTAATAAAAACACTTACAAAGGATGCGTGCCAAATGCACCCTATTCCCTGTAGAGCACGCTACTTTTGAACAGGGCCCATAGGGAAGGGAATAAGGTGCCATTTGGGATGCATCCTGGTGCAAATTATTTTCCTGTTTTTAAGAACTATTCAAACTGATTGAATTATTGACACTAGGTCACAAAAATGCTAATTCCTATACATGTGGAGGTTACTTTTCTTTATGTCTATGCCCTGTTCATATGATAATTCCACACACATGCTCATGTGTGTACGTACATATTACCCATAGGAGAATACAGGGACTAGCTACAGTGCATTCGGAAGGTTTCCAGAACCCTTGACTTTTTTTCCACATTTGTTACATTACAGCCGTATTTTAAAATGGAATAAAGTGTTTTTTCCCTCATCAATCTACACACAATACCCCAAACAACTCAAAAACTGTTTATTTTTTATTTTCAGCAAATTGATAATAAATACAAAATGAAATATCACATTTACGTAAGTATTCAGACCCTTTACTCAGTACTTTGTTGAAGCACTTTTGGCAGCGAGTACAGCCTCGAGTCTTCTTGGGTATGACGGTACAAGCTTGGCACACCTGTATTTGGGGAGTTTCTCCCATTCTTCTTTGCATATCCTCTCAAGCATTACCAGGTTGGATGTGGAGCGTTGCTGCACAGCTATATTCAGGTCCCTCCAGAGATGTTTGATCGGGTTCAAGTAGGGGCTCTGGCTGGGCCACTCAAGGACATTCAGAGACTCATCCCAAATCCACTCCTGCTTTGTCTTGGCTGTGTGCTTTGGATCGTTTTTCTTTTGGAAGGTGAACCTTCACCCCAGTCTGGTCCTGAGCACTCTGGAGTAGGTTTTCATCAAGAATGTATCTGTACTTTGCTCTGTTAATCTTTCCCTCGATCTTGACTAGTCTCCCAGTCACATCCACACAGCATGATTCTGCCACCACCATACTTCACCATAGGAATGGTGCCAAGTTTCCTCCAGATGTGATGCTCGGCATTCAGGCCAAAGAAAATCCTGTTTCTCATGGTCTGAGACAGCGGGCTGTCGTGTGCCTTTTACTTTGGAGAGACTTTCGTCTGGCCACTCTGCCATGAAGGCCTGATTGGTAGAGTGGCCAGAGATTGCTGCAGAGATGGTTGTCCTTCTGGAAGGTTCTCCCATCTCCACACAGGAACTCTGGAGCTCTGTCAGAGTGACCATCAGATTCTTGGTTAGCTCCCTGACAAAGGCCCTTCTCACCCGATTGCTCAGTTTGGCCAGGTGGCCAGCTCTAGGAGGAGTCTTAGTGGTTCCAAGCATTTAAGAATGATGGAGGCCACTGTGCTTTTGTGGACATGCGTGTGTGTGTGCGATAGTGTGTATATGCATGTGTGTGTGCCTTGTAGGGGACACTGACTCACCTTGTTGCCAGGACGCCACATGTAAATTAATCTGACAAAACATTTCTCATTCAAAGCTGGTGCTCAAAGTCTTACCTATGGCACCAGTGACACCAGAGTCATTTCAACATTCAATAGTAGGTCCAGTTGAAGTCTGAAGTTTACATACACCTTAGCCAAATACATTTAAACTCAGTTTTTCACAATTCTTGACATTTAATCCTAGTAAAAATTCCCTGTATTAGCTCAGTTAGGATCACCCCTCTATTTTAAGATTGTGAAATGTCAGAATAATAGTAGAGAGAATTATTAATTTCAGCTTTTATTTATTTCATCACAATCCCAGTTGGTCAGAAGTTTACATACACTCAATTAGTATTTGGTAGCATTGCCATTAAATTGTTTGACTTGGGTCAAACATTTCGGGTGGCCTTCCACAAGCTTCCCACAATAAGTTGGGTGAATTTTTGCCCATTCCTACTGACAGAGCTGGTGTATGAGTCAGGTTTGTAGGCCTCCTTGCTTGCACACGCTTTTTCAGTTCTGCCCACAAATTTTCTATAGGATTGAGGTCAGGGTTTTGTGATGGCCACTCCAATATCTGGACTTCGTTGTCCTGAAGCCATTTTGCCACAACTTTGGAAGTGTGATTGGGGTCATTGTCCATTTGGAAGGCTCATTTGCGACCAAGCTTTAGCTTCCTGACTGATGTCTTGAGATGTTGCTTCAAAATATCCACATACTTTTCCTTGCTCACGATGCCATCTACTTTGTGAAGTGCACCAGTCCCACCTGCAGCAAAGCAACATGATGCTGCCACCCCCGTGCTTGATGGTTGGGATGGTGTTAACGATGGTCATTATGGCCAAACAGTTCTATTTTTGTACGATATTTGTCCCCATGTTCAGTTGCAAACTGTCGTCTGTCTTTTTTATGGCAGTTTTGGAGCAGTGGTTTCTCCTTTGTTGAGCAGCCTTTCAGGTTATGTCGATATAGGACTTGTTTTACTGTGGATATAGATACTTTTGTACCTGTTTCCTCTAGCATCTTCACAAGGTCCTTTGCTGATGTTCTGGGATTGATTTGCACTTTTCGCACCAAAGTACTTTCATCTCTAGGAGACAAAACGCATCTCCTTCCTGAGTGGTATGATGGCTGCAAGTTCCCATGGTGTTTATACTTGCATACTATTGTTTGTACAGATGAACGTGGCATTCGGAAATTGCTCCCAAGGATGAACCAGACTTGTTGAGGTCTACAATTTATTTTCTGAGGTCTTGGCTGATTTTTATTTTTATTTTCCCATGATGTCAAGCAAAGAGGCACTGAGTTTGGAGGTAGGCCTTGAAATACGTCCACAGGTACACTTCCAAATGACTCAAGTGATGTCAATTAGCCTATCAGAAGCTTCTAAAGCCATGACATAATTTTCTGGAATCTTCCAAGCTGTTTAAGAGCACAGTCAACTTAGTGTATGTAACTTCTGACCCACTGGAATTGTGATACAGTGAATTATAAGTGAAATCATCTGTCTGCTAACAATTGTTGGAAAAATTGCTTGTCATGCACAAAGTAGATGTCCTCACCGACTTGCCAAAACCATAGTTTGTTAACAATAAATTTGTGGAGTGGTTGAAAAACAAGTTTTCCTGACTCCAACCTAAGTGTATGTAAACTTCTGACTTCAAATGTATCTGCCGTGACTGGAAAACACAGCACAGTAATGAATAAAAGTTCTGAGTGTACAAGTACTTTCTAAAGTCATTTCTGTTGGAGAATAAGAGTTAATGAGAATGGGAATAATAGAGTGGGCCTGTGCTTTTTGCATATCTAGTATGTGTGATTTAATTTCTTGTTACGTAGGGTTAGGGTTAGGGCTAACCCCAATCCTAACCTTAGTATTTAATTGAGTTGGTGTGCTTACGGTGTGTATTCTGGTGGAAAAAAGAATGGAAGGCTCTTTTTTGATCATCCATCATGCATAAAAACACACACACACACGTTTGTTTTACTATCCTTGTGGGGACCAAAAGATGTATCCTTATGGGACCAAACAATTGATAAAACACACACACTTGCTCAGACACACACACACACACACACACACACACACACACACACACACACACACACACACACACACACACACATACACATACACATACACATACACATACACATACACGTGCACAGGCAGGGAAAGGTTGACCTCTCCTTTTTGGAGAAATGGGATCAGACTGATGATCTCTGTAGGGTGTAAGGGGTGGACCCATAACACTGTTCAATACTGCCCCCTGGTGGGAGAGCAAAGGTCTCAAAGGACAAAGAGAAATACAGAGACACACCACACACGCACACACAGAGAAGTGCACAAGCCGAGTTAAGACGTTGCTACGATTAAAAAATTTATAAAACCAAGCTTCAATTGCAAGTTATATTCAAGTGCTGGCCATGTTTAATTTTATGTCATAGCGAAAAGTAACCTCTACGGCTCTCACAAAGCACAGCCTGTCCTTCACATCTTATCCTAGAGACACTGACCAATGTGTTATCATCATCTTATGATACTTATGTGAATTAATTACTTTTAACATCTCATCATTACAAAGCTGCTGAATGTTATGACGTGCCGAATGCATCTTGAAGTGAGAATACATTTTGGGTCTAAAGTCAAGTGAATGATTAATCCACAGCATACTGTACATGATTTTCCTGGAGGAGAGGAGCAACAGTAATGGTGGGAAAATGTGTGGTACACTCTGTTTTGATTCCATGTTATGTTACAAATGAATCTCTCTCGATCTATCTGTCTCTCTTGCCTTCAGTCTATATCTCTGTCTATCTGTTTGTCTTTATCTCTCTCTCTCTCTCTGTCTCTCCACCTCTCTCTGTTTAAAAACACACTATTCTAGGAGTCAGCTTCAACAGTGCTCTGACAAGAATTGATAGTAAGCTATTTAATCCTCTGAATCTCCCCTAAACATACCCACAAAGCTGACATTTATGGATTATGAAATCCCAGAAGTACATCAAATATATGGGTGATAAACGATCAGCATATCTTATGAAATTATACTAATAACTGTTTGAATAAATGTTCATGATAGCACAGTCAACATTAGTTAATCTGAATATATGCACACATACGCATGCACCAACCAACCCACCCACGCACGGACACACACACGCACACACTGTCACATTCACATGGGGAGAGCCTTAGAGGTTATTTCACCTGGGTTTAAGGTCAACTCATGCGTTTTCATATCCGGATATAATCTGTAGGTAAGCCTGTCAAAGCAACTACTGCCATGTTGTATGGCAAAATAGACTGTGTACTCATTGTGAATACAAATCTAACATGTTATTCAGAAGGTAGATCATGACGGACTGTGTGGGTGTGAATACAGGCGTGCGTGTGTTCATGAATGCGTTTGTGTGTGAGTGAGAGCATGCATGTGTTATTTTTAGTGTTTTAAGTGACTGACCTTGTACCATATCAGTTCCATTACCGTCAGTGGTAAAATATCCTCCTCCTGAACATGGTTACGGAGAGAGCAGAGATTCAGGCACCAAACAGTGGCACGACCCACATAATGGTCCAACCCCTCTGAGAATACACCCCTGCCGTCATATTAAAACCGACTTTCCACGGCTCCCCCATTCTGACCCTTCACTGGGAGAATAGAGTAGAGACTCCACCATGCCATCAGGGCAAGGGGGGGATAAATAGAAAGAGGAGGGAGAATGGAATGATAGAAAGAGGAGGGAGAATGGAGTGATGGGAAGAGAGAGAGGATGGAGTGATGGAACGAGAGTGACGATGGAAGGAGAGAGATGAGAGCAAGAGAGAGGATGGAAGGGGAGGGATGAGAGAGATGATGGAAGGAGAGGGATGAGAGAGAGGATGGAAGGAGAGGGATGAGAGAGAGGATAGAAGGAGAGGGATGAGAGAGAGGATGGAAGGAGAGGGATGAGAGAGAGGATGGAAGGAGAGGGATGGGAGAGAGGATGGAAGGAGAGGGATGAGAGAGAGACGATGGAAGGAGAGGGATGAGAGAGAGAGAGGATGGAAGGAGAGGGATGAGAGAGAGAGGATGGAAGGAGAGGGATGAGAGAGAGAGGATGGAAGGAGAGGGATGAGTGAGAAAAGATGGAAGGAGAGGGAGGAGATAGTGGATGGAAGGAGAGGGATGAGAGCGAGAGGATGGAGGGAGGGAGGGAGGTGAAGAGATAGGACAGGGGGCTGGCTTGATGAGAAATAGAATTTCCTGTCACTGTCACCATGGGAAACAGTGGTAGCTACAGCAGTAATCTTCTCAGACACAGGGATTTAGAAATTCAAAACCAAACCCCATTCCACTTCCACTCGCTTGCTGTCTGCCTTACTAATACCAGGTTGTGTGGAGGTCTCTCTCTCTCTCTCTCTCTTGCTCCTTCTCTCTATCCAACATTTTTTTGGAGAAGCACAGACCAAACACAGATACCTATACCTCTACCAATAAATACTTTTAAAGGTAATTGAGGCTTCCAGCCCAGGCCACTAATTGTGTTACTCTGCCCACCAGCAAGCTGAGAATTACAGTGCTGGCAGCTAGTGCCAACGATGGGCAGTTTTATTTGATTTAGGTATTTCAATAGTTTGGCCTGAAGTATAATTCATCTATTTTGCAACAGTTAAATTAGAATATATGTATTTTGTATTTTCTAATACAAAAATAAACTTACAGATCAAGCTGTGTGACATCAACTCAGTACTGGTACCCCGTGTATCTAGCCAAGTCTTCGTTACTCATTAAGTTTAATCCTTGTGTTATTATTATTAAAAAATGGTTGTTCTTTTTTACTTTCTGCATTGTTGGGAAGGGCCCGTAAGTATCCATTTCACTGTTAGTCTACACCTATTGTTTAAGAAGCATATGACGAATACAATTTGATTTGATTGATTTGATTTGACACTAACAGGAGACCCGGTAAGAGAGAGGGAAAATGTAAGAATAAGGCGGGAAGAATGACACAATATGTTGATTGGTTTTCCTGGAACTGATAGGCTTAATAGAGATCTGAGTGTGAGAGAAAATGCGAAACCAGGGGATGGTCATGAAATCTTAATGGTCAGTCACACACAGAGGGGATAATTGCCATGTTCTGCTGGCTTCACACCCACTACCATTCCATTTTGTTGTGAATTCCCATCTCTGGAACTGCATGGAGTAATCATCAGCCTAGTGTTTTTTTAGGGGGTAGATAAGTTTGAATATTGCTGATATATTGTAGCTTCCATCAATGTAATTGCCTGCCTCATTTCCAATCCCCCATATATATATATTTTGTGTGTATATATATATATATATATATATATATATATATATATATATATATATATATATATATATATATATATATATATATACAAATTTATATATATATATATATATAATGTTTTGATGAGATTTTTGGTTCCAACCACCGTGTCTTTGCCAGACGCAGAGTGGGTGAACGGATGATCTCCACATGAGTGGTTCCCACCGTGAAGCATGGAGGAGGAGGTGTGATGGTTAGGGGGTGCTTTGCTGGTAACACTGTCTGTGATTTATTTAGAATTCAAGGCACACTTACCCAGCATGGCTACCACAGCATTCTGCAGCAATATGCCATCCCATCTGGTTTGCGCTTAGTGGGACTATCATTTGTTTTTCAACAGGAAAATGACCCAAAACATATCTCAAGGGTGTGTAAGAGCTATTTGACCAAGGAGAGTGATGAAGTGCTGCATCAGATGACCTGGCCTACAAAATCACCCGACCTCAACCCAATTGACATGGTCTGGTATGAGTTGGACCGCAGAGTAAAGGAAAAGCAGCCAACAAGTGTTCAACTTGTGTGGGCTCCTTTAAGACAATTGGAAAAGCATTCCAGGTGAAGCTGGTTGAGAGAATGCCAAGATAGTGCAAATCTGTTGTGGTTATAGTCCAGAGTCTTCAGTAAAGACTTAAAGGTTGAGACCGAGTTTGCGTCTCTTACATGGGTAGGCAGACCATTCCATAAAAATGGAGCTCTACAGGAGAAAGCCCTGCGTCAAGCTGTTTGCTTAGAAATTCTAGGGACAATTAGGAGGCCTGCGTCTTGTGACCGTAGCGTACGTGTAGGTATGTACGGCAGGACCAAATCAGAGAGATAGGTAGGAGCAAGCCCATGTAATGCTTTGTAGGTTAGCAGTAAAACCTTGAAATCAGCCCTTGCCTTGACAGGAAGCCTAGCACTGGAGTAATATGATCACATTTTTTGGTTCTAGTCAGGATTCTAGCAGCCGTATTTAGCACTAACTGAAGTTTATTTAGTGCTTTATCCGGGTAGCCGGAAAGTAGAGCATTGCAGTAGTCTAACCTAGAAGTGACAAAAGCATGGATTCATTTTTCTGCATCATTTTTGGACAGAAAGTTTCTGATTTTTGCAATGTTACGGAGATGGAAAAAAAGCTGTCCTTGAAATGGTCTTGATATGTTTTTCAAAAGAGAGATCAGGGTCCAGAGTAACGCCAAGGTCCTTCACAGTTTTATTTGAGACGACTGTACAACCATTAAGATTAATTGTCAGATTCAACAGAAGATCTCATTGTTTCTTGGGACCTAGAACAAGCTTCTCTGTTTTGTCCGAGTTGAAAAGTAGAAAGTTTGCAGCCATCCACTTCCTTATGTCTGAAACACATGCTTCTAGCGAGGGCAATTTTGGGGCTTCACCATGTCTCATTGAAATGTACAGCTGTGTGTCATCCGCATAGCAGTGAAAGTTAACATTATGTTTTAGAATGACATCCCCAAGAGGTAAAATATATAGTGAAAACAATAGTGGTCCTAAAACGGAACCTTGAGGAACACCGAAATTTACAGTTGATTTGTCAGAGGACAAACCATTCACAGAGACGAACTGATATCTCCCTAAATTTTATCAGCATATCGATTGCGCAACCAGGGGTGGAAAGACCTTGGATCATTGTTACTCTAACTTCCGCGACGCATATAAGGCCCTGCCCCGCCCCCCTTTCGGAAAAGCTGACCACGACTCCATTTTGTTGATCCCTGCCTACAGACAGAAACTAAAACAAGAGGCTCCCACGCTGAGGTCTGTCCAACGCTGGTCCGACCAAGCTGACTCCACACTCCAAGACTGCTTCCATCACGTGGACTGTGAGATGTTTCGTATTGCGTCAGATAACAACATTGACGAATACGCTGATTCGGTGTGCGAGTTCATTAGAACGTGCGTTGAAGATGTCGTTCCCATAGCAACGATTAAAACATTCCCTAACCAGAAACCTTGGATTGATGGCAGCATTCGTGTGAAACTGAAAGCGCGAACCACTGCTTTTAATCAGGGCAAGGTGTCTGGTAACATGACCGAATACAAACAGTGCAGCTATTCCCTCCGCAAGGCTATCAAACAAGCTAAGCGCCAGTACAGAGACAAAGTAGAATCTCAATTCAACGGCTCAGACACAAGAGGCATGTGGCAGGGTCTACAGTCAATCACGGACTACAGGAAGAAATCCAGCCCAGTCACGGACCAGGATGTCTTGCTCCCAGGCAGACTAAATAACTTTTTTGCCCGCTTTGAGGACAATATAGTGCCACTGACACGGCCTGCAACGAAAACATGCGGTCTCTCCTTCACTGCAGCCGAGGTGAGTAAGACATTTAAACGTGTTAACCCTCGCAAGGCTGCAGGCCCAGACGGCATCCCCAGCCGCGCCCTCAGAGCATGCGCAGACCAGCTGGCCGGTGTGTTTACGGACATATTCAATCAATCCCTATACCAGTCTGCTGTTCCCACATGCTTCAAGAGGGCCACCATTGTTCCTGTTCCCAAGAAAGCTAAGTTAACTGAGCTAAACGACTACCGCCCCGTAGCACTCACATCCGTCATCATGAAGTGCTTTGAGAGACTAGTCAAGACTATCATCCAGAAGGCGAGGTCAGTACAGTTGCATCAAAGCTGGGACCGAGAGACTGAAAAACAGCTTCTATCTCAAGGCCATCAGACTGTTAAACAGCCACCACTAACACTGAGTGGCTGCTGCCAACACACTGACACTGACTCAACTCCAGCCACTTTAATAATGGGAATTGATGGGAAATGATGTAAATATATCACTAGCCACTTTAAACAATGCTACCTTATATAATGTTACTTACCCTACATTATTCATCTCATATGTATACGTATATACTGTACTCTATATCATCTACTGCATCTTTATGTAATACATGTATCACTAGCCAATTTAACTATGCCACTTTGTTTACATACTCATCTCATATGTATGTACTGTACTCAATACCATCTAATGTATCTTGCCTATGCCGCTCTGTACCATCACTCATTCATACAGTGCCTTGCGAAAGTATTCGACCCCCTTGAACTTTGCGACCTTTTGCCACATTTCAGGCTTCAAACATAAAGATATAAAACTGTATTTTTTTGTGAAGAATCAACAACAAGTGGGACACAATCATGAAGTGGAACGACATTTATTGGATATTTCAAACTTTTTTAACAAATCAAAAACTGAAAAATTGGGCGTGCAAAATTATTCAGCCCCCTTAAGTTAATACTTTGTAGCGCCACCTTTTGCTGCGATTACAGCTGTAAGTCGCTTGGGGTATGTCTCTATCAGTTTTGCACATCGAGAGACTGAATTTTTTTCCCATTCCTCCTTGCAAAACAGCTCGAGCTCAATGAGGTTGGATGGAGAGCATTTGTGAACAGCAGTTGTCAGTTCTTTCCACAGATTCTCGATTGGATTCAGGTCTGGACTTTGACTTGGCCATTCTAACACCTGGATATGTTTATTTTTGAACCATTCCATTGTAGATTTTGCTTTATGTTTTGGATCATTGTCTTGTTGGAAGACAAATCTCCGTCCCAGTCTCAGGTCTTTTGCAGACTCCATCAGGTTTTCTTCCAGAATGGTCCTGTATTTGGCTCCATCCATCTTCCCATCAATTTTAACCATCTTCCCTGTCCCTGCTGAAGAAAAGCAGGCCCAAACCATGATGCTGCCACCACCATGTTTGACAGTGGGGATGGTGTGTTCAGCTGTGTTGCTTTTACGCCAAACATAACGTTTTGCATTGTTGCCAAAAAGTTCAATTTTGGTTTCATCTGACCAGAGCACCTTCTTCCACATGTTTGGTGTGTCTCCCAGGTGGCTTGTGGCAAACTTTAAACAACACTTTTTATGGATATCTTTAAGAAATGACTTTCTTCTTGCCACTCTTCCATAAAGGCCAGATTTGTGCAATATACGACTGATTGTTGTCCTATGGACAGAGTCTCCCACCTCAGCTGTAGATCTCTGCAGTTCATCCAGAGTGATCATGGGCCTCTTGGCTGCATCTCTGATCAGTCTTCTCCTTGTATGAGCTGAAAGTTTAGAGGGACGGCCAGGTCTTGGTAGATTTGCAGTGGTCTGATACTCCTTCCATTTCAATATTATCGCTTGCACAGTGCTCCTTGGGATGTTTAAAGCTTGGGAAATATTTTTGTATCCAAATCCGGCTTTAAACTTCTTCACAACAGTATCTCGGACCTGCCTGGTGTGTTCCTTGTTCTTCATGATGCACTCTGCGCTTTTAACGGACCTCTGAGACTATCACAGTGCAGGTGCATTTATACGGAGACTTGATTACACACAGGTGGATTGTATTTATCATCATTAGTCATTTAGGTCAACATTGGATCATTCAGAGATCCTCACTGAACTTCTGGAGAGAGTTTGCTGCACTGAAAGTAAAGGGGCTGAATAATTTTGCACGCCCAATTTTTCAGTTTTTGATTTGTTAAAAAAGTTTGAAATATCCAATAAACATGATTGTGTCCCACTTGTTGTTGATTCCTAACAAAAAAATACAGTTTTATATCTTTATGTTAGAAGCCTGAAATGTGGCAAAAGGTCGCAAAGTTCAAGGGGGCCGAATACTTTCGCAAGGCACTGTATGTGATTACATCACCTGGTTTAAACATCACTAGAGACTATATCTATCTCTTCATTACTCAATGCCAAGGTTTACCTCCAATGTACTCACATTCTACCTTTCCTTTGTCTGTACACTATGCCTTGAATCTATGCTATCGTGCCCAGAAACCTGCTCCTTTTACTCTCTGTTCTGAACGTGCTAGACGGCCAGTTCGTATAGTCTTTTGCCGTACCCTTATCCTACTTCTCCTCTGTTCCTCTGGTGATGTGGAGGTTAATCCAGGTCCTCCAGTGCCTAGCTCCCCTCCCACACCCCAGGTGCTCTCATTTGTTGACTTCTGTAAACGTAAAAGCCTTGGTTTCATGCATGCTAACATTAGAAGCCTACTCCCTAAGTTTGTTTTACTCACTGCTTTAGCACTCTGCCAACCCAGATGTCTTAGCCGTGTCTGAATCCTGGCTTAGGAAAACCACCAAAAACAGTGAAATCTCCATTGCTAACTATAACGTTTATCGCCAAGATAGAACTGCCAAAGGGGGCGGTGTTGCAATCTACTGCAAAGATAGCCTGCAGAGTTCTGTATTACTTTCTAAGTCTGTACCCAAACAATTTGAGCTTCTACTTCTACTTCTTTCCAGAATCAAGTCTCTCACTGTTCCCGCTTGCTATAGACCTCCCTTTGCCCCCAGCTGTGCCCTCGATACTATATGTGAACTGATTGCCCCCCATCTATCTTCTGAGCTCGTGCTACTAGGTGACCTAAACTGGGACATGCTTAACATCCCGGCCATCCTACAAACTAAGCTTGATGCCCTCAATCTCACACAAATTATCAATGAACCTACCAGGTACAACCCCAAATCAGTAAACACGGGCACCCTCATAGGATAACATCTAACTAATTCGCCCTCCAACTACACCTCCGCTGTTTTCAATCATGATCTCAGCGATCACTGCCTCATTGCCTGCATCCGTAATGGGTCTGCGACCAAACGACCACCCCTCATCACTGTCAAACGCTCCCTGAAACACTTCTGCGAGCAGGCCTTTCTAATCGACCTGGCCAGGGTATCCTGGAATGACATTGACCTCATCCCGTCAGTAGATGATACCTGGCTATTCCTTAAAAGTGCCTTCCTCACCATCTTAAATAAGCATGCCCTTCTCAAAAAATGTTGAACTAGGAATAGATATAGTCCTTGGTTCACGCCAGACCTGTCTGCCCTTGACCAGCACAAAAACCTCCTGTGGCGTTCTGCATTAGCATCGAATAGCCCCCGTGATATGCAACTTTTCAGGGAAGTTAGGAACAAATATACACAGGCAGTTAGAAAAGCTAAGGCAAGCTTTTTCAAACAGAAATTTGCATCCTGTAGTACTAACTCAAAAAAGTTCTGGGACACTGTAAAGTCCATGGAGAATAAGAGCATCTCATCCCAGCTACCCACTGCTCTGAGGCTAGGAAACAGTGTCACCACCGATAAATCCACTATAATTGAGAATTTCAATAAGCATTTCTCTACGGCTGGCCATGCTTTCCACATGGCTACCCCTACCCCGGTCAACTGCCCGGCACCCTCCACAGCAACCCGCCAAAGCCCCCACCTTTTCTCCTTTACCCAAATCCAGATAGCCAATGTTCTGAAAGAGCTGCAAATTCTGGATCCCTACAAATCAGCCGGGCTAGTCAATCTGGACCCTCTATTTCTAAAATTATCTGCCGAAATTGTTGCAACCCCTATTACTATTCTGTTCAACCTCTCTTTCGTATCGTCTGAGATTCCCAAAGATTGGAAAGCTGCCGAGGTCATCACACTCTTCAAAGGGGGTGACACTCTAGACCCAAACTGCTACAGACCTATATCTATCCTACCCTATCTTTCTACAGGGTCAGGACATGCAAAGGTAAAAAACCAGAAGGATTTGCAAAGAGAGGCTGGGAAATGATAGGAGCTGACAGGAAAAATGCTGGTTAGCTTGAATGAACAAGACGAACTGGCAACAAACAGACAGAGAACACAGGTATAAATACACAGGGGATAATTGGGAAGAGGGGCGACACCTGGCATGGGGGTGAAGACAAGCACAACTACAGGTGAAACAGATCAGGGAGTGACAATGTGTTTTTCGTCCTTACTCTACCCTCAACGTCTCCCATTAATTACTGACGTTCATCCAGTTTGATTTCCATTTGACATATATTACACTGTGCTGTTTCACAAAAGTTCCGAACCTATATATATTTTACAGACACAGTTTATTTTACATGAGTTATCTTGTTATTAGTCCCACCCTTCAGCTCCATTCAACTCCTCTCATCCGTCTGTTAACACCATCCATATTGATTTATTTTTGCCATATATTTTTCAACTGTGCTGTGATGCTTCACAAAAGTTCTGAACCTTTCTATTCTCATATTTTCTATATATTGTAAATTAAAGATACATTTTTTTTGCTGAAAGTATCATTATATTATTGATCAATTGACTATGACTTTTCAAATCACCCAGTATTGCTATCTGCAGCTTTAGCCCCTGGTAAATGTTGCAAATCTTCAGCCCTTTCTGGACCTGTGACCAAAAACAAGCGACATATGGAATGTACAAAATGTTATATTCTCTTTCAATTATTTCACATTTCCGCAATCTTCAATGTATTTCCTATCAAATGGTTTCAAGAATATTCATATCCTTGCTTCAGGTCCTGAGCTACAGTCAGTAATATTTGAGTTTGTCGTTTTAGGCAAAAATTGAAAAATGGTTGGATTCTTTTAACCAATGTTGGTCTTTAATGCAGGGCCGACAGACAAGTTCCTTACATTTTCCTCCTTCCACTTGTCGCTTCCATTTTTGCGGTAATGCTGCAATTTAGTTGTTTGTAGTTTTTGGTAGAGCAGACATTTCCATATATTTTTGTTAGCTGCATTTGTGACATAACTACACCAATCCTTTTTATGATATCATTTATTTTCATCTGGATTTAAAAAAAATCTATTCGTATATTTGATTTCAACCACAATTATCACATTTTAGGGAAGACCCAAATGCAGACAGTGTCAAAGTAACAAAAGTGTAGTACAAAAGTTTAGTCAGGGCAGGCAGAGGTCAATAATCCAGTGTGGTGGAAAAAGCCATAGCCTTGGTCTTCGGACCCGACAGAGAGTACAGTCGTCCACGGAGTGGACTGGTGCCTGGGAGAAAGTCAATTCCGCAGTCATAGGGTCGGTGCGGCGGAAGTGAAGTGGCCCGGGCTGGTTCTCCACGGGAATGGCGGAGAGGTCCGTGGCAACTTCCGAGTCCACATGAAGACGTCCCGGGGCAGGCTGCCCTGACTTCACACAATGGGCATGGCAGAATGGGCTCCAACCCATAATGGCACCATCAGTCCAGTCTGTGATGGGATTGTGTCGCTGGAGACAAGGGAATCCCAATACCACAGGAACCTGAGGAGATCATCAGCATAAATTGGATTGCCTTGCTGTGGTTCCCTGACATGTGTAGGTTGATGGGAGTGCTATTGTGAGTGACCCGGCCTATAGAGCGCTCTAACGTCCATGGGAATGGAGAGGGGCAGAGTGGTGGTGCCCAGGTCGGATGCCAGGGTAGCGTCCAAAAAACTCTCATCGGCCCCAGAGTCGATGAGTACCCAGAGAGATTTCGACTAGTTCCCCACAGCAGGATGGCATGTAAAGGGGTGGGAGTAAGGGGAGAGGAAATGTTCTCCATAAGGCCCACCAAGTACTCGTCCCTTCTTGATGAGCCTGTTTTTTTATGGGCAGGTAGCTACAAAATGTCCCGTAGCTCCACAATATAGAGCTCTGGGTGAGGATTCTGTGTCGATCTGCCTGGACTCCAAAGGAGGCAACTCGGCAGCCCTCTGTGATTACCGAGAGAACTCGGTGACGTTGGGTTCACTCGGACATGTAGACTTCGGGGGTCCCTGGGATACTTCGGAGGTGAGGTGGGAATCGAGGGTGAACGAGGGCAACAGGGCACAGACTCACTCTCCCTCCTACGCTCTCGAAGCCGCCCATTGATCCGGATGGTCAAGGCTATGAGGGAGTCAAGTTCCATGGGCAGCTCCCGGGTTGCAAGCTCATCTTTGACCACCTCCGATAATCATTGAAACATGTTGAACAATTCTTCCGTGTTCCAGGCACTCTCATCCTTGGGGGTATCCTCAGAATTGCTCCAGCAAAGTCTTGAACTCCTGGTCATGGCATTCTGCCAGCATATGGAGTCCCTCCATAAGACATTGCAGTAACTCCTCGTGTTGTCCAATGGTGGCTCCTTGCAGATTGCGGAGCTGGCCTGAGTCTGCTGGGTCAGTCATGGCCAGTTCGTACTATCATGTTTTTGGGAAGTGTAGAAGTAACAAAGTGTATTACTAGAACACGGGCAGGCAGAGATCAGAGTCTAAAAGGTACAAATTGGCAGGTAGACTCATGGCCAGGGCAGGCAGAGGTCAATAAATCCAGTGTGGTGGGGAGAGGTACAGGATTGCAGGCAAGCTTCGGGTCAGGGCAGGCAGAATGGTAAAAACCGGGAAAACTAGAAAACAGGAACTAGAAACAGACAGGAGCATGGGGGAAATGCTGGTTGGCTTGACAAACCAAACTAACTTGCACCAGACAAAAAGAGAACACAGGTATAAATACACAGGGAGATGGGAGACACCTGGTTGGGGGTGGAGACAAGCACAAAGACAGGTGAAACAGATGTGTGAGGTTTTGTCTTTTCTGGTGGATTACACTGAAATTGCAACCAACTTTCTTTGGCTTGTTTTAAAAATAATGAAGAATATTACGTTTTCAAATAACCGAAAGTGAGAGGTTGTAATCTGAATAAAGGGGTGAGACATTCTTACTAATTTGCTAGAGAACCAGTTCAGATTTAGGTATAGCTTTTGTATGACTGACGCCTTGAGTGAGAGTTCTAATGCTTTAATATTTAATAATTTCTGCCCTCCGGATTTATATATAAAATGGAACATGTTTTGTTTTGCTCATGTAACTTAAAAAACTGGTTGCTAGGTGTAGGCAAGACCAAAAGCAAATAGGTAAACTAGGATATGACTAAAGAGCTAATCAGGGGGATTTTTTTCACAAATAGACAGGAATTTTCCTTTCCATGTTAGCAAGATCTTATCTATTTTTGCTAACTTTCTATAACAATTTATTGGAGTGAGATCATTTCTTTCTTTCGGGATATGTGTATTGAGCATGTCCACATCCCCATCAGACCATTTTATTGGTAAAAGTTATATTTATTTGTGATCCAATATGAAATATATTTCTGTCCAGAGAGGTAAGAAAAAATATCTAGATCCTCTATGAGGCTGTGGAGGGATCCAAATGATGGAATTAAAAGATGAATCAACAGTGTACAATCATCAACCTAGTGTTTATGTGACAATGGAAAATGACAAATATTATCATTGAGCAATGATAGACAGTTTAACTACCTCTCAAACCTATAACAAGGTATTGTTAAATAATACACTGAACGCTAAAAATACAAACGCAACATGCAACAATTTCAATTAGTTACAATTGATATAAGGAAATCAGTCAATTGAAATACATTCATTAAGCCCTAATATATAGATTTCAGCTGACTGGGAATACAGATATGCATCTGTTGATCACAGATACCTTAAAAAAGTTAGGAGTGTGGATCAGTAAGCCAATCAGTATCTGGTGTGACCACCATTTGCATCGTGCAACGTGAAACATCTCCTTCGCATGGAGTTAATCAGGCTGTTGATTGTGGCCTGTGAAATGTTGGCCCACTCCTCTTCAATGGCTGTATGAAGTTGCTGGATGTTGGTGAGAACTGGAACATGCTGTCGTAGATGCCGACCCAGAGCATCCCAAACATGCTCAATGGGTCACTGGTGAGTATTCAGGCCATGGAAGAACTGGGACATTTTAAGATTCCAGGAATTGTGTATAGATCCTTGCGACATGGGACTATTAATTATCATGCTAAAATATGAGGTGATGGCAGCGGATGAATGGCATTGCAATGAGCCTCAGGATCTCGTCAAGGTATCTCTGTGCATTCAAATTGCCATCGATAAAATACAATTGTCCGCAGCTTATGCCTGCACATACCATAATATGTGTTTACAATGTTAACATCAGCAAACCGCTCACCCACACAACGCCATAAATGCTGTCTGCCATCTGCCCGGTACAGTTGAAACAGAGATTCATCCACGATGAACACACTTATCCAGCATGCCAGTGGCAATCGAAGGTGAGTATTTGCCCACTGAAGTCGGTTACGAGACCAAACTGCAGTCAGGTCAAGACCCTGGTGAGAAGGACAAGCACGCAGATGAGCTTCCCTGAGATGGTTTCTGACAGTTTGTGCAGAAATTCTTTGGTTGTTCAATCACACAGTTTTATCAGCTGTCCTGGTGGCTCGTCTCAGACCATCCCGCAGGTGAACAAGCCAGATGTGGAGGTCTGGGCTAGCATGACTACACTTGGTCTGAGGTTGTGAGGCAGGTTGGACGTACTGCCAAATTCTCTAAAATGAAGTTGGAAGCGGCTTATGCTAGAGAAATTATCTTTACATTTTCTAGCAACAACTCTGGTGGACATTCCTGCAGTCAGCATGCAAATTGCATGCTACCTCAAAACTTGAAACATCTATGGCATTGTATTGTGTGTAAAACTGCACATTTTAGAGTGGCCTTTTACTGTCCCCTGTGTAATTATCATGCTAGAAAATCAGCTTCTTGATATGCCACACCTGTCAGGTGGATGGATTATATTGGCAAAGGAGAAAATGATCACTAACAGGGTTGTAAACAAATTTCTTCACAAAATCTGAGAGAAATAAGGTTTTTGTGCATTAGAAAAAAATCTGGAATCTTTTATTTCAGCTCATGGAACATGGGACCAACACTTCACATATTGCATTTATATTTTTGTTCAGTATATTTGTATTTCTAGGAATTTAACTGTTTGTTTTCATTGTAACTATACAGCTCCTTTAACTGCGGTTTAGACAAAGGTAATGATTAGAATGGCAAGTCATCTCCCGAGGGGGGTTGTTCCGGTGGTAGAGGTAGGTACAGTAATTGCAAGATACCTGAAGGACCTCATAGTATGCTCTGCCAGGTATATGCATGGTCCGGAACCCCACCCCCCATCCCCACCACCAGCACCCCTGTACAGACCCTACTTTAAATTCATCTCAATGATTTGATTTCTTCAAATGCCAACGCTGTTGGAAATGAAATATTTGTCCAGGGCCTGAATTATGGGGGAAGACCCTCCCATGAATCTCCTTCAGCACCTCTGTGGCCTTCAGCATGGTAATATCCATATCTCTTCAATTTCCTCCAATAAATAATGAGATGATGCCCTTGGAAATGCAGGATGGATGGCTCAAATGGGATAATATATTTGTTGGGACCAAAAGGCATAGGAAAAGAGGAGAGAGAGAGCTTGGCTGGCTAAGATAGCTTGTCCCCAGGCAATAAACATAGTATCTTAACCTGTGTTCTTATGTTAACCTACCTGTGTATTCTAAAACAGCCATAATTAATACCACATAGACTTTCTTCTGTTTTAATTATAAACCTGGTGTGCTAGGTTTGCTAAATCATACAGTCAGCAGAGAGGGTAGATTGCTGCTCCCTTGGGTATTTACATTGTTTCTCCTCCTGACTCCATCTAATTAGAGAAAAACCACCATCACTCCTTCCCTTTCTCCTTAATCAATAGACCCATCACAGCCTTGCCTTGACCACTCTACCTGGCCTGACTGCTCTACGCATCACCGGGTCTGTGTTACAAAATGGAACCCTATTCCCTATTTAGTTCACTGTTTAAGCTCTGGTATAGCTCTAAATAGCGACTAGAGTGCCATTTGGGGCGCATCATGGCTCTAGCCCTGGCCCCAGCTCCACACCTTCACATCAGCAATAACACAAATAATGAAGTTTGAAGGAGGTTGTGTAGAAGTAGGTCAGCCAGAGCCAGCCCCTTTCACTTCCTTTCTAACCTGGAGCCTAGGGCTGAGCTAACTTAATGATGTACTGTAGCGTACACCAGGCACCAGGCGTCAGCCGCACACACATGCAGTCAGGCGGGCAAGAAGGGCTAATTCCTCCAGATCCCACTGCTAATAGAGGAACCTCTCTCTCAGGCACTCCTTGTCATCTCTCTCTTCCTTTCTCTGTCGCTCTCTCTCTCTCCCTCGCTCTCTCTCAATTAAATTCAAAGGGCTTTATTGGCATGGGAAATATATGTTTACATTTCCAAAGCAATGTAACAATCAGTTATGAGTGAGTCCTTAGTCAGGTCTGCCTTCATAGAAAGGCTATGTTCAGTCTTTCCTTAATTTTGGGTCAGTCACAGTGATCAGGTATTTTGCCACTGTGTACTCTCTATTTAGGGCCAAATAGCATTCCAGTTTGCTCTGGTTATTTCTTTCCAATATGATTTAGCAATTATTCTTTGTTTTCTCATGATTTGGTTTTTTGTGTTGCTGTCCTGGCGCTATGTGGAGTCTGTTTGTGAACACCAGCTTACTGAGGGGACTTTTCTCTACGTTCATCTCTCTGTATGTGATGGCTTTGTTATGGAAGGTATGGGGTTCGGTTCCTTTTAGGTGGTTGTAGATTTTAACATCTCTTTTCTGGATTTGATCAGTAACGGGTATTGTCCAAATTTGTAAAGGGTATTGTCCAAATTCATTATTTGATGTTTTAAGTTGCATACGGAGGATGTTTTAGCAAAATTCTGCATGCAGTCTCAATTTGGTGTTTGGCCCATTTTGTGAATTATTGGTTGGTGAGCGGACCCCAGATCGTGACTCACAACCATAAAGGGCAATGGGTTCTATAACTGATTCAAGTATTTTTTAACCAGATCCTAATAGGATTTTAGGTTCTTATTGATGACGTAGAAGGCCCGTCTTGCCTTGTCTCTACGATCGTTCACAACTTTGTGGAAGTCACCTGTGGTTCCTATGTTTAGGCCGAGATAGGTAGAGTTGTTTGTGTGCTCTAGGGAAACGGTGTCTAGATGGAATTTGTATTTGTGGTCATGGCAAACTGGACCTTTTTTAGAAGAACATTATTTTTGTCTTACTGAGATTCACTGTCAGGGCCCAGGTCTACCCTTTCATGCTGTATCACATGGGGCCGTGATTGTCCCAAAGGGCAGCTCACAATTGGCCCAGCGTCGTTCAGTTTTGGCCGGGGTAGGCTGTCATTGTAAATAAGAATTTGTTCATAACTGACTTGCTTAGTTAAATAAAAGTTACATTTAAAAAGTATATATGTTGTGTCACTGGTCTACACAAAGTACCCACTAATTTCACAGTGGATTTAAAAAAAATATGTACAACTGAATAGAAAATTAAAAGCTGAAATATATTGGGTCAATATATATTCAAACCCTTTGTTATGACAAGCCTAAATAAGTTCAGGAGTAAACATTTGCTTAACAAGTCACATAATAAGTTGCATGGACTCACTCTGTGGACAATAATAGAGTATAACATTTGAATGACTACCTCATATTTGTACACCACACATGCAATTATTTGTAAGGTCCCTCAGTCATGCAGTGAATTTCAAACACAGATTCAAACGAAAAGACCAGGGAGGCTTTTGAATGCCTTGCAAAGAAAGGCACCTATTGTAGATGGGTTAAACAAAAGCAGACATTAAATATCCCTTTGAGCATGGTGAAGTTATTCACTACACTTTGGATGGTGTATCAATACACCCAGTCATTACAAAGATATTGGTGTTGTTTCTAACTCAGTTGCATGAGAAGAAACCACCCAGGGATTTCACTATGAGGCCAATGGTGCCTAAAACAGTTAGAGTTTATTGGCTGTGATAGGAGAAAACTGAGGAGAATGGATCAACAACATTGTAGTTACTTCACAATACTAACCTAAATGTCAGGGTGAATAGAAGGAAGCCTGTACATAATAAAAAATATTCCAAAACATTCATCCTGTTTGCAATAAGTCACTAAAGTAAAACTGCAATTAACTTTATGTCCTGAATATTGGTTATGTTTGGGGCAAATCCAACACATCACTGAGTACCACACTTCATATTTTCAAGCATGGTGGTGGCTGCATCATGTTATAGTAATGTGTGTCATCTACAAGGACTAAGGAGTTTTTTTCTTTAAAAAAACAAATGGAATAGAGCTAAGCACAGGCCAAATCCTAGCTGAAAACCTGGTTCAGTCTACTTTCCAAAAGAAGACGAGAGACAAATTCACCTTTCAGCAGGACAATAACCTAAAACACAAGGACAAATATACACTGAAGTTGATACCAAGACGACATTGAATGTTCCTGAGTGGCCTAGTTACACTTTTGACTTATATCGGTTTCAAAATCTATGGCAAGACTTGAAAATGGCAATGATCAACAACCAACTTGACAGAGCTTGAAGAATGTTTTAAAGATCAATGTGCAAATATTGTACAGTCCAGGTGTGAAAATCTCTTAGAGACTTACCCAGAAAGACTCACAGTTGTAATCGCAGCCAAATAATATTCTTACATTGACTATGGGGTGTGAATACTTATGTTAATGAGATATTTCTGAATTTCATGTTCAGTAAATTACCAAACAAAACCATTTTGAACAGATACAAAAGATTTATTCAATCTGTTTTGAATTCAGATTTTTGAATACTTTTTGAAGGCACTTTTTGAAGAGGGTGGGACTTAAGCTGCATCCCTGTCCCACCCTACAGCCATGTGGGAAGAAATCTGTGCCAATTTTAACCACACATTTGTTGTTAGTGTACATGGATTTTATAATGTGCATGTTTTTCCCCCAACACTGCTTTCCTTCAATTCATATAGCAGATCCTCATGCTAGATTGAGTCAAAATCGTTTTTTACATCAACAAAGCATTAGAAGACTGCTTTTATTTTGGTTTGTTTGTTTGTCAATTAGGGTGTGCAGGGTCAGTACGTGGTTTGCCATACATTCATTTGTTAAAAATACATTTTGACATTTTATAAGGACATCGTTTTCACTGAGGAAATGTAGGAGTTTTGTCACATTCTGACCTTAGTTATTTTGTTATGTCTTTGTTTTAGTATGGTCAGGGCGTGAGTTGGGTGGGTTGTCTATGTTACTTTTTCTATGATTTGCTTTTTCTGTGTTTGGCCTGGCATGGTTCTCAATCAGAGGCAGCTGTCTATCGTTGTCCCTGATTGAGAACCATATTTAGGTAGCCAGTGTTCTATTGTGTTTCGTGGGAGATTATTTTCCGTGTTAGTGTTTGTACCACACAGGACTGTTTCGTTTGTGTCACTTTGTTATTTTGTATGTTGTAGTGTTCAGTTTGACTTATTAAAATGGACAATTACAAGCTGCAAATTGGTCCAATCTCTCTTACTCCTCATCAGAAGAGGAGGACGAAAACCCTTACACAATCACCCACCACCAAAGGACCAAGCAGCATGGTAACGGGCAGCAGCAGCAGCGATCTCAGGACTCCTGGACATGGGAGGAGATCCTGGACGGCAAAGGACCCTGGGCATAGGCTGGGGAATATCGCAGCCCCAAAGCAGAGCTGGAGGCAGCGAAAGCTGAGAGGCGGCGGTATGAGGAGTCAGCACGGCAGCGTGGCTGGAACCCCAAGAGGCAGCCACAAACATTTCTTGGGGGTGGCACACGGGGCTAAGTCAGATAGGAGACCTGAGCCAACTCCCTGTGCTTACCGTGGAGAGAGAGGGACCGGTCAGGCACCGTGTTATACCGTGAGGCGCACGGCATAGCCCAGTGCGGTACATAGCAGCGCCTTTTTATCGGCCGGGCTAAGTTTGGCATCGAGCCAGGTGCCATGAAGCCGGCTCAGCGCATCTGGTCTCCAGTGCGTCTCCTCGGGCCGGGGTACATGGCACCAGCCCTACGCATGGTGTCCCCAGTTCGCCAGCACAGCCTAGTGCGGGCTATTCCACCTCGCCGCACTGGCCTGGCTACGGGGAGCATTCAGCCAGGTAGGGTTGGGCAGGCTCGGTGCTCGAGACCTACAGTCCACCTTCACGGACCGGTCTATCCGGTGCCACCTCCACGCACCAGCCTGTCCGGTGCTGCCGGAATCTCCTGTCCATTCGGGACCCATTGCTAGGGTCCCCAGTCCGAGGTCAGCGGCGAGGGTCGCCGCTTTGAAGAGGCCACGGAGGCGGGTTAAAAGGCGGACAAAGACTATGGTGGAGTGGGGTCCACGTCCCGCGCCAGAGCCGCCACCGTGGACAGACACCCACCCAGACCCTCCCCTATAGGTTCAGGTTTTGCAGCCGGAGTCCGCACCTTTGGGGTGGGGGGGGGGGGGGGGACTGTCACGTTCTGACCTTAGTTATTTTGTTATGTCTTTGTTTTAGTATGGTCAGGGCGTGAGTTGGGTGGGTTGTCTATGTTATTTTTTCTATGATTTGCTATTTCTGTGTTTGGCCTGGTATAGTTCTCAATCAGAGGCAGCTGTCTATCATTGTCCCTGATTGAGAACCATATTTAGGTAGCCAGTTTTCTATTATTTTCCGTGTTAGTGTTTGTACCACACGGGACTGTTTAGTTTGTTTCACTTTGTTATGTTGTAGTGTTCAGTTTGACCTAAAATGGACAATTACACGCTGCAAATTGGTCCGATCTCTCTTACTCCTTATCAGAGGAGGAGGACGAAAACCATTACAAGTTAGTTGTTAATGGCAATACAGACAATTTTCCTGAGGTTGCTGTTGACGCATATCCCACGATAGTTACTGGGGTCAAATATATATATCTCTCTCTTGCTCTCACTCTCTGTCTCTCCGTTGTTTACGCACCCCTGCCTGGCCTTATCTGTCTATTCTCTCACCACAATCATTTAATTTTCCAAGGATTTTCTTCATTGACCGCAACATCAACTTCGATACCCTTGTCCTCTGCTTTTGTATAACATATGAACACTCACAAATCACAATATTAATGTATAACTATAGCCTGAATAGCTAAAATAAGAATAGCTAGATAAAAGTTGAACACTTACAGATGCAGTCATTGCATTATATAAACAATGTACACTGTAAATACATTTCTTGTAGTTTTTGCAGTAAGATACTGGCAGCACAGTAGGTTATTGTTGATGTACAGAAAAATAATGGCAGCACAGTAGCCCATAAATTAGTCTAGATTTGTAAAAAAAATATGGTATGGTACTGTATTCTGTGGGGTACACCACTCTCACTATCAGCTGAAACAAATATAGCCTCTTACAAGGCACACCTCAAAATATGGTAATGAGTCAGATTCTTGCCCCGCCTGCAAAATTTTCCCACAATGCACCATAATTCACATTATGCTGCTGTAAACATACCGCAAAACAGGTAATACAGTACTGTAAAATTGTATGGTAAATTACAGCATTTCAAATGATTGTAGAGGAAAGCCATTGAGCCCCATAATGCATTGCAGTACTGCACTGTAATATAGAATTACAGTTGCCAACTGCAACCTTTTTTATTTTTTTACATAAATTTGTTACAGTGATAGAAAAAGTCACTGCTTGGATCTTAATAACATCCCTCAAAAATATGTTTACATTTCTCATCCAGCAAGGCAGGGAGATGCGGGTCAATCAAGCTCCTGAAGTTACGTGATTCTCCAAGCAACAAACAGAATTGAGCCACATTCCATACCTATCCTTCTATCAGCAATCACCAGTTGGGTGTTTCAGATCACTTGGGCTTAGAGAGTGTAATATATATTGAGATTGGGAATGAGTATGAATATCATAGTGATATTATTCCCTGTGGTTTTAGATACAGTAGTTCAACTGCTCTATAGAATTGTAGAGAAAGTCATGTTTGTAGAATTTCTCCGTATATTTTGCATCAGTGTGACCAAAACAAATCTGATTTGGTGGTTATCAATCTACTGTAACATGTGAAATGTCATGCACACCCTCAAATGTAAAGATGCTTTTGATAGTAGCTTTCACAATGTGCAAACATACTTTCCAGGCATTCACAACCCACACCTTGCGTATTCTCTGTTGTGTAATGGCGTAGTGAGTCTACCTGGTGTAGCAAAGGGAATCGCGCACCGATTAAAAGCCAGGGCCAACTGTGTCTCTCCACAGGAGCGCCATTTGCAGGTAATCATTGCAGTACTGTGAGTGACTCAGCCTTTTCTAAATCCATTATTTTGTCTTCCAAGAGCTCATAGTCAAAAGACCTACCCGGTCCTGAAACCTTGTCTATGGATACATCAATGTCAAAAATAATACAACATGATGGTTGAAGAATGTCTCAACCAGTTAAAAAGAAGACATCTAGATTCTCTTAAAAATAAAGGTGTAAGTTATATTCAAGAGGTTCTTGATAGTGATGCCAGAAAGGAACATTTTAGGGTTTCTAAAGAACCCTAAATGGAATGGTTCTTTGAAGAACCATGCAAAAATCCTAAACAAGAAATGTTTCGGTCATCCAGGACTGGAATTGAATAGCCTTGCTGTAGGGTTTTAAGCAGTATTTGCATATTTCTCAGGGTGCCTTTTGAGTGAGTTTTAGAGTTACCAGTACCAACTATGATTTTGATTGTGCTAGTGAGAGACATGGTTGTTGCATTCATACATTGTCTGTCCTACGGCCTTCACCAAGTGAGATCTTAAGTGAATATGTTGTCATTCAAATGCAATTATTTAAGACAATACATACTATTTCATAAGGCATTTTGAGGGCCTAGTTTAACCCTGATAGTGTGACCTGCAAGTCACCATATAATGGCTTGTAAAATTAGGTGTAATTCCTGTTGGAATCCAGCCAGAGTGGGAATATCCAACATTTGGAATTTGTATTCACCCGCAATCTTCATTCAGAATGACTGCCAGAGTTGGGAAGACTAAGATATGAGACTACCTTAAACATCTAAACTGCAACAACCAATTCGGTAATAGATTGGAATAGTTTTGAAAAATATATGTTTTTATATTTGAGTAGCATAAGGTTAATTAATCAATCAATGTATAAAACATACTGACAATATTTAAACAAACAATAACAAAAAAAAATATGGTCAATAGAGCATGCTGGGAAATATGATAATGGCTGTGGTTTTGGTTCAACTCTGGTTATTATTAACACCAACACTGTTTTTTTACACCACTGTATTTTAAGAATGTGAAATGTCAGAATAATAGTAGAGTGAATGATTTATTTCAGCTTTTATATCTTTCATCACATTCCCAATGGGTCAGAAGTTTACATACACTCAATTAGTATTTGGTAGCATTGCCATTAAATTGTTTAACTTGAATCAAACATTTCATGTAGCCTTCCACAAGCTTCCCACAATAAGTAGTGTACATTTTGGCCCATTCCTCCTGACAGAGCTGGTTTAACTGAGTCAGGTTTGTAGGCCTCCTTGCTCACACACGCTTTATCAGTTCTGCCCACACATTTTCTATAGGATTGAGGTCAGGGCTTTGGGATGCCCACTCCAATACCTTGACATTGTTTTCCTTAAGCCATTATGCCACAACTTTGGAAGTATGCTTGGGGTCATTGTCCATTTGGAAGACCCATTTGCGACCAAGTTTTAACTTCTTGACTGATGTCTTGAGATGTTTCTTGAATATATCCAATATATCCACATAATCTATTTCGTGAAGTGCACTAGTCCCTTCTGCAGCAAAGCACCCCCACAACATGATGCTGCCACCCTCATGCTTCACGGTTGGGATGGTTTTCTTCGGCTTGCAAGCCTCCCCCTTTTTTTCAAATAACATAACAATGGTCATCATGGCCAAACAGTTCTATTTTTGTTTCATCAGACCAGAGGACATTTCTCCAAAAAGTATGAATTTTGTCCCCATGTGCAGTTTCAAACTGTAGTCTGGATTTTCTATGTCGGTATTGGCGCAATGGCTTCTTCCTTGCTTGATCGGCCTTTCAGGTTATGTCGGTATAGGACTAGTTTTACTGTGGATATAGATACTTTTGTACCTGTTTCCTCCACTATCTTCACAAGGTCCTTCGCTGTTGTTCTGGGATTGATTTTCACTTTTCCTGAGTGGTATGACGGCTGCATGGTCCCATGGTGTTTATACTTGCGTGCAATTGTTTGTACAGATGAACGTGGTACCTTCAGGTGTTTGGAAATTGCTCCCAAGGATGGACCAGACTTGTGGAAGTCTAGAATTTTTTTCTGAGGTCTTGGCTGATTTCTTTAGATTTTCTCATGATGTCAAGCAAAGACGCACTGAGTTTGAAGGTAGGCCTTAAAATACATCCACAGGTACACCGCCAATTGACTAAAATGAGAAGCGTCAGAAGCTTCTTAAGCCATGACATAATTTTCTGGAATTTCCCAAGCTGTTTAAGGCACAGTCAACTTAGTGTATGTAAACTTCTGACCCACTGCAATTGTGATACAGTGAATGATAAGTGAAATAATATGTCTGTAAACAATTGTTGGGAAAATGAATTGTGTCATGCACAAAGTAGATTTCCTAACCAACTTGCAAAACTATAGTTTGTTTACAAGAAATGTATGGAGTGGTTGAATTTTTATTTTTTTGACTCCAACCTAAGTGTATGTAAACTTCCGACTTCAATTGTATCAATATGAGTGGGCAGAAAGCAGTGGACACTGTGGCAACCACTCTAATGCAATGAAGCGTTAGGGATGCGCCCAAAATGGCACTCTATTTCCTATATAGTGCACTACTTTTGACCAGAGCCCGATGCCCTGGTCAAACATAATGCACTATATAGGGAATCGATGTGCACTTGAGAAAGGAACTTAACCGTAATTGCTCCTATAAGTCTCTCTGGCTAAGAGTGTCTGCTAAATGACTAACATGAAAATGTAATAGGGTGCCATTTGAGAAGCAGTGTACCATTTTGGACGCAGGGTGCCATTTGGGACTTATACTTGGTCCTTCTCTGAGCAGAAATAGAGAGAATGAGAGAGTGGTATCAGATCACCACATGGCAACCATACTGTCACTGCTGTATTGCCATCTCTCTGGCCATCCTTGATGTGATGACAGTCTCCCACAGGCATCATTAGGACACAGTCCACATTGCCTTGCCTTCCTCCCACTAAGCCTCATCACTTACAGCTCTCTCTCCATCTCTGATCGCTGGGCACCAAATCCTCAATTACTCCCTCTACTCACCAATTTGCTACTGGACCCAAATCTCTCTTTTATCCATGTCCTCTGTCTCACACACACATTAAAATGTATTATGCTTTGATTGATATCAGTATGTAACGCCAGAAGAAGAAATAATGTCATAGAGAAGTGACAACATAGTATCAAAGAATCCTTATTACAGAGACAGGCTTTTAACTGCTCAAGGCAATAATTGGTACCCCACTGCAGAGGTTTTGTAGAAGATTACTTCTGAAGAAGATGTAGAGAACTCAACATCTGTCTAGCATCATGCTGGTTGTGAATACTATTGTTTTTTTTCCCCCAAACATACTGTTTGCATAAGTCAATGTACAGTTCCAGTCAAAAGTTTGGACACACCTACTCATAATGTTTTTTCTTTTTTTTAAACTTTTTTTTTCATTGTAAAATAATAGTGAATACATCAACTATGTTGATGTAGTAACCAAAAAAGTGTTAAACAAATCAAAATATATTTAATATGAGATTCTTCAATGTAGCCACCCTTTGCTTTTATGACAGCTTTGCGCACTCTTGGCATTCTCTCAACCAGCTTCATGAGATAGTCACCCGGAATGCATTTCAATGAACAGGTGTTCTGTGTTAAAAGTACATTTGTGGAGGAATTTCTTTCCTTCTTAACGTGTTTGAACCAATCTGTTGTGTTGTATTCTGACAAGGCAGGGGGGTATACAGAAGATAGCCCTATTTGGTAAAAGTCCATATTACGGCAAGAACAGCTCAAATAAGCAAAGAGAAACGACAGTCCATCAGTACTTTAACCTTTTGGGATAGGGGGCAGCATTTTCACTTTTGGATGAATAGCGTGCCCAGAGTGAACTGCCTCCTACTCTGTCCCAGATGCTAATATATGCATAGTATTATTAGTATTGGATATAAAACACTCTGACGTTTCTAAAACTGTTTGAATGATGTCTGTGCGTATAACATAACTCATATGGCAGGCGAAAACCTGAGAAAAATCCAACCAGGAAGTGGGAAATCTGAGGTTTGTAGTTTTTCATTTTCAACTCAGCCCCCATTGAAGATACAGGGTGATATTAGTTATGTTTCACTTCCCAAGGCTTCCACTAGATGTCAACAGTATTTAGAATCTGTTTTGAGGATTCAACTCTTAAGGAGGGGCTCATAATGGCTCTTTGAGTGAGTGGTCTGGCAGAGTGCTACCGCCTCGGTCTGGCGCGCTCACGTGAAAGGTCATAATAGCTACGTTCCACTTCATTTGTACAGACAATTGTTCGGTTGGAACATTAATGAAGTTTTATGTTAATCTTGACTCACCAATCCCATTACCGGGATCATTTTCATCAACATCCGCTAAATTGCAGGGTGCCAAATTCAAATTAAATTACTAAAAATATTTAATTTTAATGAATCACAAGTGCAATATAGCAAAACACAGCTTAGCTTGTTGTTAATCCACCTGGCGTGTCAGATTTCAATAAAGCTTTTTGGCGAAAGCATACCAAGCGTTTATGTAAGAACATCTCTCTCAGTAGACAAAATATTACAAACAGCTAGCAGCCAAGTAGATTGGTCACGAAAGTCAGAAAAGCAATAAATTAAATAGCTTACCTTTGATGATCTTCGGATGTTTGCACTCACGAGACTCCCAGTTACACAATAAATGTTCCTTTTGTTCCATAAAGATTATTTTTATATCCAAAATACCTCCATTTGTTTGGCGCGTTGTGTTCAGAAATACACAGGCTTGAGTGGTCACGGCATCGCAGACGAAAATTGCAAATAGTATCAATAAAGTGCTTAGAAAGATGTCAAATGTTTTTTATTATCAATCCCCAGGTTGTTTTTACAATATATAATCGAAAATATGTCAACCGGAAGGTAGCTTCTTCCATAGGCGAGAGAGAGAAAATGGCTGTTGCTCATGAAAAACTCTGCTGGCACCCAGCAATCCACTGACGCGATGGGTTCTTTCTTGCTAATTTTTCTAATTAAAAGCCTGAAACTGTGTCTAAAGACTGGTCACAGCTTGAGGAAACCACAGGAAAGGGAATCTGGTTGATATCCCTTTAAATGGAGGCAAGGCATCCAATGGAACAGAGAGCTTTCAGGAACAACAGCACATCCTTGTTGGATTTTCCTCCAATATCAGTTTTGTTATACTCACAGACAATATTTTGACAGTTTTGGAAACTTTAGAGTGTTTTCTATCCTAATCTGACAATTATATGCATATTCTAGGTTCTGAGCCTGAGAAATGGGCAGTTTAATTTGGGTATGTTTTTCATCCGAACATCAAAATACTGCCCCCTACACTCAAGAGGTTAAAAACATCCTAAAGATTGATTCCATACTTAGGTTGCCATGTTTCTACGGGCTGTAACGGAACTTTTTGAACTTTCCATCCGACGTTCGGCGCGACCTGAATGCGCTTTTGGATTTGTTTACCCAACGCCCTAACAAAAGAAGATATTTGGACATAACTGATGGACATTATCGAACAAATCAAGACATGTATGGTGGAACTGGGATTCCTCGGAGTGCATTCTGATGAAGATCATCAAAGGTAAGTGAATATTTAAAATGATATTTCTGAGTAATGTTGACTACCCAATATGGCGGGTATCTTTTTGGCTACTTTGTTGTCTAAAGGCTGTACCCAGATTATTGCATGGTTTGCTTTCTCCGAAATCTGACACAGCGGTTGCATTAAGGAGAAGATTATCTAAAGTTCCATGTATAATAGTCGTATGTTTATTATGAGTATTTCTGTAAATTGATGTGGCGCTCTGTAATGTCACTGCATATTTTAGAACTACTGCGCCAATGTAAACTCAGATTTTTTTTATATAAATATGAACTTTATCAAACAAAACATACATGTATTGTGTAAAATGAAGTCCTATGAGTGTCATCTGATGAAGATCGTCAAAGGTTAGTGATTAATTTTATCTCTATTTCTGCTTTTTGCGACTCCTCTCTGGAGAAAATGGCTGTGTTTTTCTGTGGCTTGGTGGTGACCTAACATAATCGTTTGTGATGCTTTCACTGTAAATCCTTTTTGAAATCAGACACTGTGGCTGGATACTTGTATGCTTGAGGAATTTTAATTATGAGATTTTTGTTGTTTTGAATTTGACGCCCGGCACTTTCACTGGCTGTTGCGGGGGGGGGGTTCTGCAGTCTTAGACAGATTAAGACATGAAGGTCAGTCAATGCGGACATTATTTTCAAGAACTTTGAAAGTGTCTTTAAGTGCAGTCACAAAAACCATCAAGCTCTATGATGAAACTGGCTCTCATGACCGCCACAGTAAAGGAAGAAACAGAGTTACCTCTGCTGCAGAGGATAAGTTCATTAGAGATAACTGCACCACAGATCGCTGTCCAAATAAATGCTTCACAAAGTTCAAGTAATAAACACATCGCAAAATCAACTGTTCTGAGGAGACTGCGTGAATCGGGCCTTCATGGTCAAATTACGGCAAAGAAACCACTACTAAAGGACACTAATAAGACACTAATGCTTGGGTTAAGAAACACGAGCAATGGATATTAGACCGGTGGAAGTCTGTCCTCTGGTCTGATGAGTCAATTGTTGAGATTTTTGCTTCCAACCGCTGTGTCTTTGAGAGACACAGAGTAGTAGGTGTGTGGTTCCCACCGTGAAGCATGGGGGAGGAGGTGTGATGGTGTGGCAGTGCTATACTGGTGACACTGTCAGTGATTTATTTAGATTTCAAGGTACACTTAACCAGCATGGCCACCACAGCATTCTGCAGCGATACTCCATCCCATCTGGTTTGCACTAGGTGGGACTATCATTTGTTTTTCAACAATTGAGATTGTTTGGGATGAGTTGGACTGCAGAGTGAAGGAAAAGCATATGTGGGAACTCTTTCAAGACTTTTGGAAAAGCATTCCAGTTGATGCTGGTTGAAAGAATGCCAAGATTGAGCAATACTGTACTCGAGGCAAAGGGTGGCTACTTTGAAGAATCTCAATTATAAAATGTATTTTGAATTGTTTAACTCTTTTTTTGGGTACTACATGATTCCATATATGTTATTTCTTAATTTTGATGTCTTCATTATTAATCCACAATGTAGATAATATTAAAAATAAAGAAAAACTATTGCTTGAATGGGTTTGTCAAAACTTTTGACAGGTACTGTATGTCTGGGTGATTGATTAATCATTTGTTATGAACACATTTCTCAAAATCTCAATAGTGTTGTTTAATGAATGGAAACCATGCTTTTTTTAAACGACCACGTGATTAATGAGTACCCTCACTGGCGACCTGTCATTCAGAGCACCTGTTTTGAGCCCCGCATTTTTTTAATGTTATTTTGTCACATATCAGTTTGCAAACAATGAAAACAGATTGCAAAAAAATACATATAATTGAATTAATAAGCTGTATACAAACATGGTCTCTTTTTTATATTCTTGAGTAGGGCAGCTCCAAAATGCAGGTGGTTCAGCCTAGCTCAGTGCTTTCTGTGGTGGTGCAACAAGCCATCAGAAAATATGGAGCATTGCGCCATGATTGGCTTGGTGCTCTGTCACTCATGAGGACGCTAGGTCACCACCAAGTCTAATACCCTGACTACACCGCTCGCCTCGATTGCGGGAGAGTTGCAAAATAAATGTAGAAATCTATATTATTCAATCATTGCACCCACACTGCTCGCTCGCGCACGCCGATGAGCGTCTGCGTTGCCTAGGGCAAAAATAGAAGTCAGTTCTATTTGTGACACATATCGCACTGCTCTGGCTCTCCCATATCCTCATTGGTTTATAGAAGCAGGTACCCACGTGCCATCTCCTCATTGGTTATACCCACGTGGGTGACTGAAAGACGAACGAGGTCGGTGGCGGTAATGCACCTAATATCAAGTCCAGAGAAGAAAAAGCCTGGAAGGAGGAGTGATGACTAGAAACTATTCGGTTGACTGTTTTACGTGTGGATTAATTGTCGTAGTAGAGGACCTTGTGCATTTCAGGTAAAATAACAACTCAATGTTTATATCCCAGGACAAATTAGCTAGCAACAGCAAGCTAGCTAAATAGCACATATTAGCTAGCAAGTGCAAGCTAGCTAGCTAAATTGCCATAAATGTTTAATGCTTTTTGACCTGTCCCCAAATTAATGTAATTGTTTCAGAGTTTGTTTTGATATGTTAACCTGTGTGTTTTGATCGCGTTTAGTGTGGGGGGACAAAATAAATGTATGCACAATGGCGCACGCATGCAGCTGGTTTGGGTTCCGTGTAAGGGTAGACCTCGAAAATTCTAGCCACTTGGGTGCTGCCATAGAGTGACATTAGAAGTGCCCATCCAAGAAGGCTCAACGTCATTGGCCACAGATAAAAATACGTTAAATCACGTTATATGTACAGTAGCTTTGAGTGGACTGATTGTGTCAACACCATACTTTCAAATTCTTAGCTAAAACTCATCATCGTGAATCAAGTCGATAATCTACTTGCAAATCCTTTTTAATCCTTGTCATGTGAAGATAAATAATGAAGAGAAATTATATAGATAAAATGTATCGGTGCTCATCGACCATTGGACAAATACATTACACAACAAGTTGGAAATCTCAAATTCAACAATGAGCGGTTTGGAAGGAATCAGTGACAGTGGCTGTGTGGTCCCAAATCTGGAATTAAGGGGCTCTTTTCCAAGTTTAAAATTATAAAAATGCAACATTGGACATGCTGTCAATGAAGCATGATCTGCGCCGCACTCAAAACAATTGTTAACTCGGAACTGCGAAAACTTGACTTCAGTGAGTTCAAGACAACTGGCAAGTCGGGAAAAAATTAGCTCCAACTGGGAAAATATGTTTTGAATGGTCATCCAACTCAGAATTGCAGATCTGGCTCTTTCTAGAGCTGCAACCTGAAGATCAATGACGTCATCATGATTCAACCTTGTTTTTTTCCGAGTTCCCAGTTGTTTTGAAACCATAAATCCAGAGAATGCCAGACCTTGATTAATAAAAAAACAGCCCACAAAGGACCGCAGCGCCACCTTCCTGTTCAAGTGAGCACAGTACAACAAGGTGAGTCCAAAATGTATTGTATGCTGCTGTATAAATTATGTAATATGCCAGGGAGATATGTATACTCTAGCTAAGAAAGTAGCTAAGAAAGTAATACTAAGTGTATGTTGTAAGATGTTAGTAGCCCATGTGCCTCACCCTAATAATTTTGTCTATTTACCCATCATAATTTGGCCTACTGTTCTGACTTGGTGGTGCACATGTAGCCTACCTGTTTTTGAGAAATGTAATCATCAAAGAGCTTCCATTGTCTGCTATTATGCCCCCTTTATTAATCCTATGATTGTGACTTGGTGTACAGAGAGAACATTGTAAGGACGGCCCATGTTCGGAATTCTGTTGCTGTAAATTTCAAAAGTGCTAAACAAATAACTATGTTGACTACGTCCGTCCTAGCTCGCTCATTAATGTCTTAATCGAAATTACAGATTGCCTCTTATCCGCTTGTCGTCCCCTTATGCCATAGTTTGTACATCTCAATTTTCAATTAGAAAGCACATTTGTTTAAGCAATCCAGTCATGTCAGCTATGTTTTTTTTAAGCCAGTAAATTAAGCTGAATTTACTGTTTCGCTGCCAGACAAGGCTCTGCTGATACCAGGGTGTAGCAGTGGTAAGATGTTGGGACTGCTGTTGGGACAGCTTTATGTAGGCCCTAACAGTTTGTGGGCATCGTTTGTCACCGCAATAGTGCAATTAATGTATTGTTTAGTGTTGTGTTGTGTTGTGGCTTTGCTGGCATGCATCACACATTTTTTTTTTTGCCCCACCAGGATTTACATACTGAAATCACCACTGAGTACCCTGCCTACAGTCTTAGAAGTAAAGTTGCCTGGAAGAACATTTTGAATTTACATTGTAGAGGTGGCAGCCTATGAGATTGTAGGCGTGGTTTATTGGAGGAATTACTTTAAGGTAGTTCATTTTTGTCACCTGTTAGCATAAATGCTATTTCTGTTCATGATGGAATGTTTGTGCACTGCATTCTTAATTATTCTTTAAATAGTTATGTATATGCATATTCTAATATGATATGAACATAGCTGACTATATACAGTAGTAAATGTGTAACTATTTCAACTTTTGGATTTGCATAGGCTCTTGAGGAACTCATACAGCTCTTTTAAACTCATTGAAGTTACAATACTGTCAGGTTTCAAGCTTAACATATGATGACAATAGAACAGAACAGATGAACAGGAATGACATTTACAAAAATATATATACAGTGGGGCAAAAAAGTATTTAGTCAGCCACCAATTGTGCAAGTTCTCCCACTTAAAAAGATGAGAGAGGCCTGTAATTTTCATCATAGGTACACTTCAACTATGACAGACAAAATTAGATTTTTTTTTTCTCCAGAAAATCACATTGTAGGATTTGTAATGAATTTATTTGCAAATTATGGTGAAAATAAGTATTTGGTCAATAACAAAAGTTTATCTCGATACTTTGTTAAATACCCTTTGTTGGCAATGACAGAGGTGAAATGTTTTCTGTAGGTCTTCACAAGGTTTTCACACACTGTTGCTGGTATTTTGGCCCATTCCTCCATGCAGATCTCCTCTAGAGCAGTGATGTTTTGGGGCTGTTGCTGGGCAACACGGACTTTCAACTCCCTCCAAAGATTTTCTATGGGGTTGAGATCTGGAGACTGGCTAGGTCACTCCAGGACCTTGAAACGCTTCTTACGAAGCCACTCCTTTGTTGCCCGGGCGGTGTATTTGGGATCATTGTCATGCTGAAAGACCCAGCCACGTTTCATCTTCAATGCCCTTGCTGATGGAATGAGGATTTCACTCAAAATCTCACGATACATGGCCCCATTCATTCTTTCCTTTACACGGATCAGTTGTCCTGGTCCCTTTGCAGAAAAACAGCCCCAAAGCATGATGTTTCCACCCCATGCTTCACAGTAGGTATGGTGTTCTTTGGATGCAACTCAGCATTCTTTGTCCTCCAAACACGACGAGTTGAGTTTTTACCAAAAGGTTCTATTTTGGTTTCATCTGACCATATGACATTCTCCAAATCTTCTTCTGGATCATCCAAATGCTCTCTAGCAAACTTCAGACGGGCCTGGACATGTACTGGCTTAAGCAGGGGGACACGTCTGGCACTGCAGGATCCGAGTCCCTGGCGGCGTAGTGTGTTACTGATGGTAGGCTTTGTTACTTTGGTCCCAGCTCTCTGCAGGTCATTCACTAGGTCCCCCCGTGTGGTTCTGGGATTTTTGCTCACCGTTCTTGTGATCATTTTGACCCCACAGGGTGACATCTTGCGTGGAGCCCCAGATCAAGGGAGATTATCAGTGGGCTTGTATGTCTTCCATTTCCTAATAATTGCTCCCACAGTTGATTTCTTCAAACCTGTCACGGCCGTCCTCCTCTTCATCAGAAGAGGAGAGGCGAGATGGATTGGAAGACCAAAATGCGGCGTGGTAAGTGTCCATGGTAAATCTTTAAGAAAGAAGATACTGACACTGCATACAAAACAATAAACAAATGACGACCGTGAAGCTAACAAAATAGACCTGTGCTGACACAAGCCACTGACATAGACAATCACCCACAAACAAACAGTGCAACCCAGGCTACCTAAGTATGATTCTCAATCAGAGACAACTAATGTCACCTGCCTCTGATTGAGAACCATACTAGGCCGAAAACATAGAAATGCCCCAAAACATAGAAAAACAAACATAGACTGCCCACCTAACTCACGCCCTGACCATACTAAATAAATACAAAACAACGGAAATAAAGGTCAGAACGTGACAAAACCAAGCTGCTTAACTATTGCAGATTCAGTCTTCCCAGCCTGGTGCAGGTCTACAATTTTGTTTCTGGTGTCCTTTGACAGCTCTTTGGTCTTGGCCATAGTGGAGTTTGGAGTGTGACTGTTTGAGGTTGTGGACAGGTGTCCTTTATACTGATAACAAGTTCAAACAGGTGCCATTAATACAGGTAACGAGTGGAGGACATAGGAGCCTCTTAAAGAAGAAGTTACAGGTCTGTGAGAGCCAGAAATCTTGCTTGTTTGTAGGTGACCAAATACTTTTTTCCACCATAATTTGCAAAGAAATTCATTAAAAATCCTACAATGTGATTTTCTGGATTTTTCTTTCTCATATTGTCTGTCATAGTTGAAGTGTACCTATGATTAAAATTACAGGCCTCTCTCATCTTTTTAAGTGGGAGAACTTGCACAATTGGTGGCTGACTAAATACTTTTTTGCCCCACTGTATATAGCTTAAAGCCACACCACTACTAAGCCACGCCCTTACTACAGGATTCCTCCAGGAACCTGTTGCCACATTGAACCATTAAAGGTTCCTCCAATAACCACATTTAACTGAAGGTACAATTATGAACCATTGACAAGCAATGGTTCCTTGAAGAACTTCAGGGATTCTGAGGATCTCCAGAGTTTCTACAGTCACCACTAATGCTAAAAGTCTACAGTATAATATTTCATATGATTTTGTTCCTAACCATGTTCCTAACCATGTGACTTGAGCAAGGAATCGTCTGAGCCCTCAATATACTGTCATAGTCATGTCTCATTGTCGGTGGAACCCTTGAGACTGACTGTTACACTTCAGTGTGTTTTACACACATTTCAAACCCTGGAAATCATACACGCCTTTAGATTCTGTAAAAGTGACACACTGTTTATCCCCCTCTTTACGAAGATGGGTACGGGGTGTAAAGACTAGTTAAATATTAGTTAACAATGGTGTGAAAATGATAAATTACAACATAAATCTTTAATAAAGAATAGTGCACTATTGTGAGGGCAATTCTGATTCATAAAAAAGTTACATGTAGCCATGAGCACATCCTAGCCCTAGAAATTATTACACTGTGTTCATTTCAGCATAAGAGATGCCTGAAAGAAAAAACATAATTTTAACACATATTATTCACAATGATAGATAATTATCTGAAGATTTTATCTTACTCATCTGAGCTCTTTTTGTGTATTTGGCTGGCAAGGAAATGTGGGTACTCTGAGGTACAGTCTTTCATTTTCAACACAATTACTTATTTTCTAAGTCACATCCCTCTAGGTTAAAAACAACATTACTGAATGCTCTTTCCTCCTCCTTTTTTGAAGAGTTGAAGATAGCTTTTTGGACGTAATGGACTTCACAGAGAGAAAACCCTTCGTAAAAGAAAAACCCACAGGGTGCCAATTGTTTTAATGGAGAATATTGGTGATGCTAAGCTGCCCATTTGGGCCAAGAATCGCATTTTCCATTTCCCTTTCCTTTAATTTGTCAGCAAATCACTTCAATTACGGCCAGCAAGTAATGGGGAGTTCTAAGCAACCTTTTTTTTATGAGCAGTGCATGTCATTGAGTAGTAGTATTCAAGCAGTGCATGTCGTTGAGTTTGTTATAGTTGTGTTTTCAATTATATGTTAACATGAGGTTTCAAAATGTGCTCCATAATATTTTGTAGATATGCCCCATATCTTGTTTTACTATGAACTCAACATATTGATTTGTCTCTCCAAAAACTCGGCATCAGAAATTGGTGTCATACAAACCCTGTGGAAGTCATTACACAACAACAAAAATGACATAAATGGTGCCTAGTGTGAGGATAATAATTTACAATGGTGGGTAGCTAAAAGCCTGTTCTTATCTCCATCATGTCATCATGGGAGATCAGATGTATTATTTGTTGAATGGTAAACCATGAACTGAAGGTAGTACAATACTCTGTGTAAATCCAAAATGGCACCCTATTCCCTATATAGTCCCTATTGGCCCTGGTCAAAATAGATGCATTATATAGGCAATAGGTTGTCATTTGGGACACAGCCTTTCTGTTCAAAGTGCTTTAATTGGCCTCCAACATCTAACAGATAGGTGATTCATTTATATTAGGGGGCCATTTCAATGGTTTTTATCATGCCTCATTTTCTGAGACTGATTAATGTGAAAATGTTGAAATGAAACACCTCTTGGTGGTAGTAATGGTTTGTCCCATGGCCAGTCATCTTCGGCACATAGAATTTCAGATACCTTCCCAAATGGCGCTCTATTCACTACATAGTGCACTACCTTTCGGCAGAGCCCTATGGGACCTGGCCAAAAGTAGTGCACTATAAACAGAATAGGATACCATTTGGGACTTAAAACCACGTCAAAGTCTGATTCAAGGTCAGCCACAGACTTTCTTGCAGCAGTGGGTTGAAGGGAATAATCTTTTGATCCAATGTATTCTCTGTCTTCTTTCTCCATCTTTTTACACTGTCCTACATGCCTACCCTAGCAAATGTCGGTTATTATTGATGCCCTTGAGAATGACAAGGTTCTTGAAATACTTTTCAAAACACTTTGGTGGTCGATGACCTTAATAATTTCTAATTCCATGTGTGTTGTGTATAGCACAACAATAGAAAATAACAGAGAAGAGTAACACATTTAGGGCTTGTAGAATAAATACAGTACAGTTCCAATAGAATGCACGTTAGTAGTACAAAAAGTACTACAAAAGTAGTACAAAAAATAAAGAAAAAGACACAACTATACAATAAGTACACCATACATTTAAACAACATACATTAAACTCATCACTAAGCATTACTGAAGTTAATCATGAAGGCTTCTGTGTCATAAATCTTCTTATGGCTGGGGGGCAGTATTGGGTAGCTTGGATGAATAAGGTGCCCAGAGTAAACTGCTACTAAAGGCCCAGAAGCTAAGATATGCATATTATTAGGAGATTTGGATAGAAAACACTCTGAAGTTTCTAAAACTGTTTGAATGATGCCTGTGAGTATAACAGAACTCATATGGCAGGCAAAAACCTGAGAAAAATCCAACCAGGAAGTGGGAAATCTGAGGTTTGTAGTTTTTAAACTCTTTGCCTATCCAAGATACAATGTAAATTTGGTCCGATTGCACTTCCTAAGGTGTCCACTAGATGTAAACAGTCTTTAGAACCCTATTTCAGGCTTCTACTGTGAAGGAGGAGAGAATACGAGCTGATTGAGTAAGAAGTCTGCCAGAAGGCCATGAGCTCAGTCAGGCGCGCTCACGTGAGAGGTAGCTGCGTTCCAATGCATTTCTAAAGACAAAGGAATTCTCCGGATGAAACATTATTGATGATTTATGTTCAAAACATCCTAAAGATTGATTCTATACATAATTTGACATGTTTCTACGAACTGTAATGGAATTGTTTGACTTTTTGTCTGGCCTGCGCGTCGTGAATTTGGATTTTTGAACTAAAGGCGCAAACGAAAAGGAGGTATTTGGACATAAATGATGGACTTTATCGAACAAAACAAACATTTATTGTGGAACTGGAATTCCTGGGAGTGCATTCTGATGAAGGTCATCAAAGGTAAGTGAATATTTATAAATCTATTTCTGACTTCTGTTGACTCCACAACATGGCGGATATCTGTATGGCATATTTTGGTCTCACTGTACTCAGATTACAGCATGGTGTGCTTTTTTGGTAAAGCTTTTTTGAAATCTGACAGCGGTTGCATTAAGGAGAAGTTTATCTTTCGTTACATACATAACTTTGTCAATGTTTATTATGAGTATTTCTGTAAATTTTGGAAGCAAAACATTACTGAACGTAACGCAAACTGAGATTTTTGGATATAAATATGAACTTTTTCGAACAAAACATACATGTATTGTGTAACATGAAGTCCTATGAGTGTCATCTGATGAAGATCATCAAAGGTGAGTGATTCATTTTATCTATATTCCTGCTTTTTGCGACTCCTCTCTTTGGCTGGAAAAATGGCTATGTTTTTTCTGTGACTAGGTACTGACCTAACATAATCCGATTAAAAAAAAAAAATGTTTTACCTTTATTTAACCAGGCAAGTCAGTTAAACCTCTTAAGTCTACCCCTTCCTTTTTCGAACATTCTGTTAAAAATCGCGCAACTTTTCAGCGTCCTGCTACTCATGCCAGGAATATAGTATATGCATATGATTAGTATGTGTGGATAGAAAACACTCTGAAGTTTCTAAAACTGGTTAAATCACGGCTGTGACTATAACAGATTGTGTGTTTCATCGAAAGCGCAAGAAAAACTCCTCTCTGAAAGCTACAAATATTTTCCATGCGTCACTTTCATGTTTGTTAAAAGGGCACAAAATGAATTATGGACCTGCATGCAATTCCCACAGATTCCACACGATGTCGCCATTGTCGTCATTTTCCAGGGAGTTTTTTGTTGGTAAATACAACTAACTGGATTCAATTTCTTCCGGTCTCCACCAGGATGTTTTGAATGTGCACATTGGCAGCCATTGATTTGAAGACGAGGAGCTATTGAATACACATCGCCCTGTAATCATTTTGATAGATTATAAACGTTTACTAATACCTAAAGTTGGATTACAAAAGTATTTCGAAGTGTTTTGTGAAAGTTTATCGTCGACTTTTTTAATTTAAAAAAATGACGCAGCGTTTTAAAACATTGTTTTTTTCTGAATCACACAGCTTCCATAGAAAGCTATTTTGGGTATATATGGACCGATTTAAACGAAAAAAAGACCCAATAGTGATGTTTATGGGGCATATAGGAGTGCCAAGAAAGAAGCTCGTCAAAGGTAATGAATGTTTTATATTTTATTTCTGCGTTTTGTGTAGCGCCGGCTAAGGTAAATCTTTGTTTACGTCGCATTCAGGCATTTTGGGGTGTTGCATGCTATCAGATAATAGCTTCTCATGCTTTCGCCGAAAAGCATTTTAAAAATCTGACATGTTGGCTAGGTTCACAACGAGTGTAGCTTTAATTCAATACCCTGCATGTGCATTTTGATGAACGTTTGAGTTTTAACGAGTACATTTAGCGTAGCGCATTTGCATTTCCAGGTGTCTACTTGAGACATCAGCGTCTCAAGTAGGAGAAAGAAGTTAATTAAGAACAAATTCTTATTTTAAATGATGGCCTAGGAACAGTGGGTTAACTGCCTGTTCAGGGGAAGAACGACAGATTTGTACCTTGTCAGCTCGGGGGTTTGAACTTGCCACCTTCCGGTTACTAGTCCAACACTCTAACCACTAGGCTACCCTGCCGCCCCATAAATGGTGTGCTTTCGTCGTAAAGCCTTTTTGAAATCGGACACTGGGATTAACAACAAGTTTATCTTTAAAATGGTTTAAATACTTGTATGTTTGAGGAATTTTAACTATGAGATTTCTGTTGTCTGAATTTGGCGCCCTGCACTTTCACTGGCTGTTGTCATATCGATCCCGTTAACGGGATCTCAGCCGTAAGAAGTTTATAAACAAATTCACTGCTGCAGCTAACATACATTTAATAACCTTTTCTGTGACGTGATATTTTGTGTACACATATTTGGTTTACAAACAATATGACGTCCCACAAATGGTCATACAGTGCATGTTTAATTGCTAAATTGTATTTATTTCAACACTATGGCCTATGTATTGCCTTACCTCCCTTATCTTACCTCATTTGCATACACTGTATACAGTGGGGCAAAAAAGTATTCTCCCACTTAAAAAGATGAGAGAGGCCTGTAATTTTCATCATAGGTACACTTCAACTATGACAGACAAATGAGAAAAAAAATCCAGAAAATCACATTGTAGGATTTTTAATGAATTTCTTTGCAAATTATGGTGGAAAATAAATATTTGGTCACCTACAAACAAGCAAGATTTCTGGCTCTCACAGACCTGTAACTTCTTCTTTAAGAGGCTCCTCTGTCCTCCACTCGTAACCTGTATTAATGGCACCTGTTTGAACTTGTTATCAGTATAAAAGACACCTGTCCACAACCTCAAACAGTCACACTCCAAACTCCACTATGGCCAAGACCAAAGAGCTGTCAAATGACACCAGAAACAAAATGGTAGACCTGCACCAGGCTGGGAAGACTGAATCTGCAATAGATAAGCAGCTTGGTTTGAATAAATCATCCGTGGGAGCAATTATTAGGAAATGGAAGACATGCAAGACAACTCATAATCTCCCTCGATCTGGGGCTCCACGCAAGATCTCACCCTGTGGGGTCAAAATGATCACAAGAACGGTGAGCAAAAATCCCAAAACAACACGGGGGACCTAGTGAATGACCTGCAGAGAGCTGGGACCAAAGTAACAAAACCTACCATCAGTAACACACTACGCCGCCAGGGACTCAAATCCTGCAGTGCCAGACGTGTCCCCCTGCTTACCAGTACATGTCCAGGCCCATCTGAAGTTTGCTGGAGAGCATTTGGATGATCCAGAAGATGATTGTGAGAATGTCATATGGTCAGATGAAACCAAAATATAACTTTTTGGTAAAAACTCAACTTGTCGTGTTTGGAGGACAAAGAATGCTTAGTTGCATCCAAAGAATACCATACCTACTGAGAAGCATTGGGGTGGAAACATCATGCTTTGGGGCTGTTTTTCTGCAAAGGGACCAGGACAACTGATCCGTGTAAAGGAAAAAATTAATGAGGCCATGTATCGTGAGATTTTGAGTGAAATCCTCCTTCCATCAGCAAGGGCATTGATGATGAAACGTGGCTGGGTCTTTCAGCATGACAATGATCCCAAACACACCGCCCGGGCAACGAAGGAGTGGCTTCGTAAGAAGCATTTCAAGGTCCTGGAGTGGCCTAGCCAGTCTCCAGATCTCAACCCCATTGAAAGTCTTTGGAGGGTGTTGAAATTCCGTGTTGCCCAGCAACAGCCCCAAAACATCACTGCTCTAGAGGAGATCTGCATGGAGGAATGGGCCAAAATACCAGCAACAGTGTGTGAAAACCTTGTGAAGACTTACAGGAAACATTTGAGATAAACTTTTGTTATTGACCAAATACTTATTTTATACCATAATTTGCAAATAAATTAATTAAAAATCCTACAATGTGATTTTCTGGAAATATTTTTCTCATTTTGTCTGTCATAGTTGAAGTGTTCCCATGATGAAAATAACAGGCCTCTCTCATCTTTTTAAGTGGGAGAACTTGCACAATTGGTGGCTGACTAAATACTTTTTTGCCACACTGTATATACTTTTCTATTGTGTTATTGACTGTATGTTTGTTTATTCCATGTGTAACTCTGTGTTGTTGTTTGTGTCGCACTGCTTTGCTTTATCTTGGCCAGGTCGCAGTTGTAAATGAGAACTTGTTCTCAACTGGCCTACCTGGTTAAATGAAGGTGAATTAAAAATAAATAAATGTTAGATGCAGTAGTGAATGACTGTGAATGACTGTTTTTCTGACACACAACAACACACAACAATCCTATTAATGGGACCTGAAGAACAGTAATATCCTATGTTTCACAGAGTCGTGACTGAACAAGAACATGGATAATATACATTCAGCTGGATTTTCTATGCATTGGCAGGACAGAACGGCAGCGTCGGGTAAGCTCAAGGAAGGAGGTGTATGTCTCTTTGTTAACAACTGGTGAGCGATCTCTAATATTAATGACGTCTTGAGGTTCTGCTCACCTGAGTTAAAATATCTCATGATCAGCTGTGTACACCATTCTATTTACCAAGAGAGTTTTCATCTATATTTTTTGTAGCTGTCTATTTACCACCACAAACCGATGCTGGCACTAAGCTCGCACTCAACGAGCTGTATAGGGCAAAAGCGAACAAGAAAATGGTCATCCAGAGGCGGCGCTCTTTGTGGACAGTGATTGTAATGCAGGAAAACTGAAATCCGTCTTAGATCATTTTTAACAGCATGCCACGTGTGCAACTAGAGGTGAAAAAAATAACTAGATCACCACTATTACCCTCCATTTGGAAAATCTGACCATAATGCAATCCTCCTGAATATCCCATTTACAGGCAACATCCGCACTAAGCTATAGGCTTGTGCTGCCGCTTTCAAGGTGTGGGACACTAATCTGGATGCGTATATCAAATCCTGCTATGCCCTCCGATGAACCATCATACAGACAAAGCTTCAATACAGGGCTAAGATTGAATCCTACTACACCGGCTCTGACGTTCATCCGATGTGGCAGGGCTTGCAAAGTGTCATGGAAAACAAATGGAAACACAGCCGCGAGCTGCCCATGTGACGCGAGTCTACCAGATGAGCTAAATTACTTTTATGCTTGCTTCAAGGCAAGCAACACTGAATCATGCATGAGAGCACCAGCTGTTCTGGATGACTGTGTGATCACGTTCTCCGGAGCCAAGACCTTAAATATGTTAACAATCACAAGGCCGCAGGGCCGGACAGATTACCAGGACGCGTACTCAGACCTGGTGGAAAGTGTTATCACTGAGATTTTCAACCTCTTCCTAACCCAGTCTGTAATACCTACATGTAATACCTACATGTTTCAAGCAGACCACCATAGTCCCTGTGCCCAAGAGCACCAAGATAAGCTGTCTAAATGCCCCATAACACTTACATATGTAAGCATGAAATTCTTTGAAAGGCTGCTCTTTTGGCTCACATCAACACCATCATCCCAGACAGTCTAGACCAATTTAAATTCACATACCACCCCAATTACACTCCACACGGTCCTTTCTCACCTTAACAAGAAGAACACCGACACAATCTCCTATTTCCACCTAAACAAGAGCAACACCTATGTGAGAATGCTGTTCTTTGACAACAGCTTAGTGGGATCCTGGGACTGAACACCGCCCTCTGCAACTGGATCCTGGACTTCCTGACGAGCCGCCCCCAGCCGTTGAGGGTAGGTAATAACACATCCGCCACGATGACCCTCAACACAGGGCGCCCTCAGTGACGCGTGCTTAGTTCCCTCCTATATTCTTTGTTCACCCACGACTGCGTGGCCACGCACGACTCCAACACCCTCACTGAGTTTGCCAATGACACAATGGTGGTAGCAGGACAAAGGAACTGATCGTTGAATACAGGAAACGGAGGGCCGAGCACGCTGTGTGAGTGCAATGATTGAATAACATGTAACAAGAAAAAACACTTGCGCATGCGACTTCAGCGGTGTGGTCAGCGTTTAAGTTTTGACTCGGGAACAGCAGAAGAGAGCATTTATTTATTTCAGCCTCTTGAGAGAAATGTGACTGCGAAGTTAGATACTGTCTGTAGAGGTGCTATTTTTATGAGCATCTTAAAAGCTGATTTTATTTCAACCACATAAAATATGCCTATGCATCCAAGCCTACCTGAAATCTTATTAGAAACATGTTGGGTCATTTTGACAGCTTTCTATTTCCTTACAACCGGTCAAACTGATGTCATATGGACATTTTGCACAGAATATATTTCCTCTTTTCTTTTAGTTATTGCATTTTCATCCTGGTCCTTAACCGTCTTTGCTCTGTGAAAGAAGCAGAGATGACAGAGAAAACATTACCCAATGTCAACTAGACTGAATCATTAATTACATAATTTATGACATTATTCTGGTGTGCAAGAGTTTATTTAGTCTTCTAGGGCAACATACGTATAATGACAGAATAGAAGCTGTATGTACAGTGTCTAATTATAGACAACTTGACTAAAGAAATAGCCTACCAAAATGCACAATGTCTTGAACCAACAGGACCCTGAACAGCTTTTACCCCCAAGGCATAAGACTGCAAAATAGTTAGTTAAATAGTTAACCAAATAGCTACCTGGACTATTAACCCTTTTTTGTTTATGAGTTATTATGTTGCTTCTGTTTATTATCTATCACTTTATTCCTAGATATATGTATACAGCGCATTCGGAAAGTGTTCAGACCCCTTACCTTTTTCGACATTTAGTTTCGTTACAGCCTTATTCTAAAATCGATTAAATTATTATGTTTTCTCCTCAAATCTACAATACCCCAAAATGACAAAGCGAAAACAGGCTTTAAAAAAACTAAAATGCCTTATTTACATTAGTATTCAGACCCTTTGATATTAAACTCGAAATTGAGCTCAGTTGTAACCTGTTTCTATTGAACATCCTTGAGATGTTTCTACAACTTGATTGGAGTCCAGCTGTGGTAAATTAAATTGACTGGACATTATCTATTCAAATCAAATCAAACTGTATTTGTCACATGCGCCGAATACAACATGTGTAGACCTTACTTTGACATTTTTAATTACAAGCCCTTAACCAACAATGCAGTTCAAGAAATAGATTTATTAAATAAAATAAAGTATAAAATAAAATAGAATTTAACACAATAAAATAACAATAACGAGGCTATATACAAGGGGGTACCGGTACCGAGACAATGTGCGAGGGTACAGGTTAGTCGAGGTAATTTGTACATGTAGGTAAGGGTAAAGTGACTATGCATAGATAATAAACAGCGAGTAGCAGCAGTGTAAAAACCAAGGGAGGGGGTCAATATAAATAGTCCAGGTGGCCATTTGATTAATTGTTCAGGAGTCTTATGGCTTGGGGGTACTGTAGAGCTGTTAAGGAGCCTTTTGATCTTAGACTTGGCCCTCCAGTACCAGAAAGGCACAGACTTCTTGTTTCGAGAAGTATTCTCCCCCCCCATCCTTCCTCACCCTCCATCTCCCTCACCACCACCTCACCCCTTCCTCCCACCTCCAGGCACCCCATTGTTGTGTGATTAACTTCCAATGAGCAGCGGGGGAGCTTACATTCCTATTACCCAGGTTTGATGGCAGGAACAAAAACACTTCTTAATCACCAATCACGACCAGGAGGAAAAGCACTCAAGACCAGCTTGCCAGCCTCTGAAATATGTGTGGTGTGCTGCCAGCATCTTAGGAGGAGAGTGTCGGTGTGCTCTTATTCTGCTAAAGCTTCTCTCAACACACTTACTCTTTTAGCAGTTGCTCAAATAATCTTTCTCCCTTGTTGCCATGGTGCTTGCAATACAAAAGCATATTTTTAAGCGAGGCATGTGGAATATTCAATTGATGTCATTCCTGTAGATGTAGAGGCCCATTTTGATTGGCCACTTAGTACGCTATTATTTGGAAATATGTTGTATATTTGAAAAGCTGGGTTTGAAATGTTAAAAGGTTGTTGAAAAACTGTTGATGGAGATGTGTGTAACCTTCACTTTTCCCTACACCCTAGCATCAAATAGGATTTGTATTCGAAGATCTTGATATGTGCTGTCAGATTGATTTTAGCGCCTACCACATTATGTCCTACCTCTGTTCACTCTGTCGCAAAGCCTTCCTCTGTTACTCTTTTTCTATCACTCCATCCCTCTTTCTCTCAAAAGAAGCATCCCACTGGGCACAGACACCAGTTCAACGTCTAGGTTTGATTTCAATATGAAATCAAAGAAACATTTCACCATGTCACTGGATTCAGTTTAAACGCTTCATGAAAAAAATACGAAATGCCCAACCAGTTTTCTACGTTGATTAAACGTCAACACATAGCTTTTGTGCGTTTAAATGACATGGAAACAACGTTGATTTAACCAGGTTTTGCTCAATGGGCTGTGACACTTTGAATTAGATGAACCTTGAATTCAATGCACCATACATAGAGCACTCAACATTCAAGGCTGTTTCAGGGTGCTACACAGAGGATGATGGTTCAAAAATAAGGTTAAAAATAAGTGACGTTTAAATTGTGGTATGTGCAAAGAATTATCAGACTTGTATTGCATAGTATCTATACAGAATAGTGTCTAATTGTTGTCTGTACATAACATATTACCCAGTGGGGAACCATCAGGGCCTTCTATGCCCAAATAATTGTTGTATTTTTTAAATATAAATGTTGATTTCTATTTCATGTTTTCAATAACAATTCATTGATATCCTGATTATATTCTTATTTTCAATGACATTCTGATTTAATCTCTTCAATATTTTTTGGAAAGGATTAAAACTGAGGAGAGAAAAAAGATCCAATCAGGATGTTTATTTGGTGGTCTGTAGGGAAAGTAATATATCTAGATATCTCCCCATTTGCTAGGCCATTAGAAGCTTAATAGAAGGCATCTGTCATATTAGAGAAAATGGAATCAACCAATCACATTTGGACCATTTTTTCAAAAATGTTTGCTGTTGTTACCTATCTCTTTTAAAATAATGCTTTATGCATGTGAGACATCGTTGCATTTGAACTTCAGATCACTGGTTACTTTGTGTGCTGAACATGATAACAATGTTTGTAATGGGAGGTAATAGTTGTATATTCAATATAACCTTTGGCATTTTTATGAGGCGGAGACCCTCATGGTTCTTAGAGAGATTGCATATTTGATCTGTGTTGGATAATAAGTCAAGCAAAGTTATAACTGGAGATAAAGAGTGTCAAGAACATATTTGGATATTTATCACATTTGAGTCACCCATGTTTAATTTAGTCAATTTAATCACAGAAATGGATACCTGAACTGTCACACATGCCTGCGTCCCAAATGGCACCATTCGCTATATACTGTAGTGCACTACCTTTGACCAGAGACCTATCAGGGGGTTGCATTTGGGATGCAGACATAGTGTTGGTATGATACTGATTTCTTCTGATAAGTAAGTTATTCAACCCGAAGGTGATGCTCCTTGGACGGCAGCAGTATGGTGTTAAAGCTGAACAAGTAGCTCATACTGCCACCACAATCTAATATGTTACATCTGTGACTTACTCACATGTCAAGATACAAGTAATAGCATGTAGCAAACTGGACAACAGCCAATGCTTTACAATTGAGGGCTAAAAAGTTAATTTTAACCAAAGTTTTGGTATTTTTAGAATCAGATAGGGTATTTGTTTGGGTAATAAAATTAGAACGTTAAAAGTTTGTTTGCCATCTAATTAATTATCAATTTCTCAAGGCTTTGTTAATATGTACTTTTTTTCTCTATACCGATGATGTCAATATGTTTCAATACAGAATATGGCAAGCTATATGTGTTAATCCAAATAAAAGGATCAATTCAGCTTGAGAATATTTAATTACGATATATAATGAAAATCATAGTGTATGAATTGAGTACTAGCTCGGTAATGAATCACTTTCCACGCACATTTTATGCCAATTTCTTTTGAGTTTGAATAAACCCTAATTGTGTACATTAGTTAAAGTCAATGCCTTAATATTTAATGAATCCTGGATAATCCCACAGCAATCAATTTAGATCAAAATTAGTTTTCTCCAAAGGTAGACAAAGAAAAAGAGAGAGAGAGAGAGGCTGGGGTTCAGCAAACTCATCCACAGTACTACACCATAATAATACCTACTATTATATGCAGGGGCTTTGTTGAAATCCAGGATGGGTAATTACTTTATTTACATCTAATAGTTCCAACGAACCACTAGGTGCAAGGGTTAGATCGGCAGGACTCATTACTCTGTATATAACATTTCATCATGCAGGAAACCTTGGTCCAATAACTGCCTTAATCTGAAGCAAATTAATACCACACAGTGTGGCAGCTATATACACTGACAAAAAATACAAACACAACATGTTGGTCCCATGTTTCAAGAGCTGAAAAAAATATCCCAGCATTTTTCCAAATGCACAAAGAAGCTTATTTCTCTCAAATGACTTGTAAAATATGTTAACGTTCCCGTTAGTGATTTTTTGTCTTTTGCCAAGATATGCCACACCTGTCAGGTGGATGGATTATCAAGAAGCTGCTTAAATATAATGATCATTACATAGGTGCACCTTGTGCTGGGGACAATAAAAGGGCACCCTAAAATGTGCAGTTTTGTCACACAACACAATGCCACAGATGTTTCAAGCTTTGTGGGAGCATGCAATTGGCATGCTGACTGCAGGAATGTCCATCAGATCTGTTGCCAGAGAATTGCCTCACAACCGCAGCCCACGTGTAACCACACCAGCTCAGGACCTCCACATCCGGCTTCTTCACCTGTGGGATTGCCTGAGACCAGCCACCTGGACAGCTGATGAAACTGAGGAGTATTTATGTCTGTAATAAAGCCCTTTTGCAGTGAAAAACTCATTCTGATTGGCTGGGCCTGGCTCCCCAGTGGGTGGGCCTAGCTCCCAATCATGTGAAACCCATAGATTAGGGCCTAATGAATTTATTTCGTTATATGAACTATAACTCAGTAAAACCGTTGAAATTGTTGCATTTATATTTTGGTTCAGTATATAATACATTTACATTGCAAGCTGAGCCGTAACCAGGGTTTGAGTTATTTGGAGAACAGCAATGATGATCCTTGTCTGCTGTTAGGGCTGTTACGGTATCTATATTACCACCACACCGGCAGTCATGAGAAATGGTTGCAGTCAAATTTCACATCACCGTTTGGTAACGGTAACTAAGCTTCTGCAAAACTGCACAGCTGATGATCATTAGTAGCCTACCAAACTTGCTAACTGCCAGTCACTAATGGCCTGGTACTCAGCACTGTATTGTCCATCTAAACACTCTGACATCAATGCAAATACTATTGAAAATCAAAACAAACACTTCATGAGAGTCCTTGAGCTCATGTTACGCAACATTTCTATAGGCCATGCAATTGTGTGAGAAAACAGAGTGTTGATGGCCTTTATTAAAAAGAGGAGGATCGCATCAACTTTCTTTAGGATTACTATATTAATTTTTTTACTTTCCTAATATTAAGCACACTGCTTCGCTTTACAACAGGAGTAGACTACAGGGCTGGCATGAAAATGAACCACGGGAAAAGCGTCCTCCGTTCGCTATTTAAGTGCATACGGCATACTTATTTTTTTCCCCCTGCTACTGTTCCAGTAGGTGCATGATAATGGTCCATTCTAAATCAAAACTTATTTCACACATATATTATTCAGAATATGTAAAGACAAGATTAAATCGAGAATAGTCAGATGGTTGACAATATTATCAGTTGTGAATGATATATTGTCACTTGTGAATGATGCCCAGCTTCTGCAGTCTAAGGCAAGAAACATGTATTTTTCTCTCTACTTTTTCTAGTCATAGTAGCACAAATCATGTAGCTTAGCACATAGGCCTATATATTTAGAGAAAGTTTGTATCATATCTAAAGCGGCCAAATAACTAAAAAACGTAGCCTACAGGCCTAGGACCCCTGGAACACAGTTGGAGAGCACATATCCTAAAGAGCCTAGTGAAACGTCTTTATATAAGCAAATTCATTGCACAATTGAGTTTTGACTGGCCATTATTTAAAAGAGGATCCCAGCTTTTTTGTTCTGCTATATTTACTTCTCAATTCATAAAACAAAGCACATTAATCAGCTTTACAACCAGTGTAGCCTACCTGGAATACATATGCAGCGTTTGAGTTTCAAGTTTGGGGAAGCAAATTTTCCCCATGAAAATGCAACTTTATAATAAAGCATTCCATGCATCATCGCATATACAGACTTAAGTAAGGTAGCCTATATTAATAATGTGATGAGTAGATTGGATAGTCATAATTTAGGCGAATAATATAACTCAATCACAGTTCGCAAAAAAGGATTGTTCAATGCATGGCGTGTATAGAGTAGAGTAGGCCTAGGCCATAGGCTATATCAGACAAGTTTATCTTTGTATGGGAAAAATGTTGCCGTTTATAAACACATTTCATGCAATTTTACTACACTTTATATGACTGCGGCCATTAGCAGAATATTTTTTGATACACAAATTACAGTGTAGCCTACTCAGCTGACACTGACAAACAGATCAGTAAAAACAAAGGTGTCCATATAACAGGCATACGAGAAGGGGAGACGCAAATAGAATATGAAGTCCATCTAAACTGGAGGAGGAAAATTTTGGCAAAAAACAAGTAGCACTGACATAACAATGATAAATAGTGAATGTGCGCCCTGCGTGCTGAGGCTCTCTGCTGGTGCCAATAAGATAGGCTATACTGTTGATCACTCAATTGTATTGTCTGCTCTTTACAGCAATAACCATTTGCTTTCCAAATCATTTTTTCCTGCAATTGTATTTTGAAATATTGCGATATGCCTGCCTTGGCTTCTATTTTTCACAGACATTCTCAACTCAACAATAATCTGCCCAAATTGTGCACTGCTTTTTCTTCCGAGTGGGGGCACATGTTTTTTTTTTTTTAGTAGCTAATGATCCTCTGTGACCAAACTTTAAGATGCTATTTGGAAAAAAAGCAAAAATGACCCCAGCCATGACGATCCTTGGCTGCTGCCTGCTGTTCATTCACATCTGTCGATCTACAATCACATAGCGTATTAGCTATACAGTGTAATGTTATACCCCTGAAAGGCGGGGAAATACAGTCACGTAGCATCAACGGCAGAATGAAAATGTAGACAATTTTAGAACTGAATTGTTTGCATTTTGATTGCATTTCAAAGTAGGCCTATAGGGAAGATAGGCCATGCGTTTATATTCAAACATCATTTTGTTTTGTTCCTAACTTTTTTGATTAACTAGTCAGGTTGTCTCAGGGAACCCCTCATTTGGAAACCACTGTACTAACCTCTCTCTCTGCTTGCTTCCTGACTCTACGTCTCCTCTGCTTCCACCTGCATGCATTGCATCCTGCCTGAGCCTCACCAAAGAGCGCCACATTACTGTCTGTGTCAGTAGCCTACTCTCTGTAAGGCAAAGTTATTGTAAGACTTTAGTAGTGTATTTTTTGCTCTTGCTGAGGTCGGCTACGTTTAACGTTAGCTTCTTTCTTCATCATTCTAGCTGGCTAAGTAATACTAGCCAGAACCAATCAACGTTACTGTGATATTAGTCTCTGCCAGCAGCTATCCACCTGACTGACTGACATACACTTCAAATGAGTGTATAAAATCGAGCACACAGCCATGCAATCCCCATAGACAAACATTGGCAGTAGAATGGCCTGTACTGAAGAGCTCATTGACTTTCAACATGACACTGTCATACAGTAGGATCCTACCTTTCCAACAAGTCAGTTCGTCAAATTTCTGCCCTCTAGAGCTGAACCCTGTCAACTGTAAGTGCAGTTATTGTGAAGTGGAAATGTCATGGAGCTACAATGGCTGATCCGCAAAGTGGTAGGCCACACAAGCTCACAGAACAAGACCGCCGAGTGCTGAGGCACGGAGCGTGTAAAAATCATCTGTCCTCAGTTGAAACACTCACTGCTGCAACCGAGGAATGTCAGTACAAGAACTGTTCGTCGAGAGCTTCATGAAATGGGTTTCCATGGCCGAGCAGCCGCATACAAGCCTAATATAACCATGCGCAATGCCAACCGTCAGCTGGAAGGGTGTAAAGCTTGCCGTCATTGGACTCCGGAGCAGTGGAAACGTGTTCTCTGTAGTGATGAATCACACTTCACCATCTAGCAGTCCGACAGACAAATGTGGGTATGGTGGATTCCAGCATAGCGCCAACTGTAAAGTTTGGTGCAGGAGGAATAATGGTCTGGGGCTATTTTCCATGGTTCGGGCTAGGACCCTTAATCTGAACACTGCAGCATACAATGACATTCTAGATGATTCTGTGCTTGCACAGTTTGGGGAAGGCCTTTTCCTGTTTCAGCATTTCAGCACAAAGCCAGGTCCATACAGAAATGGTTTGCTGATCGGTGTGGAAGAACTTAACTGGCCTGCACAGAGCCCTGACCTCAGCCCCATCAAACACCTTTGGGATGAATTGGAACGCTGACTGCGATCCAGGCCTAATCGCCCAACATTTGTGCCCAACCTCACTACTGCTCTTGTAGCTGAATGGAAGCAAGTCCCTGCAGCAATGTTCCAACATCTAGATTGGAGGCTGTTATAGCAGCAAAGGTGGGGCCAACTCTATTTTCCAATGATTTTGGAATTAGATGCTCGACAAGCAGTTGTCCACCTATTTTTGGACATGTAGTATATCTATAAGCAATTATTTACCAGTTGTGCACTCATTCTGTTTTTGTTTATTTGGGGGATGCGACAAGTGAAGAGTTGCGTGATGGTTTTAAAATAGATTTTTTATCAGGTTTCTTGCAAACACACTGTCTGCAGTGTCTGTTGCCTTCTTGAGCAGACTCAGGCCCTTGGCCTGTGCCACAAGAGGGTGGAGTTATGTGTTTGATAGTGGTGAATGTGTTACTAAAAAGACAAATCCGGGAGGCAAGTCAGGGCTACGCAGGTGAACATAACGAACAAGCCACTATCCATGATTCCACTCGTTCGCAAAGGGACAGGTGCTAATAAAACTCAGTCAGATCACGAATATACGCGTTCTGAGCTTTGATCAATGCTGGGAGCAATATTTAGATGATTTTCTTTACTGTGTTCAAAATATATGATTGTATTATTTATTTCATGTTTTGACTAGAAAACAATTCCCATACACTATGTAGCTTGACCATGATAGTAAGGGGATGTCATCACTAACTGTGGCATCATTGCTTAAATCAGGTTTATTCCACTGTCCCAATGGTCAATCCTGCATTTTTTTATTAGATTCTTTAAACCACTCTAACAGTGGAGTTGGCTATCAAACTAGGACGTGGGATTCACTACCAGGAAATGTACAGACTTTAATCTTTTCTTGTACAAACTTGTTTTTAATATTGTACATTTTGCTCCTGTTGCCCTGATGTGACTTAGTAATTATTTGCATATTGTCTGTTTTTGTGATCCTTTTAAACCCCATTTGTCATTATAGATTACAGACAGCACCATATGTGTGTATCACTTACAGTATATTTCAACACAAAAATAAAAAATAAACAACGTTTTGGGGTGTTTATGCACATAATGACTTGTTTTGATAAATTAGTTGATGACTTAATTTCATTAGAAACATCAGCTTTATTCCTTCAGGCTATCTACATAATGTGATTAACATCCCATTTTTGTTTTGATAATTGTTTCACTCATTTACATTTGCATAATGTAAATGTGTGCAAGGACCCCCTTCCTTCCCCCCCCCCCTACCTACTGGGGCTTTCCGGGAAGTCCCAATATTAATTTTAATACATAACTCATGACAAGAAAGAATAAAACCATGTTTTAAAAAGAAGTTATGTGTAGATGTTTCAAATGATGAGCAGATCAATAAAGCATTTCTTTGGGTCAGCCTAGAAGCTTCATTGAGTTTGAGCGTAGTGGGGGGCATGGTATTCCATCTTTGCAACAAGTAAACCTTAGAGGAGTGTTTAAAATAGTTGTTTTTCTTTTGAGTTTTTAGTTGAGGGATTAGTTTAACACGCTGCATTGCATAATATCTCAAAAATACCATATTCTGGAATATTGATTGATGGATGGAAAGATGGCTGCATTGGAGGACAGATGGATGTACTGTACAATGAATTGGTTCTTCATTAAAACATCAACACAGACATTGCACTCACTCTTAATTGACCACATATTCAAAAGCAGAGCAGATGGACATGTCTTTGTTACAACCTTGTAATAAGTGGAACACTAACCAGGAACCAATTAGGCCTCCCCACAGTAATATGACTGTTATTGTCTAGGAGCCAACTAACGACACATTTCTCCAGCAGGCTGTGTCATAGGAACAGGACTAATTGCAAAAGCCAGTTTGAATGTTACCATCTATATATTTGCAACTGGAGAACTGGAGGAAGTTGGTCAACTTACTGGGATTTCACATGTTTAAGCATATATGAATTTTCCATAGCTATTTTGGTATAGTAAGTCATCTTATGTTGTGGTGAAATTGAATTGAGAAGGTGAAATCAATAAGCGATGAAAGCTAATGTAGGGTGGCTAACTAGTAGGCTACATGAGGTAACCAAACATACAAGATTAAAAATAGAAAACTGAACTCCCATCTGGTTAAAAGGTAGGTCATGTGTATGATACTACACTAACTAACGGAAATCTGTTGTTACAATCGTTACCAAGTCACAATATCAAGTGAAGTCACTGCAATCCTTAACAAAGAGCTTCAATCAGTTTTCGAATGGGTGGCAAGCAAATATATAAAAAACTAAAAGCATTCTATTTGGGACAAATCACTCCCTAAACCCTAAACCTCCTCAAAATATTGTTATGAATGTGGAAATTGAGCAAGTTGAGGATACTAAACTGATTGGCACAACCCTAGATTGTAAACTGACATGGTTAAAACATATTGATGCAACAGATGGGGAGAGGTCTGATAAAGTGCTGCTCTTCTTTCTTGACATTTCAATCAACCAAACAAGTCATACAGGCCCTAGTTTTATCACACCTGGACTACTGCCCAGTTATATGGTCAAGTGTTGCAAAGAAGGACATACTGTAAGCAAATTACAGTTGGCTCAGAACAGAGCAGCACTGTACACGGAAGGCTAATATCAAGAATATGCAAGTCAATCTCTCTTGGCCCAAAGTAGAGGAGATATTGACTCCATCACTACTTGTCTTTTGACGTGATATTGACATGTTGAAAGCAGAGAACTGTCTGTTCAAACAGCTAACACACATCTCAGACACCCATACATACCCCATAAGACAAGCCTCCAGGGGTCTCTTCACAGCCCCTAAGGCCAGAACTGAGGCTTGTAAACGCACAGTACTACGTGTCTCTTCCACAAGCTAGCAGTAGAATTGGATAAAAAAAAACAGATAAAACAACACCTCACGTCACAACATAGACTGTGAAGAGACACACACTTACACACGCACATACGCATGCATGCACGCACACACACACACACACACACACACACACACACACACACACACACACACACACACACACTCATTGTAATGTTGTAGTATTATAATGTACATTTTAAATGTGCACTGGTAGAGCAATGCGAATGTGAATAGTGCACAATGTCTTGTGTGATGTATTGTTTTAATTATGATGAAGACAATTTTTGTTGTTGTGATGTGTTGTTTTGTTCCTGTTTGGACCCCAGGAAGAGTAGCGACTGTCTTGGCAGCAGCTAATGGGGATCCTCATAAAATATCAAAAATACAACATTCAAATAGATGTTTTCATGAAACAATAAACTGTGTTTTAAGGAGAGTGAGGAAACGTTCTTGCTGTGTCTACACAATTAACCTATTTCATCAACATTGTACAAATATACTCACTCAAAAGAAGAAAAGATCTCACCACTTTGTAAACATACTCACTGCATATGGGTATTTCTATAAATAATGGGACCAATGTGTGACATTGGGATAAAACATTCAAAATGGTTTGAAACAAAAACATATGTAAACTTGATCTCATTACCTTGATGCTTACTCTGCTAAATCTAACGAGACCCTGCTGTAAATCAAGCCGACAACAACAGATGATCAACATCAATATGTTATCTATATGAGATCCAACGTGGATCCAGGTACAACTGTCTTCACCAGCGTAACTAATGAGACACCAAAATATTTTGGACATTCCTTGCGAAACAACATTTTTTCCAACACTTGGGCTGTTGTTGCATCGCATGCCTATCACAACAGATGTTCGTCACGTGACTGTCATTCGGAAAATTCCGGCCTGTATCAGATGATGATGTGCGAAAATATCACAGCATAACTAGTCCGCTGGATACCAAATGTGTATCCAACAAGTATTATGGATAATTGTGTTTTGAAGCATCAAGGTATGGTGATAAGGTGACTTGGCTAGAAGAATTCGATTTTGCAATGCGTAGGCCTACATTGTTTTTAGATTTTTGTGTCGATGAAAACTGTTACACTGCACTTGTAAGAGATCTCTATTCAAAAAACTGTCAGACAGATATATCCAGTATTCTCACAGGGTTCAATTGCAATGTCGTATATAACGGATTAATGCATAGATATGATATAACAACAATTTACACTGGCATAAATGCAAGGAAAAAAATGCATTTTTTATGTCACACGATTTTGGACAAATACGTCAAGACACCAACCATAATAAAGGCTTTTAAATCAACTTATGAGTTTTATTGAATATAGCTATGATCCCCTTTATATCTTAATGTACCTCTTAGGGCTAGGGGGCAGCGTTTTGGAAGTTCGACTGAATAACGTGCCAAGAGTATATTGCCTGTTACTCAGGCCCAGAAGCTAGGATATTAATGTAATTGGTAGCATTGGATAGAGAACACTCTGACGTTTCTAAAACTGTTAAAATAATGTCTGTGAGTATAACAGAACTGATATGATCTGTCATGTGATCTCAGTATATATACACCTGTTCTGAAAGGCCCCAGAGTCTGCAAAACCACTGAGCAAGGGGCACCATCAAGCAAGCGGCACCATGAAGACCAAGGAGCTCCCCAAACAGGTCAGGGACAAAGTTGTGGAGAAGTACAGATCAGGGTTGGGTATTAAAAAATATATCAGAAACTTTGAACATCTCACGGAGCACCATTAAATCCATTATACCGGTATATTTTTTTTAAAGAATTTGGCACCACAACAAATCTGCCAAGAGAGGGCCCCCACCAAAATTCACGGACCAGGCAAGGAGGGCATTCATCAGAGAGGCAACAAAGAGACCAATAATAACCCTGAAGGAGCTGCAAAGATCCACAGCGGAGATGGGAATATCTCACCATAGGACCACTTTAAGCCATACACTCCACAGAGCTGGGCTTTAAGGAAGAGTGGCCAGAAAAAGCCATTGCTTAAAGAAAAAATAAGCAAACACGTTTGGTGTTCGCCAAAAGGCACGTGGGAGACTCCCCAAACATATGGAAGAAGGTACTCTGGTCAGATGAGACTAAAATTGAGCTTTTTGGCCATCAAGGAAAACACTATGTCTGGCATAAACCCAACACCTCACATCACCCCGAGAACACAATCCCCACAGTGAAGCATGGTGGTGACAGCATCATGCTGTGGGGATGTTTTTCATGAGCAGGGACTGGGAAACTGGGAAAAAGGTGGCTCTACAAAGTATTGACATTGTAGAGCCATAGTTATGCACGCTCAAGTTTTCAGTTTTTTTGTCTTATTTCTTGTTTGTTTGACAGTAAAAAAATATTTTGCATCTTCAAAGTGTTAGGCATGTTGTTTAATCAAATGATACAACCCCCCCAAAAATCTATTTGAATTCCAGGTAGTAAGGCAACAAAATAGGAAAAATGCCAAGTGGGGTGAATACTTTCGCAAGCCACTGTAATGATTTGTTCTGTAATTCCTTTATTCCATCTATTATCTCAAAATCCCTTTATTTGAATCCAACCTGAGGAAACAGTCTTTTTCCAATTGACTTATTTGTGTTACAGTGTAGTGTTTCTCAGGAGATCAGTGTGAAAATGATTCCTTTGTACAAATTGAGTTTGTGAAAGAAATAAAGCTATACCGTGGATAATAATATCAGGACACAGTAGTGGGGTTATCAGGATGTAGATAACTTCCTAGCCTCCCCAGTTACTTGAACATGAGGCAACCTTTCCTATCAGAGAGAGAGAGAGGAAGCAGAGGGAGGAAATAGTTAATCAGACAATCTCGCTCTACATGTCATAATCCTATATATCTTCAAAATCCAAATGGATATTTTTTTCCTCATAGGATATCCTTTCAGAAATTACCATTTACCAATTACCCAATGTCAGGAGTGATTCATATCTCTGTAATGAGGAGTGGCATTGTGGAGAGGGGAGCAGAGCTCCGGGTTTGACTCCTTTCTCTGTGGAAAGCAATGATCTGTACATGGGCTCACCAGCCTCTGGATACAAGACAGACAGTGAGGTAGGACACAAAGGACACGCTGTTTCTCAAATTGCATCCTATTCCCAACCGATGAAGGATCTTTTGGAATTTTAGCATTTTTATTTAGGTATTTATTCTTTAATCCACTGTTGATACAGTACCTAAAATGTTTGCATGTCAACAGTCACATTTTCAAGATATTGGACATTCAAGAAGCAAAGTGTCATCGGCCACATCATCAATATCTTGAAAACTTCACTGCTGACATGCAAAACATCTTAGGACCGTATCAACAGTGGTCTAATGAAACAAATACCAAAATGTTGATTTTGAGTGGAGTTTCTCTTTAATTTGATCGCCCTGTTTCCAGAGAACTTTCCTGCAATGTAGGACATGTTACATTTGTAATGTATTTGAGGTTTAAAAAGGCTTCTGAAGTTTGTAATTTCCACGTTGAAATGTCAAACTTGATTTTACCTCATGAAAACTGTATCAACCCCGACAGCAATGTCCAGTTATTATAATTCACATAATAACTCAATTTTTTTTAAACTAATTTACATTGCTAGGACAGAAATACACTACCTTTCAAAAGTTTGGGGTCACTTAGAAATATCCTTGTTTTTGAAAGCAAAGCATTTTTTTTCTCCGTTAAAATTACATCAAATTCATCAGAAATATAGTGTAGACATTGTTAATGTTGTAAATGACTATTACAGCTGGAAACGGCAGATTTTTTATGGAATATCTACATAGCGTACAGAGGCCCATTATCAGCAACCATCACTCCTGTGATCCAATGGCACGATTTGTTAGCTAATCCAAGTTGATCATTTTAAAAGGCTAATTGATGATTAGAAAACCCTTTTATAATTATGTTAGCTCAGCTGAAAACTGTTTTGCTGATTAAAGAAGCAATACATCTGGCCTTCTTTAGACTAGTTGAATATCTGAAGCAGCATTTGTGGTTTCAATTACAGGTTCAAAAGGGACAGAAACAAAGAACCTTCTTCTGAAACTCGTCAGTCTGTTCTTGTTCTGAGAAAGGAAGGCTATTCCATGCGAGAAATTGTCAAGAAACTGAAGATCTCCATTCACAGAACAGCGCAATAATGGGCCTCTGTAAGTCTATGTAGATATTCCCATAAGAAATCTGCCTTTTCCAGCTACAATAGTCTTTTACAACATTAACGATGTCTACACTGTATTTCTGATACATTTTATTTTATTTTAATAGACAGAAAATGTCTAAACAAGGACATTTCTAAGTGACCCCAAACTTTGTAACAGTAGTGTAGATAAGAGGGAAGGGGGGGCAACAGTCATTGCTACAATAATTTGCAACATTTATCCAGTGCAGCGCTGATACAGGGAGTAGAGCATTTCAGGGTATTAGTCTCTGTGATTCATCAAGTTGGGCTCCCGAATGGCGCAGCGGTCTAAGGCACTGCATCTCAGTGCAAGAGGCGTCACTACCGTCCCTGGTGTATCACATCCGGCTGTGATTGGGAGTCCCATAGGGCGGCGCACAATTGGCCCAGCGTCGTCCGGGTTTGGCCAGGGTATGCGTCATTGTAAATAAGAATTTGTTCTCTATCTGACTTGCTTAGTTAAATCCCTTTCCTTTTGTTATTCTAGCTACAATTTCAAGGTGAATGTGGTTCTATGATGATCATTCTGGCATTTTTTTATATTTTTTTATTGCTAAAGTTGTGGTACTCGATATATGATTTACATTTTGGAGTGTTGTCTTGTCTTAGACTATGTACTCTAAAATATTTGGAAATAATATATATTTTTACTAAATATTTTCCTCCTCTAATAAAATTACTATTCATTCCTATCCAATTTATTGTCAAAGTGCCTGTCAGTGATACTGTATGAGAGGACCTCCCATGTATTCAGAGGCATAATGGGATCCCCTCTTCAAGCTGTGTAATGGCTGATCAATTTTCCCTTGTGCATATGCCAGTCAGTGTATGAGGGAGAATACCATAATGGGGACACATGAGACTACAATACTCAATTGTTGAGTGAGGTAATACACCGTGCCACCATACTTACTTACAGGTCACTTGATTAGCTCTTTCTTTCTGTTATTCCTTTGATTTGAATGAGAATTATGGTTTTCATATCACATGGGTTTAGATGGACTGGAGGATCCTAAGTGTGTGGGGTGTGGGGTGCGGTGAAATAATACAACAAATTGAGAGGCTTCAATGTGCTCTCTTTCTCAATATCAAGAAAAAATTGAATTTTATGACTCGATCCAAAGTATTGCTATATCTTCCCAGGCAAGTAGTTTTTTGTTGTTGCCCATACTTATATTTCAATGCTGAAAATGCACTTTTATAAAACAACAAACAACGAAGCACAATATTAATAAAATACCTAGTTATTTTTTGGCCTTGTGCAGGTCTTTGGCTTAAAATACTGAATTTGATTACGAGCAAAAGTTCTCGGTCTGCCATTCATGAAGCAAAGGAACCAAGAGAGGAGGAAGAACTTGCACTATTTATTTGATCATTCATATTCATCTCAGTGTATCTCTTCATGAGTGTATTATTGATGAACAAGTAGATTAAGAAAAATCTAAAATGACCTCAGCTGAATTCTCAAAGTTGAACTTTACACTTCTCACGCTAGTACAAATACTTTCAGTTTAATACCATTTTTCTGTGGTTTCACTAAAGTAGATTGGCTCAAAGTTTTTTACACAGAAAGAACTGTAGGTTTTGTGCAAAAACAGCTGTTATTCCCCACTGAAATATAAATGTGTGGTATTTAACACTGTTTCCCAGTGCTGTTAAGATGTTTGTTTTTTGGTCAACAGTTCATATTTCATTCATTGCCTGTCCTCTTTTAATAGCGTTCTAAAAATCCCCGAAGAACAAGAGGTGGGTGAAACATTTTTTTTTTAAATACAACAGAGTCACCTGGGAATTGTTATTTGACTAAAGGAAGCCTAAATGTACTTACTGTATATTTGGATACTTTGCAGTCCCTCTGGAGTGATGGAGTGATCACTTCAGCTTTTAAAACACCAGACAAGCTCTAACCATTACATGAAAGATCTTCCCAAAATATAACAGTAGAAAAAAAATATACATTTTTGGAGGATGAATCATATAATTGTTACTTTTTAATTATGTCATACATTTTAATACCATGTGAAACCTCATCAACATTTAGACATCCCATTAAATGTGTATTTTTTTAGCTCAAGTCATTGAGATATGCAAATTCTGTCATAGGGATGACCTTCTTCATTGAAAGCATTCCGTCAGAGCCAAATTCATTGGAGCAGAAACATTGATTTTGTCCATGTCCCCTTGAAAATACTGTTTTTCACTTTATGGCAAGGTAACTCTGTTTTGTTTCTTTTTTAACAGTAGCTAGATAATGTTCATAGCAACTGACTATAAATGCTCCTTCTAATTTGTGGTATGTTGCCTACAATCAAGATATGGTCCAATTACTGTTTTTTGGGGCCTGAAGATTTGTATAGCGGTATAAGCTGTGTAGAAAAGGCAGAGAGAATGATAATAATCTTTGTCAGCTCAACACTCTCTAGAGTAAAGGATGCACATTTCTAATTTGCTGCCAGCCACAAGGGAATTAAAGTAGTGAACGGGAGAAAGGAGGTAGGTAGTGAAAGGGAAGAACCGGAGAACTGCAGTAGTGAACGGGAGAAAGGTGGCAGTGTACCGGCACAATGCACTGAGGCACACTCTGTATACACACAACAAGTGGTTATAGGTATACCACCGAGGGGCATCACAGTGTGATCTATGTACAGTATGCAGTTGCCAAAACATTGTTTACTTGTAGATTCATGTAGGGCCAGATTAAACATTTTAAAAATAAATTGGGGTCACATTTTATTTGGATAGTCCATCTTTAGAATGTCTACAGATGGTCATACTATAAACAAACAGAGCCCTGGTCAACAGTAGTGCACTATATAGGGAATAGGGTGCTATTTGAGCCACAGACAATTTTAATTTCTCCATTGCGTTCAGCTTTAGTACGATACACATGGTGCCACTTCTCTGTTACTTACTCAGAATTTTCCACCATTAGATGAAAGAAATAACATAATACCTTTCCTTGTTTAGTTTACCTTGACGTATGAAATATTTTTGTGAATGGGCTGTCATGTATCATGAGAGTGAGTTTTTTTCTCTACAGCATGAGCAGATATTTACCATACCACCTGACAGCTAGGTTCATACATAGCGACTCCCATATCATTACCTGAGAATGTTGTTTAATATTTTCATAGTTGTAATGTGGACCTCGTGAGGTGAGATAAAGTGATTATCGGTGTTATTTTCAGGGACATTGTCCCATTGTGTGTTCACTAGATATCTGTCATTCTGGCCATCAGCCATCATAGAAAGACGTTTTATTCTCTCTACCAAACAAGTCATGCCTGCCTTGCCCGGTTGGGTTCTTTGTAGTTATCAAGGCCATTTTGATATAAAGGATTGTCCCCTTTGTTTGCTTCCTTGCTGCTCTTTGTTCATTTTTCTCTTGTCATGGTCTGGGAGGGACCCAAATTTTGTGTTTCACTATGTTTCACTTTACCTTATATGAAACCATTTACATGGACTGACTACCCCATGCAGGTTAAACTTCAAACTGAAATGGTTCACCCACACAGACAGTGTTGTGAAGAACGCGCAACAGCACCTCTTCAACCTCAGGAGGCTAAAGAAATTTGGCTTAACACCTAAAACCCTCACAAACTTTTACAGATGCACAACTGAGAGCATCCTGTCGGGCTGTATCACTGCCTGGTATGGTAACTGCACCGCCCACAACTGCAAAGCTCTCCAGAGGGTGGTGTGGTCTGCCTAACGCATTCCCGGGGGCAAACTTGCTGCCCTCCTGGACACCTACAGCACCCGATACCATAGGAAGGCCAAAAAGATCATCAAGGACATTAACCACCCGAGCCACTGCCTGTTCACCCCGCTATCATCCAGAAGGCGAGGTCAGTACAGGTGCATCAAAGCTGGGACCGAGAGACTGAAAAGCAGGTTCTATCTCAAGGCCATCAGACTGCTAAAGCTTGTTAGGGCTAGGGTCCTTTTTTTCTAAATTTCCGCTTGACTGACGTGCCCAAAGTAAACTGCCTGTTACTCAGTCCCATAAGCCAGGATATGCATATAATTGGTACCATTGGATAGAAAACACTTTGACATGTTTTGAAATATGAGTATGAGACTAGTATGAGACTATAACACAATAGATTTGGCAGGTGAAAATCCAAAGAAAAACCAACCAGAACTTTTTTTTTGAGAGAACCCATGCTCTTACAATGAAAAGTATAGGGGCATATCCAAATCCAGCTCCCAGATTGCAATTCCCATCGCTTCCACTAGATGCCAACAGTCTTTGTTCAAGGTTTCAGGCTTGTTTCTTCCCAAACAAGGAAGAATTATGAGTTTTAGTACTGGGACTCAGAGTTGGACATCAGTCTGTGCAGGTGCGACGAAGAGGACAAGCACTTGGCAATATTGTTTTCCTATTGAACATACTTCTTTCCGTATGAAATATTATAGTTTATTGATATTTTAGGGTAGCTGAGGATTTAACTTCTTCGATATAGGGGGCGCTCTTTTAATTTTTCGATGAAAAACGTTCCCGTTTTAAACAAGATATTTTGTCACGAAAAGATGCTCGACTATGCATATAATTGACGGCTTTGGAAAGAAAACACTCTGACGTTTCCAAAAGTGCAAAGATATTGTCTGTGAGTGCCACAGAACTGATGTTACAGGCGAAAACCAGATAAAAATCCAATCAGGAAGTGCCGCATTTTTTGAAACCGCCTCATTCCAATGACTCCTTATATGGCTGTGGAGGAGCTAGGAGTCAGCTTACATTTTCCACGTTTTCCCCAAGGTGTCTGCAGCATTGTGACGTATTTGTAGGCATATCATTGGAAGATTGACCATAAGAGACTACATCTACCAGGTGGTCGCTTGGTGTCCTCCATCGCAATTATTGCGTAATCTCCAGCTGCAGTATTTTTCCTTTTTCCTTTGATGAGAAACCGACTGCCAGGAATGATTTTTCATCGAATAGAATTGTGAAAAACACCTTGAGGATTGATTCTAAACAACGTTTGCCATGTTTCTGTCGATATTATGGAGCTAATTTGGAAAAAAGTTTGGCCTTGTGTTGACTGCATTTTTGTTTTTTTTTCTTAGCCAAACATGATGAACAAAATTGAGCTATTTCTCTTACACAAATAATCTTTTTGGAAAAAATGAACATTTGCTATCTAACTGAGAGTCTCGTCATTGAAAACATCCAAAGTTCTTCAAAGGTAAATGATTTTGTTTGAATGCTTTTCTTGTTTTTGTGAAAATGTTGCCTGCTGTATGCTAGGCTTAATGCTATGCTGGGCTATCAATACTCTTACACAAATGCTTGTGTAGCTTTGGTTAAAGCATATTTTGAAAATCTGAGATGACAGTGTTGTTAACAAAAGGCAAAACTTGTGTTTCAATATATTTATTTCATTTCATTTGCGATTTTCATGAATAGGAAACATTGCATTATGGTAATGAGCTTGAGGCTATGATTACGCTCCCGGATACGGGATTGCTCGACGCTAGAGGTTAATAGAAACTTATTTTGACTTGTTTGACTTGTCCAAAAAGCGGAAGCTTTTTGGATTCCTTTCTCTGCATGTTGAACAAGTGGATTACTCAAATCGATGGCGCCAACTAAACAGACTTTTTGGGGTATAAAGAAGGATTTTATCTAACAAAATGACACTACATGTTGTAGCTGGGACCCTTTGGATTGCAAATCTGAGGAAGATTTTCAAAAAGTAAGTGAATATTTAATTGCTATTTGTGATTTTTATGAAGCCTGTGCAGGTGGCATGTTTTCGGACAGTGCAGTTAGATTAACAATAATTTCAGCTTTAAACCAATATAAGACAATTGTATGTATCTAAATGTTTAATATCCATAATTTTTTTGATTATTGATTTGAATTGTGCGCCCTTCAATTTCACCGGAAGTTGTTAAGCCCTAAACAGCCATCACAAGCACATAAGAGGCGGCTGCCTATAGAAATAGATAAGGATTCACTGGCCACTTTTAGAAATGGATCACTAGCCACTTTAATAATGTTCCGAATCTAGCATTACTCATCTCATATGTATAAACTGCACTCCACACTATTCTACGGTATCTTAGTCACTTCTAAATTGTGTTTACATATTGCATCACCTATTTCATATGTATATACTGTATTGTATTCGATACTACACCACTGACTTTAAAACTGCCATCTCCAGCACATCAGAGGCTGCTGCCAATAGACATAGATTAGGAATCACTGGCCTCTTTAAGGAAATGAAACATTAGCCACTTCAATAACATCTCAGTATCTTGCATTACTCATCTTATATGTGTAAACTGTACTCTATACTATTCTATGGTATCTTAGTCACTTTAATTGTTTGTATACATTCCATTACGATCTCATATGTTTATACTGTACTCTATGCTATGCCACTGTATCTTAGTACAACGCCGCTCTGACATATATGTATACAGTTGAAGTCGGACGTTTACATACACTTAGGTTGGAGTCGTTAAAACTCATTTTTCAACCTCTCCACAAATTTCTTGTTAAACTATGGTTTTGGGAAGTCGGTTAGGACATCTACTTTGTGCATGACACAAGTTATATTTCAAAAAATTGTTTACAGACAGATTATTTCACTTATAATTCACTGTATCACAATTCCAGTGGGACAGAAATTAACATACAGTGCCTTGCGAAAGTATTCGGCCCCCTTGAACTTTGCGACCTTTTGCCACATTTCAGGCTTCAAACATAAAGATATAAAACTGTATTTTTTTTGTGAGGAATCAACAACAAGTGGGACACAATCATGAAGTGGAACGACATTTATTGGATATTTCAAACTTTTTTAACAAATCAAAAACTGAAAAATTGGCCGTGCAAAATTATTCAGCCACTTTACTTTCAGTGCAGCAAACTCTCTCCAGAAGTTCAGTGAGGATCTCTGAATGATCCAATGTTGACCTAAATGACTAATGATGATAAATACAATCCACCTGTGTGTAATCAAGTCTCCGTATGAATGCACCTGCACTGTGATAGTCTCAGAGGTCCGTTAAAAGCGCAGAGAGCATCATGAAGAACAAGGAACACACCAGGCAGGTCCGAGATACTGTTGTGAAGAAGTTTAAAGCCGGATTTGGATACAAAAAGATTTCCCAAGCTTTAAACATCCCAAGGAGCACTGTGCAAGCGATAATATTGAAATGGAAGGAGTATCAGACAACTGCAAATCTACCAAGACCTGGCCGTCCCTCTAAACTTTAAGCTCATACAAGGAGAAGACTGATCAGAGATGCAGCCAAGAGGCCCATGATCACTCTGGATGAACTGCAGAGATCTACAGCTGAGGTGGGAGACTCTGTCCATAGGACAACAATCAGTCGTATATTGCACAAATCTGGCCTTTATGGAAGAGTGGCAAGAAGAAAGCCATTTCTTAAAGATATCCATACAAAGTGTTGTTTAAAGTTTGCCACAAGCCACCTGGGAGACACACCAAACATGTGGGAGAAGGTGCTCTGGTCAGATGAAACCAAAATTGAACTTTTTGGCAACAATGCAAAACGTTATGTTTGGCATAAAAGCAACACCCTGAACACACCATCCCCACTGTCAAACATGGTGGTGGCAGCATCATAGTTTGGGCCTGCTTTTCTTCAGCAGGGACAGGGAAGATGGTTAAAATTGATGGGAAGATGGATGGAGCCAAATACAGGACCATTCTGGAAGAAAACCTGATGGAGTCTGCAAAAGACCTGAGACTGGGACGGAGATTTGTCTTCCAACAAGACAATGATCCAAAACACAAAGCAAAATCTACAATGGAATGGTTCAAAAATAAACATATCCAGGTGTTAGAATGGCCAAGTCAAAGTCCAGACCTGAATCCAATCGAGAATCTGTGGAAAGAACTGAAAACTGCTGTTCACAAATGCTCTCCATCCAACCTCAATGAGCTCGAGCTGTTTTGCAAGGAGGAATGGGAAAACATTTCAGTCTCTCGATGTGCAAAACTGATAGAGACATACCCCAAGCGACTTACAGCTGTAATCGCAGCAAAAGATGGCGCTACAAAGTATTAACTTAAGTGGGCTGAATAATTTTGCACGCCCAATTTTTCAGTTTTTGATTTGTTAAAAAAGTTTGAAATATCCAATAAATGTCGTTCCACTTCATGATTGTGTCCCACTTGTTGTTGATTCTTCACAAAAAAATACAGTTTTATATCTTTATGTTTCAAGCCTGAAATGTGGCAAAAGGTCGCAAAGTTCAAGGGGGCCGAATACTTTCGCAAGGCACTGTACGTATACTTAGTTGTCTGTACCTTTAAACAGCTTGGAAAGTTCCAGAAAATGATGTAATGGCCTAAGAAGCTTCTGATAGGCTAATTGACAACATTTGTGTCAATCGGAGGTGTACCTGTGGATGTATTCCAAGGCCAAACTTAAAAATCAGTGCCTCTTTCCTTGACATCATGGGAATATCTAAAGAAATCAGCCAAGACCTCAGAATAACATTTGTAGACCTCGACAAGTCTGGTTCATCCTTGAGAGCAATTTCCAAACACCTGAAGGTACCACATTCATCTGACCAAACGATAGTATGCAAGTATAAACACCATGGGACCAAGCACCCGTCATACTGCTCAGGATGGAGATGCATTCTGTCTCCTAGAGATGAACCTACTTTGGTGTGAAATGTGCAAGTCAATCCCAGAACAACAGCAAAGGACCTTATGAAGATGCTGGAGGAAACAGGTACAAAAGTATCAAATCCACAGGTAAACGAGTCCTATATCGACATAACCTGAATGTCCGCTCAGCAAGGAAGAAGCCACTGCTCCAAAACCGCCATAAAAATGTCAGACTACGGTTTGCAACTGCACATGGGGACAAAAGATGATACTTTTTTACTTTCTTTTACATTTGGAGGAAAAAGGGGGAGGCTTGCAAACCGAAGAACACCAGTACTGGGGTGGCAGCATCATGTTGTGGAGGTGCTTTGCTGCAGGAGAGACTGGTGCACTTCACAAAATAGATAGCAACATGAGGAATGAAAATTATGTGGATATATTGAAGCAACATCTCAAGACATCAGTCAGGAAGCTAAAGCTTGGTCGCAAATGGATCTTCCAAGTTGACAATGACCTCAAGCATATTTCCAAAGTTATTTCAAAATGGCTTAAGGACCACAAAGTCAAGGTATTGGAGTTAACATCACAAAACCTTCACCTCAATCCAATAGAAATTGTGTGGGCAGAACTGAAAAAGAGTGTGCGAGCAAGGAGGCCTACAAACCTGATTCAGTTACACAAGCTCTGTCAGGATGAATGGGCAAAAATTCACCCAACTTATTGTGGGAAGCTTGTGGAAGGCTACCCAAACGTTTGACCCAAACCATTTAAAGGCAATGCTACCAAATACTAATTGAGTGAATGTATGTAAACTTCTGACCCACTGGGGATGTGATGAAAAAAATAAAAGCTGAAATAAATAATTCTCTCTACTATTATTCTGACATTTCACATTCTTAAAATAAAGTGGTGATCCTAACTGACCTAAGACAGGGCATTTGTACTAGGATTAAATGTCAGGAATTGTGAAAAATTGAGTTTAAATGTATTTGAGTAAGGTGTATATAAACTTTCAACTTCAACTGTACATATTCTTAATCCATTCCTTTCCTTAGATTTACGTTTATGTTGGGTATATGTTGTGAAACTATTAGATATTATTGCACTGGTGGAGCTAGAAGCACAAGCATTTCACTACACCCACAATAACATCTGCTAAACATGTGTATGTGACCAATAGAATTTGATTTGATTAGATTTTTGACTTCATGCAGGCTTTAACACTGGACTCAGGGTTGGATTGAGTCAAGCCCTTGATGAAAATAACTATTGAAAAAAAAATACAAATACATTTTACAGTGCATCTTCAGTACCTTCATGCGCTCCCCAGAGCCTCATCTTCAACATGTACCATATGCAATCCATGGAAATGTGTTTTTGTCAGGGGCCTTTGCTTGATTCTCTGTTCCTTCTTCCTGTTAATTCAGGAGAGGGGGTGCATGCCAAATGGCACCGTATTCCCTATGCCATACACTACTTTGGCCTGATCCCTATGGGCCCTAATCCACTATATAGGGAATAGGGTGCTCTTTGGGATGCAAATATAACAGGCATCAGTCTGTCTGTCTCTTGGGAGGGTAATTACTCAGCACTACAAGGTCCATTGCTCATGTATTAGGGTTGGTCCCCTCAGCTCTGAAGGCTCTGCCATCTTCATAATGCAACATGAGGTAAACACCTCTCATTTTAATCGGTTCATTCTATTAGCTTGAAGGTATGCATGCTAAATATGCAAACTGAGGTGGAGTGGCCAAACTGTTTTTAATTTAATTAAATTGATTGTACATGTGTTAAATATATATTTTGTGATAGGGTGGCTAATACAAACCGTCTAGTCCATGTACTGATTTTACTAGCCAAAAGCAACTGTGAATACTTATTCCTAGTCTTATAATGTATTTTGGGATAATAAAACATACCATAAAATTAAATACATAATGTATTATACACAGGTAGTGCATATTAAAAGTGTTACCACTATTTGTTTTTCAATTGCAGGCTATATATTGAATATATCTGGGTTAAACTGAAATACATCTGCAGCCTCACCGAGTTTCACACAGCAGTCTAGAAACTGAAAATTCTATCTGCTATGCTGAATTCAGTTAAGCCTGTGTTTGCATGGCAAAGCAAGTGTGGCGGTTCGATTATATCCAGGATGTAACATGCTGTGGAAAGCAACATAATAATCTGTTGAAAAAGGAAAAGAAAAGACCTGGCAATTTCTGCAAAACACAAATGTATGTCTTTTTTCTCCCCTCTGATTGGTCACACTCAGTCTTCAGGTAAAGCCGAAGCTGACTAAAGCAAAGGTACTCACTGCTGACAGAACAGCGTCACTCTGCTCATCTTAGCAAACGGCAGTAGAAATCCATGTCACTACATTTGCGTTCTCAAATCTTGCCACCCCAACCCAGTTCCCATCTTGATTTGGATATCAAAAAATATAGGGTAATTTGGTGCCACACTACTCCCTTGTCAACTTAGTTTCTACAGCTGAAACCTGATCTTTGTTTGCTATGGCACTTCCGGCTCCTTACAATTGCGCCTGGACGGCTTTGGTGTTTAAACTTCGCCAGACTACGTGAGGATGGTTGCCAGGAAGAAATACCAACATTTGTCATATAATTATTCATCTGCCAATTCTGTCCTTGGAAAAAGCGAGGGAGTCCAGAACGTAAGCATTTGTTAATCCAAATGTAGTTTGATGTTTATTGAATATTAAAGTTTTTTTTGTTGGTCTCTTTGTCTCTCATTGTTTAGTTTATATTGCTGGGGACAATTGGATGAATATCATGGTACACTGTGTTATGTTTATGCAAATGTTTTCACTGCCACACTCTGCTATTATCTTGGGCCTGAATTATTCTACATCATACCCTAAATAGGGTGTTCTAGGGTACACTTAGTCTACTACTAGTCCTACGCAGCCAGGCCTGGAATAAGCCATCAGGAAGATGTGCAATAGATGACCCATGTATAGGGGACTCCTAGACTATGTCTGTCCTTGGTGCCCTATGCTGTCAAACAGAATAAAATACTACACATAAACAACAGCCAAAGAGTATTTCTTTCAATCAAAACCTCAGGCAATAAAATACCCTGAATGGTGTATGTATTAGAGTCGACAGGTTGTCTGACAGATATTTTCACATTTGTTTTCATGATAGGCATCTATTTCAAATTCATCATGTTGGGTGCCTGAAAATATTAATCCTAGTGACAGCAGGTATTGATACAAGCAAGGTGTTCTGGCATCAGACATTAATCATTGTTTGGGTAATGAGGACCAGTTGGCACTTTGGGTAAGAAGTGAGGGCCTACATCTAGGGCTTTGTCCCAAATGGCATTCTATTTACTTTATAGTACACTTCTTCCGGCCAGTCCCTCAGGGCTCTGTTCAAAATTAGTGCACTATACAGGGAATAGGGTGATATTTGGGATGGAATCCCAGGAATAAAATAGGACAGTCAGACATCGCCATTCAAGTGCCTATGAATACTTTACAAAGGTTTTGGCTTGATACACTGTTTTTGGAAATATGGAATCATACCCAGAGACAAAATAATGTTATTTAAAATGCATATAGTCAAACTTCACAGCTAAATACATAATTCCATTCAATGGTAAACATATATTTGCCTTTCAACTTTGTTGTACCATAGCAGAAAGCATGTGATGAAAAGTCCAATTTAGAATGATGAAAAGAACACAGATCACAGCAAAAGGAAACTTCACTGTGTTTATTTGTATTGTTTGTGCAGCTGATGATTGGTATGAAGGTCTTCAACTTTGAACTATGAGGGTTCAGAGTAACTGATGTATTGCTCAAATATCTGAGATAAATGGCACAATCAATCACTAGCATTTCCTTGATACATATGGTTACCGCTGCTAGCTAATCGTCCTTCAAATAAAACAGTTAAATGTTTACTTCAGTAGTTCAGCGGTATGGATTCAACAATTATGAAATCCCTGAACTGCATTGGGAAAAACATATTCTGTATATTGCTGTCTGTCTTGTCTCAGTGACTTATCTTCTGTGGACTACTTACTCTAATGTGTCATATGAGATTTGGGTTTCATCTCCTGGAAAGCATATCTAAGTATTTTCAACAACATATCTTGATAAGTTACTGTATCTCCTTTTCCGGAACACACTGTAAGCCCGAGAGACAGCCATAACATTTGATTTGGAATGTTTATGGGAATTGCATACCAAAACCTCATTTTAAGGATAAAGTGCTGTTTTTCATGTTTGTGTTTTGTACATGTTTTTACATATTTTTATAATTTCAAAGGTAAACTCTTCTTCAATTGTTACATTCCTTCAGATTATGATTTTATTTCTAATATGTATAAAATTAGGAAATTCTTATTTCAATAATACGGATTTATCAAGAGAACATTTTAGAAATACAGAGGTTATGTGATTAAGCTCACTTTAATCTATTACTAATTAGTTGACTCCATTCATATTAGAGCAGTAACAAATTGAGCTCCCAGAGCAGCCTTTACCGTTGACATTATGAGCACAACAAATTGATAATTAAAGCTTCTCTCTTTACCTGGCATGACATCTCTACACCTGTACAAGAGTGGTCCTTTTGACACTAATAAGAGTCTAAGGGGGAGTTGAGGGTTACATACAGCTGAAAACAAGCCAGCACCAGACACACAGATACCAGGCAGCTGGGGCTATGTTGGCACTAGTCTAACTCTCACAGAGAAGTTCACAGATGGCTCTCTTATACCATTCTCAGTGTTCTCAGTAAACAAAGCTGGTTGTACCCCCCAAAGGGTGATACTACACTCCAACAGGGGTCCAAGGCTGTGCCCCAAATGGCACCCTATTCTCGATTCAGTGCACTATATTTGATGAGAGCCCATAGGGAATAGGGTGCAATTTGGGATGAAAGCCCAGTGTTGGATGAGGTGTTGGACACTTTGGAATCCTAACTTGAGATATCCTCGGAATAAGTTAAGGCTATCCAATGATGTATTTATCAGGAAATACCGTATTTATCAGCTATCTCTTCTAATTTTACTTGAGCCCAGCTATTGTAATAAAACTCTCTCTGCCGTACTCTATATACAGTATATACAGATTCCATTAGAATTCATCTGGTGTACGGAGCAAAATAGCCTTGGTTTGACAGACTGATTCTCCATATAATGCAAAATGTCAACCATTCTGGACACTACTGCCAACAGGCACAAAGGTGCTTCCATACAATATTCATGGACCTTAACATTTTTATATTGAACTGATTTTGTGCAAAGCAAGGGCGTAGATAGGAATAGGGTATCTCTGATTGCTTGTGGAATAAGACAGAAATGGAATACAGTAAGCGCCAATGTATTCTAAGCATGTCTACACAATCTACTCTTTGTGTTCATTGTGGTTGTTTAATAACATAGCCATAAAATATGTATTCACTGTTAACAATAGGTAAAAATGACCCTAGATTGCCCTACTGTATTTAGAAACCTACAGTATGTGTCCAGATTACTTTGAGATCTTTTAAGAGAGGTTGGGGATGTCTTACAAACCGTAATGGGAAAACTATGGTGGATATGCTGGTAAAGTTTTATTCAATAAAGAGTAATGTCTACAAACAAGGAAGAAATACAGTCCCAATAAGACACATATTGTCAAAACAGCGACATTGCTTGACCAAGTTTTCATTTTTAAAGTAAACATTCATGCTCCTCTCTCTAATAGTTTAGGTTTTGTGTTATTTTACAGTTGTATCACAATATACTATTCAGGAAACTGGAATGCTTGAGCTGAGTGTGTGCTTTCCCCTGGTGGAAACTGTGAATCTGAGGACTTGGGGATTTGAATGGCAAAAGGATAAGCTTAGCACAAAACTTCAAGGATCACAGCCTTTGTTGACTCAGCATGATTTTAGAATAAAATGTTACACTGCATATTTTCCATATTATGCTAACTACTTCATGATTTATGAATTGATCGAATTGAACAGGACTTCTGAAAAGTACCAGTCATCAGATTCACTGTAGCTATATTGCTAGGGCGAAGGACAAGAAGAACTATGGGTTCTACAATAATTGCCAAATAGCAAATAGCCATAATGCATAAAATGATAGAGACTGGGACCAGTATCCCTGGCATTGCCACATGATTTTGTGGAAAAGCATGGGTGGCTTTACCTACTAATGTGTACACACACGTTTACATTAAAAGTGATTTTACAGCACATTTAAAAGGCGTTACAATCACATTATGCACAGCAAAATAAATATTGTACATATAATTCCAAAAGTGTTAAATGTACACTATTTTATGTGAACATATGAGTCGCACTGAATTGGTGTAAAATAACGCTGTGTTACCTATGTTTCTCTGTTGCAGTGTTTCCCGTTCAACTCTTTAAGTGTTCAAATTAACTTAATTGTGGTGTTTGCATAGCTTTACGGTAGAGTATGACTGTATTTGTTAGTGGCAGATACATAGTTATTGAATTATTTCCTTATAAAGCCTGTAGAATGCACTGAGTATCCAGGTGAATGCTGTCATTAAAATTACACTATACATATATCATAAAGCCTGAATTCAGAATAACTGTCAAGGTTAGGAAAGTTGAAAAGAAGTATCTAAACCATTTAAAATGTAACAACCATTTCAGCCATGGGTGCAATAAATCCAACTAGCTGATTGGATTAGTTTTCGAAAAATGCATGTTATTCATCTTTGTGTAGCTTAAGATGAATCAATCAATGCAAAAACACAGATATCCTAAAAAATCTAACTGCTAGTAGAGTATTCTGGGAAATTTGATTATGATGGGTATGGTTTTGATTGGAAAAGAATAACTCTGGTTATTAACACCAACACTGGGGGTTATTTTGCACCACTAAGAGAGTGAATTTAAGTCCTGAATCAACACTAGAAATGTTACAGTGAAAAATCAAATAAGGGTATGGGGAATGCCTACAAATAAGGGTATGGGAAATGATTCATAAAAATAAAAATAAACAATTTTTTTTTATATTTCCTACCTATTATTTACAAACATCCTGTCATATGAGAACACAAGACGGTATGATATCCTCATATGGGTCTCTGAATACATGCTAATTTGTTCCACTTGGTAAGGGTAATGGTAAGGGTAATTTTCCAATGTAGACTTAACATAATAAGTGATGCTATTAGATGAAATGAGATCTGAGAAGCAGATGAACAGATTGTTGAGATGAGTGAGATAAAAGCATGTTGGGGAAACGGTGTATCAATACCAATTTGAATTTGTTCATAATCCTGAAGTTACACTAACTGTGCATAGTAGAAATATGTTTGTTTATCTTCCACAGTCTCACTGCAGTGTTCTTCAGGATCCATGCTAAAATCTCTATTGATACTAGCATGGTCCAAACATGTTTAACATGAATGCTTAAATAATAGTGGGACGGTGTTTTCCTTTTACCCACTTTCACACACATATACAGTTAATAAATTGTGGGGGAAATTGCAATAGTGTATTTTTCCTTCTAATGGTCTTCCTCAAATGGGGGACATCCCTAAGCCAGATCAACACCTGTATGTATGTGTAGGCTACCTCTAGCCTGGTACTCTATGTGGTAAAACAATGAGCTGGGCAGTCGACACAGTTAGATCTCTAATGTAAGCCTCAAAGCATTTTTTAAAACATATTTTTTGAGGGGTCAATTTTTAAGGCTGATATTTCCCCTTCTGAGTCCTGCCTTAAGTTGCGTGTCCCACATATTTAGAACACTATCACATCCTTAATAAAGTGTTCAGTGATGGGTGATTTAACGCGCATAGCCCAGTCAAATGGAGTGATTATTATTTAAATTGGCTGGCTAAATGTACACAATACTCTCCACAAACACCTGATGCTGCACTGTTGTTTATGTATTTGTTTAGATTAAACGTCTCCCAAAAGGAAATAACAGAGAATAGATGCGGCTTTCCATTTCCATAATCTAATGCTGGTGTTTATGAGCTACCATGCTGCAATTTGAATAAACATTACGCTGATAGAGATTCAGGAAGTGTCAGTGTGGAAGAGTACCTCCCTAAGGTCCGTCTGCGCCACGCAAGCCGAAGTCTCTGCAGAGTCCAAGTATACTTCACGCACGCTGGGCATACATAATTCAGTGATCATTTATAATTTGGATATGCGGCTTAAATACAATTTCCGAGAGAGAGAGAGAGCCCCTAAGCATTTTAACTGCAGTGTTGTTCTGTCATCCTCAGTGGGATCAGTGCCCCATGCCAAGCTGTGTACATGCAATAAAATATGCATCACTTGTGTTGTAAACTCATTTTTCAATTTTCTATGGGCTGCCTTCATTTGGACTTTCTCCTAGGTTTGTGTCCCACTTAGTTTAGAATGAGGCTCTGGGGCTATATTGAAAGGATAGCCAGGGGGGCCCTTGGAGATGGAGGAAACATGCTAAACATAAGAGATAACACAGAGGAACAATGAGGAGAGAACCCCAGCAGGACACACTACTACAGGCCAACCTCCTGCAGCATGTAGGGAAGGAAGGAAAAGAATGTGCCAACAGACTGCCGTACAGTACAGCAGAGGAAGATAATGTTTGTCCAGCCTGTGGTAATTCTCTCACAATATATTTTATCGATGTACAAGGTTCTGGAAATGCATATTTTTGTTTTAGTAAAAACAAATCGTACTTTTTATTTTTTCATTTCCTGGGGCACAAAAAAACATAAATACGATTCAAAATCCTTGATACTGAAAACAGTCACTTAAACACTGTCATGACGTTGGCCTGGGGCGTAGGTTTATGACAGTCAAAAATAATTCTAACACCTGGATATGTTTATTTTTGAACCATTCCATTGTAGATTTTGCTTTATGTTTTGGATCATTGTCTTGTTGGAAGACAAATCTCCGTCCCAGTCTCAGGTCTTTTGCAGACTCCATTAGGTTTTCTTCCAGAATGGTCCTGTATTTGGCTCCATCCATCTTCCCATCAATTTTAACCATCTTCCCTGTCCCTGCTGAAGAAAAGCAGGCCCAAACCATGATGCTGCCACCAACATGTTTGACAGTGGGGATGGTGTGTTCAGCTGTGTTGCTTTTACGCCAAACATAACGTTTTGCATTGTTGCCAAAACGTTAAATTTTGGTTTCATCTGACCAGAGCACCTTCTTCCACATGTTTGGTGTGTCTCCCAGGTGGCTTGTGGCAAACTTTAAACTACAGTTTTTATGGATATCTTTAAGAAATGGCTTTCTTCTTGCCACTCTTCCATAAAGGCCAGATTTGTGCAATATATGACTGATTATTGTCCTATGGACAGAGTCTCCCACCTCAGCTGTAGATCTCTGCAGTTCATCCAGAGTGATCATGGCCCTCTTGGCTGCATCTCTGATCAGTCTTCTCCTTGTATGAGCTGAAAGTTTAGAGGGACGGCCAGGTCTTGGTAGATTTGCAGTGGTCTGATACTCCTTCCATGTCAATATTATCGCTTGCACAGTGCTCCTTGGGATGTTTAAAGCTTGGGAAATCTTTTTGTATCCAAATCCGGCTTTAAACTTCTTCACAACAGTATCTCGGACCTGCCTGGTGTGTTCCTTGTTCTTCATGATGCTCTCTGCGCTTTTGACGGACCTCTGAGACTATCACAGTGCAGGTGCATTGATACGGAGACTTGATTACACACAGGTGGATTGTATTTATCATCATTAGTCATTTAGGTCAACATTGGATCATTCAGAGATCCTCACTGAACTTCTGGAGAGAGTTTGCTTGTTTGGTTTAAATAATGCAATAACACAGTGTTGGAGAAGAAAGTAAAAGTGCAGTTTGTGCCATGTAAAAAAGCTAACGTTTAAGTTCCTTGCTCAGAACATGTGGTTCAATATTCCCAGTTCTTCAATATTCCCATTTAAGAAGTTTTGGGTTGTAGTTATTATAGGAATTATGATCCGTCGACTATTTCTCTCTATGCCATTTGTATTTCATATACCTTGAGCTGCTGACAAACGCAGTAAATTGCTGTTTGAATTAATTATTGCGAGCCTGCTGCTGCCTACCACCGGTCAGTCAGACTGCTCTATCAAATTTCAAATCGTAATTATAATATAATAAACACAGAAATATGAGCCTTTGGTCATTAAAATGGTCAAATCCGGAAATGATAATTTAGAAAACAAAAACGTTTATTCTTTCAGTGAAATACGGAACTGTTCCATATTCTATCGAACCCTAAGTCTAAATATTGCTGTTACATTGCACAACCTTCAATATTATGTCATAATTACGTATAATTAATCTGGCAATTGAATTAGGGTCTTCACACAGTTCGCAATGAGCCAGGCGGCCCAAACTGTTGCATATACCCTGACTCTGCTTGCACTGAACGCAAGAGAAGTGACACAATTTATTTTTATTTAATTTAACTAAATATGCAGGTTTAAAAAATATACAAAATACTTCTGTGTATTGATTTTAAGAAAGGCATTGATGTTTATGGTTAGGTACATTTGTGCAACGATTGTGCTTTCTTCGCAAATGCACTTTTGTTAAATCATCATCCGTTTGGCAAACTTGAAGAAGGCTGTGATTCGATGATAAAAATTAACAGGCGCCGGATCGATTATATGCAACGCAGGACAAGCTAGTTATCCTCGTAATATCATTTAACCATGTGTAGTTAACTAGTGATTATGTGAAGATTGATTTTTATAAAACAAGTTTAATGCTAGCTAGCAACTTACCTTGGCTCCTTGCAGACATAAGGTCCTTTTGACGCTGCACTCGCATAACAGGTAGGCAGCCTGCCACACACTTTTCTCGTGGATTGAAATGTAATCGGCCATAATTAGCATCCAAAAAGGCAGAATACCGATTCTTATGAAAACTTGAAATCTGCCCTACTTAATCGGCCATGCAGCTTAATCGGTCAACCTCTAATCTCAACATCAACTGTTCAGAGCAGACTGAACAGTTGAATTGCTTCAAAGAAACCACTACTAAAGGACACCAATAATAGGAATTGACTTGCTTGGGCCAAGAAACACGAGCAATGGACATTAATTAGACCAGTGAAAATATGTACTTTGGTGTGATGAGTCCAAATTTGAGATTTTTGGTTACACATGATCTCAGCATGTGTAGTTCTCATCATGAAGTATGGAGGAGGAGGTGTGAGGGTGTGGGGATGCTTTGCTGGTGACACTGTCTGTGATTTATTTAGAATTCAAGGCACACTTAACCAGCATGGCCAACACAGCTTTCTGCAGAGATACGCCATGCCATCTGGTTTGTGCTTAGTGGGACTATCATTTGATTTTCAACATTACAATGACCCAACACACCTCCAGGCTGTGTAAAGGCTATTTGACCAAGAAGGAGAGTGATGGAGTGCTGCATCAGATGACCTAGCCTCCACAATCACACAACCTCAAGCCAATTGAGATGTTTTGGGATGAGTTGGAAAAGCAGCCAACCAGTGCTCAGCATATGTTGGAACTCCTTCAAGACTGATGGAAAAGCATTCCAGGTGAAGCTGGTTGAGGGAATGCCAAGAGTGTGCAAAGCTGTCGTCATGGCAAAGTGTGGCTACTTTGAAGAATAAAAACATTTTTTGTATATTTTGATTTGTTTAACACTTTTTTTCTTACTACATGATTCCATATGTATTATTTCATAGTTGTGATGTCTTCACTATTATTCTACAATATAGAAAATAATACAAATAAAGAAAAAACGTTGACTGAGTAGGTGTCCAAACTTTTTACTGGTACTGTATATATTTTTTTATATACATCTCCCAGTTATCATGTTTCTTGTGCTGCGGTTCACAGCAGCACTACGGATGTGTTGACTTGACAACTGTGTCAGAGATTTAAACAACTCCCCATAGATTAATAGGGTAAACTTATTATATTTGTGATACCCTACAGTCAAATTTTAACACCAGTAGAGCAGCTATCTTGCTATATAAACCACTCCCCTCTGCAAACACGCCTTCTCCGATGTTGGTTACAAGGCGGTACATATTTAAATTAGGTACGAAAATGTCATGTTACAATTGGTGTCACCTTTTCCCCTTAACAATGAACCCAAGTGTTTCACATGGGGGAGGGGACCAGTAACTTTATGATCAAACTCTATCAATGTTGAAGCAACAGTCATTTTTCATACTTTGGCCTTCATACTTTGATCTCGTTTCCATCAAATACTGTATCATCAAATTGAATGAAAAATATGATTTTCTTCTTCTTCTAGGTTTTATTGTCAGACTACATAATACAATTGTACATTGTACACCTACTGGGTGGGGTTAAAATTATGAAACTTTAAGGACCAATGTTTTTTATAATAGATACAGCATATATCTTTTTATACAAATAAATCCTACTCAGGCTCTGAGTGGGGCCGCACTAGACACTACTCCATGAAGCTCTTCAGATGTAAAATAGTTTAATCCCAGAAATAGTTCAGCTGCAGAAACAATGATATAGACCTTTCTTGACTTATTTTCAAATTGTGCAGTTCTGTTGATCACCATTGCTATAAATTACACAAAGTCCACTTTCTTCACATGAAGGATTTCTGGGTCCTGCTGTTGATTCTCAGGCTGTGGTGTAGGCTCCAATGTAGGCATAACCCTTCTTAACTACTGCCGGACTTTCAAATATACACACTCTTTCCACCCTTTTGACAGCCTCTGCGTAGGAGACTTGCTCAAGTGCCCTGATTTTAGCAAACACAGTCTCCTTCACATTTCTCAGGCACACAAATGTTTGCGATTCATGCTCCCCACACAGTTGCAACATTGTTCTCCTTGTCCATTCTCATCTACTAGACATTTAAAATCTCCTTTATAGCGGTCTTTCCTACACATCTCACATCTCGGCTTCTCCCATCTGCAGACACGTCTTACATGTCCAAATATTTTACGAAAAGAACACTGGAATACGCCTATTTACAAAATCTCTAATCGGAGAGTACACATATCTAAACGGCACTCGAGTAAGGAGAGACTCCGTATAATAAAATACTAGAAAAAAATAAAAATAAGTATTTACGAATTACAGTAAATTAGTGACCACTGTATTAGTTGAATTCCTAAAATACAGTATATTACCGTAAATGCATGCCTTATACAAGGTAGGTGGAATCAGAAAAAAATTAATATATATCGGAGCAAATAGCACAATACGTAATCACTAAAATACATGAAACCAAAACAATCCCGCACGAAACAAAGGCGGGACAACCTACTATAAATAAGGACGTCAATAAACTAAAATACACACAGGTGAAACTAATAAGACAAAACCAACAGACAAACGAAAAAGGGATCGATGGTGGCTAGTAGGACGGTGACGACGACCGCCGAGCACCGCCCGAACAGGCAGGGGAGCCAACTTCGGCGGAAGTCGTGACAGTACCCCCCCCCTTCCTCGAGGACGACCCGGAGGACGAGGTGCTGGGCGATCCGGGTGGAGGCGGTGGAAATCACTCAGGAGAGAAGGGTCAGGAGAGAAGGGTCCCTCAAAATAATGAGGAGAGACACATGAAACGAGGGGTTAATACGGTAATACCTAGGAAGTTGTAACCTGTAACACACCTCGTTTATTCATTTAAACGGCCCCACACACTGCGGCCCCAGCTTCCGACAGGGCAGGCGGAGGGACAGGTTCCGGGTCGAGAGCCAGACCCTGTCCCCCGAAACACGGGGGCCTCACTGCGGTGTTGGTCAGCGCTCCTCTTCTGCCGTTCGCCCGCTAACCGTAGTGAGTCCTGAACGGCTTTCCATGTGTCCTTGGAGCGCTGTACCCATTCCTCCACCGCAGGAGCCTCGGTCTGGCTCTGATGCCATGGAGCCAGGACCGGCTGGTAACCTAGCACACACTCAAAAGGAGACAAGTTAGTTGAGGAGTGGCGTAGGGAGTTCTGAGCTAGTTCAGCCCAGGGAACATACCTTGCCCACTCACCAGGCCGGTCCCGGCAATAGGACCGCAGAAACCTGCCCACCTCTTGATTTACGCGCTCCACCTGCCCATTACTCTCGGGGTGAAAACCTGAGGTTAAGCTGACCGAGACCCCCAGTCTCTCCATAAACGCCCTCCATACTCTGGACGTGAATTGGGGACCCCGATCAGAAACGATGTCCTCAGGCACCCCATAGTGCCGGAAGACATGGGTAAACAAGGCCTCAGCAGTCTGCAGGGCCGTAGGGAGACCGGGCAACGGGATGAGACGACAGGACTTAGAAAACCGATCCACAACGACCAGGATTGTAGTACTTCCCTGGGACGGGGGAAGGTCGGTAAGAAAGTCCACCGATAAGTGTGTCCACGGCCGTTGTGGAACGGGGAGGGGTTGTAATTTCCCTCTAGGCAAGTGCCGAGGAGCCTTGCTCTGAGCAAGGAGGAGACATAAAATCTCACGTCTTTAGCTAGCGTGGGCCACCAGTATCTCCCTCTCAGACTCCGCACTGTCCTCTCGATGCCCGGATGACCCGAGGAGGGGAGAGTATGAGCCCACCGAATCAGCTCGTCCCGGACCCCCCTCGGTACGTACTGGGTTCCTACTGGACAGTTGGGGGGGGCCGGCTCTGACCGTGAGGCCCCCTCTATCTCTGCGTCCACCTCCCATACCACCGGTGCCACGAGACACGACGGTGAAATGATGGGAGTTAGCTCAACGGGCCGCTCCTCGGTATCATAGAGGCGGGACAGCGCGTCGGCCTTGGTGTTTTTGGAGCCGGGCCGGTATGAGAGGGTAAACCGGAATCTGGTAAAAAACATGGCCCATCTAGCCTGACGTGGATTCATTCTCTTCGCTGCCCGGATATACTCGAGATTACGATGGTCAGTCCAGATGAGAAAGGGGTGTTTAGCCCCCTCAAGCCAATGTCTATAGCCAAATCGGCATATTCAGAGGGAATTCCTCTACACCTACCTGAACACTCCTCTGACCACCCCTTAAGAGCCCCCTGTCGCCACTATAAGAATTACAGTAAATTAGTGACAGAAATTGGCCTGTAAGTCACTGTAGAGTTTCAGGACAAGATTAGTTGAATTCCTAAAATACAGTATATTACCGTATTCTGTGGGGGTACCACATTACTCATTCATGGGTACAACAAATATAGGCCCTTACATGCATGCCTTAAAATACGTTAATGAACCAACGACTCTTTCCCCACAACATTTTTCACAACATACATTTACCATATTTTACTGTGAATTCTACAGTGTTTTACTGTAAAAATTACAGAAAGGTCTTACAGTGTGCTGTTAAACAAATGTACAGGATGTTATTGGGCATTCTAAGGTATTCAGTGTATAAAGTGTCATACAGTTGATGAATACAGTAAGTTACTAATAAAATAAAAACTGTGTACTTACGTTACTCATTTGCCTCGCTCCGATCAGCAATCCAAGCCAATAAAATTCCCCATGGCTTCTAATAGGCAAGTAATAATTTGTGAAAACTATTGAGTTGTGAAGTGTAAAAAAATAACCATATGTTATTAACACATCATAATAAACTCAGCAAAAAAGAAACGTCCCTTTTTCAGGACCCTGTCTTTCACAGGTAATTCGTAAAAATCAAAATAACTTCACAGATCTTCATTGTAAACACTGTTTCCCATGCTTGTTCAATGAACCATAAACAATTAATGAACATGCACCTGTGGAACGGTCGTTAAGACACTAACAGCTTACAGACGGTAGGCAATTATGGTCAAAGTTATGAAAACTTAGGACACTAAAGAGGCCTTTCTACTGACTCTGAAAAACACCATGCAGATGGTGCCCAGGGTCCCTGCTTATCTGTGTGAAAGTGCCTTAGGCATGCTGCAAGGAGGCATGAGAATCACATATGTAGCCAGGGCAATAAATTGAAATGTCCGTACTGTGAGACGCCTAAGACAGCGCTACACGGAGACAGGACGGACAGCTGATCGTCCTCGCAGTGGCAGACCACGTGTAACAACATCTGCACAGGATTGGTACAGCCGAACATCACACCTGGGGGACAAGTACAGGATGGCAACAACAACTGCCCGAATTACACCAGGAACGCACAATTCCTCCATCAGTGTTCAAACTGTCTGCAATAGGCTGAGAGAGGCAGGTCCTCACCAGACATCACCGGCAACAACGTTGGGCACAAACCCACCGTCGCTGGACCCGAAAGAACTGGTTACAAGTGCTCTTCACTGATGACTCACGTTTTTTTCTCACCAGGGGTGATGGTCAGATTCGCGTTTATCGTCGAAAGAATGAGCGTTACACCGAGGCCTGTACTTTCGCTTGGGATCGATATTGAGGTGGAGGGTCCGTCATCGTCTGGGGAAGTGTGTCACAGCATCATCGGACTGAGCTTGTTGTCATTGCAGGCAATCTCAATGCTGTGTGTTACAGGGAAGACATCCTCATTCCTCATGTGGTACCCTTCCTGCAGGCTCATCCTGACATAAACCCTCCAGCATGCCAATGCCACCAGCCGTACTGCTTGTTCTGTGCGTGATTTCCTGCAAGACAGGAATATCAGTGTTCTGCCATGGCCAGCGAAGAGCCCGGATCTCAATCCCATTGAGCATGTCTGTTTCACATCTGCTCCTGCCACGCCCTCTAGTGCTCATCCTGTGTCAGCCTCAGCCTCCGCACCTGGTTTCCGGCAACCCGCCCGGGCTTCCCCTGGCCTGCACTCAATCTTCGCCCCGTGTTTCAATAAATACCTTGGTTACCTTATCCCAGTCTCTTCATCTGCTCTTGGGTTCACCTGTTCTGCTCCACATCACAGTCTGGGACCTGTTGGATCAGAGAATGAGGGCTAGGGCCATTCCCCCCAGAAATGTCCAGGAACTTGCAGGTGCCTTGGTGGAAGAGTGAGGTAACATCTCACAGTAAGAACTGGCAAATATGGTGAAGTCCATGAGGAGAGGATGCACTGCAGTACTTAATTAATGCAGCTGGTGGCCACACCAGATACTGACTGTTACTTTTGATTTTGACCCCCCCTTTGTTCAGGGACACATCATTCAATTTCTGTTAGTCACATGTCTGTGGAACTTGTTCAGTTAATGTCTCAGTTGTTGAATCTTGTTATGTTCATACAAATATTTACTGAAAATAAACGCAGTTGACAGTGAGAGGACGTTTCTTTTTTTGCTGAGTTTATATTCTCTGTAATCCTGCATAAAGCTTCCCATAATGCTGAGGTTCTGTGGTTCAACTACACATAAGTATGGCTGCAGGCATATATAGTGGTAGTTAATCCATTTCTCACCTTGATGGAATTATACCACCAATAAACTAATGGCTGATTTATCTCTTTTCATACAATTCTCTATGCAATTATAGAGCACAAGACTAAGGTCGTAGCCATGTTAGGGACAAACAGGAAGGATTGCTCCTACATTATGAAGTAGACATGAATAGTAATGTCTTGTAACACTGTTAATTATGGAGAGATTTGAATATGGAATAAGATCGATAGCATGGCCAAATTAACGTCCTCTGATCAGCTACAAATTATGTGTGGTGTAAAGTGTGTGTGTTTGTGTGTGTGAGAGAGAGAAAGAGAGAGCGTGAGAGAGGGAGGGAGTGAAACGGTGGATACATGGACAAGCGTTCAATGTTGTCGTCTCTTGCGTGACAACTAGCTAACTCAATAAAACGTTTTCTCAAAACAGATTTGTTACTGTAAGAGTCTAAACAGACAGTGAAAACACCCATTTCTTTGAGTTGAGAACAAAGACAATGTAGACAAGTGTAATGATAAAGTCACACTAAATACAATTTGTTGGTAGTTTCAACAGAAATGAAACATGAAATGAGCCTAAACATTTGCAGCAACAAACACTGACACAAGCAGTTAGGAAATTTAGTGCCTCGACAAAATGCTTTTAGTGTTTCCACAAAGCACACAGGGGGGACTGTTTCAGAGCAAAGAGATTGTATTATTGCCCATTAGTTTTCTTTGTGGCGATGCTTGCTGCCAGGTCTAGTTTATTTCAGCAGTACAAATAAATCCACACACTGCAACATTGCAGGAAAGATCTTATAGATATTCCCACAATAGGAGTTAATGTAATAATGATTACTCTACTGATCTGATGATGACTATACAAGCTTCAAGACACAATTGATGCTATCCAGATATCCAAAGGTATTAAGAACCGAGAATTCCTGAAGTAAAAATAATTTAGACATTGAAAAATGCAGATTGTATTCATTTGAGATGTATTTGATTATTAGGCTCTCTCTCTCTCTCTCTCTCTCTCTCTCTCTCTCTCTCTCTCGCTCTCTCTCGCTCTCTCTCTCTCGCTCTCTCGCGCTCTCTCTCTCTCTCTCGATTAGAGGTCATATTAGCAACGCCGAGCAGCGTTTCTTTGCATTGCAGGTGTTAGAGACCAGGGCCAGCAGTAGGTGGCCACATCAGGTTGTTGTTGATCTACTGTTACTTTTAGCAGGTCATGTGGAAAAGTGGAGAGGGGTACTTAGGGTTGTCTGCACCTGATTAATAAGAACACAGAGAGGCAAATATGTGGACTCAGTTGACGGGTAATGAGCCGCAAATGTGATTAGGTCTTCACGCTGCACCTGCCTCCAATTGAGCGCAAAGACACAGCTTAGCTTCCAAACACTGACGTACGTACACAGCTACACACACTAAACATCATAAAAGTTGTCATTATGTTTTGAAAGTGAGAGATGGCGTTTTGAGACCATTTGAAGTACTGTAGCTTGTATTGAGCGCATACAAAACTGATGGCTCAATTGAATATGAATGCATTACCATAGACTTAATCTACCTTTGTGTTCAGGTAAAATCTTAGAATGGTTTTCAGGTACTTTAAAATGAATAGGTAGTTAGCCATCTAAAACATGTATTTTCATTAGAAAAAGTGAAGAGGAACAGAAAAAAGGTCCTCATGTTCAATGGTATAAGTGGCAGTCACCCCTATGGCATGGGTTCCGTTTCAGGACAACTCTATTGCAGAAATAATGTATGTTGTTAGAGCTTTACACAGCATAGTAAAACCCCTATTCCATAGCTCGTATAGTACATGTATAGATCTGTCCATGCTGAAACATTAATCCTGCACGGGTATTATGCCTTCAACTACCATAATGAATTTCAAGATGATGCAGCGCTCATATACTGTATGTCCTTGACTTCTTTGAGGATCATACGTTCATACAAATGCTATACATCTAATGTGTAATGCTTACAATATTTTTAACCCATTTATTTCTTTGTGTTTAGTGACAAACTTTAAACTGGGGTGGTTGTCCTCACTTCCTATAATCGCCAGTTTGCCTGCAGGTTTTCAAAAACAATTGGTTCCGATTCCAGTGAATTGTCAGGTTGGCTATCCATCAGCAAAGGTGGGCCATACCTCCCGCATAAAAGCCAATAAAGCTGTCTATCGAGTTATGAAAGTGTTCACACCAGATGCTGAATGGGACAAGTCAGCAGATGTAACCTCCTGACCTGAGACTACTCACCCAGAAATCTATTAAACAGCCCAAATTTGATTTCCAGCCACCTATTGATTAGCCTTAAAGTTTCCACTGTGGTCACTGGTCTAGTAGGACAGGAAATCAGTGCCACGGTCGAAGAGGACCAATCAAAATGACAGACAAAATACACCTCTAACAAGGCTATCTGGTTTATGAATGTTGTATGTCGGAGATTACATTTAGCGTACAATACTTCCACTGTACATCATCCACTCAGAGTAAAACATGGCTGAAATCTGGCTTTCGCTGTAATAAGAAACATGTAAAGTTGAAGAAATAAGCCCTTACATTCACACACACACACAAGTACCTTTGTGCAGGTGCATGTTCACACACACACACAACGAACACAGTGTAAAGGTCTAAATATTGCAAGAAACGTCAGATGAAAATGGGCAGATAAACAGTATTTCAGCTGCTGTCAGAAAGTACTTTAGTATCCCTAGGTCAGACCTAGCTAGCAGTTACAGCACAGGAGTCAGTTACAATACAGTAAAGGTTTTTGGAAATAATATTAGTGAAGAAATTCACATAAAGGCTTCAACACCATGCAAGTTCTGCAAGGAACAGTTTTAACATTGAAATGCTTTAACAATGCTCCTGAAAAATGTATCATATTAACATTTCAAGGGTATGACAGGAGTCTAGCCTCCCACAATGCCGTGTTCCTGTGTCCCACCCACCTGTCCATGTTAGAGTCCTTGTGAAAAGCTACCTTTCAAGAGCTATGAGCTTCTTTCATACAGCTGTCACTCGCCCTATTCTAATACTCGAAGTACCTTTCATGTTGACTGTAGGTTTGAGAGAACATGCTAATAAGAACTTTGTTAGTGTAGCTGACTACTTTGATGTGATGGATTAACATATGCATTCCGCTTGAGCCCCTATGAAATATCAGCTCCACCATTCACAGTGTTATCTGAACCATTTACTGTACAAAAAGATGTGTTGGGTAAATGTGTTAGGAATAAGAACCGGACATTCTGCAAAGGCTTAACGGTAAAACCTGCAGCATCTTTTCATGGAGATCAATATGAATAACTTGATACTTAGCAATTCAGAATCTATTCACGCTCACAATGTAGTCCATTTTTGCTGGACCACTTACCTAAAAGTAAATGATCATAAAAAATAACCAAACACAAATTGAACATGTCCAACAGAAATCACCTTCAAATCTGCAAAATCCTTTGGTCTAAATACTTTATCTGTTACCTACTGTATGTGCACAGTATCCCCTGCATGTTACCTGTATGCTACTGCACTATCCTCTGCATGGACAGCCAATGATTTAAGATCTTTCTCCCCTTTTAAATAACTTGGACACAGTGCCACCATAAAATATTTCTGAATTCCGGAGTATGTTGGAGGTGACGGGGTGATTTTGGAATATATGGTCTGAGAGGCTGCCACCAGACGGATGAGGGCAGTAAAGCAGAGCAGACAGACACATTACCTTTTGTCATATAATGGACACTTGCTTGTGAAACAGACACGGCTCTGTCCCAAATGGCACTCTATTGCCTATATAGTGCACTACATTTTATAATGAATAAATAGGGAACAGGGTGCCATTTGGATGGATCACAGCCTCATATGACTGCACTGTCTGCAGCCTATCACCCTCAAATGAAATGTAAAAAAAAATGTGGTATTTACTTTCTAATTAAATCGATTGTCAATGCATTTAGATAGTTCATATTTTCAAACAGCAAATTCACTGATGCATATGACAACAAGTGGTGCATGATTTACAGAAAAATATTATCTGTATGAGTGTATACCTGCATGTGAACTGGTTGGGTGGGTGGTGGGTGTACCCAGGGTCCAGTAAGCACACAAAACACACTACAGTACCTACTTCGTATATGCAGCATGCATCAGTGCTAAATATTGGATCACACATACTTTACAGAGCATGACATCACTTTCGATCGAGTCTCTTGAACATGAATTGATTCACAAAACATTATCGACAACTCTTCAAAATGCTCATGTAGCAGAACATTTCCATTAGGTTAAGTTGCCATCATGTAATGTCAGATCCACGTAAAAGGCCCAAACACACTTGGCATTCTGCTCACAGTCTCTCATCATGTCAATTTATATGGGCCTTAGTGAGACACTAATATCCCTTACATGATGATTGTTAGCAGTACAAGCATTTAAAAATTCAAAAACCTGAATTGCAGAATGTAAATCACAGTGTTTAGCATTCATTGCCAGATGTACATTAGTGGGAGAAAATGGTTGAATCAGTTATTTTTCAAGCTTAATCATCTGCCCTTGTACCGCTGGGGAATGTATGCATGTGTGATAAAGACAGTGAGAAGAGATTTTAACGGTGAAAATTAAAATGCATCAAGTGAAGACAAGGAGATTTTATTGCCAAACTGCAGTATAGTGTATGACAGGGCTGTCTTAGAACATTTGAACACAGGAAACATAAAAGCTAATTAAATGGTTTACGTTAGCTTGTTGGAGTTTAGCTAGGCCAATTTCTTGCACACACACAGGATAGTGTAGCACTGACCTTTTGCTCAGTGGAAAGGTTAATAAATCATCATGTTTAGTACTGTACGTGATCCCTTGTGTAGCTACATGAATCGCACCACAATAACAGAGCAGGAGACACATTTAATTTGATATTTGTAATGCCTGCAATATACCTTAAACAGGGAAATGTGCACACCCATGCTATAAAGATCCAGACCCTTGCCTGAGACCTGAAGACTTTCATTAGCTCCCCGAGGCCTAGGTTTGAACCCTGTTCGTTTGGTCCCCAAATACAAAGTGATGGTAAAGGTTAGATCTTACTTAGCCAAGAGGACTGCTCCATTCGCCTTGTACCTGCAGCAGTCCACTCTAGGGATACAGTACGGGATAGAAGTGTTTACAAATTAGGGCAATGGGCTCATTGGGCAGCTATCATGCCTTTGGATCAACGGCTCAGGGCAACAATTGATCTATTATCATTGGGTTGGATCAGGTCCCTAAAGGCTGAGATGGACACTTGTCTGAGTGGTAGTTGGTAATTGGCAGAAACTCAAGGTCACAACTACTGAAGAAGACAAGGGTAAAGTGATGTCACAATTGACACTCAAATTGCCTATATAGTGCACCGAACATGATTATGGGACCAGGTCAATAGTAATGCACTACGGTATATAGTGGAACTGTCACGTCCTGACCTTAGTTCCTTTGTTGTGTTTCTTGTTTAGGTTGGTCAGGGCGTGAGTTGGGGTGGGCATTCTATGTGTTGTTCTAGTTTTGGTTATCTATGTGTTTGGTTTGGTATGGTTCTCAATCAGAGGCAGCTGTCAATCGTCGTCTCTGATTGAGAACCATACTTAGGTAGCCTGTTTTTCCCCACTTGATTTGTGGGTAGTTGTTTTCTGTTTTGTGTGTTCACTCTCTTTGTTGTTTTGTTATTCAGTGTTCAGTTGATTTATTAAATATTAACATGGACCCATACCACGCTGCGCATTGGTCCGATCTTGACTACTCTTCCTCAGATGACGAGGAGAACCGTTACAGGAACACAGCCAAGGAGAAAGGAAATACAAATACAATGTTGCCTGATCTAAGAAGATACATGATGATTAAAATATTATTTGGAGTTAATCCTTATATAAACTGACTGAAGATAATTTGCTGACTTTACTCATTGATCCACTTCCTTTGAACCCGGGATTCACAGCTTCCTATTGTCTTAAATTTGTTTACTTGCTTGTTTGGTCCTTTCTGTCTAATTTAAATGATCATGTTTTGTCAGATACCAATTTGGTAGAACCCATCCAATGCTACCCTTCACACAGCAATCATCGCCAGTAATGTACAAATACAGTATGACTGTGTGGTACAACAACTTGTATACATTTTTCTGAATTCAGCATTTTCTTTGGTTTGGTTGAATAAGCTTTCATTTTATTCAAAAATGTATTTAAAAAAAGGCATTTCTTGGATATGATTTCACTTCCTCGATAAATTGGGGAATATCCATTTTCCAGTTCAATGGAATTCAAATAAGGGGAGAACGAGAGGCTTATCTGATCGGAAGAGAGGCCTTTGAACAAAAATGCTGACACGATCATTAAAATGTACAGCACAGAGACAGTAATATAGTACCGTGCTGATACTTTTGTTCACCTATCAGTATTGCATAATAGATTATAGGACCCTTTGATAGGACCCACATGCTCTTCTTGCAATTTTTCTTAAGATTTAAAAGCTTATGATCAAGATGTTCTGCCAATGGATTTGATTGAATATGCATGCTACTACATTTCAGAAGATCAACTCCATACCCCTCTCCTTCACCACTACTGTAGCATTGGGTTGCTAGTGATCTTCTCCTTCCCCTTGCCTTATCAATTCAGGATGTTGGGTGGCTAGATCGTTAGAGACATTTCTGCACTATGTTAGTGATTAATTCAAAGGGCCAAACACTATGCAGTCACCTCCACATTGGCCTCATCTTTGGATTGTTTATTTCACCACAATGACAACATGTTGAGTCATTTGAAGCAACATATACTAAGGTTACAAAATAAATAATGGGACAAATACAAAACTGAAGTAAAAGCATCCATAGAATAATGACAAAACAACAATAACTACAGCTAAAACATTGTTTCTACAACTTGTGAGAAATTTAATTTACAGAATGTAAAATGTTTTCAGGTCACACTTTTTTTGGATAGTCCGTCTCTTGATACTTTATAGATGGTCATACTATCAACAAACTATCAGTTGATAAGCAACTGCTTGAATAAGGGTACGGTTTGGGGTTAGGGTTAAGTTTAGCATTATGATAAGGGTTAAGGTTGGGGTTAGGGCTAGGATTAGTAGATAGTTGAAATGTTACAGATGGACTATCCAAGTAAAGTGTTAATGATGTTTGTTGCAGCCCTTTGCATTGCATTCTGTCCAAACCCTGTGTCACGTATTTAAAAAAGAGTTTGGAATGCATTCACATTGTTTAATTCTGAACCCACATACTGTACATTGCTGCTGGTTTTGCAAAAAATGCAGCCACAAGCATGCAATCTAGCAGTTACAATGCAAGGATAATATAGGCCAATAACATAATATTTGCCAGCCAATAGGTGGCAATATCATGTTTTTACAACTACACATAAAACACCAATTTTTGACCAAAAAAACATGAATATATAAAATAATGTATCTTTCATCTTTCTGCGTTTTCATCATTTTCAATAAATTCGCAAGTGGCTGAATCTCACCGGAGAAATCATCCAAGTGAGGAAACAGCATCCCTCTATCCCATACATTAATTTGTTGTGCCACTGGCCTGAGACTATTGAAAGCTCAATTTGTAGCCTAGATGTAACCTAGCCCTTTTAGGCTCATGTTAACTATCTAGCTAACTTAGCTGGTTCATTGTTGCCCATGGGAGGAAGTTAGACTAGCAAGCAATTTAGTTAGGTAGCCCATGACATCAAAAACTAAAGGTGTACTGTATGAAAGAGCCCTAGACTGTTTTGCCAAGATGAAAGAGAGGAGGATGGCATCGGCATTCAACTATTCTACAATAAGGGTGAGTCAAAACATTGATTTACACACACGCACACACACACACACACACACACACACACACACACACACACACACACACACACACACACACAAAGAAATCAGTACCATGGAAAGCCACCTGATATTTAGCTATATTTTTTTGGACTAAATGGTTTTTGGTATCTTCAAGTTTGTTTTTAACGTATTAAGCTAAGCATATATAGCCTTGTGGTTTTTATAATGTTTAAATGTTTAAGTTGAAATGGTGCTGATATAGCGGAGGCAGTGCTCCTGTTGTCGTTGTGCTGACTTGCAGTTTCTCCACGGTTCAAAATCAGTAGTTGTTTAGTAAACTGTCAAACATTACTTTCTTGATCATGTTGCAGGTCATTCTGTATACTGTAACTGTTTGTTACATGCAATATTTGCTTTGTGGACGTCACCAGACAGATGTTTCTCTCCGGTTTTGTGATAAAACAAACATACATTACCGTTCAAAAGTTTGGGATCACTTAGAAATGTCCTTGTTTTTGAAAGAAAAGCAAAAAAATGTGTCCATTAAAATAACATCAAATTGATCAGAAATACACTGAAGACATTGTTAATGTTGTAAATGGCTATTGTAGCTGGAAACAGGCATATTTTTTTATGGACTATCTACATAGGCATACAGAGGCCCATTATCAGCAACCATCAGTCCTGTGTACCAATGGCACGTTGTGTTAGCTAATCCAAGTTGATCATTTTAAAAGGCAGATTGATCGTTCGAAAACCCTTTTGCAATTGTGTTAGCACAGCTGAAAACTGTTTTGCTGATTAAAGAAGCAATAAAACCGGCCTTCTTTAGACTAGTTGAGTATCTGGAGCATCAGCATTTGTGGGTTCGATAACAGGCTCAAAATGGCCAGAAACAAATAACTTTCTTCTGAAACTCGTCAGCCTATACTTGTTCTGAGAAATTAAGGCTATTCCATGCGAGAAATTGCCAAGAAACTGAAGATCTCGTACAATGCTGTGCACTACTCCCTTTACAGAACAGAGCAAACTGTCTCTAACCAGAATAAAAAGAGGAGTGGGAGGTCCCGGTGCACAACTGAGCAAAAGGACATCTAGAGGACATCTAGTCTGAGAAATAGAGTCCTCACAAGTCCTCAACTGGCAGCTTCATTAAATAGTACCCGCAAAATACCAGTCTCAATGTCAACAGTGAAGATGCGACTCTGGGATTCTGGCCTTCTAGGCAGAGTTGCAAAGAAAAAGCCATATCTCAGACTGGCCAATAAAAAATTTAAGATTAAGATGGGCAAATGAACACTGACACCGGACAGAGGGAAATTGGAAAAAAAGTGTTATGGACAGACAAATCTTTGAGGTGTTCGGATGACAAAGAAGAACATTTGTGAGATGCAGAACAAATGTAAAGATGCTGGAGGAGTGCTTGACGCTATCTGTCAAGCATGGTGGAGGAAATGTGATGGTTTGGGGTGCTTTGGTGGTTGTAAAGAGGGAGATTTGTAAGGGTATAAGGAATCTTGAATGAAGTCCTGGACTGCGTGTGCACAGCCGGGTGCGGTACATCCCAGAGCCTTGTATCGGCCGGGCTAGAGTGGGCATCGAGCCAGGTGCCATGAAGCCGGCTCTACGCATCTGGTCTCCAGTGCGTCTCCTTGGGCCGGTGTACATGGCACCAGCCTTACACATGGTGTCCCTGGTTCGCCAGCCCAGTGCGGGCTATTACACATCGCCGCACTGGCCTGGCTACGGGGAGCATTCAACCAGGTAAGGTTGGGCAGGCTCAGTGCTCAAGAGCTCCAGTGCGCATGCACGGTCCGGTCTATCCGGTGCCACCTCCACGCACCAGCCCTCCGGTGGCAGCCCCTCGCACCAGGCTGTCTCTCCGTCTTCTCCCTACAGGTGCTCCCGCCTGTCCAGCGCTGCCAGAGCCTTCGTCCTGCCCAGTGCTGTCAGAGTCTCCCGCCTGTCCTGAGCCGCCAGAGTCTCCCGTCTGTCCTGAGCCGCCAAAGTCTCCCGTCTGTCCTGAGCCGCCAGAGTCTCCCGTCTGTCCTGAGCCGCCAGAGTCTCCCGTCTGTCCTGAGCCACCAGAGTCTCCCGTCTGTCCTGAGCCGCCAGAGCCGGCAGTCTGTCCTGAGGCGCCAGAGCCGCCAGTCAGCCAGGACCTTCCAGAGCCGTCAGCCAGCCAGGAGCTTCCAGAGCCATCAGTCAGCCAGGAGCTGCCAGAGCCGTCATTCAGCCAGGAGCTGCCAGAGCCATCAGTCAGCCAGGCTATGCCAGAGCCGTCAGCCAGCCAGGAGCTGCCAGAGCCGTCAGTCAGCCAGGCGATGCCAGAATGGCCCTTCACTCTGGAGCTCCCGGAGTCTCCCGCCTGTCCGTCGTTGATGGAGTCTCCTGGCTGTCTGGCGCTGATGGAGTCTCCCGTCCATTCGGGACCCATTTCTAGGGTCCCCAGTCCGAGGTCGGCGGCGAGGGTCGCCGCTCGTAAGAGGCCACGGAGGCGGACAATGAGGCGGAGAAAACTGTGGTGAAGTGGGGTCCACGTCCTGCGTCAGGGCCGCCACCGCGGACAGACCCTCCCCGATAGGTTCAGGTGTTCTGGCCGGAGTCCGTACCTTTGGGTTGGGGGGGGGTACACTGTCACGTTCTGACCTTTATTTCCTTTGTTTTTTCTGTATTTAGTATGTTCAGGGCGTGAGTTGGGGTGGGCAGTCTATGTGTGTTTTTCTATGTTGGGGTTTTGAGTTCAGCCTTGTATGGTTCTCAATCAGAGGCAGGTGTCCTTGTACCGCTACTGTAAAACACACATGCATCTGTGCAGTAATTGTAATTTGGGACCCAGCTGTGTATCATCCATCCCCTCCCTAGTGCTGTTTCACGCAGAGTAATGGTTGAGGTGATATGGGGGTGTTTGACATTTTAAACTCCCTAGTCTGAACTTGGAACCAGTGTCTAAGTACTGTTAATTACTATTTGTGAAACACTAATAATTCCATCTTAGAAAAGTATTTTAAATTGGAAGTCACAGACCATTGCATTTGTCCTATGCTTTTGGAATCTGTCTTTCAGAAGCGAGCTTTAGTCTCAGACAGCCGACCTGAGATACAATGTTGGAGATGATCAAGTCTTAGTGTCAATACATCGCCCCACAAAATGACCTCCTCTCAGCTCAACCTACTTTAATCCTTCGTCCTCTCCTCTGTCCTATTGAAAACTTAAAATGGGTTTACCAGTGATTGACATCTTTGTCCACCTGACAGGATGTAATGCAGGGGAGGACAAAAAAACAGATCAGGAATTCTTTGGCGCTAATCTGGTGCCGCCGATTACATTTTATTTTCCAGTCTTATTCTTTTTTCTTGTATAAGATGGCTCTTTTCAGGTATTGTGTGTGATGAGAGAAAGAGAGAGATCGAGACATTTTCACTTTCCTCAAACATTCTTATCAAGGACAGTTTCTCTCTAGTGTTTACCATCTTTCCCATCTCCCCCTTCTATCTCTGTTCTGCTGGACATAATGTCGGCCATCATGAGAAATTCAATTTCATTATGAGACCGACAAAGCTACTTGGCCTTCGTGTCTAAACAAACTAATACTTCCTGGAAAAAAAGTGGACTGACTGAACAAAACTGTACAGCAACATAAATAAACATATTGTCATGACTCTCTCTCCTTGGTGAGGATCAAATGTTCTAGATCAGCTCGCCCCCCCCCCCCCCACCACCACCACCACCACCAGAGGCGGGGGTTGGGCCAGTTTTATGACTTAACAGCCGGTCGTAAACTTTCTCTCTTGCCCTGCAGTATTGAGAAGGTAAAAATCCCTTTGTTACCGAAAGACTCTTGACGCCAAAAACTTCAACATCTAACAATGAACACTGGAACAATATATTTCAACATCCGAATGTTGAGAATGATGAAAGATGGAATATGGGAAATGAATGTCTATTTTGTAATGTCATTAAAATGATCAGAAAGACATTATAACGGAAACATTGTAACTTTAAGAGCTTTCACACTGTTTATATCAGATTTATGTCTAAATTTAGTAAACATGATTTGATTAAATAATTTGAATATATATTTTCAAAACTATTTTTGAAAATATATAAATATGATTTTAGCCTTCTAAATGAGAAGTGTGTTTCATGCAAACTTGTCCCGAGTCAATAGCCACGCCCAAGTGAGCTCAGAGTTCATGTCAACATGATACAAATTGACTTACCTCCAAAATTTACAATACACCAGAGAACATGAAAATGAAAATGGTAAGAAAATGGTAAGACCCTCTGAAACTCTCAATGAGTGAAGAAGGTAAAGACGAGACCAAACATTCACAGTCAGCAGCTGTGTAAGTATAGTAGTCTAGTACATTTGACCATAGACGAGAGGGAAGAACAGATCCCTTACACCACCGCGTGGTACACCTGAGGTAACTATTCTAACGAACAGACCGAAGAAGACCCAAGAAGCCTACCACTAAGAAGGACATTGTGACCTCTGGTGGACAACCAGAGACTTATATCGAACCACTTCCCATAGACGGATTGAGTGGTTTCAACAGAGATGACAGAGAAAGACATCTATCTGTAAATATATATTGCATTTCTATTCCGAATGAGCGGTTGTTAGAGTGCTAAGTATTCTGGTTACGGTGAGTGTAGTTTCCAAATATAAGTTGACTCTCTTTGTCTCTCCCTAGCCTTACCTACCCTTTCCATTGAGTAACCAAACGGTCATGCTTTTGTTAGTCCACTAGGGACCTGTTTTCTATGCATTGTTTATATAATCTATAACCTATGCTGTGTGTGTTTACGCATTCTGTGTGATGATTTAGTTAGTTAGGAAATAATTAAGCCAATTTGTGTATTGCTGATTCATCACTTAGGTTAGGGTTTGTGCAGATTTCCAAGAATGTGACATTGAGAATGAGACTGAGGTAATAATTAATAATTGACAGTTATTGATGGAAGAAATATTTATATAATCTTTAGAGTTAAGTTGGGAGATAATAACTCGGTAAACAACTTTTCCCGTGGTGCCCCAAATTCCTAATGAGTTAATTGTTACATGATTCATTTAATCGAGTAATAAGTCAAATCAAATCAAATTGTATTGGTCACATGTTTAGCAGACGTTAACATTTTATGGATAGGGGGCACCATTTCCACTTTTGGATAAATAGCGTGCACATTTTCAACTTCCTGCTACTCATGCCAGGAATATATCATATGCATATGATTAGTAGGTGTGGATATAAAACAAAGTTTCTCTGAAGTTTCTAAAACTGGTTCAATCATGTCTGTGACTATAACAGAACTTATGTAGCAGGCAAAACCCAGAGGAAAAACGGTTCAGAATTATTATTATTTTTTTGCCTCTGACCGTTCCCTCAGCTGTCTTTGCCAAGGGAAATTTGATAGCGACCATTTTACAGTTCCTACGACTTCCACAAGATGTCACCAGTCTTTGGAATTGGGTTATAGTTCATCATTGGTGCAACGAAGAAGAGGCACATCCTGGAACAACGTTACACTGTTGAGCGTTACGCAAGAGGGAAAATGGTGCATGTTTTGTTTACTTGCTCTATTAAATACAGATTGCCCCGTCTACAATTTGATCGATTATTAACGTTTAAAAATACCTAAAGTTGTATTACAAAAGTAGTTTGAAATATTTTGGCAAAGTTTATAGGCATCTTTTTAAATGTTTTGTAGTGACGTTGTGTTTTGGCAAGCTGTTTTTTTCCGGATCAAACCTGCTTTATAAATTGATTTTTTTTTAGTATACATGGACGGAATTAACCGAAAAAAAAGACCAATTGTGATGTTTATGGGACATATTGGAGTGCCAACAAAGAATCTCGTCAAAGGTAATGCATGTTTTATATTTTATTTCAGCGTTTTGTGTAGCGCCTGCAATGCTAGTTATTTTGTTTACAACTGGTTCAGGTGGGTGCATGCTATCAGATAATAGCTTCTCATGCTTTCGCCGAAAAGCATTTTTTAAATCTGAAATGTTGGCTGGATTCACAACGAGTGTTAATTGAGTATCCTGCATGTGTGATTTAATGAAAGTTTGAGTTTTATAGCGTTTTATTTGAATTTCAATCATTTCAAATTGCATTTGGACATTTCTTATTGCATTTGGCAATGGTTCACTGACTTTTAACTTCGGCTTTTGACTTCCTATGAAATAATATTTGGAAATGGACAAAAGATATGCCTTAAGGAAAAGTGAAAAAAAATGACAATAAAATATGACCTAAGTATGTTCATACAGTTCTCATACATGTATAATTGACAAACAAATCTATAGAATTTCGAAAAACGGTCCAGAAAGCACTTTTTTAATTCAATTATGTTGACACTTATTCTGATGGCACTTTCAGCACTTGAATAATTGTAAAATTCTGAGACTTTTGAAAGAGACCGTTATGATAGTTATTGTCTTGAAGCAGTAATTGCATTGACGGATCACACAATGCAAGGACACACGAGATGCAGAGCGATGAAGCACTGACAATTATAGTTAATCTCAAACTAATGGATATTTTACAATTCTGGTTTAGTTTCAATTGTCAAATTGACATTCACACATTTGGCCTATTGGTTTATGATTCACTCATTCCTCTTTGGCCTCAATTGGGCAGCAGACAGACCAAAGAAAATAGAGTCATTTGTAATTATATGTTGCTTAAATGTAATCAAAATGCCTGCTTTCATATCAAGCATGTCACTTGTCAGTTTAATTTAGCATATTGTCATGACTTGACTATCATTAATCGATGATGTCACATCTGCTCCTGCAATGCCCTCTACTGCTCATCCTGTGTTTCCTTGACCTGCCGCTACTCCCCCAGTACTCTTTCCCTTTACGTGTGTGATTGTGTGGGCAGAGACAGGTGTGCTGGAGTCAGAGCAGATCCCCACCAGCTGCAACCTGTTCCATAATCAATACCTCTACAAATACTCAGCCCTTCCACAGTGCCAGTTCGTAATCTCTACTCAGTCAGTCTACGTTTCCAGCTATTTGTTACTATTCAGATCCTGTTATCCTGTTGTGCCAATTTCCCTTGCCTGACGCTGTTTTCCTTTCCGCTACATTTCTGTCCACTCTGATTCTGGTCCCTGTCTCCTGTCCCACATCTCGTCATCCTGCTATTCTGTCCTGGATTCCCAACTCTACTACTCCCGTCGATTCCCCTCCAGACATGCTTACATTGTCTCAACCCCTCTCGCTCCAGCCTCAGCCTCCGCACCTGGTGTCCAGCAACCCACTTGAGCTTCCCCTGACCTGCACTCCATCTCCCCCTGTGTTTCAATAAATACCTTGGTTACTTAATCCCAGTCTCCTCGTCTGAGTCTGCTCTTGGGTTCCCCTGTTCCACGCTATTTATCTAATATTTACCTACTATGTTTAATTAGCAAGATGGTGCCGACAGAGATGGTCGCCTCACTTCGAGTCCTTAGAAAACTGTGCAGTATTTCATTTTTTTAATGTTTTATTTCTTACATTGCCAGCCCAGAAAATCTTAGGTGTTATTACATACAGCCAGGAATAATTATTGGATATAAGAGCAAAGTCAACTTACCAATATTACGACCAGGAATACGACTTTCCTGACGCGGATCCTTTGTTCGGGCCACCACCCAGGACATTGGATCTAATCGCAGAGGCCGACCCAAAACAACAACGCGGCAGAAGAGGTAGACAGAGAGGCCTCCTGGTCAGACTTTGAAGGATTGCACACCACCCACAGCTTCCGAGTATAATACTCTCCAATGTCCAGTCTCTAGACAACAAGGTGGATGAAATTAGGGAAAGGGTTGCCTTCCAGAGTGACATCAGAGATTGTAACAATCTCTGTTTCACAGAAACATGGCTCTCTTGGGATATGTTGTTGTAGTCGGTTCAGCCACCAGGTTTCTTAATTTACAGAAATAAACAGATAATAACATATCTCTGGGAAGAAGGATGAGGGTGTATGCTTCATGATTAATGACTCATGATGTAATCATAACAACACACAGGAAGTCCTTCTGTTCCCCTGACCTAGAATGTCTTACAATCAAATGCCAACAATATTATCTCCCAAGATAATTATTGTCAGTTATTGTCACAGCTGTGTATATCCCACCTCAAGCAGATACCACGACGGCCCCTCAAGGAACTTCACTGGACCCTATGTAAACTGTAAACCATATATCCTGAGGCTGTATTTATCATAGCTGTGGATTTTAACAAAGCAAATTTGAGAACAATACAACCTAAATTCTATCAGCATATTGATTGCAGCATACGCATGGGCAATACACTGGACCACTGCTACTCTAACTTCTGCAATGCATACAAGGCCCTCCCCCCGCCCTCCCTTTGGCAAATCCGACCATGACTCCATTTTCCTCCTGCTGTCCTATAGGCAGAAACTCCAACAGTATATACACGTGACTAGAACCATTCAATACTGATTTGACCAATCGGAAATCACGTTTCAAGATTTTTTTTGATCACGTGGACTGAGAAATGTTCCAGGCGGCCTCAGAGAATAACATTAATTCATACTCTGACTCAGTGAGTGACTTTATAAGTAAGTGAATAGCCCTCTGTAATGGACAAAAATGAATTGGAACTTATTGGCACTGTACAAAACATATACACGATGTACAATACCACTCAAATGGATGCCATTTCATTCAAAACGTATTGCAAATGTCATAGGGCAAATGTCAAGTGTCACACAGCAAAAATCCAATAGGTGGCGAGCCCGCACCACGATACCTTTTCATATTGCAAATGCACATCAAGTCAAGACCCAAGAGTCAAATTATGAAAATGTGAAAAAAAATTGAAAAACTTAGAACCCCCTTAACAGGCAATAATGATGGCCAGCCGTGGACAGCGCCAATAATTACAAGAAGTTCAGATGATGTACACCCAGATATTGCTGATGTGCCCCAGCTGGTACCTTGCAGAAAGTAGTTTATTTTTTCTAATTTAATTGACAAATTCCCTTTGTTCTATTAAGAAAAAAAGGGCCAAACCATAGACAACGGCATATATTTGTAGTAGTACAGTAATAGTAGTAGAAGTAGTAGCAGCAGCAGTAGTAGTAGTAGTAGTAGTAGTAGTAGCTGCCAGTGATGTAAAAAAAATGAAAGTACAACTTAAGTCATCTTTTTGGATATCTGTATTTTACTATTTATATTTTTGACAACTTTTACTTTTACTTCAATACATTCCAAAATAAAATAATTTAAAATTATTTATACTTTGTACTCTGTACATTTTCCCTGACAACCAAAAGGACTTGTTACACTTTGAGTGCTTAGCAGGACAGGAAAATTGTCAAATTCACGCACTTATTGCTTCTGATCTGACTGACTCACTAAACACAAATGTATATATAATGTCTGAGTGTTGGAGTGTGCCCCTGGCCACCAAACATTTTAAAAACAAGAAAATGGTGTGGTCTGCTTTGTTTAATATAAGTAATTTTCAGTGATTTATAATTTTATTTTTGATACTTAAGTATATTTTAGCAATTACATTTAATTTTGATACTTATGTATATTTAAAACCAAATACTTTTAGACTTTTACTCAAGCAGTATTTTACTGGCTGACTTTCACATTTACTTGAGTAACTTTCGATTAAGGTATGTATACTGCTGTATAAGAGATTTGAGATTTTTGGTTACAACCACCGTGTCCTTGTGAGACGCAGAGTAGGTGAACGGATGATCTCCGTATGTGTGGTTCCCACCGTATGTATACTTGTCACGACTTCCTTCCCACCTTCTAGCCATCGCTGATCTTCTTTTCATTTTCCTTTGGTTTTGTCTTGTCATCCATCACACGTGGTTCCAATCCCTTCAATTACATGATGTGTATTTAACCCTCTGTTCCTCCTCATGTCCTTGTCGGTGATTGTTTATTGTAAGTGCTTGTGCACGTCTGTCCTGGTGTGCATTGGGTTATGTACCCATTCATTTTTTTATTCTGTTTTACGGTGTGTTTTGTTAATAAACTGCGCCGTTGAAAACACAGTTATTTCTCTACTGCGTCTGACTTCTCTGCCGCCAGTTCGCACCCCTTACAATACTGCTGCATAAGTGTGACAATTGGGTACTTTTTCCACCACCGGTAGTAGTATTAGTAGTATTAGTGCAGCACTAGTAGTTGTATTAGTAGTGCAGCAGAAATAGTAGTAGTGGTAGTAGTAGTAGTAGTGCAGTAGTAGTGCAGCAGCAGTAGTAGTAGTAGTAGTAACAGCAGCAGGCATGAGCACATGTCTCTTTACCATTCAAGTCTCTAAAGTGTGGTTTTGTTTTTGTTGTTCTGCACCCAGTTCCTTCAAGTTGTTGTTAAATTTGGGTTAAACATGTGTCATTTAATTAGCCATTAAGATGTGGCCATCTATTGCTTTCATGTTACTAAATATTTTAAAAAAGTCATAATTGCTCAACGAGTCTGACCGCAGTTGCAGATTTTTTGCTGGGGGTTGCCCTTTTTTTGTTTGAGCACCTGCCCCCTGAAAGGTCTGTGCACAACCCTGAATAGTTACAATAGTAGCATTACAAAAATGACTTACAATAAATCAACCCAACCATGAGAACAAAGGGTGTTATAAATATAGTAGTAGAATGTCAGTCTAAATGACCAAAATTATAGAAAATATAATGCAATATGTATCACCAGACATTCCTCTCATTTTGCATTCCAAGCAACCGTTTGCATGAGCATTGTTTGTTGAAACGTCAAATTTCCGTGACATGGTAACCCCCAAGGTTGTTTGCCATTCTTTGATGTCAGCAGCCTGTCTGATAGGATCTTCAGTTTTCTCTAAGAAGCAACATAGATCTGCCACAGGGAATAAATCACTATTTGGATGTGAGTAGCACAGATTTGTCTCTCATAACTCCAGAATGTGGCTTAGATACATGTAAAAAAAAAAACAATAGAGCACTGCCAGTACCGCTTTACATTCCTGTTCTGTAATAATCGGTCAAAAAGGTGACAATAACTATGTATTTATAAGGTAATTACCATTAGCTTCCATTAGTAGTTACCATGTTGTTTCCCCCCAAACCTTTCCTGACATCCCAACCAGCCCATGGTTGTTACCTGGAAATAGAGATGGTAGTTTATTTGCAATATTGCTGTATCATTGCTAGGAAATGTATCATTAGCTGTTTCTCTTTAGATCTACCGTTATATCCCTTTAACTATCCCAACTGTCCCATGGTGTGTTACATGGAAACAGAGATGGAGGTTTCTATGTGAAAACACTGATGTCAGCAATTTAGTGTCAATTTACAAGGACATACAGTACCAGTCAAAAGTTTGGACACACCTGCTCATTCAAGGGTTTTTCTTTATTTGTATTATTTTCTACATTGTAGAATAATAGCGAAGACATCAAACTATGAAATAACACACATGGAATCATCTAGTAACCAAATATATGTTGAACATTTTATATTTGAGATTCATCACCGCAGCCACCCTTCGCCTTGATGACAGTTTTGTACACTCTTGGCATTCTCTCAACCAGCATCATGAGGTAGTCACCTGGAATGATTTTCCAACATTTTTGAAGTTCCCACATATGTAGAGCACTTGTTGGCTGTTTTTCCTTCACTCTGCGATCCAACTCATCCCGAACCATGTCAATGGGGTACAGGTCGGGTGATTGTGGAGGTCAAGTCATCTGATGCTGCACTGAATCTCTCTCCTTCTTTGTAAAATTGCCCTTACACAGCCTGGAGGTGTGTTTTGGGTCCTGTAGAAAAATAAATGATAGTCATAGACAGTGTCACCAGCAAAGTACCCCCACACATCAAACCTCCTCCTCCATGTTTCACATTGGGAACAGGACATGCAGAGATGATCCATTCACCTACTCTGAGTCTCTCAAAAATCATCAGACCAAAGGACAGATTTGACCAGTCTAAACTTTGCTCATGTTTCTTTGCCCAAGCAAGTCTCTTCTTCTTATTGGTGTCCTTTAGTAGTGGTTCCTTTGCAGCAATTCAATCATGAAGTCCACATTCAGGCAGTCTCCTCTGAACAGTTGATGTTGAGATGTGTCTGTTACTTGAACTCTGTAAAGCATTTATTTGGGCTGCAATCTGAGGTGCAGTTAACTGATGATTTCTGAGGCTGGTAACTCTAATGAACTTATGCAATGCAGCAGAGGTTACTCTGGTTCTTCCTTTCCTGTGTCAGTCCTCAGCCAGTTTCATCATAGCACTTGATGATTTTTACGACTGCACTTGAAGAAACTTTCAAAGTTCTTGACATTTTCTGGATTGACTTACCTTCATGTCTTAAGGTAATGATGTACTGTCATTTCTCTTTTCTTATTTGAGCAGTTCTTGTCATAATTTTGATTTGGTATTTTACCAGAAAGGGCTATCTTCTTTATACCACCCCTACCTTGTCACAGCACAACTGATTGGCTCAAATGCATTAAGAAGGAAAGAAATTTCACAAATGTATTTTTAACAAGGCACACCTGTTAATTAAAATGCATTCCATGTGACTACCTCATGAAGCTGGTTGAGAGAATGCCAAGAGAGTGCAGAGCTGTCATCAAAGCAAAGGGTGGCTACTTTGAAGAATCTGAAAAAAAAAATATATTTTGACTGTAACACGTTTTTGGTTACTGTGTGATTCCATTTGTGTTATTTCATACTATTGATGTCTTCACTATTATTCTACATTTTTGGAAAGTATTGAAACAGAGAAAAACTCTTGAATGAGTAGGTGTGTCCACACTTCTGACTGGTTCTGTATGTCACTGTTATTTTATGTTTGCTATGGGCATGTTTTTTCCACCCCAGATTCAGCGTTATTACATAGAAACTACCATTTCTGTTTCCAGGTTACACCCCTGGGCTTTTTGGGATATATTTAAAAGGATATAATGGTAGATCTAAAGAAAAACAGGTAATGTAGATTTTTCCAGCACTGATTCAACATGATTAGATAGAAACTACAATCTCCATTTCCAGGTAACAACCATGGGCTGGTTGGGATGTCAGAAAAGGACTGGGGTGGACAACAACATGGTAACTACTAATGGTAGTTGTAAATACATAGTTGTTACCATCTTTTTGCCAGGTTGTTACCGAGCTGGAATGTAAAGTGTTACTTCAATGCCATTGGTGTACTTAGAGGTTGATATAGTTCAGAGTATTACTGTCTGCAGGGCAGGATTCTCCAACACTATTCCTGGAGAGCTACCCTCCTGTAGGTTTTTAAGTTTTTCAAGTTATACCTAACCTGTTTCAGCTTATCAACCACCTAATTATTAGAATCAGGTGCGCTAAATTTGGGTAGGAGCGAAAACCTACATGACGGTAGCTCTCCAGGAACAGGGTTGGAAAGCCCTGCTGTAGCGTTTGTATGGTTTTACCTGTTTAAGTCCATTGTAAAAGGTATTGTTGTAATGATTGAAGGCTTTATTTCACTCAAGTTATTTTTCTCTCTACATAGGAAAAATAGTCCACACCCTGAGGCAATTATTTCATAGTTTTATTGCTATGACAATGAATCACATTTAGGTACAATCCCTTTAATATCAGAACCCTTCTCTCCAGCCAACAGAAGTAAAGAGTGGGAGTATAGAATAAATATAGATCTCAGTATGGCACCTTGCCAACAAGAATCTTTAAACCTATTTCAATTAAGTCCTGCTTGAACTTGTTTCATCTGACCTTTACAAAAGGTTAGTTGTGGTTAAGCTTTGTAGATAATGTTATCCTGCCGAAGCGAGACGACATCCATGTTAAACTGATACTATGCAATACTGTGTAAAAGTCAAGGTGTAACGTCAAGTCAAGTGGACAAAAGGGGTAATTTCCTTAATCTATAAAAATCACTGCTCTAATAATATAACAACATGGACTTTCAAATTGTACTTATCACAAGGATTTTCTAATCCTGTTGGCTGTTTTTGGTTTGTTCATTTATAAGCTACTTAAAAGTCAGAGGTGGGTTTAATCAAAGATGTTATTGAAGCTTTGTTGTAATTCTTTAAGTAATTGCAATGTCTAAATACATTTTTATGGGATACATTTTTGGTTCCAAGTACCATTTTCATTTGTTTACACAAGAGAATTTAGAGTTGACCACGTTCTCTTCCTATACTGTATATCATCAAAGGCCAATGGTATGTCTCTGGATACTAGTGTTTCATACGTCTTACATGGCAACTATGTTGAGACACCAAAGCATCTGACATTTTTCACTTGAAATATACCATGAAAAAAACAGGAGGAAATGGGAAACAAAAGACCTTTAAATTCTGAGGCTATGAAAAATTTGGAACAGGAATTGCTCCTCCTTTGGTCTCTGAAACGAGATCGAGAGATCGAGTCCTTTGAGGATAACATACTTTTAAAGCAATCTATCTTTTGAGCTGTCTGACAGAAACCTTTTGCTTTTTCATGTGGGGATTAAAAGGTAAGGGCAGACTTAGCGTGGTAAGAAAGAGTACATCCTGAGAACTTAATGTGAAGTTTAGCCTAGCGGTGCAAGCTGGGGTTGCTGGACACAGACTGGTTGGGAAAGTAAATTGGGGCAATGCTGAAAAATCATTGCATTAGTTGATGGATCAATGCATTGCATGGTGTAATTACACTGGATGATACGTCAAATAGTATGCTTATCCCTCAAACTAATGACTGGGGTAATTTTGACCTCAGAGTCATATTTTTGATAATAGCTCAAAGGTGTTTTTTTTCTATTCTTCAAATGTTTAATGATCTTGTCACATAACTTCTTTACGAATCTAAATCATTATTTAGTGTTTCTGTATCAATATGGTCCCCTGATAAAAATAAAAACAATTCTGCCTATAGTAATTTCATAGATATGATCTTTATTTGAATCAAGTTTTTTGGGAGACATATTTTTCTATACCACGTAGCGTATGTGCAAAACAAAAATTGCATTATTTTCAAGCATATAAAAATCTGCTAGTAGATAACTACATCTGCAAATGGTACGGATATTAACATGAAATCCAATTTACATGCTTAATTAACAACAGCTGTGGACTAACAGTGAAATTCTTACTTTCAGGCCTTTCCCAAAAATGCAGAAAGAAAGAAAATAGAGAAATAATAGAAAAGTAAAACACGTAATAATTAAAGTAATAAAAGATACCAAATGAGTAACGATAACTTGGCTATATACAGTACCAGTCAAAAGTTTGGACACACCGACACATTCCAAGGTTTTTCTTTATTTTTACTATTTTCTACATTGTATAATAATAATGAAGACATCAAAAGTATGAAATAACACATATGGAATAACATAGTAACCAAACAAGTGTTAAACAAATCTAAATATATTTTACATTTGAGATTTTTTTTGCCACCCTTTGCACACTCTTGGCATTCTCTTAACCAGCTTCATGAGGTAGTCACCTGGAATGAATTTCAATTAATAGGTGTGCCTTGTTAAAAGTAAATTTGCAGAATTTCCTTCATTCTTAATACATTTAAGCCAATCAGTTGTGTTGTGACAAGGTAGGGGTGGTATACATTAGATAGCCCTATTTGGTAAAACACCAAGTCAATATTATGTCAAGAACTGATCAAATAAGCAAAGAGAAATGACAGTCCATCATTACCTTAAGACATGAAGGTCAGTCAATCCAGAAAATGTCAAGAACTTAGAACGTTTTTCAAAAATCATCAAGTGCTATGATGAAACTGGCATTCATGAGGACTACCACAGGAAAGGAAGACCAAGAGCTACCTCTGCTGCAGAGCATAAGGTCATTAGAATTACCAGCCTCAGAAATTGCAGCTCGAATAAATGCTTTACAGAGTTCAAGTGACATACACATCTCAACATCAACTGTTCAGAGGCGACTGCGTGAATCAGACCTTCATCGTTGAATTGCTGTAAAGAAACCACAACTAAAGGACACCAATAATAAGATGACACTTTCTTGGGCCAATAAAACACGAGCAATGAACATTAGACTGGTGGAAATCTGTCCTTTGGTCTGATAAGTCCAATTTAGAGATTTTTGGTTACAACCACCATGTCTTTATGAGACGTAGAGTAGGTGAATTTATGATCTCTGCATGTGTGGTTCCCACAGTGAAGCATGGAGGAGGAGGTGTGATGGCGTGGGGTTACTTTGCCGGTGACACTGTCTGTGATTTATTTAAAATTCAAGGCACACTTAACCAGCATGGCTACCACAGCATTCTGCAGCGATACAGCATTCAGCAGCGATACACCATCCCATCTGCTTTTTGCTTAGTGGGACTAACATTTGTTTTTCAACAGGACAATGACCAAGAAGGAAAATTGTGTTTTTGTGAGCCATGACCAGTCTTTCAAAATATTTCATGACTACAGATGTGAGTGGTCACGTTGGCATTCTTTTGCACAGGGACTAAAGTGTTCTGCTTGAAACATGTAGGTATTTCAGACTGGGTCAAGGAGTGTTAGAAAATGTTAGTGAAGACACTTGCAAGCTGGCCCTGTGGCCTTGTGAATGTTAACCAGATTAAAGGTCTTACATCGGCTACAGAGAGTGTGATCACACAGTCGTCCAGAACAGCTGGTGCTCTCATGCATGGTTCAGTGTTGCTTGCCTCAAAGCAAGCATAGAAGGCATTTAGCTTGTCTGGTAGGCTCACGTCACTGGGCAACTCGCAGATGGAAATTTCCTTTGTAAATCCGTGATAATTTACAAGCCCTGCCACATCCGGCGAGTGTCAGAGCCAGTATAGTAGGATTTGGTCTTAGTCCGAAATGGACTTTTTGCCTTTTTGATGGAACGTCGGAGGGCGTAGCGAGATTTCTTATAAGCATCCGGGATAGTGTGTCGCTCCTTGAAAGCAGCAGCTTTAGCCTTTAGCCCATGCGGATGTTACCTATAATCCATGGCTTCTGGTTGGGATATGTACGTATGGTCACTGTGGGGACAACCTCATCAATGCACTTATAAATGAATCCAGTGATCAATGTGGTAAACTCATGAATGCCATTGGATAAGTTCAGTCTGTGCTAGTGAAGCAGTCCTGTAGCTTAGCATCAGCTTCACCAGACCACTTCCATAATGAGCACGTCACTGGTATTTCCTCTTTGAGTTTTTGCTTGTAAGCGGGAATCAGGAGGATAGCGTTATGGTAAGATTTGCCAAATGGAGGATGAGGGAGCGCTTTGTATGCATCTCTGTGTGTGGAGTAAAGGAACACTGCCTCTGGATGAGTATTTGCTTATGGCCTTATTCAGTTCTTTGAGTGCGGTCTTGGTGCCAGCATCGAATTCTGATGGTAAATAGACAGCTAAGAAAAATATAGATGAAAACTCAGGAAAGCAGAACCTTGAGACTTCCTTAATGTTATAGATTGCGCACCAGCTGTTGTTAATTGAGTGTAGGGGGCAGTATTTTGATGTTTGGATGAAAACCGTACCCAAATTAAACTGCCTATGTCTCAGGCCCCGAATCTATAATATGCATATAATTGTCAGATTAGAATAGAAAACACTCTAAAGTTTCCAAAACGGTCAAAATATTGTCTATGAGTATAAAAGAACTGATATTGCAGGCGAAACCCTGAGAAAAATCAAACTAGGAAGTGGCCTCTATTTTGAAAGGTCCATGTTCCATAGCCTGCCTTCGCTCCATTTAAAGGGATATCAACCAGATTCCTTTTCCTACGGCTTCCACATGGTGTGAACAGTTTTTAAACATAGTTTCAGGCTTTTATTTTGAAAAATGAGCAAGAAAGATCACATCGCGTCATTGTATGGCTGGGTGCCAGCAGCGTTTTGTATGCACAACAGGTTTGAGCAGCCATTTTCTCTCTCCTATTGAAGAAGCTACATTCCCGGTTGATATATTATCGATTATATATTGTAAAAACAACCTGAGGATTGATTATAAAAAACATTTGAAATATTTCTACAAACATTACAGATACTATTTGGAATTTTCATCTGCGATGTCGTGACCGCTCGAGCCTGTGGATTTCTGAACATAAGGCGCCAACCAAATGGAGGTATTTTGGATAGAAAAATCATCTTTATTGAACAAAAGGAACATTTATTGTGTAACTGGGAGTCTCGTGAGTGCAAACATCTGAAGATCATCAAAGGTAATCAATTTAATTTATTGCTTTTCTGACTTTCGTGAGCAATCTACTTGGCTGCTAGCTATTTGTAATATTTTGTCTACTGAGAAAGATGTGCTTACATAAATGCTTGGTATGCTTTCGCCGAAAAGCTTTATTGAAATCTGACTTGCCAGGTGGATTAACAACAAGCTAAGCTGTGTTTTTCTATATTGCACTTGTGATTAATATTTTTAGTAGTTTAAAGAAATTATGGAAGAGATTGGTGTGTTTCTTCACAGCTAATCATTGCATGTTGTTCAATGACAGACATATTTGCTTAAAATCTATATCACGGATTAATTCCAGCGAGACAAATGATCATGTATTTTGCAAAATACTATACAGTATATCCACCTCACTCTCAGATACATAAGTCATCCAGCTAGGTTTTACCCATTCAAATGAAACAAATAACGACATTTAACAAAATAACCTGACAAATTATACATTTGTGGCATCAATATTATGTATATTTTTTAAGTAATTCAATACAGTGATATGAGATCTGTTTGTAAAACATCTACATCTGACATTTTAGTTATTTAGCAGAAGGTCTTATCCAGAGAGTGTAAGGGATTTCCTTACAGAGGCGAGAAGGATCGGAGGACCAATATGCGGCGTGGTAAGTGTCCATGTTCTTTTAATAAGAAATAGTACACATGAACAACTGAATACAATAAACGTGGAATGAACGAAACCCAAAACAGTACCGTGTGGTGAAAAACACAGACACGGAAACAAACACCCACAAACACACAGTGAAACCCAGGCTACCTAAGTGTGATTCTCAATCAGAGACAACTAATGACACCTGCCTCTGATTGAGAACCATACTAGGCCGAAACATAGAAATCCCCAAATCATAGAAAAACAAACATAGACTGCCCACCCCAACTCACGCCCTGACCATACTAAATAATGACAAAACAAAGGAAATAAAGGTCAGAACGTGACAGAGAGACTTACAGTAAGGACATTAACCTTATGATAGTTAGGTGAGACAATCACATATCACACTCAAATATACAGGATACCAACAACCATTTGTATTTTGCAAAAAAATATATATAATTTCTACACATCAAAAATCCATGAATAAAAAATCTGAAAACACATATTTTAAATACTCACCTACCAGCAGGACAATGACCCGAAGCATACTGCTAAAGCAACACTCGAGTGGTTTTAAGGGGAAACATTTAAATGTCTAGTCAACACCCAGACCTCAAACCAATTGACAATCTGTGGTATGACTAAGATTACTGTACACCAGCGGAACCCATCCAACTTGAAGGAGCTGAAGCAGTTTTGCCTTGACGAATAGGCAAAAATCTCAGTAGCGAGATGTGCCCAGCTTATAGAGACATACCCCAAGAGACTTGCAGCTGTAATTGCTTCAAAAGGTGACTCTACATAGTATCGACTTTGGGGGTGTGAATAGTTATGCAAACTGAAGTTTTCAGTTTCTTTTGTTTTATTCCTTGTTTTTTTCCACAATAAAAATATTTTGCATTTTCAAAGTGGTAGGCATGCTGTGTAAATCAAATGATACAAAATGATACAACCCCCCCCCCCCTCCCCATAATTCCAGGTTGTAAGGCAACAAATTGGGGAAAATGCCAAGGAGGGTTAATACTTTCGCAAGCGACTGTATATCTTTTTGGAAATAAACTTAATTGCAGTCAAAACAGCTCATGAAAATCTGTCAGTGGTATTAATACTTGGTAGAACTGTGAAACGAAACCAGTGCTGAATGTACACATAGTGCTGTATTGGTGTCTATTCTCTGAAAAAAAATACAAGAATTCCTATAATACCGCCCAATATTCTGTATGTGCAACTTGTTATGGTATTGCTATGGATGATATAACATTTGGTTTGAAGTAACTTTGAGGATTTGGACATAGGCCGTACCATTTTTTTCTCTAGCAGCAATACTAAAGTTGGCAGTGGCTAAGTAAATAAAGAAAACTAAGCCATATTTTTGTTCATTGTCTCTCAGGATCAATGGAGGAATCACTTTTTATCTATACAATTACGTATATTTCAAATGAAATGGCTGTCATTTTATCATGAAAATCATCATGAAAAAAAAGTTAATATATACTTCAACATTTCCTAAATGATAATACAATAATACAGAAAATGTATAAATCAGCTTTTTAGTACTAATGTGGATTGTATTTTGCACCCCATTTTGTTGTGTTACAAAGTGGGATAAAAAAAACATATTTAATAGACTTTTTTTCAACGATTTACTCAAAACACTATGGATTGTCAGTGGAAGAAAAAAATTCTAACATTTGTGAAATGTTCATGAAAATAAAACACTAATATATCTTGATAAGGTACATATTCAATCCCCTGAGTCAATAAATGTTAGAATTACATTTGGTAGTAGTTACAGATGTGAGTCTCTAAGAGCTTTCCACACCTGGATTGTGCAACATTTGCCCTTTACTCTTGAAGAAATAATTCAAGCTCTGTCAAATGAGTTGTTGATCCTTGACAACAATTTTTGGGTCTTGCCATATACAGTGGGGCAACAAAATATTTAGTCAGCCACCAATTGTGCAAGTTCTCCCACTTAAAAAGATGAGAGAGGCCTGTAATTTTCATCATAGGTACACTTCAACTATGACAGACAAAATGAGAAAAAAATCACATTGTATGATTTTTAATGAATTTATTTGCAAATGATGATGGAAAATAAGTATTCGGCCAATAACAAAAGTTTATCTCAATACTTTGTTAATATACCCTTTGTTGGCAATGACAGAGGTCAAACGTTTTCTGTAAGTCTTCACTAGGTTTTCACACACTGTTGCTGGTATTTTGGCCCATTCCTCCATGCAGATCTCCTCTAATGCAGTGATGTTTTGGGGCTGTTGCTGGGCAACACAGACTTTCAACTCCCTTCAAAGATTTTCTATGGGGTTGAGATCTGGAGACTGGCTAGGCTACTCCAGGACCTTGAAATGCTTCTTACGAAGCCACTCCTTCGTTGCCCGGGCGGTGTGTTTGGGATCATTGTCATGCTGAAATACCCAGCCACATTTCATCTTCAATGCCCTTGCTGATGGAAGGAGGTTTTCACTCAAATTCTCACAATACATTGCCCCATTCATTCTTTCCTTTACACGGATCAGTTGTCCTGGTCCCTTTGCAGAAAAACAGCCCCAAAGCATGATGTTTCCACCCGCATGCTTCACAGTAGGTATGGTGTTCTTTGGATGCAACTCAGCATTCTTTGTCCTCCAAACACGACGAGTTGAGTTTTTACCAAAAAGTTATATTTTGGTTTCATCTGACCATATGACATTCTCCCAATCTTTTTCTGGATCATCCAAATGCTCTCTAGCAAACTTCAGATGGGCCTGGACATGTACTGGCTTAAGCAGGGGGACACGTCTGGCACTGCAGGATTTGAGTCCCTGGCGGCATAGTGTGTTACTGATGGTAGGCTTTGTTACTTTGGTCCCAGCTCTCTGCAGGTCATTCACTAGGTCCCCCCGTGTGGTTCTGGGATTTTTGCTCACCCTTATTGTGATCATTTTGACCCCACGGGGTGACATCTTGCGTGGAGCCCCAGATCGAGGGAGATTATCAGTGGTCTTGTATGTCTTCCATTTCCTAATAATTGCTCCCACAGTTGATTTCTTCAAACCAAGCTGCTTACCTATTACAGATTCAGTCTTCCCAGCCAGGTGCAGGTCTACAATTTTGTTTCTGGTGTCCTTTGACAGCTCTTTGGTCTTGGCCATAGTGGAGTTTGGAGTGTGACTGTTTGAGGTTGTGGACAGGTGTCTTTTATACTGATAACAAGTTCAAACATGTGCCATTAATACAGGTAACGAGTGGAGGACAGAGGAGACTCTTAAAGAAGAAGTTACAGGTCTGTGAGAGCCAGAAATCTTGCTTGTTTGTAGGTGACCAAATACTTATTTTCCACCATAATTTGCAAATAAATTCATTAAAAATCCTACAATGTGATTTTCTGGATTTTCTTTCTCATTTTGTCTGTCAAAGTTGAAGGGTACCTATGATGAAAATTGCAGGCCTCTCTCATCTTTTTAAGTGGGAGAACTTGCACAATTGGTGGCTGACTAAATACTTTTTTGCCCCACTGTATTTTCAAGTAGATTTAAGTCAAAACTGTAACACGGTCATGCAGGAACATTCACTGACTATTTGGTAAGCAACTCCAGTGTATATTTGGCCCTGCATTTTAGGTTATTGTAATACAGAACAGTGAATGTATCTCTCAGTGTCTGGTGGAAAGCAGACTGAACCAGGTTTTCCTAAGATTACTTTTGCTTGTGCTTAATTCTATTCTGTTTATTTTTTATCCTGAAAACCTTCCCAGTCCTTAATGATTACATCAATCCACATAACATGATACATCCACCACTATGATTGAAAATATGGATTGTGGTACTCAATAAATGTATGGGCTGGCAGGTAGCCTAGTGGTTAGAGCGTTGGACTAGTAGCCAAAAGGTTGAAAGATCAAATCCCTGAGCTGACAAGGTAAAAATCTGTTGTTCTGCTCCTGAACAAGGCAGTTAACTCACTGTTCCTAGGCAGTCATTGAAAATAAGAATTTCGGTTCTCCCGGGTGGCGCAGTGGTTAAGGGCCTTCTGGAACATATGAACTTTAATGTGCCTTAATAACAAAAGTGTATGCCGTCTGTAAATACAAATACAATTGTTACATGACGAGCCTAGATGGTTTAGTCACAGATGAATACAAGAACCTTCCCGCTAGCCATTATTGGCTGAGATATGCTGAGAAATGAGTTCACATTGAGTTCACATGTACCATGTTTCTGTCTATAACATGATTTGCTAAGTATGTGTGGATAATCTTGTCTACCGTGGCTTTTTTTTAAAGATATCATGATGAACTGAAAAAGTTTTGCAACTGCTCTCAAAATTGCTGCCCTGAAGTTAATAGCGCTATCGACAAATCTCATTGGGAAAACATTGTGATGGACCACTTTCTAGAGGATGATCGTGCCATGCTGACTCTCTCTGACTGAAAATTAATCAGACAATGAGGAAACATTTTAATTGAACCAGACATTGTAGAGTCCTCTGATGACAATGGTGGGGAAGAAACATTGTCATTGTCACAGAAGAAGTTGAAAGAGTTTTGAAATCAGTGGAATGCATGGTAGAAGCAGAGAAATGATTGCCAAATGCAGAGAGTCCAAAATGAGAACACAGAAAGAAGGCTGTTGTAAAAAAAACACCTGTCTCTGGATTACGTCTTCAAACTAAGGGCATCAATGACAGAGGGAGAAGCGTTCACCCATGTATACTGGTAAGAGTCTAGCTACTTTTTCAGATAATATACATTTCTAATTGTGTTGTTTTCATTGCAAGTTAACGCCTACTGTTAGCTAAATAGCTAATGTTAGCTGGCTGGCACGCTAGCTAACAATACTTGTATGATCTGTGAAGGAGATCTAGAAAGAGGCCCGAGTTTGAATAGGATGACCGTTCAAAGTGGTTTGAGTGGTTAGAGCATTGGAATAGTAACCGAAAGGTTGCAAGTTCAAATCCCTGAGCTGACAAGGTACAAATATGTCGTTCTGCCCCTGAACAGGCAGTTAACCCACTGTTCCTAGGCCGTCATTGAAAATAAGAATTTGTTCTTAACTGACTTGCCCAGTTAAATAAAGGTAAAAAACAACAACATTTTTTCCGAGTTGTTTTGAATGCTGCATTAGAGTTGGGTTTATGGTTCATTGTTTAGCTAGCTAGCTAGCTACATGTCTAAACAAAAGACTCCCCCACGCATTTGACTGTACCATTTACACCTTCTGTATCCTGTGCATATGACAAATAAACATAGCTTTTATTTGATATATTGTGTGTTTGCCAGAGACGGTAATGTGAAGAACAACATGATCTGCACCAAAGTCAGATTAGGATTTTATTTTTTTATTTTTTATTAATCAAATGTATTTAATCAAATGTATTTATATAGCCCTCCGTACATCAGCTGATATCTCAAAGTGCTGTACAGAAACCCAGCCTAAAACCCCAAACAGCAAGCAATGCAGGTGTAGAAGCACGGTGGCTAGGAAAAACTCCCTAGAAAGGCTAAAACCTAGGAAGAAACCTAGAGAGGAACCAGGCTATGTGGGGTGGCCAGTCCTCTTCTGGCTGTGTCGGGTGAAGAATATAACAGAACATGGCCAAGATGTTCAAATGTTCATAAATGACCAGCATGGTCAAATAATAATAATCACAGGCAGAACAGTTGAAACTGGAGCAGCAGCACGGCCAGGTGGACTGGGGAGAGCAAGGAGTCATCATGCCACGTAGCCCTGAGGCATGCTCCTAGGGCTCAGGTCCTCCGAGGGAGAGAAAGAAAAAGAGAAAAAGAGAGAGCATACTTAAATTCACACAGGACACCGGATAGGACAGGAGAGGTACTCCAGATATAACAAACTGACCCTAGCCCACGAACACATAAACTACTGCAGCATAAATACTGGAGGCTGAGACAGGAGGGGTCAGGAGACACTGTGAACCTTTATTTAACTAGGCAAGTTAAATAAAGACCAAGGACTAGATCAAGTGTATTTTTATTATTACTTTCGTTTTTTTACAAAACTGAATCCTTAAAGAGATGGTTGGAGATATGGCATAAGAGGGTGTGAATGATGCTGAATGGGTGTAGACAAAAAAAACAGCTCTCTAGTAGATGTACCAAAACATTCACTGGCCATTTTCTCAAAGGTGGGGTTACAAGTTTGTCAACTTTCAAAGCAGAATTACTTTCTCAATGTAGCTAAATTGCAATGTTTAATATACCATTTTCTATCTTGTAGTCTCTACTTTTATCCAATGTAAAAATTTATTTGGACCGAATCCAGGTGTTCGGTCAAGGGGTTTGAATACTTTCTGATAGAACTGTACATATTGTGTAGGATTGTTTTTTTTGTATGATTATTTTTCAGACTCTCATCTACTGTATATCTCACAGTCAATTAATCAACATTAAAATAGGGTTTGACAAAGCAGCTTGCCTATCCTCAAACCCAGTAATTGGAAGCTATTAGCAAGGCTTTGCCCTTCACCCACAATTTGAAATCTATTATTATCATACCAAAGAGATAACACTCTGTTCCTTCAGAGATGGCAATTTCTGGTTTGGGAACACAAGGCGGTTAAGGTTGCTGTCTAATAAATTAGTTATTGTCATGTTTGCAGATGCTCAAGGTCCCTGGCGTCAGTCGGCCCAGCCAGGAATCATGCGATAGGGAGGGGTCCGTCCCGATCTAAGCTGATGTTCCAATGATCAAGAGCACATCGCAGACAACACGCCTCTGAACTAAGAGACTGAAAGAGAAGGACAGGAATTGTTTATACCCCCTCCATGTTCCCTCTCTATATTTCTATCTCGCTGTCTGTCTCTCTATTTCTCTCTCTCTCCCTTTTTAAAACCGGCAGGCATATTCATGAGGGGAGCATAATCAACCAGTCACAGTTTGGAAGGCATCCAGATGGATGAGTTATGATTGCCGTTATTGATACTGGCTGGTATGAGGCCTCTGCTATCGGGGATTAATGCTGTTAGAATTTAGAACCCTGACACCCTCCCACCACTTAGTCCCATGATGAATAGTGTTGGTCAAAGTCGTTTGCACAGACATTCACTTAGCTTCTGCGTATTTAATGTACTTTTGTTTTCTTATTAAGGCTTTTACTAGTGGCTTATTTTCCTATTCAGAATTATCCTCTTTGTGACCCAGATGTTTTTTATTTAGTGAATGTAATTAAATTACCTGTAAATATCTTCCATCCTCTCATCCATCTCTGTTCCATGAACACTCTATTTTTGTTTTAATTAAATTAATGGGTGCCATGTCTAGACACTCCTAACCCCGAAAGAAATCGAGAGAGAAATTCATTTCAGTCAAGAGAAGGCGCTGTGCTCAATGAGCAGTAGCACAGATGACTGAAAGAGGATCCTTGTATTCAATGTAACCCTTTTCAAACATGTATGAGCATATTTGTGTAATTTTGTTAAAGGTCCAATGCAGCCATTTTCATCTCAATATGAAATCATTTCCGGGTAACAATTAATTACCTTAATGTCTGGGAGGGATTTGTAACCTGAAACCTAGCTGTTTTTGGCAGAGAGGTTTGAAACTCTCTTTGTCATTGGTCTATTAAAGGGGAACTACTTCCTAGTACCATCTTCTCAGGGTATAAAAACCTATGTGGCATCGATATGAATCAGAAACATTATTTTGAGTGTCAAAATTGACTACAAAGTGTAAATAGGTTAGTCTTGTCATAAAGACAGTCTCGTCCAAAATGAGATTTGGAAGTGAGTGTGATGGGTATGGCTGGGTTGAAATGGATTACTTACTGTACATGCCCACTTTCTGCGATGATGTCCAATTGCCCAGAGACAACGATGTGTGATCCGCCCCCAGCTGCCATGTGTTGTTGACATTTTGTCAAGTCTGCAACGCCTACCACACTTGCTTGGCATAGGAGTGAAAATGGGCTTCAATAAAGTTGGTGCAAACTTGTAATGCTTTCAAAAATGTTGCGCAAGATGACAAGGAATGGGTAACATAGAACACCTTGTTATTTTAGCAGAATACTGCTTCTACAGTATTATGTTAGGGATGCTTTAGGACCATGCGGACGCCTCCGAGCGGTCAGGGAGGCTATTTGGAGTGTTTATCTGAATGGATATATTTAAAAAATATATATATTTATAATTATGCCCCCCCACTTCTAAAACCAAAGTTGCACCATCTTCCTGCCTCTCACATCTGCCTGTAGTTATTGAACTCTGCCTTATGGGTTGATGCAAACTCTGTCATATCCAGGATGGAGAGTCATGCACTTCATCCCTCCTGCCACCTGACTGCACCTGTCCATAACCTATAATACATGGCATACTGTAGATGGAAGGGACTTCATGCCAATTTCACCAAGAGAGCTGTGCATGTCAGTGTGTGGTTAGACAACCGAATCCTTAGAATAGTCCATATAAATAGAATACCATGTTATTTCTGGAACAGCTGAAGTTGTATTTAAACATTTTATGCTCCTTCTTCTATCTGTGGTTGTACACACAACTTCATTTATTTACTAGGTAAAGTATAGGCAAACTATCTTCATAAGCAAATCAATATGATAGCCTATTTACAGCATAAAATGTTTGGTCTTTGTAACACAAACACTGTGAATTGTAGTATCCACCTCCTGTGTCTGTATCTGGGTTATATCCTGAGTTGTCATAGTATGTGCATATTATGTGTGTGAGCAAATGATAGAGTTATTGTATGTGTGTAGGGCCCTGTGAGTGTGCATGGAGAAAAGGTTCAGCTCAGATAGTCAGTGTAGCCATTTTGTTAGTTAGTTATTTAGCAGTCTTATGGCATGGGGATATAAGCTGTTCAGGAGCCGTTTGGTGTCAGACTTGATTTTAGGGCCTATATCAAGCTTTTTCAACCTCCCGAGGGGAAGACGAGGTCCGTGACCTGGCAGTGTAGGGCCGGAACAACAGCCTCTTCTTCATGTGAGCATGTGTGTGGACCGTTTTAAGTTCTCAGTGATTTGGACGCAGAGGAACTTGAAGCTCTCGACCTGCTCCACTGCATGTGGAAGGGGACTTGCTCGCCCCCGTTTCTAGTAGTACACGTTCAGCTCCTTGGTCTTACTGGCATTGAGGGATATGTTGTTGTTCCAGCCCCACACTGCCAGGTCACGGTCCTCCTCCCTGTAGGCTGTCTCATCGTCGCCGGTGATCAGGCCTGCGTCGTGTCGTCAGCAGTCGAGGGTCAACAGGGAGTACAGGAAGGGACTAAGTTACAGTTTTATTCCACAGACACAAGAACAGTTTAATGTTAAGTGCTACTGAGAATGCTAACAGTAAAACAATATGGCTCATAATTGTTGAGTTCTCTATTCAAATTGTTTAAAAACGCAATTCCTTTCTGAGATCTGTATTCCAATAGTTTTAAAAAGTTGTAGTTTTTTGGGATCTGTATTGAAATAGTTGTAGTCACCTCCAAAGTAATAATATGTTTTTATGAACAATTCCACAAAACATAGTTAAAACTATAGTTATCCCAGGTCTGGTGCCAACTGTGGCAAGAGACACTCTCCATTTTTCTGTTGCAACCAGTGGAGGCTGCTGAAGGGAGGACGGCTCATAACAATGGAGCAACTGAAAAATGGAGCAACGGAGCAAATGGAATGACATCAAACACACAAAAACCATGTGTTTTATGTATTTGATACCATTCCACCAACACCGCTCTAGCCATTACCACAAGCCCATCCTCCCCAATTAAGCTGCCACCAACCTCCAGTGGTTGCAACCTATATTATATTAAGTAGCGATGGAAGGATGGAGAAAAAAATGAAGGGGGGATTTGAAGGACATGCTTTCATCATCACCTAATCACATTCCAACCCCAACTCACATTTCCAATTTATTCGTTAGTTAAACATGGGCATATTAATAATTGAAAAAAGGACAGTTATGTTGTACCTCCACTAGGTGTGTGGTGAGCTTTGTACATGTTGCATGTCCACATAGCAAGGGATGGGCTGAATGGCTGACTGGTATTGTACATATTAAAAGAAGGGCTTTAAAACTGAGAAATGCTTTGATTTCCCTGAGGCTTTTTTCTCTCTGAGCTGAAAGAAAATGCTCTGGATGTATAAAAGGTAATCCCCTAATAAACACACATGCAAACACACACACACATTTATAGGCCTATAACTACACACCACAATCCACAGAATGAAAGACTATTACATTATTGTATGACCTTGGCTACATTATGGATAATGGATTCAAGGATTTAGTGTTCTATGAGAATGGATTGCTTTACATGAGCAACGTAAGTTTTTCATATAATTTGTAGAGAACTTGGTACAGGGGCACACAAGAAGTCTTAATCTTAGGGATATATACTGCAAACCCATGTCCAAAACCACAAACATACACACTCTCTTTCCCATTGTAAAACATGTTTGGGTTAAAAACAACCCAATTTGTGTTATTTGGTAAGCCAGCAATGGGTAAATATTCAATAAGATCTCAAGGTTTCAGTTCAGAATATGATGCATTATGGACAAATGTCTATTTTGTTACAAACTTAATTCTACATTGTTACTTAAGAAACTCATCCACTTTTGTAAGCTTCATAAAAGTTACAGAACTATCCGTTTTCAACATTAATGTGATAACAATACAACAGAGCAGATGAACCAGAATTACATTTACTCTCACTGTCACGACTTCTGCCGAAGTCGGTTCCTTTCCTTGTTCGTGCAGCGTTCGGTGGTCCTTTCATTTTCCATTTGTTTTGTCTTATTTTCCCACACACCTGGTTTACATTTCCCTCATTACTTGTTGTGTATTTAACCCTCTGTTCCCCCCATGTCTGTGTGTGGAATTATTAATTGTTTCGTGTAAAAGCACGTTAGACTGGTTGCGCTGGGTTATGTCAACCCGTATTGTGTTTAGTGTTCTTTATGCCGTGTGTTTTGTTTGCCTAAATAAAAGGCTCAGTTTGCTACCCAACTTCTGCTCTCCTGCGCCTGACTCCGTTACAGCCAGTTACGCATACGTAACACTCACGGTTGGCCAAAAATAACTATCTGAAAGGCACGCTTCTACTAAGCCACACCTCCAGTTTTCTCATCCGACCAACTGGGTCATATCTCAACAATCCAGAATCAATAACCCTGCATCAACAACCCAAACTTGCTTTTTTTTTTTGAAAACGACCAAGTAAGTGACCCAATGCCTGCAACCCATCAAAACAACCCAGCATTTTTTAGATTGCAGTTGGTATCACTGATACACATACACCATTGTTGTGTTCCAATAGGGTCTCATTCCTCTTGAAGTGTGCACTTGTTCATTTCCCTTCATGGATTCTAAAGGAAATGACTGGTATAAAGGGACTTCCTGTAGCCCATGCCTAAACCCATCCAATGCTTTTAAACTTGTGGGGAGTAGTGAATGAGTGCACATTTTAGGAGGAAGGAGAGATTATTGGGAAGCAACCCATGGTTGTTAATGTGTTTCTTACCTGAGATACCTGATCCCTAATTGGTGAGGAACACATTCTCATGGGGAATGTGAACAGATGTACTCTCTGTAGCTAGAAGCAGTTTGAGTTTGATTTGGAGAGGGGGGCTGAGAGCAGCCATAGGCAACTGGTACACACACACACACACAATTGGTGTGCTTTAGGGCCATACAAGTGCCTCAGAGCGGTTTGGATTTAAGGCTGGATATAGGACCATGCAGACACCAGAGTGTGCGGAAAGCTGTGTGAAGACAAAGCTTCTGAGAGGCACAGTGCTGCTGTCTGCAGCTGCTGTCTCTATGTCTTGCAACTAATCTCTGAGTTGTAAAAGCAAGCAGAGCAGAAACTGGCTCCTCTTTTTAAATTTGTGATTTTTTTATTTCACCTTTATTTAACCAGGTAGGCTAGTTGAGAGCAAGTTCTCATTTACAACTGCGACCTGGCCAAGAAAAAGCAATGCAGTGTGACACAAACAACAACACAGAGTTACACATGGAACAAACAAAATATACAGTCAATAACACAATAGAAAAAAAGGATATATACAGTGTGTGCAAATTAAGTAAGATAAGGGAGGTAAGTCAATAAATAGACCATAGTGGCAAAATAATTACAATTTAATTAAACACAATTAATATCACTCCAGTAGTGATATATGTGCAGAAGATGAATGTGCAAGTAGAGATGCTGGGGTGCAAAGGAGCAAAAAAATATATAACAGTAGTTGGAGGGGCTATTTACAGCTGGGCTATGTACAGGTGGAATGATATGTGAGATGCTCTGACAGCTGGTGCTTAACGTTAGTGAGGGAGATATGAGTCTCCAGCTTCAGTGATTTTTGCAATTCGTTACAGTCATTGGCTGCAGAGAACTGGAAGGAAAGGCGACCAAAGGAGGAATTGGCTTTGGGGGTGACCAGTGAAATATACCTGCTGGAGCATGTACTACAGGTGGGTGTCGCTATGGTGACCAGTGAGCTGAGAAAAGGCGGGGCTTTACCTAGCAAAGACCTAATAGATGATCTGGAGCCAGTGGGTTTGGGGACGAATATGAAGTGAGGGCCAGCCAACGAGAGCATACCGGTTGCAGTGGTGGGTAGTATATGGGGCTTTGGTGACAAAACAGATAGCACTGTGATAGACTGCATCCAATTTGCTGAGTAGAGTGTTGGAGGGAATTTTGTAAATGACATCACCGAAGTCAAGGATCAGTAGGATAGTCCGTTTTATGATGGTATGTTTGGCAGCATGAGTGAAGGATGCTTTGTTGCGAAATAGGAGGCCGATTCTAGATTTAATTTTGGATTGGAGATGCTTACTGTGAGTCTGGAAGGAGAGTTTACAGTCTAACCAGACACCTAGGTATTTGTAGTTGTCAGAACTGTCAAGAGTAGTGCTGCTGGATGGGTGGGCAGGTGCTGGTAGCGATCGGTTGAAGAGCATGCATTTAGTTTTACTTGCATTTAAGAGCAGTTAAGAAGCCACGGAAGGAGTGTTGTATGACATTGAAGCTCGTCTGGAGGTTAGTTATCCCAGTATCCAAAGAATTGCCAGAAGTATACAGAATGGTATCATCTGCACAGAGGTGGATCAGACAATCACCAGCAGCAAGAGCAAAATCATTGATGTATACAGAGAAAAGAGTCAGCCCGAGAATTGAACCCTGTGGAACCCCCATAGAGACTACCAGAGGTCCAGACAACAGGACCTCCGATTTGACACACTGAGCTCTATCAGTGAAGTAGTTGGTGAACCAGGCGAGGCAATCATTTGAGAAACCAAGGCTGTTGAGTCTGCCAATAAGAATGTGGTTATTGACAGAGTCTAAAGCCTTTGCCAGGTCGCTGAATACAGCTGCACAATAATGTCTCTAATCAATGGCGGTTATGATATTGTTAAGGACCTTGAGCGTGCCTGAGGTGCACCCATGACCAGCTCTGAAACCAGATTGCATAGCGGAGAAGGTACAATGTGATTCAAAATGGTCAGGAATCTGTTTGAAAACTTGGCTTTCGAAGACCTTAGAGACGCAGGGTAGGATAGATATAGGTCTGTAGCAGTTTGGGTCTAGAGTGTCTCCCCCTTTGAAGAGGGGGAAGACCGCGGCAGCTTTCCAATCTTTGGGAATCTCAGATGATTCAAAAGAGAGGTTGAACAGGCTAGTAATAGGGGTTGCAACAATTTCGGCAGATAATTTAAGAAAGAAAGGGTCCAGATTGTCTAGCACGGCTGATTTGCAGGGGTCAAGATTTTGCAGCTCTTTCAGAACATCAGCTATCTGGATATGGGTGAAGGAGAAATGGTGGGGGCTTGGGCGGGTTGCTGTGGAGGGTGCCGGGCAGTTGACCGGGGTAGGGGTAGCCAGGTGGAAAGCATGGCCAACCGTAGAGAAATGCTTATTGAAATTCTCAATTATAATAGATTTGTCCGTTGTAACAGTGTTTCCTAGCCTCAGAGCAGTGGGTAGCTGGGATGAGGTGCTCTTATTCTCCATGGACTTTACAGTGTCCCAGAACTTTTTTGAGTTTGTACTGCAGAATGCAGATTTCTGTTTAAAAAAGCTAGCCTTAGCTTTCCTAACTCCCTGTGTATATTGGTTCCTAACTTCCCTGAAAAGTTGCATATCACGGGGGCTACTCGATGCTAATGCAGAACGCCACAGGATGTTTTTGTGCTGGTCAAGGGCAGACAGGTCTGGAGTGAACCAAGGGCTATATCTATTCCTGATTCTGCATTTTTTTGAATGGGGCATGCCTATTTAAGATAGTGAGGAAGGCACTTTTAAAGAATAACCAGGCATCCTCTACTGTCGGGATGAGGTCAATGTCGTTCCAGGATACCCCGGCCAGGTCGATTTGAAAGGCTTGCTCGCTGAAGTTTTTTAGGGGCGTTTGACAGTGATGAGGGGTGGTCGTTTGCTCGCAGAACCATTACGGATGCAGGCAATGAGGCAGTGATCGCTGAGATCTTGGTTGAAAACAGCAGAGGTGTATTTGGAGGGTGAGTTAGTTAGAATGATATCAATGAGGGTGCCCGTGTTTACGGATTTGGGGTTATATCTGGTAGGTCCATTGATATGTTGTGTGAGATTGAGGGCATCAAGCTTAGATTGTAGGATGGCCGTGGTGTTAACTTCTTAGAACTACCCCTCCTGGATCCGGGGGAATTGTCATCAACTACACTAATTGGCAAAACGCAACGGACAAAAAATCTTACTAGAAAATATTAATATTAATGAAATCACAGCTTAGCCTTTTGTTAATCACCCTGTCATCTCAGATTTTGAAATTATGCATTTGTGTAAGTTTATCGATTGCCTAGCATAGCATTATGTCCAGCTAGCAGCAGGAAGCTTGGTCACGAAAATCAGAAAAGCAATCAAATTAAATCGTTTACATTTGATGAGCTTCGGATGTTTTCACGAGACTCCCAGCTAGACAGCAAATGTTCATTTTGTTCCATAAAGATTATTTTTATAGCCAAAATACCTAATTTTCTTGTACACGTTTTGTTGAGAAATCCACCGGAAATTGCGGTCACGATCCATAATATCGACAGAAACATGGCAAACGTTTTTTATAAGAAATCCTCAAGGTGTTTTTGAAATATCTATTTGATAATATATCAACCGGGACAATTGGCCTTTCAGTAGGATGGAGAGGAACAATGGCCGCCTTTGTCTATTACGCACAAATCACTCTGAGATCCACCACCTGACCACTGACGCAATGTTGTCGTTCACGCTCATTTTTCAAAATAAAAGCCTGAAACTATGTCTAGTTACTGTAGACACATTATTGAAGCCATAGAAAAATGAATCTGGTTGATATCCCTTTCAATGGTCAATAGGGATGCATAGGAACGCAGAGGTTTCAAAAAAAGTGTCACGTCCTGATTGGATTTTTCTCAGGCTTTTGCCTGCAATATCAGTTCTGTTATACTCACAGACAATATTTTTACAGTTTTGGAAACTTTAGCGTTTTCTATCATAAGCTGTCAATTATATGCATATTCTAGCATCTGGTCCTGAGAAATAGCCCTTTTACTTTGGGAACGTTATTAAAATAGTGCCCCCTATGTCCCAGTTTAGGTCACCTAGCAGCACGAGCTCAGAAGATAGATGGGGGGCAATCAAATCACATATGGTGTCGAGGGCACAGCTGGGGGCAGAGTGTGGTCTATAGCAAGCAGCAATGGTGAGAAAAGGTGTTTCTGGAAAGGTTCATTTTTAGAAGTAGAAGCTCAAATTTTGGGGGTACAGACCTGGATAGTAAGACAGAACTCTGCAGGTTATCTTTGCAGTAAATTTCAACACCACCCCTTTGGCAGTTCTATCTTGTCGGAAAATGTTATAGTTAGGAATGGAAATTTCAAGGTTTTTGCGGCTTTTACGGTTGCAGAAGTCAACAAATGAGAGAGCCTGGGGGATGGGAGTGGAGGTAGACACTGCAGGGCCTGGACTAACCTTTGCATCACCGGAGGAACAGAGGAGGAGTAGGATAAGGGTACGGCTAAAGGCTAACAGAACTGGACGCCTAGTACGTTCAGAACAGAGAGTAAAAGGAGCAGATTTCTGGGCACAGTAGAATATATTCAAGGCATAATGTACAGACAAAGGTATAGTAGGATGTGAATACAGTGGGGGTAAACCTGTGCATATAGTGATAATGAAAGATATATTGTCTCTAGAAATAGCATTTAAACCAGGTGATGTCATTGCGTGTGTGGGGGGTGGAACTAAATTGTTCGCCGAGGCGTGTTGAGCAGTGCTAGAGGCTCTACAGGGAAATAAAACAATAGTTACAAACCAGAACAGCAATCGACACGGCATGGTGACGTTAGGGAAAGACATGCGCAGCTGGGTGATCATACAAGTCCAGTGCGTGGCTTCAAGCAGCTAGCGGCACGGGGCTAGCAGGCTAACAGAAATGCATTAGAGGGATGACGTGACCGAAGGAAGTCTGTTGTGCCCCCCTCGTGTAGTTACATCAGCGGACGGATCAGCAGGGCTCCGTCTGGTAAACCAGGCCAATTGGCAAAATATGTATAGTGGCCAAAGAAATATGTCCGAAGGGCCTCTTAAGTCAGCAGTCCAATGTGCTTAAGATAGCTAGCAGGCCGCAGATTAGTGGCTGTGCGTTCAGGGGTCGTTAGCTGCTATAATTCCAGGTGGAAAACAAATGTAAAAAAAATAGTTTCTGAGCTTGCGGTAGGAATCCCGAGATATCGAGAAGAATAAGTCTGACTAGCTCTGGTTTGAGTCACACTGTACAGACTGGCGAGAGTTGTCCGGGATAAAGGTAGCTGATGACCGCTAGCAAAGGATAGCTGACTGCTAGCTAGTGGCTTCGGAATGTATTCGATGGGCCTCGTAAGCCAACAGTCCGTTGTGCTCTAGACAGCTAGCATTCAGGGGACGTTAGCTGCGAAGGACGGAAGGTGAGAAGGTTCAGAGCTTGCGATAGGAATCCGGGGATATGGAAAGAAAAAATAGGACCGGTATGCTCTGGTTGAATCGCGTTGTACAAACTGGCGAGAGCTTTCCGAGCCAAGGTTAGCTGATAACCGTTAGCTGACTAGTTTATGTTGGAGAGATTCCAGTAAGAGGTAAAGAACAATACGTTAGAGAAAAAGCAGGTCCACACCACATTGGGTGAGGCGGGTTGCAAGAGAGTATTTTGAAATAAGAGTTTAGAAAAATATAAAAAGATATGCGAAGAAAAATATATAAAAATATATATACATGGAACACGACAAGACGAAGGACAAATACGTTTGACTGCTACGCCATCTTGGATATAACAGCTGTTGGGTGTATGGAAATGTTTTGTTGCCTTTTTTGTCCCGTTTTAACGTTATTAAATGAACTTGGCTAGTTTTAGTCTGTTTATGTTGCATTAGAGCTTGCCAAAAGTTGGCTAATGTTAGCTAGGTAGCTCATTAACTTTAGCTATGACTTTTGCCTCAATCACACTAGACCTAAATTAATTGATGAAACCAACGGACAAACGATTGGAGACCGATATTCTGATGTTCTTTTGACAGCGCAATGTGAGTTTTTATTAGTCAGTATAGCAATGTAACGTTACTGATCTGTCAGTTTCCCTATCTAATTCCCTACTTTTCAAACTGACATGCCATAAACAGCTCTATAGGCTACACTGCCATGTTGCCCAGTCAATACAAAATAATATGCTCACCATATCTTAACAGGATCAGATGGTGACAGGTGTCTCAGAAGGGTCAGACAGCCATGGAAGACCAGTCTACTGAGCTCAGGTGATTTTTTGCAGTATATTGTAACAATCAGTGAATTGATACAAAGTTCCATCTTGAGTTGATGGGTAGGCTACAGTCTGGGATCTGGGAATAATGGTAATTTCAATATTGAACCATTGATTCCATTCTTGGATAATATAACGTGTAAATGTACACCAAGGAAATTCTTTGTCATGCCTCATCTTGGCAGGATCAGATGGTGACAGTGTCACACATTGATCCGTTTCACTTGTGCTTGTCTCCACCCCCTCTTGTTGTTGCCCATCTTCCCCATTTATCCTCTGGGTAGTTATACCTGTGTTTTCTTTCTATTTGGGCTAGTTCGTCTTGTTTGTTCAAGCCTACCAGCATTTTGTCTCAGCTCCTGTTTTTCCCCAGTCTCTCGTTTTCTCGTCCTCCTGGTTTTTGACACTTGCCTGTCCTGACACTGTACACACCCGCCTGACCATGCTGCCTGTCCCTAACCGACCCCTGCCTGCCTTGACCTGTCGTTTGCCTGCCCCTGTTGTTACAATAAACAGTGTTACTTCACACAGTTTGCTCTTGGGTCTTACCTTGATTGCTGATAGTACGAACTGGCCATGATGGACTCAGCAGACTAGGACCAGCTCCATAACGTCATCTTCTCCCAAGGAGCCACAATTATGCAGTAGGCACGAGGAGTTGCTTTGCGGTCTAATGGAAGGGTTCCATGCTGTGGCTGAACGTCATGACCTAGCCTTGGACGCATTGCGGGAGCAATTCCGTGGGTTGCCTACTAGGCAGCCTACCATGACGGTAACCTCCCAGCCCTTCAGTAACCCTGCTGGTAGCAGTGCCGTCACCCCGATTTCCCGGGAACCCCGCTTACCTCCCCCGGAGTGCTACGATTGAGATTCCAGAACCTTCAGGGCCTTTCTCTCCCAATGCTGCTTAGTTTTCGAGCTGCAGCCTTCTTCGGGAGCAACAATCCACCGTCTGCCTCAGTCTGGAGGTATTCGTGGCAGAGGTGAGAAAAGTTTGAGGCTCCGGTGTCCGGGAGAGAGGCTGCCTGGAAGTTACTCCAGCCTCGACAGGACACCCTCAGTGTGGCAGACTATGCGGTGGAGTTCCGCATCAGTACCTGGAGTCCGGAAGTGCTGTAGGAAAAATTCCTACACAGATTATCGGAGGGGGTAAAGGGTGAGTTGCCAGCCAGAGAGCCACTGACGGATCTCAACTCACTCATCGCTTTAACCATCCGGATCGATGGTCGGCTACGGGAACGTAGCAGAAAGAAGAGGTCCGATTGCGGTCCCAATCACTCCCTCAGGGATCCCACCTTGCATCCTGTACCTCACAGGGGTCTCAGCAGGGTCAGGCAACCAGGGAAGTTCAGTCTAAAGTGTTGCAGATACAACACCTCATTCTCTCTGCAGTAAACACTGGACAAGCCAGAAGCTTCAAAGAAAACCTCAAGTTAATTTCCAAACTGTATCAAAGGCTGATAGAGGCTTTTCCTGATGACAAAACAGGTAAAACAAAAATGTGAGGAAGACATTATTGATGAGGATGAATGGATACAGATATGAAGTGATGTTCATAAAATCTCAGACAAAAATTACAGCAGTTTAAGACCATTCATAGAACATACTATATGCCAGTGAAAGTGAATATCATGCACTCAGAAATGTAATTCTTCTGCTGAAAGTGTAAAACACAAAAAAGCTGGCTGAAATCTGTCAGAGTATGTTCTTTTATCTCAGCATGTCAGTGTTGTAGTACTCGAGACCGGTCTCGAGTCATGTCTCGAGACCACTTATTGAGTGTCTCGGATACATTTGTACTCGGTCTTGACTCGGTCTGAAACTGTGAGGACTCAGCATTTCTTCCAAAGACCAGCAGAGTACAAAACTCATTATCAGCTTCCATTCAGTCAGTGCATAAAAATGCAAATATATGCACTCCTTTCTTGAAACCTTAATAAAAAGTATCAATATTTATTATAGACATGTTTGCGGACCATAGAACTTCAGTCTGTGACAGGCTTGAAAGGACAGCAGCCCTAATACTAGCACACTCACATAGGAGAGTGGACTTTTTGTAAAACACAAAGGGCCAGTGATGTAGTGGAGGGTACAGTTTATTCAGAAAGTTTTCAGAAACTATTACAGCCTTATCCTAAAATGGATTAAAACAAAAAACTATCATCGTCAATCTACACACAATACTCCATAATGATAAAGCAAACACAAGTGTTTTGAAAATTTTGCAATTTTGTTTAAAAAATAAAAAACTGTACTTTTACATTTACGTAACATCAAGTATTTTTGGGTATGGCGCTACAAGCTTGGCACCCCTGAATTAGGGGAGTTTCTCCCATTCTTCTCTGCAGATCCTTTCAAGCTCTGTCAGGTTAGATGTGGAGCTTCGCTGCATAGCTATTTTCAGGTCTCTACAGTCGTGGCCAAAAGTTTTGAGAATGACAAATATTAATTTTCATCAGTCTGCTGCCTCAGTTTGTATGATGGCAATTTGCATATACTCCAGAATGTTATGAAGAGTGATCAGATGAATTGCAATTAATTGCAAAGTCCCTCTTTGCCATGCAAATTAACTGAATCCCAAATAAATCATTTCCACTGCATTTCAGCACTGCCACAAAAGAACCGGCTGACATCATGTCAGGGATTCTCTCGTTAACACAGGTGTGAGTGTTGACGAGGACAAGGTTGGAGATCGCTCTGTCATGCTGATTAAGTTTGAATAACAAGCTGGGAGCTTCAAAAGGAGGGTGGTGCTTGGAATCATTGTTCTTCCTCTATCAATCATGGTTACCTGCAAGGAAACACATGCATTCATCATTGCTTTGAATAAAAAGGGCTTCACAAGCAAGGATATTACTGCCGGTTAAGATTGCACCTAAATCAACCATTTATCGAATCATCAAGAACATCAAGGAGAGCGGCTCAATTGTTGTGAAGAACGCTTCAGGGCGCCCAAGAAAGTCAAGCAAGCTCCAAGACCGTCTCCTAAAGTTGATTCAGCTGCAGGACCGGGTCACCACCAGTACAGAGCTTGCTCAGGAATGGCAGCAGGCAGGTGTGAGTGCATCTGCACGCACAGTGAGGCGAAAACTTTTGGAGGATGGCCTGGTGTCGAGAAGGGCAGGAAAGAAGCCACTTCTCTCCAGGAAAAACATCAGGGACAGACTGATATTCTGCAAAAGGTACAGGGATTGGACTGCTGAGGACTGGGGTAAAGTATTTTTCTCTGATGAATCCCCTTTCCGGTTGTTTGGGGCATCCGGAAAAAAGCTTGTCCGGAGAAGACAAGGTGTGCGCTACCATCAGTCCTGTGTCATGCCAACAGTAAAGCATCCTGAGACCATTCATTTGTGGGATGGCTTCTCAGCCAAGGGAGTGGGCTCACTCACGATTTTGCCTAAGAACACAGCTATGAATAAAGAATGGTACCAACACATCCTCTGAGACCAACTTCTCCCAACCATCAAGGAACAGTTTGGTGACGAACAATGCCTTTTCCAGCATGATGGAGCACCCTTCCATAAGGCAAAAGTGATAACTAAGTGGCTCGGGGAACAAAACATCGTTATTTTGGGTCCATGGCCAAGAAACCCCCCAGACCTTAATCCCATTGAAAACTTGTGGTCAATCCTCAAGAGGCGGGTGGAAAAACAAAACCCCACTCCTGCAATCCTGGCTCCGGGATCGTATTCATAGCCTCAAACGAATTAGCATAACGCAGCGGACATAAACACAGCTAGAAACTTTTCCTATTCATGAAAATCACAAATGAAATGAATTAAATATATTCAAACACAAGCTTAGCCTTTTGTTAAACTTTTATAACTAGGGGTCGCTATTTAAATTTTTGGATGAAAATTTTCCCGTTTTAAACAAGATATTTTGTCACGAAAAGATGCTTGACTATGCATATAATTGACAGCTTTGGAAAGAAAACACTCTGACGTTTCCAAAACTGCAAAGATATTGTCTGTGAGTACCACACAACTGATGTAACAGAAAAAACCCAGATAAAAATCCAAAAAGGAAGTGCCGCATTTTTTGAAACCGCCTCATGGCAATGTCTCCTTATATGGCTGTGGAGGAGCTAGGAGTCAGCTTACGTTTTCCACGTTTTCCCCAAGGTGTCTGCAGCATTGTGACGTATTTGTAGGCATATCATTGGAAGATTGACCGTAACAGACTACATCTACCAGGTGGTCGCTTGGTGTCCTCCGTCGCAATTATTGCGTAATCTCCAGCTGCAGTATTTTTCCGTTTGCCTCTGATGAGAAACCGACTGCCAGGAATGATTTTTCATCAAAAGTATTTAATTAATACATTTTAGAAAAAGGCTGTAATGTAACAAAATGTGGAAATGTCAAGGGGTCTGAATACTTTCCGAATGCACTGTACATGCAGGTATAAGCCATATGCCCACTTCTTTTTCAGTGGGCATTGCATGTACTCACTTCTTAATCCCTACTGATGCGTATCAAAGTAGTGTAGAGGAGGAATACGACTTATCAATTATGCAGTACAATAGTGAAATCATGCACAAATAGCCTACACAATCGCAAAACACGTGAAATATATTCACATGTACCCCTCACATAGCATAGTTTCAGTGGAATATCATCTGCAGGCAGAAAGCGTGTGCAGCTCTCAACTGGTTTTGGCATGGAGCAGCTCACAGAAGAATGACATCATATGGGTATGAATAGGCGTTTCAGTTTATGATATCTACGCAACAATGGGTATGAAAACCAGGTATTTTAAAAAGTTTAGTCCGAAGTGTTTGTTGTTAGGCTATTTGTGATGCACAATTGCTTAGAAAAAAAATACAAAAATGTTATGTTCTATTTAAACAAATGTGTGATTTTGAGAATGTAAATCAGAACAATTCTGTTTTTTAATGAGTTTCTGTATAGTTTTTTCACATAGGGTGATTCTCCTTCACTGGGCAAGCTGTTTGGGAATTTTGGGGCAAATGTTTGTATACCCATTTCTGCAGGCACCACTACACCACAGCAGTCATATTCAGTGGCTTGCGAAAGTATTCACCCCCTTGGCAGATTCTCAATTGGATTGAGGTCTGGGTTTTTACTAGGCCACTCCAAGACATTTAAATGTTTCCCCTGAAACCACTCAAGGGTTACTTAAGCAGAATGCTTAGGGTCATTGTCCTGCTGGAACGTGAACCTCCATCCAAGGCTCAAATCTCTGGAAGACTGAAACAGGTTTCCCTCAAGAACTTCCCTGTACAGTGCCTTGCGAAAGTATTCGGCCCCCTTGAACTTTGCGACCTTTTGCCACATTTCAGGCTTCAAACATTAAAGATATAAAACTGTATTATTTTGTGAAGAATCAACAACAAGTGGGACACAATCATGAAGTGGAACGATATGGATATTTCAAACTTCTTTTTTCAAACTTTTTTAACAAATCATAAACTGAAAAATTGGGCGTGCAAAATTATTCAGCCCCCTTAAGTTAATACTTTGTAGCGCCACCTTTTGCTGCGATTACAGCTGTAAGTCGCTTGGGGTATGTCTCTATCAGTTTTGCACATCGAGAGACTGAAATTTATTCCCATTCCTCCTTGCAAAACAGCTCGAGCTCAGTGAGGTTGGATGGAGAGCATTTGTGAAGAGCAGTTTTCAGTTCTTTCCACAGATTCTCAATTGGATTCAGGTCTGGACTTTGACTTGGCCATTCTAACACCTGGATATGTTTATTTTTGAACCATTCCATTGTAGATTTTGCTTTATGTTTTGGAACATTGTCTTGTTGGAAGACAAATCTCCGTCCCAGTCTCAGGTCTTTTGCAGACTCCATCAGATTTTCTTACAGAATGGTCCTGTATTTGGCTCCATCCATCTTCCCATCAATTTTAACCATCTTCCCTGTCCCTGCTGAAGAAAAGCAGGCCCAAACCATGATGCTGCCACCACCATGTTTGGGAGTGGGGATGGTGTGTTCAGCTGTGTTGCTTTTACGCCAAACATAACGTTTTGCATTGTTGCCAAAAAGTTAAATTTTGGTTTCATCTGACCAGAGCACCTTCTTCCACATGTTTGGTGTGTCTCCCAGGTGGCTTGTGGCAAACTTTAAACAACACTTTTTATGGATCTTTAAGAAATGGCTTTCTTCTTGCCACTCTTCAATTAAGGCCAGATTTGTGCAATATACGACTGATTGTTGTCCTATGGACAGAGTCTCCCACCTCAGCTGTAGATCTCTGCAGTTCATCCAGAGTGATCATGGGCCTCTTGGCTGCATCTCTGATCAGTCTTCTCCTTGTATGAGCTGAAAGTTTAGAGGGACGGCCAGGTCTTGGTAGATTTGCAGTGGTCTGATACTCCTTCCATTTCAATATTATTGCTTGCACAGTGCTCCTTGGGATGTTTAAAGCTTGGGAAATCTTTTTGTATCCAAATCTGGCTTTAAACTTCTTCACAACAGTATCTCAGACCTGCCTGGTGTGTTCCTTGTTCTTCATGATGCTCTCTGTGCTTTTAACGGACCTCTGAGACTATCAGAGTGCAGGTGCATTTATACGGAGACTTGATTACACACAGGTGGATTGCATTTATCATCATTAGTCATTTAGGTCAACATTGGATCATTCAGAGATCCTCACTGAACTTCTGGAGAGAGTTTGCTGCAATGAAAGTAAAGGGGCTTAATAATTTTGCACGCCCAATGTTTCAGTTTTTGATTTGTTAAAAAAGTTTGAAATATCCAATAAATGTCGTTCCACTTCATGATTGTGTCCCACTTGTTGATTCTTCACAAAAAAATACAGTTTTATATCTTTATGTTTGAAGCCTGAAATGTGGCAAAAGGTCGCAAAGTTCAAGGGGGTCGAATACTTTCGCAAGGCACTGTATTTAGCGCCATCCATCATTCCTTCAATTCTGACCAGTTTCCCAGTTTCTGCCGATGAAAAACATGATGGTTATTCTCGGGGTGATGTTGGGTCTGCGGTGTTGGGTCTGCGCCAGACATAGGGTTTTACTTGAAGGCCAAAAAGCTACATCTGAGTCTCATCTGACCAGAGTACCTTCTTCCATATGTTTTGGGAGTCACTTTGTTGCCTCTCTGATTAATGCCCTCCTTGCCTGGTCTGTGAGTTTTGGTGGGCGTCCCTCTGTTGGCAGGTTTGTTGTGGTGCCATATTCTTTAAATTTTTTAATAATGAATTTAATGGTGCTCCGTGGGATGTCTAAAGTTTCCGAATTTTTTTATAACCCAACCCTGATCTGTACTTCTCCACAACTTTGTCCCTGACCTGTTTGGAGAGGTCCTTAGTCTTGGTGCCACTTGCTTAGTGGTGTTGCAGACTATGGGGCCTTTCAGAACAGGTGTATATTTACTGAGATCATGTGACAGATCATGTGACACTTAGATTGCAAACAGGTGGACGTTATTTAACAAATGATGACTTCTGAAGGTAATTGGTTCCACCAGATCTTATTTAGGGGCTTCATAGCAAAAGGGGTGAATACATATGCACGCACCACTTTTCAATTATTATTTTTTTCACATTTTTTGAAACATCACTTTTCTGTTTTTATTTTGTATAATTTTTTTAAACATAATTTTTTTATTTCACTTCACCAATTTGGACTATTTTCTGTATGTCCATTACATGAAATCCAGATAAAAATCTATTTAAATTACAAGTTGTAATGCAACGAAATAGGAAACACACCAAGGGGGATGAATACTTTTTCAAGGCACTGTACAGTATGATGTTAAAGAATAAGCAGTCCATAAACTCGGACACAATAATCCAGTAGGTCATAAGAATCATAAGAATACAAAAACACAACCATTAAGCTTTTCCCAATTAAAATGTAGATCTATTACTTTACATTTAAAATATATTTCACGTTTAGCACACAAAGTAATCACTGACCTAACATTTTAAGTGGAACTGACAGCGTATTAACTATTTATGCAGATATGAAACAAAAAGACTCATAATATCATTCAAAAATATAAAATTCCCAGTTTATGCTACAAAACAACTTCATAAGATGTTTTAATAATAGGTTTCAACTTGACTCAACGCTGTATGATGTACACTAAGGTGTTGTTGGCAGAATAGATGGATGCAGTTCAATGTATGATAAATATAATTCACCAATACATTTCTTGGTTGTCCAAAAAATATTGCTATCCGGTTGTAAATCACAGCTGGCATGGTACATTGTTTTCTCTCTCCATTCGGGATGCACTGTTTCAGTTTTAATGACTAGTGTAACTATGGCTGGGAATGTCAATACAATCAAACTAGCAAGGGCAATGGTCACAAGTCAGTCATAACGTGGCTAATAGTCTAACGCATCTATTAATGTAGCAAGTTAAAAACATGACGCCTAACTTCATCTCATGCCATTGGAGGAGCGGGTGAGTGACTGACTTTTTCCCCTTTCCGCTGTCCCACTCTATATTGTGAATTTTGTGAATTATCTCAAAAGCCTTAGTATACGTCATTCCCAAACATTCTTAGAAGTTAATTAAATGTGAAAATGACTAGGTGGTCATTTGTCAGAATTTTTTTTTTTTTAAGTTTCATTCTTCCTGGGGTTTTATTTAACCACAATTTCATTTTAATATCTTAGTGCCGTGTCTCTGACTGATTACATTATATGACAGGCTATTTTATCAACAATTGTTTACAGACATATTATTTCACTTATAATTCACTGTATCACAATTCCAGTGTGTCAGAGGTTTACATACACTAAGTTGACTGTGCCTTTAACTTTTTATGGCTGCAGGGGCAGTTTTGAGTAGCTTGGATGAAAAGGTGCCCATTGTAAACGGCCAGCTCCTCAGTCTCAGTTACTAATATATGCATACTATTATTAGTATTGGATAGAAAACACTCTAAAGTTTCCAAAACTGTCCAAATATTGTCTGTGAGTATAACAGAACTGATATTGCAGGCGAAACCCTTAGGAAAATCAAAACAGGAAGTGGCTTCTATTTTGAAAACTCCATGTTCCATAGCCTCCCTTTGTTGGATTTAAAGGGATATGAACCAGATTCTTTTTCCTATCTTTTCCTCAAGGTGTCAACAGTCTTCAGACATAGTTTCAGGCTTTTATTTTGAAAAATTAGCCAGAACGATTACATCGCGTCAAGTGGTCACAAGAGTTTTGCTCGCGCAACAGAATTTGGACAGCCATTGTTTCCCCCTCTCCTACTGTGAAAGACATTTTCGGTTGATATATTATCAATTATATATTTTAAAAGCAACCTGAGGATTGATTATGAAAAACGTTTGACATATTTCTGTGAACATTATGGAAACTATTTGGAATTTTCATCTGCGTTGTCGTGACCGCTTTTTCCTGTGGATTTCTGAACCTAACGCGACAAACAAACGGAGGTATTTTCGATATAAAATGATCTATATGGAACAGACAGAACATTTGTTATGTAACTGGGAGTCTCGTGAGTGAAAACATCCGAAGATCATCAAAGGTAAGCGATTAATTTGACTGCTTTTCTGATTTTCAAGACCAAGCTTCCTGATGCTAAGTGTACTTAATGTTTTGTCGTGCGATTGATAAATTTACATAAGCGCTTGGATTGCTTTTGCTGAAAAGCATAATTTCTAAATCTGACACGACAGGTGGATTAACAAAAGGCTAAGCTGTGTTTTCCTATATTGCACTTGTGATTTCATGAATATAAATATATGTGGTAATATTTATTGAATGTAGTGCTATGCTATTCAGCGGTTGTTGATGACACTTATACCGATATCGGGATTGCAGCCATAACAAGTTAAGCTGCTTGGAACATTCCAGAAAATTATGTCATGACTTTAGAAGCTTCTGATAGGCTAATTGACATAATTTGAGTCAATGGAGATGTCCCTGTGAATGTATTTCAAGGCCTACATTCAAACTCTTCCGGCGCCGACAGAGATGGCCGCCTCGCTTCGCGTTCATAGGAAACTATGCAGTTTTTAGTTTTTTTTACGTGTTATTTCTTACATTGGTACCCCAGGTAATCTTAGGTTTCATTACATAAAGTCGGGAAGAACTACTGAATATAAGAGCAACGTCAACTCACCATCAGTACGACCAGGAATATGACTTTCCCTAAGCAGATCCCGTGTTCTGCCCTCCACCCAGGACAACGGAATGGATCCCAGCCTGCGACCCAAAACAACAACGTCGTAAAAGAGGCAAACGAAGCGGTCTTCTGGTCAGGCTCCGGAGACGGGCACATCGTGCACCACTCCCTAGCATACTACTCGCCAATGTCCAGTCTCTTGACAACAAGGTTGATGAAATCCGAGCAAGGGTAGCATTCCAGAGGGACATCTGAGACTGTAACGTTCAATGCTTCACGGAAACATGGCTCACTCGAGAGACCCTGATGGAATCGGGGCAGCCAGCTGGTTTCTTCACGCAGAAACAAACATCTTTCTGGTAGGCGGGGGGGCGGGGGGGGTTATGCCTTATGATTAACGAGACGTGGTGTGATCACAACAACAAACTCAAGTCCTTCTGTTCACCTGATTTAGAATTCCTCACAATCAAATGTCGACCGCATTATCTACCAAGAATTCTCTTCGATTATAATCACAGACGTATATATTCCCCCCCAAGCAGACACATCGATGGCCCTGAATAAACTTTATTTGACTCGTTGCAAACTGGAAATCTGTCAGGCCCTGACCTGAGAATTCTTTGTTTTCTTTATTGTTTTGGTTAGGTCAGGGTGTGACATGGGTGATGTATGTGTTTTTGCACTGTCTAGGGGTTTTGTAGGTTTATGGGGTTGTTTACCATCTAGGTGTTTTTATATATCTATGGTTGCCTAGATTGGTTCTCAATTAGAGGCAGGTGTTTATCGTTGTCTCTGATTGGGAACCATAATTAGGAAGACATCTTCTTTGGGTATTTCGTGGGTTATTATCTATGTTTATGTCTAGTTGCCTGTGTCTGCACTGTTTAAATATAGCGTCACGTTCGTTTGTTGTTTTGTAAGTTTGATTTAGTGTTCTTTCTTCATTAAATATAGAAGATGTATTCATATCATGCTGCGTCTTGTTCTCCTATCTACGACGATCGTGACAAAACCACATATCCTGAGGCTGCATTCATTGTAGCTGGGGATTTTAACAAGGCTAATCTGAAAACAAGACTCCCTAAATTGTATCAGAATATCGATTGCGCAACCAGGGCTGGTAAAACCTTGGATCATTGCTATTCTAACTCCCGCGCTCCCGCGCTCAGGTCTGTTCAAAGCTGGTCCGACCAATCTGATTCCACGCTTCAAGACTGCTTCGATCACGTGGACTGGGATATGTTCCGCATTGTTCCAACAACAACATTGACGAATACTCTGATTCGGTGAGCGAGTTCATTAGAAAGTGCATTAACGATGTCATTCCCATAGCAACGATTAAAACATTACCAAACCAGAAACCGTGGATTGATGACAGCATTGGCGTGAAACTGAAAGCGCGAACCTCTGCTTTTAACCAGGGTAAGGTGACCGGAAACATGACCAAATACAAACAGTGTAGCTATTCCCTCCGCACGGAAATCAAACAAGCTAAACGTCAGTATAGAGACAAAGTAGAGTCACAATTCAATGGCTCAGACACAAGAGGTATGTGGCAGGGTCTACAGTCAATCACGGAATACAAAAAGAAAACCAGCCGCGTCAAGGACCAGGATGTCTTGCTCCAAGGCAGACTAGATAACTTTTTTGCCCGCTTTGAGGACAATACAGTGCCACTGACACGGCCCGCAACCAAAACCTGCGGACTCTCCTTCACTGCAGCCGAAGTGAGTAAAACATTTAAACGTGTTAACCCTCGCAAGGCTGCAGGCCCAGACGGAATCCCCAGCCGCGTCCTCAGAGCATGCGCAGACCAGCTGGCTGGTGTGTTTATGGACATATTCAATCAATCCTTATCCCAGTCTGCTGTTCCCACATGCTTCAAGAGGGCCACCATTGTCCTGTTCCCAAGAGAGCTAAGGTAACTGAGCTAAACGACTACCGCCCTGTAGCACTCACTTCCGTCATCATGAAGTGCTTTGAGAGACTAGTCAACGACCACATCACCTCTACCCTACCTGACACCCTAGACCCAATCCAATTTGCTTACCGCCCAAATAGGTCCACAGACGATGCAATCTCAACCACACTGCACACTGCCCTAACCCATCTGGAAAAGAGGAATACCTATGTGAGAATGCTGTTCATCAACTACATCTCAGCATTTAACACCATAAAACCCTCCAAACTCGTCATCAAGCTCGAGACCCTGAGTCACGACCCCGCCCTGTGCAACTGGGTACTGAGGGTAGGTAACAACATCTCCACCCCGCTGATCCTCAACACTGGGGCCCATCAAGGGTGCATTCTGAGCCCTCTCCTGTACTCCCTGTTCACCCATGACTGCGTGGCCATGTACGCCTCCAACTCAATCATCAAGTTTGTGGACGACACTACAGTGGTAGGCTTGATTACCAACAACGACGAGACGGCCTACAGGGAGGAGGTGAGGGCCCTCGGAGTGTGGTGTCAGGAAAATAACCTCACACTCAACGTGAACAAAACAAAGGAGATGATTGTGGACTTCAGGAAACAGCAGAGGGAGCACCCCCCTATCCACATCGATGGGACAGTAGTGGAGAAGGTAGTAAGTTTTAAGTTCCTCGGCGTACACATCACGGACAAACTGAATTGGTCCACCCACACAGACAGCGCCGTGAAGAAGGCGCAGCAGCGCCTCTTCAACCTCAGGAGGCTGAAGAAATTCGGCTTGTCACCAAAAGCACTCACAAACTTCTACAGATGCACATTCGAGAACATCCTGTCGGGCTCGATCACGGCCTGGTACGGTAACTGCTCCACCCACAACCGTAATGCTCTCCAGAGTGTAGTGAGGTCTGCACAAAGCATCACCGGGGGCAAACTACCTGCCCTCCAGGACACCTACACCACCCGATGTCACAGGAAGGCCATAAAGATCATCAAGGACAACAACCACCCGAGCCACTGCCTGTTCACCCCATTATCATCCAGAAGGCAAGGTCAGTACAGGTGCATCAAAGCAGGGACCGAGAGACTGAAAAACAGCTTCTATCTCAAGGCCATCAGACTGTTAAACAGACACCACTAACATTGAGTGGCTGCTGCCAACACACTGACTCAACTCCAGCCACTTTAATAATGGGAATGTATGGAAATTGATGTAAAATATATCACTAGCCACTTTAAACAACCTCTTGATCCTACTTGAGACGCAGACGTCTCAACTAGGCACCTGGAAATGCAAATGCGCTACACTAAATGCTAAATGTACTCGTTAAAACTCAAACGTTCATTAAAATACACATGCAGGGTATTGAATTAAAGCTACACTCGTTGTGAATCTAGCCAACAACTCAGATTTTTAAAGTGCTTTTCGGCAAAAGCATGAGAAGCTATTATCTGATAGCATGCAACACCCCAATATACCTGAAGGGGACGTAAACAAAATAATTAGCGTAGCCGGCGCTACACAAAAACGCAGAAATAAAATATAAAACATTCATTACCTTTGATGATATTCTTTGTTGGCACTCCTATATGTCCCATAAACATCACAAATTGGTCTTTTTCCCGATTAAATCCGTCCATGTATGCCCAAAATATCCATTTGTATAGCCTGTCTAGTTCAGGAAAAAAGCTCTCTTCCAACACGCAACGTCATTTTAAAAAATTATATAAGTTGCCTATATTCTTTGACAAAACACTTCAACCTACTTTTGTAACCCAACTTTAGGTATTTGTAAACGTTAATAAGCGATTACATTGATCACTGGGCGATCTGTATTCAATAGCAGCTACTCAAGAAAACAATGTCAATTTTTCAATCTTGCAAAATCGATTGTTGTAGGCTGGATGGAATGACAGATCTATTGGTAATGTCTCAAAGGATTTTTGTCAATGAAAATGACGTTTTTGGAAGCTGTAGGAATTGCATCAGTGTCCATATTAAATTTGGTGTCCTTTAAACATTACATGAAATTGGCGCATGGATACTTTTTTCAGCTTTCAGTGACCAGTTTTTCTTGCGCTTTTCGATGAAACACACACTCTGTTATAGTCACAGCCGTGATTTAACCAGTTTTAGAAACTTCAGAGTGTTTTCTATCCACACATACTAATCATATGCATATACTATATTCCTGGCATGAGTAGCAGGACGCTGAAATGTTGCGCGATTTTTAACAGAATGTTCGAAAAAGGAGGGGGTAGGATGAAGAGGTTTTAATTAAACAATGCTACTTAAAATAATGTTTACATACCCTACATTACTCACCTCATATGTATATGTATATACTGTACTCTATATCATCTACTGCATCTTTATGTAATACATGTATCACTAGCCACTTTAAATTTAAACTATGCCACTTTTTTTACATACCCTACATTACTCATCTCATATGTATATACTGTATTGGATACCATCTACTGCATCTTGCCTATGCCGTTCTGTACCATCACTCATTCATATATCTTTATGTAAGGGAATACCCCCCTGATTTGTACAAAAATGAATGTCAAGATATTGGCATTGGACAAACCATGTACACGATGTCCAATACCACCCAAAGCGGCGTTGATTCGTGCAAAGTATATGGCAAATGCCATATGGCAATTGCCAATTGTAACACCTCAAAAATCCAACAGGGGGCGAGTGCGCTCCACCTGGGTTTTTCATATTGGAAATGCAACCCAAGTCAACATCCAAAAGAAAAATTTTGAAAAAATGATATTTTTTTCAAAAACTTTTTACCCCTTAAAAAAGTGCTTTCTGCGCCTTTTTTCGAATTTCTTTCGCTTTTTTTGTCAATTACACATGTGTAAGAACTGTATGAATATACTTTTGTCCAATTTTGATATCAATTTTTTTTTTTTTTAATTACATGCGCATAAGGCATATGTTTTGTCCATTTGCAATATGATTTCATAGGAAGTCAAAAGTCAAAAGTCAAAAATGTCAAAATTTGGTAAAAAACTTCACACATCCTTAAAAAAGTGCTTTCTGGACCGTTTTTCAAAATTCTTTCAATTTTTATGTCAATTACACATGTATAAGAACTTTATCAACATACTTTAGTCATACTTTATTATCATTTTTTTTTTTTTTACTAGTGCATAAGGCATATGTTTTCTCCATTTGGAATATGATTTCATAGGAAGTCAAAAGTCAAAAGTCAAAAATGTCAAAATTTGGTAAAAAACTTCACACATCCTTAAAAAAGTGCTTTCTGGACCGTTTTTCGAAATTGTTTCGATTTTAAGACAATTAATCATGTGTAAGAAGTGTATGAATATACTTTTGTAAAATGTTATTATCATAATTTTATTTTTTTTACTTGTGCATAAGGAATATGTTTTGTCCATTTGCAATATGATGTCATAGGAAGTCAAAAGTCAAAGTCAAAAGTAACGATTTTCCTCCGTGCAACTGGTGATCTGAAATGTGCAACTGGTGATCTGAAATGTGCAACTGGTGATCTGAAATGTGCAACTGGTAACCCAAAAAAAAATAATTTGATTCTATGTTTCCTTACTTTTTCAAAGTCACTGTGCATTTGCAATATGTTTTAATGGGCAGGTACCATCACGAATTTGTCATGCTATAAAAATCCTGCAGGAATGTGAAATTGACTGGCCCGATGAACTCGGGATGGCTTTGCAGTGATTCTGGGTCATCTCAATCGCTCGTTTGGGTTGATTTCAGAATGTCGCTTTTGGTGATGTTTTTTCACTATAGAATCATATTGCAAATGCACGTGCAACTGGTCACCCAAAAAAAAAATGTTTTGATTTTTTTTGTTTATGTTTCCTTACTTTTTCAAAGTCACTGTGCATTTGCAATATGTTTTTTCACTATAGAATCATATTGCAAATGCACATGCAACTGGTCATCCCCCCCAAAAAATTTTAGATTTTTTTTGTTTATGTTTCCTTACTTTTTCAAAGTCACTGTGCATTTGCAATATGTTTTTTCACTATAGAATCATATTGCAAATGCACGTGCAACTGGTCATCCCCCAAAAAAATGTTTAGATTTTTTTTGTTTATTTTTCCTTACTTTTTCAAAGTCACTGTGCATTTGCAATATGTTTTTTCACTATAGAATCATATTGCAAATGCACATGCAACTGGTCATCCCCCCCAAAAAAAATTTGATTTTTTTTGTTTATGTTTCCTTACTTTTTCAAAGTCACTGTGCATTTGCAATATGTTTTTTCACTATAGAATCATATTGCAAATGCACGTACAACTGGTCACCCCCCCAAAAAATTTTTTGATTTTTTTTGTTTATGTTTCCTTACTTTTTCAAAGTCACTGTGCATTTGCAATATGTTTTTTCACTATAGAATCATATTGCAAATGCACGTGCAACTGGTCATCCCCCAAAAAAATTTTTAGATTTTTTTTGTTTATTTTTCCTTACTTTTTCAAAGTCACTGTGCATTTGCAATATGTTTTTTCACTATAGAATCATATTGCAAATGCACGTACAACTGGTCACCCCCCAAAAAAAAATTTAGATTTTTTTTGTTTATGTTTCCTTACTTTTTCAAAGTCACTGTGCATTTGCAATATGTTTTTTCACTATAGAATCATATTGCAAATGCACGTGCAACTGGTCACCCCCCAAAAAAATTTTTGATTTTTTTTGTTTATGTTTCCTTACTTTTTCAAAGTCACTGTGCATTTGCAATATGTTTTTTCACTATAGAATCATATTGCAAATGCACGTGCAACTGGTCACCCAAAAATAAAAAATTTTGATTTTTTTTGTTTATGTTTCCTTACTTTTTCAAAGTCACTGTGCATTTGCAATATGTTTTTTCACTATAGAATCATATTGCAAATGCACGTGCAACTGGTCATCCCCCAAAAATTGTTTTAGATTTTTTTTGTTTATTTTTCCTTACTTTTTCAAAGTCACTGTGCATTTGCAATATGTTTTTTTCACTATAGAATCATATTGCAAATGCACATGCAACTGGTCATCCCCCCCAAAAAATTTTAGATTTTTTTTGTTTATGTTTCCTTACTTTTTCAAAGTCACTGTGCATTTGCAATATGTTTTTTCACTATAGAATCATATTGCAAATGCACGTACAACTGGTCACCCCCCAAAAAATTTTTTGGATTTTTTTTGTTTATGTTTCCTTACTTTTTCAAAGTCACTGTGCATTTGCAATATGTTTTTTCACTATAGAATCATATTGCAAATGCACGTGCAACTGGTCATCCCCCCAAAAAAATTTTTTAGATTTTTTTTGTTTATTTTTCCTTACTTTTTCAAAGTCACTGTGCATTTGCAATATGTTTTTTCACTATAGAATCATATTGCAAATGCACATGCAACTGGTCATCCCCCCAAAAAAATTTTTGATTTTTTTTGTTTATGTTTCCTTACTTTTTCAAAGTCACTGTGCATTTGCAATATGTTTTTTCACTATAGAATCATATTGCAAATGCACGTGCAACTGGTCACCCAAAAAAAAAAAAGTTTGATTTTTTTTGTTTATGTTTCCTTACTTTTTCAAAGTCACTGTGCATTTGCAATATGTTTCAATGGGCCGGCACCATCACGAATTGGTCATGCTATAAAAATCCTGCAGGAATGTGAAATTGACTGGCCCGATGAACTCGGGATGGCTTTGCAGTGATTCTGGTTCATCTCAATCGCTCGTTAGGGTTGATATCAGAATGTCGCTTTTGGTGATGGTACCTCACTGTTTAAACATATTGCAAATGTACAAGAGTCAAGTGGACAAGAGTCCATCAGTCAATTAGATATCATTCTGACACCAAACTGATACAAACTGACACCAAACCCACTTTTTCCAACTCGTTTAGTAGCCAACTATTACATACTTCAGAGCTGGCCCAAAATTCACAACGCCTTGGGTTCAAACCATAAAAAAACCATAAAACACGTAGTTACGTTCTAGCTGCGGGTCCATTTCTTATGTTATGTGTTGGCCTAGCTGAGGCGACCCCGAATCCCAAGTTTCGGCTCGATAGGTCATTTGGTGTCCGAGAAAAACCCTAATTGGTGATGGAAATCCACTATTTTCCATGACTTGCTACGGGGTCCTTGAACGAGCTATCGGACAGAAACGTCGGGGTCCGTCTCTATGGGCCGAGCCGGTTTCAATGCACCTAGCCTTGCGTCTCTGAGACTTTTCTAAACGTCGTCATTTTCGTGATGGTCAAAATGAATTGAAGGTATTGCAAATGTACGAGGCTGTTTCTCGGTCCGAGAACCTTCTAGAGCCACGTAACTCACCACGCACCATCGACCGGAGGTCTAGAACAGGTTTCTAAAGTTTCGGAACTCTAGGTCTGACGGTTATTTTTTAGCTCCAACAAAGCTAACTATTGCAGCCACTGTCTGTCTCTACGCACCCCAATACGTCCCTCCATTCAAGTTGTGTTTTAGTGTGATTTTTTTTTCCTTTGAATTTTTTGGGGAAAAATGACTGATTTACAGTTCATGGGGGTTGCCTAATCACACATATGAAGTTTTGGACAGATCTGACTTTTTTAACCCTTCGAAACAGCCCCTGAGACACCAATTATGGCACTTCCGGTTGGCACAGGAAGCTACAAATCAACACATATCCTCATTGGGGTATGCTGTTACAGAATCCTGAGTTTTAAGTCCTTACGTTAAGAATTGACTGATTTACACAGGGTTGAATGCACTATGTCTGTCAAACTGCAGGCAGGGTATGGGTAAACACTTTTAGGGGCATTTTAACCACTTCCGGTTGGTCCAGGAAGCTCAGAATCAACACAGGTAGACCTCATAGTGGCCTGATGGACCGGTACCGAAGACAGGTTCATACGGCATTCATAACCCATATAGACTTCAGGTTGAAATTAGGGGTGCAGGCAATGTATTCCTATGGGGAGAGATGACACTGTAATCTGTGAGATCAAAAAACACTGTTTTACTGTTAAGGGTTAATGCCACATGGTCAAGGTTAGGCTTGCACGGATCGGGAGGACCTTAGGAACATTCATGTGGTGGAATTTTTCTTCTCACCTAAACGGTTCTCTCACTGTCACTCAAAAGCAAATGACATTGTGGGGCAGGCTTCATTTTGGGCCTACTTTTCTAATGGTCGTTGCGCTTAGACCGAGCGAGCTACGGTCAAGCGGGATAGCTCGTTGAACTCAGCACAGTCTGGAGACTATGGTGATGCCATTTTTTGTGTTGATTTCAGAATGCCATTTTGGTGATGGTCCCTCTCCGTTTAAACATATTGCAAATGCACAAAAGTCAACTAGCAAGTCAGTGTCCATCAATCAATTAGATGTCATTATGACACCAAACAGATATCAATTGACACCAAACCCACTTTTTCCTACTCATTTAGAAGCCAACTATCACATATGTCAGAGCAGGCCCATAATTCACAGCGCCTTCGGTTTAAAACATAATAAAAAGGTAAAACACATAGTTACGTTCTAGCTGCGGGTCCAGTTCGGACATTATGTGAGGCGACCCCGAATCCCGAGTTTCGGCTCGATAGGTCATTTGGTGTCCGAGAAAAACCCTAATTGGTGCTGAAAATCCACTTTTTTCCATGCCTTGCTACGGGGTCCTTGAACGAGCTATCGGACAGAAACGTTGGGGTCTGTCTCTATGGGCCGAGCCGGTTTCAATGCACCTAGCCTTGCGTCTCTGAGACTTTTCTAAACGTCGTCATTTTCGTAATGGTCAAAATGAATTGAAGGTATTGCAAATGTACGAGGCTGTTTCTCGGTCCGAGAACCGTCTAGAGCCACGTAACTCACCACGCACCATCGACCGGAGGTCTAGAACAGGTTTCTAAAGTTTCGGAACTCTAGGTCTGACGGTTCTTTTTTAGCTCGAACAAAGCTAACTATTGCAGCCATTGTCTGTCTCTACGCACCCCAATACGTCCCTCCATTCAAGTTGTGTTTTATTGTGATTTTTTTTTCCTTTGAATTTTTTGGGGAAAAATGACTGATTTACAGTTCATGGGGGTTGCCTAATCACATATATGAAGTTTTGGACAGATCAGACTTTTTTAACCCTTTGAAACAGCCCCTGAGACACCAATTATGGCACTTCCGGTTGGCACAGGAAGCTATAAATCACCACATATCCTCATTGGGGTATGCTGTTACAGAATCCTGAGTTTTAAGTCTTTACGTTAACAACTGAGTTATTTACGGAGGGTTTAGTATGTGTGTGTTATTTCAGAAAATCATAGAAAATCACAGAAATCTCGCAGAGCTCCGCAGCACACTTTAAAAAGATTCGTATGAACACCCTGCAACTGGATCTGTAACCGTTGAAAAAAAAAAACGCCTATTTGTGACCATCGCCAAGTTGTCATTGTTCCGTTTCTCTTAAATGACGATAGATAAATGGCTGGTTCTTTTTTTATTGACACCGGAGGCTCCTTGACTTTGACCTGAAGTGGAAAAATAATTTCTCTATTTCCATTTAGGACCTTTAATCCCAGAAAAACGGCCATAACTCAAAAACCGTCGAGGCCTAGACGCCATGTTGTTCGGGGCCAACTGCCCATTATGCCAAACCTACGCTCACCAAGTTTCGGCTTCGAAATATTTTCAGTTTTCGAGATAAGGCCCCGTCGTGATTCGTGATGTTTTGCCAAATTGCCATATGATTCCGTATGCCCTCTTGTGGGAAATTCCGGGATAGCGGAAAAACGGTCAAAAACTTGTTTATTTTATAAAACGGAAACCGAATGTCCGACAAAGTTCATTTGATGACTTCCCGGTAGGTCTGGCCCTACCGCACGGCCCGACGCCGACCGCGAATTTTACAAACGATTTCGGACGTCTAGTAAGGGACCGTACATTTGCAATATGGACTTTCTCACTGATCATACACGAAATGCCGAAATGTTCCCTTAAGGTATGTACATATTCTTTATCCCTTTACACTTGTGTGTATAAGGTAGTAGTTTTGGAATTGTTAGGTTAGATTACTCGTTGGTTATTACTGCATTGTCGGAACTAGAAGCACAAGCATTTTGCTACACTAGCATTAACATCTGCTAACCATGTGTATGTGACAAATACATTTGATTTGATTTGAACTCAGTGCCTCTTTGCTTGACATCATTGGAAAATCAAAAGAAATCAGCCTAGACCTCAGAAAAAAACATGGCGAACACAAGTCTGGTTCATCCTTGGGAGATATTTCCAATCGCCTGAAGGTACCACGCTCATCTGTACAAACAATAGTATACAAGCATAAACACCATAGGACCACGCAGCCGTCATACCGCTCAGGAAAGAGACGTGTTCTGTCTCCTAGAGATGAACGTTCTTGGGATTGGTGCGAAAAGTGCAAATCAATCGCAGAACAACAGCAAAGGACCTTGTGAAGATTCTGGAGGAAACAGGTACAAAAGTATCTATATCCACAGTAAAACAATTCCTATATCCACATAACCTGAAAGGCCACTCAGCAAGGAAGAAGCCACTGCCCCAAAACCCCCATAAAAAAGCCAAAGATTGTACATTTTGGAGAAATGTCCTCTGGTCTGATTAAACGTAAATATAACTGTTTGGCCATAATGACCATCGTTATGTTTGGAGGAAAAAGGGGAGGCTTGCAAGCCGAAGAATAACCATCCCAACCGTGAAGCATTGGGGTGACAGCATCATGTTGTGGGGGTGCTTTGCTGCAGGAGGGACTGGTGCACCTCACAAAATAAATGGCATCATGACGAATGAAAATTATGTGGATATATTGAAGCAACATCTCAAGACATCAGTCAGGAAGTTAAAGATTGGTCACAAATGGGTCTTCCAAATTGACAATGACCCCCAAGCATACTTCCAAAGTTGTGGCAAAATGGCTTAAGGACAACAAAGTCAAGGTATTGGAGTGGCCATCACAAAGCCCTGACCTAAATCCCATAGATAATTTGTGGGCAGAACTGAAAAAGCGTGTGCGAGCAAGGAGTTATACAAACCTGACTCAGTTACACCAGCTGTATCAGGAGGAATTGGCTAAAATTCACTCAACTTATTGTGGGAAGCTTGTGGAAGTCTACCGGAAACATTCGACCCAAGTTAAACAATTTAAAGGCAAGGCTACCAAATACTAATTGGGTGTTTGTAAACTGCTGACTCACTGGGAATGTGATAATAGAAATAAAAGCTGAAATACATAATTATCTGTATTATTATTCTGACATTTCACATTCTTAAAATAAAGTGGGGATCCCAACTGACCAAGAACAGGGATTTTTTCTAGGATTAAATGTCAGGATTAAAAAAAAAAAAATGTGTTAAAATGATTTGGCTAAGGTGTATGTAAACATCCGACTTCAACAGTACTAAATACCAAAATAATCACACAGAATTACATATAGACAGGATGGATCATACATCGATTATTAATCATGTTACTAAAGAAAAAGTCCCTAACAGACGAAAACATATATGACGGCTGGTTACACAAAGAAAGGGGGTTGGGTTTGAATGAAAGAGTGGGAAGACAGATTGACAAAGGGAATTCTATCAGACCTTGAGAAGCTATGCTACTGTAAATACAGAATCTTATGCATTCTAATATCCGCCCCTTTGGAAAAGGTAAATGCAAGATAAATACTTACATTGAGTTGCTCTTCGAAAGATGACTTGAAGATGGAAGACTGGGTTGTCATTTCAAGAATATCTCTGGTCGTAGTGTTGTAGGGTGGAGACGTTGTACCCTGTCATTCTTATTAGGAGATTGTCTTTCCTTTCCTAGGCCACGTACGTTTACAGCTGCAGCTGATAACTCGACTCTGAATTTTTCCTCCTTCACTCCAGCTGCCAAAACAACCCTGATTCAGATTGGGGAGACATAATTAATAGATCAGCAGGTAAGGGTGCTCTCGAGCGGCTAGATGTTCCTTACCATTCGGCCATCAGATTTGCCACCAATGCTCCTTATTGGACACATCACTGCACTCTATACTCCTCTGTAAACTGGTCATCTCTGTATAACCGTCTCAAGACCTAATGATTGATGCTTATTTTTAAAACCCTCTTAGTCCTCACTCCCCCCTATCTGAGATATCTGCTGCAGCCCTCATCCTCCACATACAACACCCGTTCTGCCAGTCACATTCTGATAAAGGTCCCCAAAGCACACATCCCTGGGTGCTCCTCTTTTCATTTCACTGCAGCTAGCGATTGGATCAATCTCTTCATTCAAAGACTCAATCATGGACACTCTTACTGACAGTTGTGGCTGCTTTGCATGATGTATTGTTGTCTCTACCTTCTTGCCCTTTGTGCTGCTATCTGTGCCCAATAATGTTTGTACCATGTTTTATGCTGCTACCATGATGTGTTGCTACCATGTTGTTATGTTGTGTTGCTACCATGCTGTGTTGTGTGTTGCTGCCTTGCTATGTTGTTGTCTTAGGTCTCTCTTTATGTAGTGTTGTGTTGTCTCTCTTGTTGTGATGTGTGTTTTGTCCTATATTTAAATTATATTTATTTTTTATTTTTAATGCCAGGCCCCAGTCCCCGCAGGAGGCCTTGTGACTTTTGGTAGGCCGTCATTGTAAATAAGATTTTGTTCTTAATTAATACCCTGTTAAGGCTAGGCAGAATACATCCCCTTTGGATGAATTGCGTACCCATAGTAAACTGAAAAAAATCTGTCCAAAATTGCTAATATATGCATATAATAATTATTATTGGATAGAAAACACTCTAAAGCTTCTAAAACCGTTTGAATTATGTCTGTAAGTATAGCAGAACCCACAGGGCAGGCAATCTCCCAAACTAGTTTTGGAATACTGAAAGTTGGGGCAACTTTCACCCTTCCCAACCAGCTATGGATCTGGAGACACTTTCTATGTCTTCCACTAGATGTCCTCATTCAGTAGAGCATTTAATTGTGCAAATCCCGGGAGCTTTGATCCTTTGGGAGGCGAAAGAGTGGGTGTCGCGAGAAAATACATGGGCGTTAGAGCGCGCTTTTGGAACAGACCTTTGTTTGTTCCAGAATGCCTGAGAAGGAGTATGATTGTCCGGTTGAATTGAGAATTGTTTTGTACGTTTCTAACATCCTAAAGCTTGATTCTGCACTTAGTTTGACCAGTTTAGTCGACATATAATATGTAATTTTGAAGTTTTGATGTGCAACTGTTCGGGACCAGAAGTCATTTCGGATGCATTTCAGCTGGAACTCGTAGCATATGCTACTGTAAGGACACACGAACTGAAACCAAATGATATATTAGGTAAGTATGACTCCTTCCACTACATTCTGATCGAAGACCATCAAAGGTAAAGGAATATTTATGTTGTAATTTTGTATTTCTGTTGACTCCAACATAGCGGAGAAATATTGCTTACGTCTGAGCGCCGTCTCAGATTATTACATAGTGAACTAATTCTGTAACGTTAAAAATAAATGTGGCACAGCGGATGCATTAAGAAGCAGTGTATCTTTCTAACTATATGTAGAACATGTATATTTAGTCAAAGTTTATGATGTTTATTTCTGTTATCTGGCGGAGCTATCTATAATTTCTCCGGACATTTTCGAGCATTTTCTGAACATGGCGTCAATGTAAACGAAGATTTATGGATATAAATGGCATATTATTGAAAAAAACATAAATGTACTGTGTAACATGTCCTATTACTGTCATCTGATGAAGATTTTCAAAAGGTTAGTGAATTATTTTTCTTTTAATCCTGCGTTTGTGATTGCATCTTTTGTTCGACAAAATGGTTGTATATCGTCTGTGTCTTTGTGGTGGTTTGACATAAATATGTGCTATGTTTTCGCCATAAAACATTTTAGAAATCTGACACGCTGGGTAGATGAACAAGGTGTTTATCTTTCATTTGAGCTATTGGACTTGTTAATGTGTGGAGGTTAAATATTTCTACTAATATTTTTGCATTCTGTGCGCCACTGTTTCAGTTCAGCGGGGGGGGGGTGTGGTACCCCTTGGGGAACCTGTACCAATAACAGGTTTTAACTGACTTGCCTAGTTAAATGGTTAAAGGTTAAATGAATAAAAATAAGATCACATGTTGCTAAAATGCTGTCATTTCCACTTTATATGCAACAATGTTTCACACACAAATTATCACCAGATAATGATCATTTGAAATGTAGCATCTTGTTGAAAGTTATTCTTGAAAAGGGAGACGCTTACAAACTAGCAACAACATCCTCCTGACGGGCAGCCCCCAGGTGGTAAGAGTAGGCAATAACACATCTGACACGCTGATCTTCAACAGGGCCCCTCAGGGATGCGTGATTTTTCCCCTCCTGTACTCCCTGTTAACCCACGATTGCATGGCCAAGCATGACTCTAACACTATCATTAAACGTCATCGGGATCGATGACGGTTGAGCTAATGTAGGCTAATGCGATTAGCATGAGGTTGTAAGTAACAAGAACATTTCCCAGGACATAGACATACAGGGTATCTGATATTGGCAAAAAGCTTACATTCTTGTTAATCTAACTGCACTGTCCAATCTACAGTAGCTATTACATTGAAATAATATAATGTTATTGTTTGAGGTGAGTGCACAATTTGGAACATAAAAAGTTATTTAAAAACAAATTAGGCATATTTGGGCAGTCTCGATACAAAATGTAGAACCAAAATGCAATGGTACATTGGATCAGTCTAAAACTTTGCACATACATTGATGCCATCTAGTCTCCAAAATGTATATTTCACCTAGGCTGGAATAATTCATTTCGGCCTCCTCCTGCATTTCAAAGATGATGGTAAAAAAAATACAAAAGAACGGTTGGTTTTTCTTTGTAATATCTTTTACCAGATCTATTGTGTTATATTCTCCTACATTCCTTCCACATTCCCAAAAACGTCATAGCGTTTCCTTTCAAATGGTACCAATAATATGCATATCCTTGCTTCAGGTCCTCAGCCACAGGCAGTTAGATTTGAGTATGTAATTTCAGGCGAAAATTGAAAAAGAGGGGCAGATCCTTAAGTTAAGTTTGCTGACGACACAACAGTGATCACAGACAACGATCAGAAAGTCTATAGGGAGGAGATCAGAGACCTTGTAGTGTTTACCAGGACAACAACCTCTCCCTCAATGTGAGCAAGACAAAGGAGATGATTGTGGACTACAGGAAAAGGAGGGCTGAACAGGCCCCCATTAAATTAACATCATCAGGGCTGTAGTGGAGCGGGTTGAGAGTTTCAAGTGCCTTAGTGTCCATATCACCTACAAACTATCATGGTCCAAACACACCAAGACAGTCATGAAGAGGGCACGACAACACCTTTTCCCCATCAGGAGACTGAAAAGATTTGCCATGGGTCTCCAGATCCTCAAAAAGTTCTACAGCTGTGCCATCGAGAGGTTCCTAACCGGTTGCATCACCGCCTGGTATGGCAACTGCTTGGCATCCGACCGTAAGGCGTTACACAGGGTAGTGCGTACATCCCAATAAATCCCTGGGGCCAAGCTTCCTGGCATCCAGGACCACTAGACCAGGCCTGGGGAATTATTTTCCATGGAGGGCCACATTAGTATATATCTTTGCCATCGCGGGCCAGAATCATATTACAGGATTATACATCATGTCTATGACTATGTCTATGTTAACAGAAGTATTTATTGTAAATCATATATGCTACTTACTTTATTTTTTTAACATGCACAGAAAAAAACACACCCATGTTTTCCTTTTGGTAGGTATTTTCATTATTTAACATGCAATGAACTATACGGAGGGAAAACCCCTCTATTTTTACACTGCTTTTACTCACTGTTTATTATCTATGCATAATCACTTTACCCCGACCTACATGTACAAATTACCTCGACTAACCTTTACCCCCGCACATTGACTCTGTACCGTTAACCCCTGTATTTAGCCTCATAATAGTTGTTTAATTTTGTTTTGTTACTCTTTATTTTATTTTTTACTTTATTTTATTTAGCAAATATTTCCTTAACTCTGTTCCTTGAACTACATTGGTGGTTAAGGGCTTGTAAGTAAGCAATTCACAGAACCAATTCACTAACCGACAACAAAAGCTAGTTAGCTACACCATGGAAAACTATTGCTCGCTAATGTGCAGTGACCTGTTGGCCTTCAAGAAGGCAGAAGATTCCATACGATTTTGTAAAAATGGTCCTACCCATTAAGGTCCCACTCATATGATTGGTTATTTCTACTGTCACTCTAAAATGTTACCCTAATACACTTGAATGGCAGATGCCTTTATCTAGCTTCTGATGGCCTAGCCAATGACTCAGCTAGCTAGATTTATCTCCAAAGAGACCAGCAAATAAAATCCCGATTGGATATTTTTTTCTCTTCAGTGCTAACCCTTTCCTTTCCAACAAAAACTGATGAAATTAAATCAGAACATAATTGAAAATAATACAATTATCATTATTATAATCATTATTTAATAAATCCTTAGGCCTTCTCTAAAAACGTAGAAGGCCCATTGTTCCCCATTGTGTTAGTTTTAGTAATATTTTGTTGTGTCTCAATTTACCCTCAACATGCATTTTTTTTCACTATTTTGAATGTCTAAAAAATCTATATGTTGTTCTGAAATATATAACACAGAAATACTGGACATTTTAAACTCTTATTGTGGTGGTGATTTGACAAAATGACAATAGTGGCATTGAAAATAGTGGCATTGAAATGCATTACCCTTAACTGGCAGGTTGGTTATCCTCCAACAATGTCACAATGGGTGGCAGAAAAGGCAAGCTACAGTACCAATGAAACATTTTGACACACCAATTCATTCAGGGGTTTTTCTTTATTTGTACTATTTCCTACATTGTAGAATAATAGTGAAGATATCAAAACTATGAAATAACATATGAAATCATGTAGTAACCAAAAGTGTTAAACAAAACAAAATATATTTTATATTTTACATTCTTCAAAGCAGCCACTGTCATGATTTGCCCTCCTGTTTGAGGAACAAAGAGAGCCCCCTGCCTCTCTCTCCCACCAGAGAGGAAGGGGGTGGAGTGGGCCCGTTTTATTACTTTAATGACCGGTTGTAAACTTTCTCTCTCTGGCACGGCAGTATGGAGAGTAGATGGACCGGCTGATTTCAACAGAGAGAGACGACAAAGACATACACGCAAAAATATATGTGTTGCATTTCTAAATCCGAATGAGTAGTTGTTAGGGTGCTAAATATCCATATTTACGGTGAGAGTATTATTCAACTGTATGTACGATAGTTGAATTCCTTTGCCCCTCCTTCTCCCACTCTTTCTTTCCCCACCCCTTTCACTGTGTAACAAGCCGTCATATCGGGTGAGTCCACTAGGGACGTTTCAAACTTCAACAAGCATTTCTCAATGGCTGGCCATGCCTTCCTCCTGGTTACTCCAACCTCGGCCAACAGCTCCCCCCCCCCACTATGGACCCAAACTGTTACAGACCTATATCCATCCTGCCTTGCCTATCTAAGGTCTTCGAAAGCCAAGTCAACAAACAGGTCACTGACCATCTCGAATCCCACCGTACCTTCTCCGCTGTGCAATCCGGTTTCCGAGCCGGTCACAGGTGCACCTCAGCCACGCTCAAGGTACTAAACGATATCATAATCGCCATCGATAAAAGACAGTACTGTGCAGCCGTCTTCATCGACCTGGCCAAGGCTTTCGACTCTGTCAATCACCATATTCTTATCGGCAGACTCAGGAGCCTCGGTTTTTCTAATGACTGCCTTGCCTGGTTCACCAACTACTTTGCAGACAGAGTTCAGTGTGTCAAATTGGAGGGCATGTTGTCCGGTCCTCTGGCAGTCTGGGGTACCACAGGGTTCAATTCTCGGGCCGACTCTTTTCTCTGTATATATCAATGATGTTGCTCTTGCTGCGGGCGATTCCCTGATCCACCTCTACGCAGACGACACCATTCTGTATACTTCTGGCCCTTCCTTGGACACTGCGCTATCTAACCTCCAAACGAGCTTCAATGCGATACAACACTCCTTCTGTGGCCTCCAACTGCTCTTAAACGCTAGTAAAACCAAATGCGTGCTTTTCAACCATTCGCTGCCTACACCCGCACGCCCGTCTAGCATCACCACCCTGGATGGTTCCGACCTAGAATATGTGGACATCTATAAGTACCTAGGTGTCTGGCTAGACTGCAAACTCTCCTTCCAGACTCATATCAAACATCTCCAATCCAAAATCAAATCTATAGTCGGCTTTCTATTTCGCAACAAAGCCTCCTTCACTCACGCCGCAAAACTTACCCTAGTAAAACTGACTATCCTACCGATCCTCAACTTCGGCGATGTCATCTACAAAATTGCTTCCAATACTCTACTCAGTAAACTGGATGCAGTTTATCACAGTGCCATCCGTTTTGTTACTAAAGCACCTTATACAACCCACCACTGCAACCTGTATGCTCTAGTCGGCTGGCCCTCGCTACATGTTCGTCGCCAGACCCACTGGCTCCAGGTCATCTACAAGTCTATGCTAGGTAAAGCTCCGCCTTATCTCAGTTCACTGGTCACGATGGCAACACCCACCCGTAGCACACGCTCCAGCAGGTGTATCTCACTGATCATCCCTAAAGCCAAAACCTAATTTGGCCGCCTTTCCTTCCAGTTCTCTGCTGCCTGCAACTGGAACGAATTGCAAAAATCTCTGAAGTTGGAGACTTTTATCTCCCTCACCAACTTTAAACATCTGCTATCTGAGCAGCCTACTGATCGCTGCAGCTGTACATAGTCCATCGGTAAATAGCCCACCCAATTTACCTACCTCATCCCCATACTGTTTTTATTTTATTTACTTTTCTGCTCTTTTGCCCACCAGTATCTCTACCTGCACATGTTCATCTGATCATTTTTCACTCCGGTATTAATCTGCTAAATTGTCATTATTTATCTATTTATTGCCTACCTCCTCATGACTTTTGCACACAATGTATATAGATTCTTTTTTTCCTACTATGTTATTGACTTGTTTATTGTTTACTCCATGTGTAACTCTGTGTTGTTGTCTGTTCACACTGCTATGCTTTATCTTGGCAAGGTCGCAGTTGCAAATGAGAACTTGTTCCCAACTAGCCTACCTGGTTAAATAAAGCTGAAATAAATAAATAAATAAAAAACTATGTTAGTAATCAATTCAACTTCTGTGTGAATATTTAGTTAGTTAGCAATAAATAATTAACCCAATTTGTGTATCGCTGAATCATAATTTAGACTAGTGTTCATGCAGATTCGAAGTCAACATATGAGGAAAAAAATGATTAATGGATGAATGGTTATGATGTATTCTTGAGTTAATTCGGGAAACGATAAGTCATTAAACAAACTTATTATGTGATTAAATTAATCATGTAACAATTAACTCATTAGCAATCATGGGGCACCACAGAAAAAGTTTGTTTAATGAGTTACCGTTTCCCGAATTAACTCAAGAATACATCAGAAGTAGTCATCCATTAATCATTTTATTCCTCATATGTTGACTTCAAATACAGTTAATTGATTTGATAAAATAACTGTCAATCACGTTAATGATAGTCACGTCATGATATATTGGAGCCCCGTGCGATGATAGAATGAGGCCTTCATGTTGCATTCAGCCCATATGAAATTGAAAAGAAGATTACGTTATACACCCAGATTATGTTATCCACCATCGGAGCTGTAGACAGGAATTGTTGGATGTGTGTGTTGCAATTAGAACAAGACATGGAGGTTGCCTCTGGTGTTCTCTCTGACATAGTCAGTGTGTAAGGTTAGTTATTGAATTTCTACACAATCCAGCCATTTATAGAAATTTGAGAAAAGACTTGTTGGGCCAGCCGTAGTACTATTTGTGTCTCTTGGGTTTCAGGAGCGAGTAAACTCTGTCATTATTAATTTCTAGAGCAAGGAAATAGGGCCAGCCGATCGTAATTTGAGCAGATATTAGCTTGACCAAGCGAGTAATTATCTCTCCACTTCAGTAGCGTTAGTAGATCGAGGTATTTCTTTATTTACCGCTCGTTCCAGTAAACATCGCAAAAAATGTTGCCGAAAGGGTTTGAATGTAAGACGATATTAGTAAAACCGTGCTTATTTACAAGCACTAAACCAACAATGCAGTTTAAGGTAAAATAACAATACCGGGGCTATATATAGTGCACAGAGTCAATGTGCAGGGGCACCGGTGTCAAGGTAATTGAGGTAAAGTGACTATGCATAGATAATAACAGAGAGTAGCAGCAGCGTAGAAGGGGGAAAGCAATGCAAATAGTCTGGGTAGCCATTTGATTAGATGTTCAGGAGTCTTGTTGCTTGGGGGTAGAAGCTGTTGAGAAGCCTCTTGGACCTAGATTTAGCACTCCGGTAGCGCTTGTCGTGCGGTAGCAGAGAGAACAGTCAATGACTAGGGTGGCTGGTGTTGTTGACCATTTTTAGTGCTTTCCTCTAACACCGCCTGGTACAGAGGTCCTGGATGGCAGGAAGCTTGGCCCCAGTGATGTACTGGGCCGTACGCACTACCCTTTGTAGTGCCTTGCGGTCGGAGGCCGAGCAGTTGCCATAACAGGCAGTGATGCAACCCGTCAAGTTGCTCTCGATGGTGCAGCTGTAAAACCTTTTGAGGATCTGAGGACCCATGCCAAATCTTTTCAGTCTCCTGTGAGGGAATTGGTTTTGTCCTGCCCTCTTTACGACTCTCTTGGTGTGCTTGGACCATGTTAGTTTGTTGGTGATGTGGATGCCAAGGAACTTTAAGCTCTCAACCCGCTCCACTATAGCCCCGTCGATGAGAATGGGGCCATGCTCGGTCCTCCTTTTCCTGTAGTCCGCAATTATCTCCTTTGTCTTGACCACGTTGAGGGAGACGTTGTTGTCCTTGCACCACACTGTCAGGTCTCTGACCTCCTCTCTATTGGCTGTCTCATCGTTGTCGCTGATCAGGCCTACCACTGTTGACATCTGCAAACTTAATGATGGTCGTGCCTGGCTGTGCAATCATGAGGGAAAAGGGAGTACAGGAGGGGACTGAGCACACACCCCTAGGGGACCCCGTGTTGAAGATCAGCGGGGCGGATGTGTTATTACCTACCCTTACCGCCTGGGGTCAGCCCATCAGGAAGTCCAGGATCCAGTTGCAGAGGGAGGTGTTTAGTCCCAGGGTCCTTAGTACCGTCAAAGCTCATCACTAATCTATGGCGTTGAATGCTGAGCTGTCATCAATGAATAAAAGGGATGTGTGGAGTGCAATAGAGATTACATCATCTGTGGATCTGTTGGGGTGGTATGCAAATTGGAGTGGGTGTAGGGTTTCTGGCATAATTGTGTTGATGTGAGACATGACCAGCCTTTCAAATAATTTCATGGCTACGGACCTGAGTGATACGGGTCGGTAGTGATTTAGGCAGGTTACCTTAGTGTTCTTGGGCACAGGGACTATATTGTTCTGCTTGAAATGTGTTGGTATTACAGACTCAGACAGGGAGAGGTTGAAAATATCAGTGAAGACATTTGCCAGTTGGTCAGTGCATGCTCGCAGTACATGTCCAGGTAATCTGTCTGGCCCTACGGCCTTGTGAATGTTGACCTGTTTAAAGAGCTTACTCACATCAGCTGCAGAGAGCGTAATCACACAGTTGTCTGGAACAGCTGATGCTCTCATGCAAGTTCAGTGTTACTGGCCTCGAACATAGAAGGAATGTAGCTCATCTGGTAGGCTTGTGTCACTGGGCAGCTCTCGGCTGTGCTTCCCTTTGTAGTCTGTAATAGTTTGTAAGCCCTGCCACATCCTCCGGGCGTTGAAGCATGTACAGTGGTTCCTCCTTCCTCCTGCTCCAGACAACCGCAAGGGGGAGTTAGAGCAATCATTATGCATTTGACCAATCATATCGAGTGGTTCCAATGATGAATTTGACGCGGAGCCACCCCTCCCTTGTGGCTTTCTTCAGCAAAGATGACTCACAAAACATTACAGGGAGGCAAATGTAAGTAGTTATAACGTCATAACAAGTCAAGTAAAAAAAGGTACAATTGAGAGGAATATGTTCGTTGATGTAGAGAGAAACGATTGTGCGTATTTTTTTGTGGAACGACATTTATTGGATATTTCAAACTTTTCTAACAAATCAAAAACTGAAAAATTGGCCGTGCAAAATTATTCAGCCCCTTTACTTTCAGTGCAGCAAACTCTCTCCAGAAGTTCAGTGAGGATCTCTGAATGATCCAATGTTGACCTAAATGACTAATGATGATAAATACAATCCACCTGTGTGTAATCAAGTCTCCGTATAAATGCACCTGCACTGTGATAGTCTCAGAGGTCCGTTAAAAGCGCAGAGAGCATCATGAAGAACAAGGAACACACCAGGCAGGTCCGAGATACTGTTGTGAAGAAGTTTAAAGCCGGATTTGGATACAAAAAGATTTCCCAAGCTTTAAACATCCCAAGGAGCACTGTGCAATAATATTGAAATGGAAGGAGTATCAGACCACTGCAAATCTACCAAGACCTGGCCGTCCCTCTAAACTTTCAGCTCATACAAGGAGAAGACTGATCAGAGATGCAGCCAAGAGGCCTGGTCTGGTCATGGTTTGGGCCTGCTTTTCTTCAGCAGGGACAGGGAAGATGGTTAAAATTGATGGGAAGATGGATGGAGCCAAATACAGGACCATTCTGGAAGAAAACCTGATGGAGTCTGCAAAAGACCTGAGACTGGGACGGAGATTTGTCTTCCAACAAGACAATGATCCAAAACATAAAGCAAAATCTACAATGGAATGGTTCAAAAATAAACATATCCAGGTGTTAGAATGGCCAAGTCAAAGTCCAGACCTGAATCCAATCGATAATCTGTGGAAAGAACTGAAAACTGCTCTTCACAAATGCTCTCCATCCAACCTCACTGAGCTCAAGGCTGTTATGCAAGGAGGAATGGGAAAAAATGTCAGTCTCTCGATGTGCAAAACTGATAGAGACATACCCCAAGTGACTTACAGCTGTAATCGCAGCAAAAGGTGGCGCTACAAAGTATTAACTTAAGGGGGCTGAATAATTTTGCACGCCCAATTTTTCACTTTTTGATTTGTTAAAAAAGTTTGAAATATCCAATAAATGTCGTTCCACTTCATGATTGTGTCCCACATGTTGTTGATTCTTCACAAAAAAATACAGTTTTATATCTTTATGTTTGAAGCCTGAAATGTGGCAAAAGTTCGCAAAGTTCAAGGGGGCCGAATACTTTCGCAAGGCACTGTATATATATATATGGTTCAAATCCAGACTGTATCACATCGACCGTGATTGGGAGTGCCATAGGGCGGCGCACAATTGGCCCATCGGGTTTGGCTGGGGTAGGCCTTCATTGACCGGGGTAGGTTGGTGCTGGGGTAGGCAACCTACATCAAACAATAATTTGAAGAAAAAAAGTCTGCACGTTCAATCTAAACAATATAACTAATAATTAAAAGCACACATTTGTCAATCCCAAACTCTAAAAGTAATTGGAAAGGTAGATACAAATTATTTGTGATACAATAAAGAATGTAAGCAAGATCTAAACAAGATGCTGTGTTTTCATTAACAGTAGTGATGGACAACTGGAGACATTTTGAAAATAGGTTTTCAAACGCTTGTTTTTCACAACTGTAGCAGGTGTAACCCTCTCCCAACACCGCACAAATGTTTCCTATTAGCAGGACAATATACTTTTTATAACCCGGTTACTGTTGTGAAAATCCCCCAACTTACAATGTATGATGCTTAAGTACTCTAAAGTACAACATTTCTAACTCAAAACAGCAGTACAGTATATATTCAGCAACATCTTTAAGTTTTTGTTTTTAAAATAAAATAATGTGAAAACAGACATTCAAATGCGGATGTTTATTTCAACTACATTTTAGTCGCACTTTCACCCAGCTCCACGACCCCAGGTAAATCCTTGATGATCAATGTATTTGTTGCAAAAAAAAAGCCAAAACATCTTGATGGCCTTGACCAGTTCATCTTTGCTTGTCGACTTGGCAGAGTTACGGATGACTGTTTTCAGTTGATGCCAAACAAGTTCGATCGGGTTTAAATCAGGAGACCTATCTACATGTAGAGATTAAAAATATATATTTTTAGTTATACTGTAGGCCTACCGAAGGTCTTTTATTTATTCATTTTTATTTAACCTTTTTTTTCCTACATAAAGGTTTACTTACTCTGCTGGCGTCTTTACCCAGTTTATGCCCTCATTTGCAATGCAAACCCAGGCGGCAGTGTGTTTTGGGTCATTGTCTGCATTTGGAGAAGAAACAAATACATTTAGCCTAACAGCAAAAATTAGATACTATAATAGAAATATGCATGTAAATAGGCCTAAACATAACAAAATATTGCTATAATCCTACATTCAAAGAAACTATGTTTACCCAGAAACACCTCTCTGACATAGGGTCCAGCATATCTCTTTATGATTTCTTCCTCAAATTAATCTCGAGCCATGATACCTGAAAAAGGAAGCAAGACTGAATTATTGTCGAACACATAACAATCCGTGAGTTACAGGCTACAATATTTTATGTACCTTTTGCTTTGTAAATAGCCAAACTTACCATCAAAAATCAAATATGGGCCTGGTCCCTGGTGAGGAATTGCCCCCCCCACACATGGAGTTTGAGCGGATGCTTTGGACTCGGCTTGCTTGAGCTTATTTTATTTTTTTTGTAGCAATTTTGAGCAAATTGCTCAAGGGCCACAGTTGATTCGTCTGTGAAGATGACATTATTGAATGTCTCGCCAGATTTGATCCATGCCTGGGCGTGCAGGACGCGGAGGTCTTTGTTTGTCAGACGAATCATTGGGTCGAAACTACAGAACATTACAAAACAAGCGAACACACATGGTTAATGTTCTGATCATTTCAAAAAAATTATAAATATATATAAAACATTCCTTACCGAGCCTTTGCGTAAGTCCACCCAATTCTATTCAACTGTCTTGTTACTGTAATTAGAGCGATGTTGATATAGTGCCGTGATGCCAGCAGATTACAGTTTGCCTTTGCCGATCGCTCGTCATCTTCATTCATCACTGAGTCGATGGCTTGAATAGTCTTGTTGGAAATTAAATACAATGTGAAAATGTGCAGCATACAGTAAAGACCAGCAGTCAATGTATTTAAGCATTCTTTTTAGCATTATTAGGCCTACATACAGTATATGGTATGGCGTAAAACAGGCATCTGGTGATAGTGTTTGCTAATAGCACTGTCCGTGACCAAAATCCCCAAGTCTACCAGTATTTTTGAAATGTCTCCAGTAGATGGATGGCAAAGGCAGATTAGCTACTTGTCGCCTGATCCTCACAAGGCCGATCTCTTTCCACAAAATCTAATTTTCTTTCTCCAGCGAATGACGTGGATGAGGGTCTGTTCGGGTGTTTGGAGTATATCCTTCCCGTCCGACTCATTAAAGAACAATTATTTGTCCAACTGATGTCCAGAAGCTCTTTTCGGTCTTACGAGACGGTAGCAGAAACATTATGTACAAAATAAGTTACAAACAATGCAAAATAATTTACAAAATAGCACGGTTGGTTAAGAGCCCATAGAACGGCAGCCATCCCCTCCAGCGCCATTATTTTATGGCATCTTCAGACTGATATAAGATGGATTTCATTTGATTAACTCTCTTTAGCCGTAATATCCATTGCATACCTTTTTAAATGTCAATGATCATGCAAGACTCCTGTAATTTGTTATCACTAGGGACAGAGGTTTGTCATGCTATATGGGTTAACTAGGCTCTGTGACATTATAGTAACATAAGCAAACACAGAGACCCACACACACAAGCACACACGCCCATAGTCACATACCCAAGCACAGACACACGTACACAGACACACTCACACACACAGACACACTCAGTGTGGCATTGAGAGGTCTGTTTGGTCAAGGCACCGATGTGTCAACAGTGACTTGGATCTTTGGTCAGAAAACAGGATGAGCCCTATGTATTCTCTGTGAAGTGGGATCAGAAAAAAATACATAAATTAATAATTAAACACAATATACAAAAACAAACCTTGGCATCACACTGATGCAACAAGAAAGCAATCCTGGCCTACCCTTGTGCTGTGTGGCTGCCGTTTGCCTGGTTATTTGTGGTGTAAGGGATGTAATGCATTAAAGTTCCACTATACAGAAATCACTCAGCCATTTCCTGGTTGCTAATATTCTAATAGTTCACTGAATTTCAGTTTGTGACAAAATAAGCTAGTATAGTGTAGAGAATAATTGTACTATCTAAACATACTTTTTTTCCCATAACCCAAAATATTGTATTTTCAGCTGTTTGGAGCTGGTGTACAAAACCGACAGTAAAGTACATACAAATAGAGCACATAGAACAGGTATACTGCTTCTTAGCCTTGCTTTCAATGAGAATGACAGATCTATAACTCACATTTCTATGTGAATTTAGGACCTCTTTAGGTAACCCAAAAAGTATTTAACTATTATTTGATCAACATTGAATTTGGCCACACTGCTATTAGCCCATTAAAACGCATTCAATAACAGATTCATACATGGAAAAATGGAAAGTAAAAAAATAAAATAATTAAACGTTTATTTTGAAGTGTCTGTCCTATATCTGAGATGTATAATAAAAATTGGGAAACTGTATAATTACTTTTGACAAATATTTATCCCCTTTTTTAGGCATATATACTTCTATAAATTGTTTTGTCTGATACCGGGCTACCTTCAGGTGAATCTTGTGAGGCTTGTGTGCGTTCAAGAGAAAAACAACCGACATGTTCGTGAGAGACACATAGAGGCATCATAATGGTTTGTAGGTCAATCCATTCAGATGCTACAGACAGAAGTTGGCAGATCGGCGTTACCAACTTCAGACGAGTCCCATGACGCTTGTGGGTGTTGTAGAGCAAAACAGCTGACATGTACGTGTTCGTGAGAGTCACCTTTCCAGAGATGGTGTCATAATAGTTTCTAGGCCATACCATTTGGACGCTAAAGATGTTTTCGTGAAAAGACAGATTTTCGGGATGTCTCATGGTCTGACAGACAGCTCTGCTATATGGTGGATTTGAAGCACATGCAAAAAACATATCTCTAACTTAAACCGACTGAATGGATATTTTTTTAATGCTAATTAGTAACTTTGCAACTACTTACTGTTTTTTTCCTACTTTGCAACTACTTAGCATGTTAGCTATCCCTAACCCTAAACTTAACCCTTTAACCTACTGTAAGTGATCTGTTAACACTTCTTACTGGCTGAGGAATCTCAATCTTTAGTCTTGGATCATTCCGGAGACAGCCTTGTACTTTTGTCTGCCAGTAGACAAGGTTTATTTAATCCCCCCCCCCCCATCTAACAAGTAATCTAACAATTCCCCAACAACTACCTAATACACACAAATATGAAGGGGTGAATAAGAATAATAAGAATATGGATCAGCGATGGCTGAGCGACATAGGCAAGGTGCAGTAGATGGTATAAAATACAGTATATAAACTCAGCAAAACAAGAAATGTCCTTTGGCCTTCCTGTGACATCGGGTGCTGTAGGTGTCCTGGAGGGCAGGTAGTCTGGAGAGCCTTGAGGTTGAGGGCAGTGCAGTTGCCGTACCAGGCTGTGATACAGACCGACAGGATTCTTTTGATTGTGCATCTGTAAAAGTTTGTCAGGGTTTTGGGTGACAGGCCAAATTTCTTCAGCCTCCTAACATTGAAGAGGCGCTGTTGCGCTGTTGCCTTTTTCACCACACTGTCTATGTGGATGGACCATTTCAGTTTGTCTGTGATGTGTATGCCCAGGAACTTAAAATGTTCCACCTTCTCCACTGCTGTCCCTTCGATGTGGATAGGGGGGTGCTCCCTCTGCTGTTTCCTGAAGTCCACGGTCATCTCATTTGTTTCGTCGAAGTTGAGTGAGAGATTGTTTTGATCACACCACACCCCGAGTGCCCTCACCTTCTCCCTGTAGGCGGTCTCATCGTTCATGATTATCAAGTCTACTACTGTTGTGTCGTCTGCAAACTTGATGATTGATTTGGAGGCATGCATGGCCACGCAGTCATGGGTGAACAGGGAGTACAGGAGAGGGCTGATCACACACCCTTGTGGGGCCGCAGTGTTGAGGCTCAGGAAAGTGGAGATGTTTCCTACCTTCACCACCTGGGAACGGCTGGTCTGAACGTCCAGGACCCAGTTACACAGGGAGGGGTTGAGACCCAGGGCCTCCAGCTTGATGATGAGATTAGAGTGTACTATGGTGTTGAATGCTAAGTTGTAGTCTAAGTTGTTCTTACATAGGTACTCCAGATGGGATAGGGCAGTGTGATGGCGATTTCATAATCTGTGGACCTGTTGGGGCAGTATGCAAACTGAAGTGGGACTAGGGTAGCCGGTAAAGTGGCGGTGATATGATCCTTGACTAGCCTCTCAAAACACTTCATGATGACAGAAGTGAGTGCTTGTCATTAGTTCAGTTATCTTTTCCTTCTTGGGTACAGGAACAATGGTAGCCATCTTGAAGCATGTGGGGACAACAGACTGGGATAGGGAGCGATTAAATATGTTTGTAAAAACACCAGCCAGCTGGCCTGCATACACTCTGAGGACGCGGCTAGGGATGCCGTCTGGGTCAGCAGCCTTGTGAGGGTTAACAAGTTTTAAAAAATTACTCACGTCAGCGGCAGGGTAGCCTAGTTGTTAGAGTGTTGGACTAGTAACCGGAAGGTTGCAAGTTCAAATCCCTGAGCTGAAAAGGTACAAATCTGTCGTTCTACCCCTGAACAGGCAGTTAATCCACTGTTCCTAATCTGTCATTGAAAATAAGAATTTGTTTTAAACTGACTTGCCTTGTTAAATAAAGATACAATAAAATAAAACTGAGAAGGAGAGGAGTGGGGTTGCAGTCTTTGTTCGCGATCCACAACATTGGCACTGTATTATCCTCAAAGTGGGCGAAGAAGGTGTTTTAGTTTGTCTAGAAGGTTGACATAGCTGTTTTTGTAGATCGTGATTTCCTGTAGACCGTGCCACATATGTCTCGTGTCTGAGCCGTTGAATTGCGACTCCACCTTGTCCCTGTACGGGCATTTCGCTTGTTTGATTCCCATGTGGAGCGAATAACTACACTGTTTATATTCAGCCATATCTCCATACCATGGTTCCATGGTTAAATGCGGTGAATTGTGCTGTCAGTTATAAGCAGATGTCGCCATCCATCCATCGTTTCTGGTTAGAAAAGGTTTTAAGGGTCACAGTGGGTACGACGTCTCCAATGGACTTATTTATAAACGCATTCACAGAGTCAGCGTATCGGTCAATATCGGAACATATTCCAGTCCGCGTGATCAAAACAATCTTGGAGCGTGGCTTCTGACTGGTCAGACCAGCATTGAATTGTTCTCTTCCCTGGTACATCCTGTTTGAGTTTCTGCCTATAAGCCGGGATGAGCAAGATGGTGACGTGGTCGGATTTGCCGAAGGGAGGGCGGGAGAGGGCTTTGTATGCATTGCGGAAACTAGAGTAGCGGTGGCCGAGAGTATTAGCCCTACGTGTCATGCAATCAGTATGCTGATAAAATGTAGGTAGCATTGTTCTCAAATTTACTTTGTTAAAATTCCCAGATACAATAAATGCAGCCTCCGGATGTGTAGTTTCCAGTTTACATAGAGTCAAGCGAAGTTCCTTGAGGGCCGTCTTGGTGTTCGCTTGACGGGGATGTACACAGCTGTTACTATAACTGACGAGAATTCCCTTGGTAGGTAGAATGGCCGACATTGGATTGTAAGGAAATCTAGGTCGGGTGAGCAGAAGGACTTGAGTTCCTGTATGTTGTTATGATTACACCAAGAGGTGTGAATCATAAAGTACACACCCCCACCCTTCCTCTTCCCATAGAGGTGTTTCTCTCTGTTGGTGTGATGCATGGAGAAGCCCAGTGGCTGAACCGATTCCGACAACATATCCAGAGATAGCCATGTTTCATTAAAACAGAGAATGTTACAATCTCTGATGTCTCTCTGGAAGGCAACCCTCGCTCGTATTTTGTCTACCTTGTTGTGAAGAGACTGGACATTGGTGAGTAGTGTACTTTGGAGCGTAGAGCGATGTGCCCGTTTTCGAAGCCTGACCAGAAGACTGCTCCATCGGCACCTTCTGCATCGCCGTTGTTTTCGGTCAGCTGCTGGATTAGATCCATTGTCCTGGGTGGTGGTCCGAAAAGAGAGGATCTGCTTCGGGAAAGTCATATTCCTGTTCGCCATATTGGTAAGTTGACGTTGCTCTTATATCCAATAGTTATTCCCGGCTGTATGTAATAAGACTTAAGATTTCCTGGGGTAACAATGTAAAAAAAATACTGCATAGTTTCCTAAGAACGTGAAGCGAGGCGACCATCTCTGTCGGCGTCATCATCCCACTGTCCACATTTCCAGCTAAGATGTATTTATCCAACAAAATCTATCTACAGTACTTTATTGTTATGTTACTGGTATCCCCCTGACAAGAGTGCTTTTAAAATACCATTGAGATACCAATAATACCTTCTGGACATGGGCTTGGAGGGCTAGGTGGTCCCAATGGGGAGGCTAGAGCAATACAGACTCAAATACTTTTTCTTTCTTTCCTGTGCTAGAAAGGATGACTGTGTAACACCTTGTTCCACTGAAATACATAGATATCTAGTCTTCAAAACAGTTGTATTATTCCAGACTTTTGAAACACAAAATTAGTATAATAGATATTCCAATTAACAATTATAAATTGTCATAAGTCTAACTTATTCCATGACTACACCACTCGCGTCACGTGGAATGAAAATGTAGAAATCTAAATTATTACATTTTTGCACCCAAACTGCTTGCGCGTGTCAACGAGCGTCTGCGTTGCCAAGGGCTAAAATAGAAGTTCTATTTGTGAGACAGCTCGCGGTGCAAGTCCTGCCTCTCCCTTCTCCTCATTGGTTTACAGAAGCAGATACCCACGTGCCATCTCCTCATTGGTTATATCCACATGGTTTGATTGAAAGACCAACTGTGCTGTCGGTCGTCGTGGTAATACTATGAAAGTTTAGATGGCAATCGCCATATAAGTTCAAAGAAGAAAATGCCTGGAAGGAGGAGAGATGACTAGAAATAATTTGGTTGACCGTTTTATGTGTGGATTAATTGTCAGAGTAGAGGACCTTGTGCATTTCAGGTAAAATAGCAACTCAATGTTTATATCCCAGGACAAATTAGCTAGCAACAGCAAGCCAGCGAAATAGAACAAATTAGCTAGCAAATGCAAGCTAGCTAGCTAAATTGCCATAAATGTGTAATGCTTTTCGACCTGTTCCCAATTTAATGTAATTCGTTCAGAGTTTGTTTTGACATTTTAACCTGCGTGTCTTGATTGCGTTGGGTGTGGGGGGACAAAATAAATGTATGCACAATGGCGCATGCGCATAGCTGGTTTGGGTTCCGTGGTAGTGTGTGATATGTTCACACTTTTTATTTTTCAGTCCCCCTTTTCAAGTGCCTCATTGGTGCTTCCACTGTTTCTAAATAAGTCCCTTCCCTACAGTACCTGTCTTGAAGTAAGGATAAAATGTAAATATTTGTCGGATTCAGAAGATTGCAGCATTCAGGAAAGGAATCATACTTTTTTCCTTTTTATTTATGAAAATACAAAACTGCTGTTTCTTGCATAATTTCAGCTTCCATCAAGCATTACATAAACATCTTCTACTGCTCTTGCACTTTAGTGTGCCTTTAAGTTTAAGTATTTCTCTTTTGGTAAAACCATTCCCAGGAGTCAGTTTTTGTTTGTTTCCTTTCTTCAAACTGTAGTTTAGCTCAGGACTAGCCCTGCAGTGTAGATAAATGTAAAACCAATACACTACTAAGATTAATATTATGATTTCAATGGAGATTGCTGGGGAAATACTATAGAGTAATTAATATTTCATAGTAAAACCCAGATCGAGCCACACTTAAAGTGAAGACGAGAGACTGATTGCATAGTTTTATTATGTGGGATGCACATGGTATACATTGTCCAATGAAAGGGTTACGTGCAGGTTCCCTCTCGACAACGTTACAATAAGAAAGTAAAAAATAAGAATACAAGCAAAGGAGGTGGCAGTATAACGCAGGAAGGTACAATATATAACCTCAGCAAAAGAAGAAAAGTCCCCTTTTCAGGACCTTGTCTTTCAAAGATAATTCGTAAAAATCCAGATCTTCATTGTAAAGGGTTTAAACACTGTTTCCAATGCTTGCTCAATGAACCATAAACAACTAATGAACATGTGCCTGTGGAACGGTCGTTAAGACACTAAAAGCATACAGACAGAGGCAATTAAGGTCAAAGTTATGAAAACTTAGGACACTAAAGAGACCTTTCTACTGACTCTGAAAAACACCAAAAGAAAGATTCCCAGGGACCCTGCTCACCTGCATGAACGTGCCTTAGGCACGCTGCAAGGAGGCATCAGGACTGCAGTTTTGGCCAGGGTAATAAATAGCAATGTCCGTACTTCTAGACACCTAAGACAGCGCTACAGGGAGACAGGAAGGACAGCTGATCATCCTCACAGTGGCAGATCACGTGTAACAACACCTGCAAGGGATCGGTACATCCGAACATCACACCTGTGGGACAAGTATAGGATGGCAACAACAACTGCCCGAGTTACACCTGGAACGTACAATCCCTCCATCAGTGCTCAGACTGTCCGCAATAGGCTTAGAGAGGCTGGACTGAGGGCTTGTAGGCCTGTTGTAGGGCAGGTCCTCACCAGACATCACCGGTAACAACGTCGCCTATGGGCACAAACCCACCGTCGGTGGACCAGACAGGACTGGCAAAAAGTGCTCTTCACTGACGAGTCACAGTTTTGCCTCACCAGGGGTAATGGTCGGATACACGTTTATCGTCAAAGGAATGTGCGTTAGACTGAGGCCTGTACTCTGGAGCGAGATTAATTTGGAGGCAGAGGGTCCATCATGGTCTGTGGCGGTGTGTCACAGCATCATCATCCTGAGCTTGTTGTCATTTCAGGCAATCTCAATGCTGTGCATTACAGGGAAGACATCCTGCTCCCTCGTGGTACACTTCCTGCAGTCTCATCCTGACATGACCCTCCAGCATGCCAATGCCACAAGCCATACTGCTCATTCTGTGCGTGATTTCCTGAAAGACAGGAACTGTCTGTTCTGCCATGGCTAGGAAAGCACCCGGAACATAATCCCATTGAGCACATCTGGTACCTGTTGGATCTGATGGCGAGGGCTAGGGACATTCTTCCCAGAAATGTCAGGGAACTTGCAGGTGCCTTGGTGGAAGAGTGGGGTAACATCTCACAGCAAGAACTGGCAAATCTGGTGCAATCCATGAGGAGGAGATGCACTGCAGGACTTAATGCAGCTGGTGGCCACACCAGATACTGACTGTTACTTTTGCTGTTAATTATTATTGTTATTATTATTGTCATGTTCATACACATATTTAAGTTTGCTGAAAATAAACGTAGTTGACAGTGAGAGGACGTTTATTTTTTTGCTGAGTTTATTTAGTTAATAATCAAGTGTGCTATTGCTGGGCTGGTAAAGAGGTCTGCTCCCCCTGTAGATCAGGGATCAGTGGAGCTAGTTTGGCAACCTATGGTTTTTGTTCTCCTGTAATTATCCTTTAGTCATAATACCCTACTTGTTACTAAAATGTCTAACCTTTACATATGAGTTAGCTTACTTGCACACTTTGAAATGACATGAAATAGTGTTGATTATTTAAAGGTAAGTGTTTAAACTTGTTTTAATTGTTAACTATTATTCAAGATGAACTAGTGTCAATGTTATTTAATCACAGGTCACAATCCTGCAATAAAGAGGGGAAAGGAATCTGTCTCTAATTTGTCTGTTTCTGTGTTGCATTCTCAAATTAACATAACCTTTTTGTTCAGTCATAAGCTATCCAATTAGTTTAATTTGATTGTCATTTTTTTTTTTAGGATATCAGCAATGTGAACCCATTTTGCAGCTGATAATGGCAAACAATGTCAAAGCAGTCATAGGCCTACAGCAGTGGTTCCCAACTCCTGTCCTTGAGTTCCCCCAACAGCAAACATTTTTGTTGTAGCCAAAGACAAACATACCTGATTCAACTCAGAGGGCCTGATGATTAGTTGACAAGTTGAATCAGGTGAGTTTGTCCGACGCTAAATAAATTGTACTGTTGGGGGTACTCGAGGACTGGTGTTGGGAACCAATGGCCTACAGTATGATGGCATTTGCAATGCAGCCGTCGACTTTTTGCATCTGAAACAGAGAATAGCTTAACTCACACATTGTTTACATATTGTTCAGCTATATATGTTTGCAGTTTAAAAATGATACCAGTAGACAATGTATGTGAGGCTAATCATTATACTGGATTTTGCTTGATTTGTGCTGACATTAAATTGTTTAATGTAAATCCAACCCTTGTAATCTAGGTGGTGAAATGTATGGAAGCAGGAGATGATGGTATCCTTTGCTTAAAACATACACCCAATTACTAACACCAAGTTCAATGCCAGATACTTTTATCTCAGGTCTGAGTGGCACTTTGAGGTGCTACTGTGATAATGAAAATGGTTTGCCAAAGACAACAACAACAATTCGATTGTCTATGCTAAATTTGTTTAAATTGTAAAAGAAAGAAAATAGTTGGGCGATACGACATACTTTTTATTCAATGGGGCTAGGCAAAGCAGAGAAGACAATACTTTTAATTCCACCCATACAACAATATAGCCTATTATTAAAGTATAGTATTTTATTGATCTGTTGTAAGTGTCAGTAGAGTAGGCCTAGGCTACCATCATATTAAAAAAGATTAAAAAAAGATTCTGCTAATGTGTCCAGTCATATAAAGTGTAGTAGAATTTCATAACATTTTTATCAAAGGACACTTTTTTCCATACAAAGGAAAGACATGTCTCTGATATAGCCTATAAGCCTATGCCACTATGTGCTTATTAATAGCCTAAAATATCACTATCCAATCTTTTAATCACTTATGCCATACAACTCTCCTTCCGTGGCCTCCAATTGCTCTTAAATACAAGTAAAACTAAATGCATGCTCTTCAACCGATCGCTACCTGTACCTACCCGCCTGTCCAACATTACTACTCTGGACGGCTCCGACTTAGAATACGTGGACAACTACAAATACTTAGGTGTCTGGTTAGACTGTAAACTCTCCTTCCAGACCCATATCAAACATCTCCAATCCAAAGTTAAATCTAGAATTGGCTTCCTATTTCGCAACAAAGCATCCTTCACTCATGCTGCCAAACATACCCTTGTAAAACTGACCATCCTACCAATCCTCAACTTTGGCGATGTCATTTACAAAATAGCCTCCAATACCCTACTCAACAAATTGGATGCAGTCTATCACAGTGCAATCCGTTTTGTCACCAAAGCCCCATATACTACCCACCATTGCGACCTGTACGCTCTCGTTGGCTGGCCCTCGCTTCATACTCGTCGCCAAACCCACTGGCTCCATGTCATCTACAAGACCCTGCTAGGTAAAGTCCCCCCTTATCTCAGCTCGCTGGTCACCATTGCATCTCCCACCTGTAGCACACGCTCCAGCAGGTATATCTCTCTAGTCACCCCCAAAACCAATTCTTTCTTTGGCCGCCTCTCCTTCCAGTTCTCTGCTGCCAATGACTGGAACGAACTACAAAAATCTCTGAAACTGGAAACACTTATCTCCCTCACTAGCTTTAAGCACCAACTGTCAGAGCAGCTCACAGATTACTGCACCTGTACATAGCCCACCTATAATTTAGCCCAAACAACTACCTCTTTCCCTACTGTATTTAATTTATTTATTTATTTTGCTCCTTTGCACCCCCATTATTTTTATTTCTACTCTGCACATTCTCACATTGCAAATCTACCATTCCAGTGTTTTACTTGCTATATTGTATCTACTTTGCCACCATGGCCTTTTTGCCTTTACCTCCCTTATCTCACCTCATTTGCTCACATTGTATATAGACTTGTTTATACTGTATTATTGACTGTATGTTTGTTTTACTCCATGTGTAACTCTGTGTCGTTGTATGTGTCGAACTGCTTTGCTTTATCTTGGCCAGGTCGCAATTGTAAATGAGAACTTGTTCTCAACTTGCCTACCTGGTTAAATAAAGGTGAAATAAAAATAAATAAAAATTAGGAATAGTAGGCTTATATTACTCTGCAAATGCGATGATAGAGGCATGCAATCCTTTGTCATTAAGGTGGTAAAAAAATTGCTTCCCCAAAACTTGAAACTCATGCGACACATGCTAATAGCTAGACTACAAGCTATCTAGCTAGCTAATTTTGTCTAACTTACTGTAGATAGTGTTGTTGTTAACACCTGGTTAGCATAACAGCTAAACTCAAAATCGATCAGACTTGACTTACCAGTGATAAAAAAAAATGTTTTACCTTCATTTAACAAGGCAAGTCAGTTAAGAATTCATGACAGCTTACCCTGACCAATTGTGCACCACCCTATGGGACTCACAATCACAGCCAGATGTGATGCAGCCTAAATTTGAACCAGGTACTGCAATGACACCTCTTGCACTGAGTTGCAGTTCCTTAGAGTGCTGCGCCACTCAGGAGCCTGAGATTGTAGCAAAACCTGTACTTACAGCTGTCTGGTTTCAGGTCTTGATGGAAAAAAAGGTTTATTCACTTTTCTGACAGTTCTTCTTCTTCTGATTGCTTCTTATCTCAATAGTGTCACCAATGAGAATCTGTAAATATATTTTTTCCAATTGTCTTTCCTGCCTTGTTTGGGGTAGCCACTCGGCTGTTGTCGGAATATTTAATGCAGTGGTCCTCCAACATGGCCACCAGGAGATGCCGTACATCAACTGCAAGCCCTCTATACATTCCAATATATTCCAGGTACATTCCAAATCGTGATACTCAAGTACCTTGTATTTTTTAATAATCACTATCAGATACTTCTCTAAAATACGTTTTTGGTAGCAAATACATAGAGTCAGGTCCAGAAATGTTGGCACGCTTGAAAAAGACGAGAAAAAAGACTACAAAACAAACACTGAGCTATATTGTATGCTCCCAGAAAATTGGGAAATGTTATTATTTTATACATACAATTGCTCAGAGAAAGAGAACCTTTTCTAAAATGTATTATGAGATTCAAGAACACTTTTGGAGGGAGTTTAGACCGTTCCTTCATACAGAATCTTTCAAGATCCTTGATATCCTTCGTCTCTGATTATGGACTGCCCTCTTCAATTCAAACCACAGGTTTTCAATGGGTTTCAAGTCTGGAGACTGAGAGAGCCATTGCAAAATGTTAAATCTGTGGTCAATTAACCATTTCTTTGTGGATTGAAAACAGGGGTGTCAATAATTTTGACTGGTGTCTTTTTGAGAGAAAAAATTATTACTTGCTAAACAAAATATATTTCTCTGTGCAATTGTATTACTATAAAATAATATAAGTTCCCTTTTTTTTTTGCTCAGTATTATTTATTTTATTGTCTTTTTTGCTCATCTTTATCAAGGGTGCCAATCTTTTTGGACCAGACTGTATTTCACCAAGGTGTTGTCCACACATAAAGTATGTGATAAAAATAGCCACAGTGGACTGTTTAAATGCTCAATCTTAATGGTGTGATTAGTGCTGTATCTATCTCCTTGGTATAACCATTTATTTTGCATCATTATGGCTTTAAAGCTATGACCTGCTCACTCAGGCAACTCTTAGTAACAAACAGTAATATTAAAATGGATATGACTATGGAAATCTATACACAAAAAATTTGAAATGCAAAGTTTTATGAGCAAAATTTTTTTTTTCCCAGAGATGTTCCATACTCACAAAAAAGGTTAATTCTCTCAAATGTTGAGAACAAATGTGTTTACATCCCTGTTATTGAGCATTTCTCCTTTGCTAAGATAATCCATCCACCTGACAGATGTGGTATATCAAGAAGCTGATTAAACAGCATTATCATTACACAGGTGCAATTTCTGCTGGGGACAATACAAGGCCACTTTGAAATGTGCAGTTTTGTCACACAACACAATGCCACAGATGTCTCAAGTTTTCAGAGAGTGTGCAATTGGCATGCTGACTGCAGGAATGTCCACCAGAGCTGTTGCCAGTGAATTTATTGTTCATTTCTCTACCATAAGCTGCCTCCGATGTTGTTTTAGAGAATTTGGCAGTACATATAACCTGTCTCACAACCACAGTCCACATGTAACCACGCCAGCCAAGGGCCTCCACATCAGGTTTCTTCGCCTGCAGGATCGTCTGGGGGGAGGGGTGCTGTGGAGTATTTATGTTTGTAATAAAGCCCTTTTGTGGAGAAAAATGCATACTGTTTGGCTGGGCCTGGCTCCCCAGTGGGTGGTCCTTGCTGCCTAGATGGGGGGGGGGTTGACCTCCATAATGGAACTTCAGAGAATGTTGTCTAAAGTTGTATTTGTCACAGACTAAATTTAGTCCCGACAAACATTTAATGTTCATTTGTATTCGTTGAGGTGCAAATGCAATTACTGGATGTTTCAAAAACACCAAGTCAACCCTGAAGAATACATTTGTTTATTTTTATATGAGATAAGGGATTTTTTTCCCCCAAGCTATGTACTCTCTGCCTCAGATGCATTCATTTCAACATGACACTACTTACCACTCAGATACACTTAGGTGAGTTAATATCCTTACTAACGTAGAATAGGTCGTACACTATCTGTGTAGCTAACTATTCAAACTGTATACCTGCCAGGGAAAGCAGTATAATACACATAGGACCACACCGGAGTCTTTTCTCCATGGTGTGTTGTGCATGGGTTACCTGTGATGGATTCAAAGGTTTGCTGCACAACCTTGCCGTATCAACAATTTTCAAACATATAGCTAAATACTGCTCACAATAACCAAAGCCCACAGATCTGCACAAAGTAAAGGTGCTGTAAGGATTGAGAATATGGGAGTCATAATCACAGATCTGATATCAGAAAATCACTCTGGCAAGGGATCAAGAGCAGACTGAATGGACTAAGAAAACACAATAGAAGCCAACCTGTGTTAGATCAGAAATCCATACGCTGTCTTTTGTAAACAGAGATCTGTGCTTTAGAGATTTATGGTGGAGGTCTATGCCAGCTAATATTGTAGGATCACCCAGCCTGCTCTATTTCCCCAAAACTTTGTATAAAGTGCAGTGCAATGTTTACAAACTATTAGGCTTGGGATGGGCTCTTTTTGACAATGATTAATTGCCTGCAGTTTATCAATGTTTGCTGACATATGGTGAGATGACACAACTTGATGGGGTGTCAATCAATCTGTCCATGATTTGAATACATGCCTATATGTATTTTCTTTTTACCTCTCGGTGTTGACAAGAATCACTGAAGTTTACTTCCAATGTCATATTTTCTTAAGGTCAATTTGTGGAGTGTTTTGGGTATAGTAGTCCACAAGGGATTGACATATTTTTAATTATACTGTTTTAATGATGCATATTATTAAAGCACAAGTTAGTTTTTCATTATTTCACCAAAGTAACAAAAAGAACACTAAGGGGGCCTTCGAAATTCTTTTGAACATGCTCTTTTATTAAATAAACTTTTAAAATGACAAAAATGTGAAGCTTTTTATTATGTAAGCATGCATGCAAAATACATACATGTCACGCCCTGACCTTAGAGATCCTTTTTGTTCTCTATGTTTGGTTAGGTCAGGGTGTGACTCGGGTGGGAAAGTCTATGTTTTCTATTTCTTTGTTTTTGGCCATGTGTGGTTCCCAATCAGAGGCAGCTGTCGATCGTTGTCTCTGATTGGGGATCACATATAAGTTGTCATTTTCCTTTTGGTTTTGTGGGATATTGTTTTCTGGTTAGTGTTTCTGCCTGACAGAACTGTGCCCTTTCTTTTTCACTTTTGTTATTTTGTTTGAGTGTTTTTGAAATAAAGGAATCACGAACACTTTCCACGCTACACTTTCCTAATACCAACGAGAGCCATTACAAAAAAGCAGTTCAGAGAAATGTCATCAAATAAATGATATTACACGGAAAACAATATAAATAATTACATTTATTAAATAAGATACATTGAACTGGGAGGGAGGTGAATCATTATCTCAAGTCATGAAGATCCTAGGTTATTTTCCTTTTATTTCAGCAATTTATTGTTTAGTTTTCGTCAACTTAACATAACACCTTATTGACATTCTGTACATAATCAATGTCCAAAGCACTAATTCACTAACAGTATGTTGAAGATCAGGTTGGTTAAAACACAGGTTTAGCTTGGGGCAATAGGTTGTTTAGAACAAAGCCACAGTGCATTCGGAAATTATTCAGACCCCTAGACTTTTTCCACATTGTTACATTACAGCCTTATTCTAAAATTGATTTGAAAAAAAAACATCACTCTACACACAATACCCCATAATAACAAAGAAAATTATTTTAAAACTAAATTTATTTATAAAAAAAAAAATATTTAATCTGAAATTTCACATTTACATAAGTATTCAGACCATTTACTCAGTACTTTGTTGAAGCACCTTTGGCAGTGACTACAGCCTTGAGTCTTTTTGAGTATGACGATACAAGATTGGCACACCTGTATTTGGGGAGTGTTTCCCATTCTTCTCTGCAAATCCTCTCAAGCGCTGTCAGGTTGGATTGGGGGGGGGGGGCGTATCATGACTCAAGGCGAGACCCAGATGCAGACACAGGAGACACATCGTTGGAGTCTTACAATGTTTAATAATCCAAAAGGCGTGGGTCGTGGACATGCAAAAGGTCAAAACCATATTAGAGTCCAGGAGGTAGAGAGTGGCAGAAAGGCTTGTGGTCAAGGCAGGCGGGTACAGAGTCCAGAACAGGCGAGGGTCAAAACCGGGAGGACGAGAAAAAAGAGAATAGCAAAGGAATGCGTACGGGAAAAACCGCTGGTTGACTTGGAGGCGAACTGGCACAGAGAGACAGAAAACACAGGGATAAATACACTGGGGAAACAAGCGACACCTGGAGGGGGTGGAGACAATAACAAGGACAGGTGGAACTGATCAGGGTATGACAAAGTCACTGCACAGCTATTTTCAGGTCTTTCCAGAAATGGTCAACTGGGATGAAGTCCAGGCTCTGGCTGGGTAACGCAAGGACATGTCCCGAAGCCCCTCATGCATTGTCCCGAAGCCCCTCATGTCGAAGGTCCTGAGCTCTCTGGATCAGGTTTTCATCAAGGATCTCTCTGTACTTTGCTCAGTTCATCTTTCCCTCGATCCTGACTAGTCTCCCAGTACCTGCCACTGAAAAACATTCCCACAACATGATGCTGCCACCATCATGCTTCACCATAGGGATTGTGCCAGGTTTCCTCCAGACGTGATACTTGGCATTCAGGCCAAAGAGTTCAATCTTGTTTCTCATGGTCTAAGAATCTTTAGGTGCCTTCTGGCAAACTCCAAGCAGGCATGTCTTGTGCCTTTTACTGAGGAGTGGATTCCGTCTGGCCACTAAACCATAATGTAACGGTTCTCTTCTTGTGAAGTAGAGGCGGACCAAAGCGCAGCGTGGTGGTTGTTCATTGTATTTTATTTACGACACTATACATGAACAAACTAACGAAAAAACAAGAAACGTGAGAACTCAAAACCTAATACAGCCTATCTGGTGAACACTACACAAAGACAGGAACAATCACCCACAAACAAACAGTGAAACCCAGGCTACCTAAGTATGATTCTCAATCAGAGACAACTAATGACACCTGCCTCTGATTGAGAACCATACTAGGCCGAAAACATAGAACTGCCCCAAAACATAGAAAAACAAACAGACTGCCCACCCAACTCACGCCCTGACCATACTAAATAAATACAAAAACAAAGGAAATAGAGGTCAGAACGTGACAGTACCCCCCCCCAAAGGTGCGGACTCCGGCCGCAAAACCTTGACCTATAGGGGAGGGTCTGGGTGGGCGTCTGTCCGCGGTGGCGGCTCTGGCGCGGGACGCGGACCCCACTTCACCATTGTCTCAGTCCGCCTTATTGTCCGCCTCCGTGGCTTACTCACCATGCCCACCCCTCTCAATGACCCCACTGGACAGAGGGGCTGCTTGGGACAGAGGGGCAGCTCGGGACAGAGGTGAAGCAGCTGCTCGGGACAGAGGGACAGCTGCTCGGGACAGAGGGACAGCTGCTCGGGACAGAGGGACAGCTGCTCGGGACAGAGGGGCAGCTGCTCCGGGCGGAGGGGCTCTAGCGGCCCCTGGCTGACTGGCGGCACTGGCGGCCCCTGGCTGACTGGCGGCACTGGCGGCCCCTGGTTGACTGGCGGCACTGGCGGCCCCTGGCTGACTGGCGGCACTGGCGGCCCCTGGCTGACGGGCGGCACTGGCGGCCCCTGGTTGACTGGCGGCACTGGCGGCCCCTGGCTGACTGGCGGCACTGGCGGCCCCTGGCTGACTGGCGGCACTGGCGGCCCCTGGCTGACGGGCGGCACTGGCGGCCCCTGGCTGACGGGCGGCACTGGCGGCTCCTGGCTGACGGGCGGCATTGGCGGCTCCGGGCAGACGGGCGGCACTGGCGGCGCTGGGCAGACGGGCGGCGCTGGCGGCGTTGGGCAGACGGGCGGCACTGGCGGCGCTGGGCAGACGGGCGGCGCTGGCGGCGTTGGGCAGACGGGCGGCGCTGGCGCTGGGCAGACGGGAGGCTCCGGCAGAGGCGCCGGACAGGCGGGAGGCTCCGGCAGAGGCGCCGGACAGGCGGGAGGCTCCGGCAGAGGCGCCGGACAGGCGGGAGGCTCCGGCAGAGGCGCCGGACAGGCGGGAGGCTCCGGCAGAGGCGCCGGACAGGCGGGAGGCTCCGGCAGAGGCGCCGGACAGGCGGGAGGCTCCGGCAGAGGCGCCGGACAGGCGGGAGGCTCCGGCAGCGGCGCCGGACAGGCGGGAGGCTCCGGCAGAGGCGCCGGACAGGCGGGAGGCTCCGGCAGAGGCGCCGGACAGGCGGGAGGCTCCGGCAGCGGCGCCGGACAGGCGGGAGGCTCCGGCAGAGGCGCCGGACAGACGGGAGACTCCGGCAGCGCTGGAGAGGAGGAAGGCTCTGGTAGCGCCGGAGAGGCGGGAGACTCCGGCAGCGCTGGAGAGGAAGGCTCTGGTAGCGCCGGAGAGGCGGGAGACTCCGGCAGCGCTGGAGAGGAGGAAGGCTCTGGACGGATGGGCCGGAGAGACAGCCTGGTACGGGGAGCTGCCACCGGAGGGCTGGGGTGTGGAGGTGGTGACGGATAGACCGGGCCGTGCAGGCGCACTGGAGCTCTTGAGCACCGAGCCTGCCCAACCTTACCCGGTTGAATGGTCCCGGTCGCCCTGCCAGTGCGGCGAGGTGGAATAGCCCGCACTGGGCTATGCAGGCGAACCGGGGACACCGTGCGCAAGGCTGGTGCCATGTAAGCCGGCCCAAGGAGACGCACTGGAGACCAGATGCGTAGAGCCGGCTTCATGGCACTTGGCTCGATGCCCACTCTAGCCCGGCCGATACGCGGAGCTGGAATGTACCGCACCGGGCTGTGCACCCGCACTGGGGACACCGTGCGCTCCACAGCATAACACGGTGCCTGCCCGGTCTCTCTAGCCCCCCGGTAACCACAGGAAGTTGGCTCAGGTCTCCTACCTGGCGTAGCCATACTCCCTGTTAGCCCCCCCCCCAAGAAATTTTTGGGGCTGACTCCCGGGCTTCCATCCACGACGCCGCGCTGCCTCCTCATACCAGCGCCTCTCCGCTTTCGCCGCCTCCCGTTCTTCCTTGGGGCGGCGATATTCTCCTGGCTGAGCCCAAGGTCCTTTACCGTCTAATTCGTCCTCCCATGTCCAATCCTCCTCGCGCTGCTCCTGCTGCTGCTTTCTCCTTTGCCCATTACCACACCGCTTGGTCCTGTTGTGGTGGGTGATTCTGTAACGGTTCTCTTCTTGTGAAGTAGAGGCGGACCAAAGCGCAGCGTGGTGGTTGTTCATTGTATTTTATTTACGACACTATACATGAACAAACTAACGAAAAAACAAGAAACGTGAGAACTCAAAACCTAATACAGCCTATCTGGTGAACACTACACAAAGACAGGAACAATCACCCACAAACAAACAGTGAAACCCAGGCTACCTAAGTATGATTCTCAATCAGAGACAACTAATGACACCTGCCTCTGATTGAGAACCATACTAGGCCGAAAACATAGAACTGCCCCAAAACATAGAAAAACAAACATAGACTGCCCACCCAACTCACGCCCTGACCATACTAAATAAATACAAAAACAAAGGAAATAGAGGTCAGAACGTGACACATAAAGGACTGATTGGTGGAATGCTACAGAGATGGTTGTCCTTCTGGAAGGTTCTCCCGTCTCCACAGAAGAACTGTGGAGCTCTCTCAGAGTTACCATCGGGTTCTTGGTAACCTCCCTGACCAAGGCCCTTCTCCCCTGATTGCTCAGTTGCCCGGGCGGCCAGCTCTAGAAAGAGTCTTTGTGGTTCCAAACTTCTTATATTTAAGAATAATGGAGGCTATTGTGTTCTTGGTCCCCTTCAATGCTTGGGCCCCTTGAATGCTGAAATTATTTGGTACCCTTCCCCAAAACTGTTCCTCGACACAATCCTGTCTTGGCTTGGAACAGGGATATGGACAATACCATAGTTGGTTTTTGCTCTGTGGGACCTTATATAGACAGGTCTGTGCCTTTCAAAATCATGTCAAATCAATTGAATTTACAACAGGTGGAGTACAATCAAGTTGTAGAAATAACTCAAGGATGATCAATGGAAGCAGGATGCACCCAAACTCAATTTCGAGTCCAATAGCAAAGGTCTGAATACTTATGCAAATAAGGTATATCTGTTTAAATTTTTTATAAATTTGCAAACATTTATAAAAAATCTGTTTTCGTTTTGTCATTATAGGGTATTGTGTGTAGATTGATGAGGAACAAATGTAATTTAAGAATAAGGTTGTAACGTAACACAATGTGGAAAAAGTCAAAGGGTCTGAATTTCCGAAAGCACTGTATACTGTAATCCACCATGTTATTCATCAAAAGTGCAATGGCTGACTGCAACAGATGTGTTCCCTATAGTTTAAAACAATCCTTTATCTCAGACATATACTGAGGGATGAACAACTATGTACACTCTTAGAGAAAAGGATTCCAAAAGGCTTCTTCGGCTGTCCCATTAGGACAGGGTAATTCAACTCTTACCCGATGAGGTCTGGAGCCGGCGGGTTTCCTGTTCTACCTGATAATGAATTAATTGCACAGACATGGTGTCCCAGGTCTTAATCAGTCCCTGATTAGAGGGGAACAATAACAAACTGCAGTGGAACTGGCTTTTCAAGGTCCAGAGTTGAGTTTGAAGGCAATAGGAAAACCAGTTTTGGTTCCATGTAGAACCCTCTGTGTAAAGCGTTCAGCATGGACCTCAAAACAGTTATAGCTGGAACCAAAAGGGTTATTTCTACTGTTACAAAATACGGTTCTTCAAAGTGTTCTCCAATGAGGACAGCCAAAGAACCCTTTTAGGTTATTGATAGCACCTTTCTTTCTAAGAGTGTACTGTAGGTCCTCATTAAATAGCAGGCACATGGTTTGTCTAGAATCTTCCTTTGTCATTTGACAGCATCTCTCCATTATCTCTATGTGTGTGTTTGAGACAGTAGAAGAACAGGTTGGCATTGACAAGCCGACAGGCTGGTCGTGGCTGACCCCTGTCTGTTAAGTACGGGTGAAGAGTCGTAGGACATGAGTCATTGTGTATTCATGAACTCTCTGCCACAGTGCTAATGAGTGGCCAGAGGAGTCCAGCCAGGCCATGTGACTGTGGGTGGAAGGGTTGAGGGAAGGATGGGGTGGGCAGCTCTGGATGTGAGTGGAAGGGTTGAGGGGGGGATGGAGGGAGGGAGGGAAGGGTTGGGGTTGGGGTGGGTAGCTGTGACATGGTTTGTGTCCAAAATGGCACACCATTCCCTATGTATTTTCATGAACAGGGCCCATAGGGCACTAAATAAGGAATACTATAGGATGTCATTTTGGACACAGCCATGGTTGTGGTTGGATGGACGATGGGATAGGTTGGGTGCAGTAGCCATGACATTTTCTCTGACACCTCACTGTTAGTTAAATAATATTCTGAGAGAGAGAGAATAGAGAATAAGGTAGTGAGTATTGGCATCGTTCCAAAGTAGCCTTTCTCTCTGTTCTCTGTCCTAGCTACTAGACAGATACCACCGTCCACAGTGTCCTCGGTTTCTACGTCATTTCATCATATTCCAAAGAAACACACTTAACATACAATAAAACCGGGATGATATGTAGTAATGAATTTTCCATTTCAACTGCAGCTGCTCCACAGTCTCAATTATGCCTGGTCAGTGAAGAATAATTGTAATATATAATTCCCATTCAAGTCTGCTGGTTAAAGGGCATGGGGATATTGAACAGGCTGACATTACAGGAGATGGGAGTCGTGAACTCTTGGAGTACTGTGTGAGATATCACAACAACTAATGGGAGAATAAACAGCTAGACACAAGGGTAAACAAGTCAAGTCAAATCAAATAAAAAAAATTTGTCACATGCTTCGTAAACAACAGGTGTAGACTAACAGTAAAATGTTTACTTACGGGTAATTTTCCAACAATGCAAAGTTAAGATGATGATAACTTTAAAATAGTGACATGAGGAGTAGATACACAGTGGACAACAAATAACAATAACGATTAAAAGTAAGATGGCTATATATAAGGAGCACCATTACCGAGTCGATGTGCAGGGGTACCAGGTAATTGAGATAGTACAGTACATATACAGTGCCTTGCGAAAGTATTCGGCCCCCTTGAACTTTGCGACCTTTTGCCACATTTCAGGCTTCAAACATAAAGATATAAAACTGTATTTTTTGTGAAGAATCAACAAAAAGTGGGACACAATCATGAAGTGGAACGACATTTATTGGATATTTCAAACTTTTTTAACAAATCAAAAAGTGAAAAATTGGGCGTGCAAAATTATTCAGCCCCCTTAAGTTAATACTTTGTAGCGCCACCTTTTGCTGCGATTACAGCTGTAAGTCGCGGGGGTATGTCTCTATCAGTTTTGCACATCGAGAGACTGAAATGTTTTCCCATTCCTCCTTGCAAAACAGCTCGAGCTCAGTGAGGTTGGATGGAGAGCATTTGTGAACAGCAGTTTTCAGTTCTTTCCACAGATTCTCGATTGGATTCAAGTCTGGACTTTGACTTGGCCATTCTAACACCTGGATATGTTTATTTTTGAACCATTCCATTGTAGATTTTGCTTTATGTTTTGGATCATTGTCTTGTTGGAAGACAAATCTCCGTCCCAGTCTCAGGTCTTTTGCAGACTCCATCAGGTTTTCTTCCAGAATGGTCCTGTATTTGGCTCCATCCATCTTCCCATCAATTTTAAACATCTTCCCTGTCCCTGCTGAAGAAAAGCAGGCCCAAACCATGATGCTGCCACCACCATGTTTGACAGTGGGGATGGTGTGTTCAGAGTGATGAGCTGTGTTGCTTTTACGCCAAACATAACGTTTTGCATTGTTGCCAAAAAGTTCAATTTTGGTTTCATCTGACCAGAGCAACTTCTTCCACATGTTTGGTGTGTCTCCCAGGTGGCTTGTGGCAAACTTTAAACAACACTTTTTATGGATAACTTTAAGAAATGGCTTTCTTCTTGCCACTCTTCCATAAAGGCCAGATGTGTGCAATATACGACTGATTGTTGTCCTATGGACAGAGTCTCCCACCTCAGCTGTAGATCTCTGCAGTTCATCCAGAGTGATCATGGGCCTCTTGGCTGCATCTCTGATCCGTTTTCTCCTTGTATGAGCTGAAAGTTTAGAGGGACGGCCAGGTCTTGGTAGATTTGCAGTGGTCTGATACTCCTTCCATTTAAATATTATCGCTTGCACAGTGCTCCTTGGGATGTTTAAAGTTTGGGAAATCTTTTTGTATCCAAATCCGGCTTTAAACTTCTTCACAACAGTATCTCGGACCTGCCTGGTGTGTTCCTTGTTCTTCATGATGCTCTCTGCGCTTTTAACGGACCTCTGAGACTATCACAGTGCAGGTGCATTGATACGGAGACTTGATTACACACAGGTGGATTGTATTTATCATCATTAGTCATTTAGGTCAACATTGGATCATTCAGAGATCCTCACTGAACTTCTGGAGAGAGTTTGCTGCACTGAAAGTAAAGGGGCTGAATAATTTTGCACGCCCAATTTTTCAGTTTTTGATTTGTTAAAAAAGTTTGAAATATCCAATAAATGTCAATCCACTTCATGATTGTGTCCCACTTGTTGTTGATTCTTCACAAAAAAATACAGTTTTATATCTTTATGTTTGAAGCCTGAAATGTGGCAAAAGGTCGCAAAGTTCAAGGGGGCCGAATACTTCGCAAGGCACTGTAGGTACTGTACTATAGATATAGATTGTACATATAGGTAAGGGTAAAGTGACTAGGCAACAGGATATAAAATAGATAGTAGCAGCAGCGTATAATGTGAGTGTGCGCATTCTGTTTGTATGTGTATGTGGTATGAGTGTGTATGTTTGTGTGTGTGCATGCATGTGTGTGTTGGGATGTCAGTGTAGGTATGTGTCAGTGTGTGTGCATACTCAGTGCAAAAAAAGGTCAATACAAGTAGTCAGAGTAGCCATTTTATTAACTGTTTAGCAATCTTGTTTATCAATCTTATGCTTGGGGGTAGAAGCTGTTCAGGGTCCTGTTGGTTCCAGACGTGTTGCACTGGTACTGCTTGCAGTGCGGTAGCAGAGAGAGCAGTCTATGGCTAGAATTGCTGTAGTCTGATTTTTTTTTACAGCCTTCCTATGACACCGAGTGGTATGGTAGCTCTGCCCCATTATGTACTGGGCCGTACTCACCACCTGTACCAAGTGGTGTTGCAGCCAGTAAAGATGATCTCCATGATGCAGCTGTAGAACTTTAAGGATATGAGGGCCCATGACAAATCTTTTCAGCCTCCTGAGGGGGAAGAGGCATTGTCATGCCTTTTTCACAACTGTGTGGGTGTGTGGGAACCACGTTAATTTCTTAGGGATGTGGACACCGAGGAACTTGAAGCTCTCGACCTGCTCCACTATAACCCCATTGTTGTGGTTGCGGGCTTGCTCACCCCTCTGTTTTCTGTAGTCCACGATCAGCTCCTTTGTCTTGCTGACATTGAGGGAGAGGTTGTTGTCCTGGCACCACACTGCCAGGTCTCTGACGTCCTCCGCATAGGCTGCCTCATCGTCGTCAGTGGACAGTCCTACCACTGTCGTGTCATCAGAAACTTGATGATGGTGTTGGAGTGTTGCGCGGCCAAGCAGTCATGGGTGAATAGAGAGTACAGGAGGGGACTAAGCACACAGCCCTGAGGGGCCCCCTTTTTGAAGGTCAGAGAGCCGGATGCATTGTTGACCACCCTCACCGCATGGGGGCCGTCCGTCAGGAAGTCCAGGATCCAGTTGCAGAGGGAGGTATTCAGTCCCAGGGTAGTGAGCTTGGTGCTGAGCTTTGAGGTGACTATGATTTTAAATGCTGAGCTGTAGTCACTGAACAGCATTCTTACATAAGTATTCCTTTTGTCCAGGAGGGTGAATGCAGTATGGAGTGCAATAGAGATTGCATCATCTTTGGATATGTTGGGTCAGTATGCAAATTGGAGTGGGTCCAGGGTGTCTGTGATGATGGTGTTGATGTGAGCCATGACCAGCCTTTCAATGCATTTCTTGACTATATATGGGAGTCCTATGGGGCAATAGTCATTTAGGCAAGTTACCTTGGCTTTCTTGGGCACGGGGTCTATGGTGGTATGCTTGAAACAAGTTGGTATTACAGACTGGGTCAGAGATAGGTTGAAAACACTTGCCAGCTGTTCAGCGTATGGTCTGAGTTTGCGTCCTTGTATTACGTCTGGCCCCGTGGCATTGTGGATGTTAAGCTGTTTAAATGTCTTACTCACATTGGCTACGGAGAGCGAGATCACGCAATCATCCAGAACAGCTGGTGCTCTCATGCATGGTTCATTGTTGCTTGCCTCGAAGTGAGCATAGAAGGTATTTAGCTTGTTTGGTAGGCTCATGTTTCTGAGCAGCTGGTCCCTTTGTAGTCCATGATAGTTTGCAAGTCCTGCCACATCCGTCTAGCATCAATGCCGGCATAGTAGGATTCGATCTTAGTCCTGTATTGGCGATTTGCCAATTTTTTGGCTCGTCGAGGGTTGTAGCTTGATATCTAATAAGCATCTGGATTAATGTTCCACTCCTTCAAAGCGGCACCCCTGTGGAAAGGGACGAATCGGAACCTTTTTGTTATGGTAGTTACCTAGCTCTATAAAACGAGCCCCACCGCAAATACGCCTTCTCCGATGTTGGTTACAAGGCGGCACTTAATTAAATTAGGTACGAGAACATCATGTTACCATGAATCCTCCTAAATCCAAGCATTGGCAATGGGGGAGGGGACCAGTAACTCTATGATCAAACTTTATCTATGTAGATGCAACAATCATTTTTCATACTTTGATCAGGTGTCATCCAAAAACTATCCTCTTTAATAAAAACCATGATTCTGACTGTTCATGACCATTAACATGTGATGGCAATAAAAGAGAAGAGATGAACAGGAATGACATTTATTCTAATGGGTGGCCAAGAAAATAAATATCTTTAAGCCATGCCACTACTAATTCATGCCTCCTCTCCAGGGTTCCTGCAAAAACACATTGTTACATTGAACCATTAAAGGTTTCTCCAAGACCCTCTCAACTAACCGAAGGTGCAAAATATGTAACCTATTTCAGGAAGCTGGGTGTATGATGGACAAAACTTCATAGGAGAGGCATACATTTTTTCATCTAAATGCATTTAATGAATGCCATAATAATAAACTCTAACAAACGTGTATGTAAATAGTAATTATAAATAAAATGTGAAATCAAAGCTGTTTAGATACCAGAGAAAATATAACATCTTGCCCAGCCATGATTGGTTAAGACAATGAGGGGGCTGATATATTCATGAAAAAGAGAGCCCTGTTCTATCACTCAAGGCTTCTCTGTCAAATGGCACAGAACTACTCTCCGTCACCAGTGATATTTGAAAGATCCATTGGATTTACTCATATTTTCATCATGGACAACATGCAAAGTGTAGCTATGGATTTCAATAATACAGCTGCTGATATTGTCACAGCTCTGTCTTCTGTGAAGTCATGACTAGTTCAAGCCAAGTGGGGAGGATTATGCTGAAAATGAAAGTTTATCTGCCATAAATCATCATAATCCATACACAGGTAAATTAAGAGTCAACATCTAAAATGACATGTGCATATGTTATTGTCACAACTGTATTAAAAAGTCATTTGAATTGCTAGCTATTGGTAGCTAGATAGCTAGCTAAACAGTTGCATACAAGTAACGTTATAGCCAACTAAACTCAGCAAAAAAAAGAAACGTCCTCTCACTGTCAACTGTGTTTATGTTCAGCAAACTTAACGTGTAAATATTTGTATGAAAATAACAAGATTCAACCACGTTGACATAAACTGAACAAGTTCCACAGACATGTGACTAACAGAAATAGAACAATATGTCCCTGAACACAGGGGGAGTCAAAATCAAAAGTTATAGTCGGTATCTGGTGTGGCCAACAGCTGCATTAAGTACTGCAGTGCATCTCTTCCTCATTGACTGCACCAGATTTACCAGTTCTTACTGTGAGATGTTCCCTCACTATTCCACCAAGGCACCTGCAAGTTCCCAAAAAGATTTGGGGGGGATGGCCCTAGCCCTCACCCGCCGCTCCAACAGGTCCCAGACGTGCTCAATGGGATTGAGATCCGGGCTCTTCGATGGCCATGGCAGAACACTGACATTCCTGTCTTGCAGGAAATCATGCACAGAACGAGCAGTATGGCTGGTAGCATTGTCATGCTGGAAGGTCATGTCAGGATGAGCCTGCAGGAAGAGTACCACATGAGGAAGGAGGATATTTTCCCTGTAACGGACAGTGTTGAGATCGCCTGCAATGACAACAAGCTCAGTCCGATGATGCTGTGACACACCACCCCAGACCATGACAGACCCTCCCCTTCAAATCGATGGTCGTGGACAGGCAAAAGGTCAAAACCAGTTCAGAGTCCAGGAAGTACAGTGTGGCAGACAGAATGGTCAGGCAGGCAGGTACAGAGTCCAGAAACAGGCAAGGGTCAAAACCGGGAGGTCTAGCTAAAGAGAATAGAAAAAGCAGGCACACGGGAAAAACACGCTGGTTGACTTGAACAGACAAGATGAACTGGCACAGACAGACAGGAAACACAGGGATGAATACACTGGGGAAAATAAACGACACTTGGAGTGGGTGGAGACAATCACAGGAACAGATGAAACAGTTCAGGGCGTGACAGGTGTGTGTGTGTGTACAGGGCATTTTAGTACAGCTGTAGCAGTCAACAGGCAATAATTAATTCATGTTTTAACCTATTTTTCTGGAAATTGTCTTTCAGCATGAACCTGCTCTCCGTCACCAGTACAAGAACATGAACGAGGGTGAACAAGCAACACTTCAGGTATATTGCTTTTGTAATTTGAGCTTATTGCTTAAACTTGGGGTCAGTAAATATTATTGCTGGTATGCAAGGTTTTAATGTCTTATCTATTATTGTCTGCTTTCTTCCTTAACAGCTTCAGTTGTCTGGAGCTTGGGATTTTTGTGGCCACCGTACTTCCACTCAGATGGACCCAGGTTTCAGCAGCTGTGCAACGTTGACGTCCTTCCTCCTAGAGATGTGAAAGTATCCCCTGGACTGGACACAACCAGGCAAAATTTTTTTTTAAGAAGATCAGATGCCATGAAAAGGCCATGGACATTATATGCTCTAAATCCTATGCTCTAAAGGGCAGGACAGACATATATTATCAGGGTAGATTCCTTTGTAACATCATACCATAACATGACCTGGACCAAAGTCACTCAAAGGATCTCGTTATAAAAGCCTAGGTCTAGATAAATTGTTTTACCTTCATGTGCTGTGTGTTTCAATTATTTCCTAATTTTAGGTTACTACCTTCAGCACTTAAAGTTAATGAACTATTTTAATATTGTGATTTTTTAAAGCTATACATCACTGATTTAGCACATGGCCACAGTCATATCTTCACATGTGAATTCTTTAAGAGATGGGTGGGTCTAAGGCTTAAGAGGGTATGAACGATACCAAATGGGCATAAACATAGCGCAGCACTGTAGCTGTTAAAGGTTATCTTTATTATACAACAGTAGTCAAGTTAATACTGTTAATGGTTTGCCTAATGAGGGAACTTTGTGAGATAATGTTGAGAGAATCAGTTTTGGACAAATGGTGAAAGTATTCATTTTCTAAATATGTTTCATAAGGATAATGTAGAGCAGTGGTTCTCAATCCTGGTCCTGGGGACCCAAAGAGGTGCACATTTTTTTTTTTGCCCTAGCACTACACACCTGATTCAAATCAGCAAAGCCTTTTGATGAGTTGATCATTTGAATCAGCTGTGTAGTGCTAGGGCAAAAACGTGCACCCTTTTGGGTCCCCAGGACCAGGTTTGAGAACCAGTGATGTAGAGCAAGTGTGAAAATCACAGAAAAATGGTTCCTTCAGGAACTATTGGGGTTCCTTGAGGATCACCAGGGTTCCCAGATTCACCACTAATTCTACATGTAGCCTTAAGCTCAGTGTGGATATTACCTGTGTCATGACTCTCTCTCCTTGGTGAGGATCAAAAGTGCCAGATCAGCTTGACACATGTTTGAAGATCCCTCTTTCCCACAGAAGAGTGTGCCGGTCTTGATATCTTAACACTGGGTCGTAAATTTAAGCCACATGGTACTTTCCCACTCTGCCTTTCAGTATCCACCAAAGGAATGCTTTGTCTAGAGTGTGGCCCGCCTAAAACCTCTGTAAAAAGATTGGACATTGAAACAGTATTTCTAACATAAAGAATGTTGGGAATGATGAGAGATGGAATATGGAAAATGAATCTCTATTTTGTGATGTCATTAAAATGATCAGAAAGACGTTACAACGGAAACGTTAACTTTAAAAGCTTTCGCACTGTATATATCAGATTTACATCTAAATGTTGTAAAAGTTCTGATTAAATATTAAACTCTTTTTGAAAATATATAAATGTGATTTTAGCATTCTAAATGAGATAATGGGTTTTCAAATAAACCTGGGCCCAGTCAGTAACCATGACCACGTGAGCACATACATTGTGTTGGCGTGTTGGAACGCCCCTAAGACCAGAGTGCTTAAAAGGACTTTACATTAGAACAAAACATTCCGGGTTGCTGCCAGTGTGTAAAGTGGTTCTAGCTGTACCCTGAATACTAAACCATTGATACCAAAGAACGTGAGGACGTGGTCCACAAGTTGAAATGGTTAGAACTACAAGACCAGAAAATGTTAAGAACCTCTGAAAGTCTCGACATGTGAAGAAGGTAAAGACTAGACCAAACATTCACAGTCTGCAGTTGCGTATGTGTAACGTTCTGAGTGTAGTGGGTGAGAAGTCAGGCGCAGGAAGCAGAGAGTTCAGGGGAGTGCTATTTTAATGCACAACAACGGCGAACATAAGCCAACCCCACGAAAACACAGGGCGTAAATACAAAACAAACGCCCCAAACAGGGGGACTTAAACTGTCCAGAAAAAGACCCACGAAATGGGAAAGCACGTAACTCACAGACGTGCACACAAGTTTACACAACACAGAAGGTCACAATAATTAATCCCGCACAAGGAACCAGGCGGGCCGGCTGACTAAATAAAGCCTCACTAATTATACATAATTCAAAACAGGTGCACTCAATGAACACATAAGGAGGGGGAGGAAATAATCAGTGGCAGCTAGTAGGCCGTTGACGCCGAGCGCCACCCGAACGGGAAGGGGAGCCACCTTCGGTCGGAGTCGTGACAGTACCCCCGCTCGACGCGCGGCTCCCGCCGCGCGCCGACACCGGCCTCGAGGTCGACCCGGAGGACGAGGCGCAGGGCGATCCAGATGGAGGCGATGGAAATCCCTCAACATTGACGGATCCAAAATGTCCCCCACCGGTACCCAGCACCTCTCCTCCGGACCGTACCCCTCCCAGTCCACGAGGTACTGCAGGCCCCTCACCCGGCTCGAGAATGGCACGTATCATATACGCCGGGGACCCCTCGATGTCAAGAGGGGGAGGAGGGACCTCCGGCACCTCACCGTCCTGTAGGGGACCAGCTACCACCGGCCTGAGGAGAGACACATTAAACGAGGGGTTAATACGATAATAGGAAGGGAGTTGTAATCGATAACACACCTCGTTTATTCTCCTCAGGACTTTGAAAGGCCCTACACACTGCGGCCCAAGCTTCCGGCAGGACAAGCGGAGGGGCAGGTTTCGGGTCGAGAGCCAGACCCTGTCCCCCGGTACAAACACGGGGGCTCACTGCGGTGGCGGTCAGCACTCCTTTTCTGCCGTCCACTAGCTTGTTGAAGGGATTCCCGGACGGCCCTCCAGGTCTCTTTGGAGCGCTGCACCCATTCCTCCACCGCAGGAGCCTCGGTCTGGCTCGGATGCCACGGTGCCAGGACCGGCTGGTACCCCAACACACACTGAAAAGGGGACACATTAGTAGAGGAGTGGCGTAGTGAGTTCTGGGCCATTTCGGCCCAGGGGATGTATCTCGCCCACTCCCCTGGCCGGTCCTGGCAGTACGACCGCAGAAACCTACCCACCTCCTGGTTTACTCTCTCCACCTGCCCATTACTTTCGGGGTGATAACCGGAGGTCAGGCTGACCGAGACCCCCAGACACTCCATGAACGCCCTCCATACTCGGGACATGAACTGGGGGCCCCGATCAGAAACAATGTCCTCTGGCACCCCGTAGTGCCGGAAGACGTGGGTGAATAATGCCTCCGCAGTCTGTAGGGCTGTAGGGATACCGGGCAACGGGAGGAGACGGCAGGACTTAGAGAACCGATCCACAATCACCAGAACCGTGGTGTTCACCTGAGACGGGGGAAGATCGGTCAGGAAGTCTACGGATAGATGTGACCATGGCCGTTGTGGAACGGGGAGGGGTTGTAACTTCCCTCTAGGAAGGTGCCTAGGAGCCTTACTCTGGGCGCATACTGAACAGGAGGAGACATAAACCTTAACGTCCCTAGCCAAGGTAGGCCACCAATACCTCCCCCGAAGGCTCCCTATTGTCCTCCTCACCCCAGGGTGACCCGAGGAGGGTAGGACGTGAGCCCACCGAATCAGTTGGTCCCGAACACCAAGCGGCACGTACTTCCGCCCCGCCGGACACTGAGGAGGCGCGGGTTCAGCCCGTAACGCCCACTCGATGTCCGAGTCCACCTCCCATACCACCGGTGCTATTAGCTTTGATGCGGGAAAGATGGGAGTAGGTTCGGTGGTCCTATCCTCCGTGTCGTAAAGGCGGGACAGTGCGTCCGCTTTCACGTTCTGGGAGCCCGGTCTATACGATAAAGTGAACCGGAATCGGGTGAAAAATATGGCCCACCTTGCCTGACGCGGGTTCAGTTTCCTAGCTGCCCGAATATACTCCAGATTTTGGTGGTCGGTCCAGATGAGAAAGGGGTGCTTAGCCCCCTCAAGCCAGTGTCTCCACACCTTCAGAGCCCTGACCACCGCTAACAACTCCCGGTCCCCCACATCATAGTTACGCTCCGCTGGGCTGAGCTTCCTCGAGAAGAAAGCGCAGGGGCAGAGTTTTGGTGGCGTACCCGAGCGCTGTGATAGCACGGCACCCACCCCTGCCTCGGACGCATCCAACTCCACTATGAATGCTAGAGGGGGGTCCGGATGGGCCAACACGGGTGCATCCGTGAACAGCGCCTTCAACTTGATGAAAGCTCCGTCCGCCTCTGCTGACCACCGCAACCGCACCGTACCCCCCTTCAGCAGTGAGGTAATTGGAGCCGCTACCTGGCCAAAACCCTGAATAAACCTCCGGTAGTAGTTGGCAAAACCCAAAAACTGCTGCACCTCTTTTACCGTGGTCGGAGTCGGCCAATTACGCACGGCCTTACTGCGGTCACCCTCCATCTCCGAGGTGGAAATGCGATAACCCAGAAAGGAGACGGCTCGTTTGGAGAACACACACTTCTCAGCCTTGACGTATAGGTCATGCTCCAGCAGTCTACCAAGCACCCTGCGTACCAGAGACACATGCGCGGCGTGAGTGGCTGAGTAGATTAGAATATCATCGATATAAACAACCACTCCCTGCCCGTGCAGGTCCCTGAGAATCTCGTCTACAAAGGATTGAAAAACGGCTGGAGCATTCTTTAACCCATACGGCATGACGCAGTACTCATAATGGCCCAATGTGGTACTAAATGCGGTTTTCCACTCGTCTCCCTTCCGAATACGCACCAGGCTATACGCGCTCCTGAGATCCAATTTTGTGAAGAACTGCGCTCCCTGAAATGATTCTACTGCCGTAGCAATGAGAGGTAGTGGGTAGCTGAACCCCACCGTGATGGCATTTAGACCTCTATAATCAATACACGGACGCAAACCTCCCTCCTTTTTCTTCACAAAAAATAAACTTGAGGAGACGGGTGAGATGGAGGACCGAATGTACCCCTGTCCCAGAGACTCCGTGATATATGTCTCCATAGCCAACGTCTCCTCTTGGGACAATGGGTACACGTGACTCTTGGGAAGCGCAGCGTCTACCTGGAGATCTATAGCACAATCCCTTCCCGGTCGATGTGGTGGTAATTTAGTCGCCTTCTTTTTACTGAAAGCGATTGCCAAATCGGCATACTCGGGGGGAATGCACACCGTGGGACCCTGGTCTGGACTCTCCACCGACGTGGCACCGATGGAAACTCCCAGACACCTTCCAGAACACTCCTCTGACCACCCCTGGAGAACCCCCTGTCTACACGAAATTTTAGGATTGTGCCGGGCCAGCCAGGGAATCCCTAGCACCACTGGAAACGCAGGCGAATCAATAATGTAGAGACTGATACGCTCCCTATGATTCCCCTGCGTTACCATGTCCAGTGGAACCGTGGTCTCCCTGACCACCCCTGACCCTAATGGCCGGCTATCTAGGGAGTGCACGGGAAAGGGAGAATCTATCGGCACAAGCGGAACACCTAATTTAGTAGCGAGTCCATAAAGTAGCGAGTCCATAAAGTTCCCAGCTGCGCCTGAATCGACTAGCGCCCTATGCTGGGAAGAGGGGAAAAATTTAAGGAAAAAAATCAAGACAAACATGTGACCAACAGGGGGTTCTGGGTGAGTTTGGTGCTGACTCACCTGGGGTGATCGAGAAATGTTCCGCCTGCCATCTCGACTCCTAGACGGACCCCCCCAGCACCGATCGGCCGTGTGTCCTCTCCGACCACAGCTGGTGCAGAGGGAGCCTCCTCCTCCGGTACCCCTCGGCACAGTCCCTCCCAACTCCATCGGAACGGGAGTGGAGGTGCTGGGTGGTGGAACACACAGGATCCTCTCCGAACGCCCGCGGGCAGCCAGCAGATTGTCCAGTCGGATAGACATGTCAATTAGCTCATCCAGGGAAAGAGCGGTGTCCCGACACGCTAGCTCCCTGCGGTTGTCCTCCTGGAGACTACACAGGTAGTGGTCGATAAGGGCCCTGTCGTTCCACCCAGATCCTGCTGCCAAGGTCCGGAACTCCAACGCGTAATCCTGGGCGCTCCTCTTCTCCTGCCGGAGATGGAATAGTCGCTCTCCCGCCGCTCGGCCATCTGGAGGGTGGTCAAACACTGCGCGGAAGCGGCGGGAAAACTCTGGGTAGTGCTCCTTCGCTGAGTCTGGGCCATTCCAGACTGCGTTCGCCCACTCCAGAGCACGACCCGTGAGACAGGAGATGAGGACACTCACCCTCTCCGCTCCCGAGGGAGTGGGTCTGACGGTGGCTAGGTACAGTTCCAGCTGGAGTAAGAACCCCTGGCACCCCGCCGCCGCTCCATCATAGAACCTTGGGAGCATAAGACGGAGGGTGCTGGAGTCGGAAGATGGGGAGCCCTGAGGGGGGGGAGCCGAAGGTGGAGAGAGGAGACCACTTCTCTCCCATCGGTCCATTCTCTCCATCACTTGATCCATAGCCGTTCCGATCCGATGGAGAACGGTGGTATTATGTAGAACCCTTTCCTCCATCGATGGGAGGGGATTGGCTGTTGCTCCTGCTGACTCCATTCCTCAGGGTGCGGGATTCTGTAACGTTCTGAGTGTAGTGGGTGAGAAGTCAGGCGCAGGAAGCAGAGAGTTCAGGGGAGTGCTATTTTAATGCACAACAACGGCGAACATAAGCCAACCCCACGAAAACACAGGGCGTAAATACAAAACAAACGCCTCAAACAGGGGGACTTAAACTGTCCAGAAAAAGACCCACGAAATGGGAAAGCACGTAACTCACAGACGTGCACACAAGTTTACACAACACAGAAGGTCACAATAATTAATCACGCACAAGGAACCAGGCGGGCCGGCTGACTAAATAAAGCCTCACTAATTATACATAATTCAAAACAGGTGCACTCAATGAACACATAAGGAGGGGGAGGAAATAATCAGTGGCAGCTAGTAGGCCGGTGACGACGACCGCCGAGCGCCACCCGAACGGGAAGGGGAGCCACCTTCGGTCGGAGTCGTGACAGTATGTAAAGTAGTCTAGGACAATTTGACCAAAGACGAGAAGGATGAACAGATCCCTCTCACCACTGTGTGGGACACCTGAAGTATCCATTCTAAGATCAGTCCAAGACAAAGAAGCCTACAACTAAGAAGGACATTGTGACCTGTGGAGGACAGCCAGAGACTTACATCAAACTACTCCCCATAGACAGATCGAGGGGTTTAAACAGAGAGACATCAGATAAAGACATGTATGTGTAAATATATATTGCATTTCTAATCCGAATGAGCAGTTGTTAGGGTGGTAAATATTCATATTACCGTGAGCGTAGCTTCCAAATGTATGTGTGATAAGTTGACTCTTGTTGTCTCCCTCTCTTTCTACCGCACATCCCTTTCCATTGTGTAACCAAACAGTAATTATTTTGTTAGTCCACTAGGGACCTGTTTTCATTGCAATATGTTAGTAATCAATAACCTATACTATGTGTGTTTATGTATTTCTGTGTGATTATTTAGTTAGTAAATCAATTATTAAACTGCATCATGACATATCAGAACCCCATGCGAGGAATCTATGATAGAATGAGGCCTTACTGTTGCAGCAGATAACAGATTACGTTGTACACACAGATTACATTATACACCATCAGAGCTCTGGGCAGGAATTGTTGAGGTGCGAGTGTTTCCATTTGAAGATACATAGAGGATTCCTCCAGTGTTGTTTCTCTGATGTAAGTATTCTCAGAAATAGACTAGTTGGGCCAAATGGAGTACTATTTCTGTCACTTATGTTTCAGGAGGGAGTAGACTCGGTCATTATTAATTGCTTGAGCGAGGACATACGGGCCAGCCTTTTATATAGAAATTTGAACTAAGCGAGTAATTATCTCTCCATCTCTCACGCTTCAGTAGTGTGGGTAGACCATGGCGTGGATCTCTATGTTAGTGACATTGAGACGTCATTAGTAAACCCTTTCCCCTATTATAGGGGGAACATGTGCTTGGAACTGGCATTCCTGTACAAGTAGGGTTAACTTTGCACTAGATGCTAAGCTTACAAAGGGAGAGCAGCCAGTTTCTTTGTTCACAGGGGAACACCCTGTGCGTTGGGAAATGGAATGGCTTTCTGTGATCAGTGACCCCTGATGGTCACTGATGTTGAATCGGCAGCAAAAAATGTTTGAGAAACAAATTATTTCCATGTGACAGCAATCGTATGCTCATGTCTGTTACAAAGGGTTACACTTATGATATCCATCCAATCTCAACTAAATACGATGAAGTCCACGCTAAACTACATACATCTGTTGAGTTATCTACAGTACAAACATGAGCGCCAACTTGGTAACATGCATGCAGTTTTGATGAACGTTACTCAAAGCAATAATGATCTAGTCGTAATGCTGCAGACCAAAGACGATCAGTTAATGAACACAATGACCAAGTTGGATGACAAATCATTGTCAAATCATCAACTCATTGAAGTCGCTGACCAATTGAATGTTAAGAGAACTCTGGTGATGAAGATGGAAATATTGATTTCTAAGCAAGTGAAGGAAATCTCATTACTGAATCTCTCACGTCGTACTCAAGACCTCTAACTGCAAACCATGACAGAAAAGTATGAGGCCGAACTGATCAAGTGCGACACTCATGTGTCTAGAATCAGTACTCTAAGTGCCCAATTGGACTCTCCTATGCAGCAGAATACCACCCTTGGGTACCATCTGGAGGAATTCCAGAACAGTCACGCGCTACAGTGTGACTACCCAACCAATTAACCGGAGCTCGGTACACAAAGGAGAGAAGACGAAAGAAAGTTTCAGACTTTGCCTCTCCAGGTGTCCCTCAGTCTTCTCCTCTTGGCCATTAGGCACAGAGCAACTTGGAGCCTCTTTGCCAACAAAGCCAAAACTTTGCTTGTCCTTTTGGCCCAAATTTCCCCACAGGATGACGTTAACCCTCTCTGCCCGCTAGGCACGGAACGTCTTGACAAATTCGTCAAAAACCTCTGTAACTTTGACCTCGATCCAGGTAAGCCAAACAACACTGAGACGTTCCTAGCAGACATAGAGGATTCCTTGGATGGCTACCGAAACTCTACGGGTTCTGACATGCGTTACCTGTTGAAGCAAACGTTGAATAGACACTTGACAAGGATAATTTGTCTACAACAGCAACACGTGCAAAGCGACTACGCTAAACTTGCCACAGCTTTGAAAATAGAATTTAGTGGTTCTGCGACTCGCAAAGACGGCAGCTCACAGGCTAACACTGTCAAACAAGCTCAGAATAAACAAGCTTCCTATCATAGGCTTTGTTCCTTATCAAGTATTGGAGCGTTGAGAGATGACGCACAATGGTTTCTACCACAAAACTTCGATACCAATACCCAACGCGGTCGAAATAACTAAAGTACATCGCCAGTGAAACGACTACTGCTACAATCGACCTGATTGCTACGTTCCTGGACCCAACCCACACAAAGTGTCAGTGCACAAGTGTAACAAGGGTAACAAAGTCTTCAATGACAATCAAAATGTAGACCGATGGTCTCTAGATGTTCTAATACATGAAGTACTAAAGCGAGAAGAATTTGAGAAAAGAGAAAAAGTTTATTCACTACGACTAGACGTTGAATTGCCAGACAACAGGTCTGCCAGAATTAACACCCTTAGCAAGGACAAAAACAATCAAATTACTCCCGCTCTCACTCGAGACCTAGTCAGGGCCAGCTCGATCAAGTAATAAGCCCACAGGCTTTGTCTATAGACTCTGGCACAAATGTTGCGAAGCAAAAGGCCAAAAACTTTCCAAGCACCAAATCCACTCAATCCCTGATAAATCAATCTGTCTTCACCATGAACACAGATGACACATCACGTAGTTCTGAACAACCACTCCACTTTGTGGGGAATATGACTAAAAAACAGCCCATACCTGGAAACAGCCCTGGAGGACTGCTTAACTTCTTGGTGACAGGGGGCAGTATTTTCACATCCGGATGAAATGCATGCCCAAATTCAACTGCCTGCTACTCATCCCCAGAAGATAAGATATGCATATCATTAGTAGATTTAAATCACTCTGAAGTTTGTAAAACTGTTTGAATCGTGTATGTGAATATAACAGAACTTATGTGCAGGCGAAACCCAGAGGAAAAAACATTCTGATGGTTTTTTTTTTAGGTCATACTTTTTTCAATGGGTTTTCATTGGGAATCCAGATTTCTAAGGGACCTTCTTGCAGTTCCTCCCGCTTCCACTGGATGTCACCAGTCTTTAGAAATTGTTTGAGGATTTTCCTTTGTGTAATGAAGAAGTAGCCCTGTTCAAAACGAGGGTCACTTCAAGTGTACTGTTTGTTCGAGGCGCGTGACCAGAAAGGTAGGGTCAGTTTGTTTTCTTCCTGTATTGAACACAGATCATCCCGTCTTCAATTTTATTGATTATTTACTTTAAAAAATATCTAACGTTGTATTACAAAAGTAGTTTGAAATGTTTTGTCAAATTTTACTGGTAACTTTTGAGATATTTTGGATAAGTTGGAACCAGTGTTTTTCTGGATCAAACGCGCCAAATAAATTAACATTTTGGATATATATTGACGGAATTAATCGAACAAAAGGACCATTTGTGATGCTTATGGGACATATTGGAGTGCCAACAGAAGAAGCTTGTCAAAGATAAGGCATGATTTATATTTTTATTTCTGTGTTTTGTGTCTCACCTGCAGGGTAGAAATATGCTTCTCTCTTTGTTTACGGAGGTGCTATCCTCAGATAGAATTGTTTGCTTTCGCCGAAAAGCATTTTTGAAATCTGACATGTTGGCTGGATTCACAACACGTGTAGCTTTAATTTGGTATCTTACATGTGTGATTTCATGAAAGTTAGATTTTTATAGTAATTTATTTGAATTCGGCGCTATGCATTCTCTCTGGCTTTTGTCCACATATCACAGGGAGGTTAACCTGTCATGCGCTAATTGATTTGGGAACGACAATTTCGCTCATCTCTCAAACGCTGTTCAATGATCTCAAAAGATCTTTGAACCCTGCTAAACATTGGTTAAAAATGTAACAATGCGACACTACACTTCCAATTTTGACTCAGACTACCTCGCCTCTCACATTGAGACTACACTTCCAGGGTGTGTCGCTTGTTCACCCTGTGTATGTTACCAGCCTCAAATCTGAACCCCTGCTACTTGGAGAAGACTTGATGGATCGTTTACTCCCACTAATGGATTGGAAAACCAACCAAGAATGGTCACAGTGCCGTCTTCACTGACCACACTCTCTACTCCTAACGCTAGATGCAATGCAGTCATCCACGAGGCGTATCTGTCGACGGCACCCCTTGGGAAAAAGAAGTTTCGAAACATATTATGATATCTCGTCACATTTAATCAGCAAACCTGATTGACCATTCATTATGATTTTGAGCCAGCATTCTCTGTGTATGAGCAACTCCCCTCCTCCTTGGAGTCGTGCAATAGTGTAGCTGAGATGAACTTCTCTTGTCCTTCAGACACTTCTGCAAGCACTGCGGCTGTCTCAGCAATATAAACATCGACGTGCTGAAGGTACTCTGCTTCTGACGATATATTTTCCGTTTTGTGATACTGAAACGCCTTACAATGACACTAACAGCGTCAGTCCCGCAAATGACCCGATGACTCCCACTGGTGGAACGCTGTGCGATATCGCATGACAGATATCCTTGTCTCAGTTCTCAGGTACTGGAACAGTATGTAGTTCAGTACATACCATTTATTTATACAATAGGTATATTAAGAGTACATTCCAAAAATGTGTTTGTGAGGGGGGAAATACATGTCTATGTAGCTGGTAAATAAGAAGAGAATCCAAGCTTTTTCAGTGTTTCTTACTTCGTCAGTATTTCTGTATTTCATTTCCAGTATTCCTCATTTTTGTTTGTATTCTGTCGGTAGCAGTGTAACACCATCAGGTTAGCAATTTGCTTGTGGTGCATGCAAAACGTAGTCAGTCAGTATTTACTTAATAATGTGGCATGCCTGTCACGTAATTCCTTTTTCTGGGTATGTATTTTCTTCCAAAAGGAGTATGCACTGTGAATATCAATGTCTGTTCTCATCAAAGGAAAACGTTGACATACTATATGTCAGGTCTATGGTGAATTTAGTCTTTAACGGAATGCTAAATGCTAACCCATACATTTTTTGAAAAGCAACACCAGGGTTTTTTGTCCAGAATTTACCCCAGTCTTTTTAATTTGAAGACCTATTCCTGGTTTTGGATGTTTTGCTGGTACAACTGTAGGGAAAAATGCTTTAAAACAATATACACATGCATAGCTAAAACATGTATCCGAAGGGAAGGAGACTTTGCTATTTCCCATCTAAATGAATATCAAACACATTAATATTTTGTCCTAATGTTGTTGAAGTTTTCCCTTATATCCAAATGATAGGTAATAAAAAAATGGTGTTCTCCACATGCTTCCTTCAGACACATCTGATGCTCTGCACACTCAACATTTTATTATCAGAAGGCAGCACCAAAACACTCTGGTCCAGCAGACCCAGTGGCTTAAGCTGTAGCTCCACAGGGCTCCTGGAACATGGCAGCCACAGCAACACCAGGGCCCACTCCTGGATCATAAAACTGTTTGATTTCATAATCCCTGGAGAGAGAGACTAAAAAGGTACCAGGGCACATACATACACACATTTGCGTACAGATACACACACATAATGGCAACGTAATGGTGCTAAGCCCCTACAGTGCTAATTAGCCATGTTGAGCCTAACCACGTTGCAATCAGAAAATGTAATAAAATAAATATCCCATAGTCCTGTTTCATTGAAGTGGAGAGATATAATTACATCAGGCGTTAAGCATATCTGACATACAGTCTACTGTGTTTATTAGTAGGATGTTGTGTGTGGCCATTTAGAAAAGAAAATACAACAGCACACAAAAAAAAAACAATATATTTACTCTTGGGGGACAAGAAACATCTCGAAAGAGAGGAATCCAAGAATTGATTGTCCTCCTGTTTCCTCTGTTTTACTTTAATGTGAAGTTATTAGAGGCCTGTTCGTGCCTGCCCTGCATTGATCAACATGTTTTAGACTCACAGCTCTCCCATCCGTTTTATTACTATATATTTGGCATGAACAACACAATACTCCAATGAAGCAGCCTGCTGCACAAATCAATGTGTTGGCTAGAATTAAGGCTCAGTGTATACCGGTAGTTATATATTCTAACAATATTTAAAGTCGTGTTTCCCAATTCCAATCCTCAAGTACCCCCAACAGTACACACTTGTTGTAGCCCTGGACAAACACACCTCATTCAACTCATTAAAGGCTTGATGATTAGTTGTCAAGTCGAATCAGGTGTGCTTGTCTGGGGCTACAATAAAAATGTGTACTTCTGGATAAAATTGTAGGATAATACTTCATCCTTAACTTGCTTGACATCAGTAAGTATTCATCTGGTTTTATGATCTAATTCAGGTTTAAAATGAGCACCAGCCACCTGGTGCTTTAATGCACATTCTACCAACAATATGCTATGTTTTTATTCGGATCACGCAGGATATTCATTTAGTTTTAAACTTATCTGTCACATTTACTCATGCATGCTTCAAAAAACATACTAAAGTTGTTGAGTTATTTTCCACTTTTAGAAGCCATATTAGTGTGTTATAGCTAATAGTTTATTGTTGAACTCTTGAAGAGTCAACAACCACTCTTCACGGCACACTTGAGTTAGAAAATAAGTTTTACTCAAAAACAGAACCTAAACAAATCTTGAATCCTAAATCCTGCCAAACAATTCACTCATAGAAAAAACTAACGGAAAGCTAGTCTGAAGACAAGGACAGAAATGAAGATTACGTCCTCCTGTCGATCAATGGGCGCTTGTGTTGAGGAGACAAAAGCAGAGCGCATTCAAAAGCACTTCTAGATAATGAAGCCAGGAGATCTAAGCTCTAGTAAGAGTGGTCTTTTGTGCATTCCCACAGAGACGGTTTGCATTGTAGTATCCACTATACAAGTATGATGAAGGCGAATGCAGGCAGGCAACCGCACAGATGGCGAACAGAGGCATTATGCGAAAGACAAGCAGGGTTTGTCAAAAGCAGATAATGATTAAAAGAAAATCAGTAATGAACAGATGATGGAAGAACTCTTAAGGGCTTAGAAGACTGATCTGGTGGCAATCTGTGTCCTTAATGTGTTGAGACAGTCAAGTACTTAATTCAATCTTTGTGTTTACTGTATGCCCAGCCCTGTATACGGTACATTGCCAGATCATCTGTTTCTCATGTTAGGAGTCTTTGCACCTGAAGCTGGCCGGTGATTACTGGAGGAATCCACAATGCAGCAGTATATTGTGCATATGTTAGAGTTAGAGGCCAGTATCAGTGTTTTCCTATAGCAGACTCATTTCAGGCAGATCAGGTTGGTAGGGGATGCATGGATGGAGGGATGATGAGTTGAGATTGTGTTGCTGTTCGTTCTCCCAGGCCAGCGGGGATTAAAAGTGTGTAGGCTCTGCAGGGATTAACAGAGAGAGGCAGTGGTGCTGGGGACTGAGAGTGTCCTATTAAAATGTGGACAACAAGGATGGGGTTATCCATTTTAGTCGGGTAATAAAGGTTCAATTGATCTGTGCCAATTAAAAAAAAAAGTCAGAATATAGGAAGTAGTAGTGGGTTTGTTTTGTTTTGGTTATAACTTTCCAGGCCCAATTCCAATCCCTCCCCTGCACTCAAGTGAATAGCATTACATTGGATCAGAATCATGCTCAAACCCATATAGTTGGTTTCTTTACCCTCTCGGTTGAACTTTCCTAGAAATACACCTGTGTGGACTGTAAATGTTTGCCAGAGTTTAAAAAAATATATATTGAGAAAACGTTTGATACCAAGTACAATGAGCCTCATCATAAAATCGTCAGGAAAATGTAAACGATGTGCTGTTTCAGGAGTGATGTAGAGACTGATAGTCTTGGCTAGTTTCAGCAGAGAAGATCCCATAACCTTATGTGAACTGGAGAGATGGAGATAGCTAGTGGAGCAGCAGGGTGAATCAAGTAAATATCCTTGCTTAATGGAAGGCAAACAATAATTTATTAATGTGATTTGATGGATGATGGCCAGCAGTTACAATGGCTCACATTGAGCCAGATGATCAGCGTGGATTAAGACAGACCTGCACGGTCTGTATCCAAGCTGTTAGTCTCAATCATTGGGAAAACACTGAGCAAATGGCTATCAACCTTACGGAATAAAACACGATTTCACATGTGGGAAATCTTATGATTTCACATGTGAAAACGTGTTTTTGGAACATTACACATGCGAAAAATGTGGTTTTGGAACATTACGCAAAATGAGTCGTTATGATACAGTGTTTTTAATTGACACTTGAGATTATGTACATAACTGCTCTCTGGATTTGAATGTGCAACCTTTTGGTCTAGAGTGCATTAATGTCTCAGCAGTGCCACCAGAATCATTAGCATATTTGTGTACATGGTGCAAAATATGACGTATTTTTTGCCAACCATCTGTAAAAATGTTGCATCGTTTAAGTGGTCTTATCATTATGGTAATAAAGCTTAAGCAATTTTTATTTTATTTTCTGTAATTGCTGTTCGAACTTGTGACAATCAAGTGCTGTACTGTTAAACGGTTGATGTGCATGTACCAGTAGCTTAAAGGAAGCTGGTTCATATAAAGTTAGAGTTAAATGTTCTATAACTCACTGTGAACTAGCTGCTAGTTGGTTGTACATTTCACAGTAATTTACTGTAGCTAAAATACTGTGACCTGATGGTGTAGCAGATAAGTGATTATTGCCATGACATAGTAACTAGCAGAAAATAAAACATTATGGCTGTTTAGTATTACATGCACTGTGTCAGCCTTTAACAAGGCCGGAAACTGACAGTGTAGAAGCATATTGTTTGACAACAGAATACAACACATCAGATTAACTAGGATGACACTCCCACTCATGGGAGACCCAAAAGAGCTAGATGAAATTCACTGGTGTCCCTTGTTAAAAGTTAATGTGTTTGAGCCAATCAGTTGTGTTGTGACAAGGTAGGGGTTGTTTACAGAAGATAGCCCTATTTGGTTAAAAAATATATATATATTATGGCAAGAACAGCTCAAATAAGCAAAGAGAAACGGCACTTCATCATTACCTTAAGACAGGTCAGTCAATTTGGAGATTTATAAAACTTTGAAAGTTTCTTCAAGTGCAGTCGCAGAAACCATCAAGCGCTTTGATGAAACTGGCTCTCATGAGGACCGCAACAGGGAAGGAAGACCTATAGTTACCTCTGCTGCAGAGGATAAGTTCAATAGAGTTAGCAGCCTCAGAAATTGCAGGCCAAATAAATGTTTCAAATCAAATTGTATTAGTCACATGTGCCGAATACAACAGGTGTAGACCTTAGAGTGAAATTATTACTTACGAGGCCCTAACCAACAATTCAGTTTAAAAAATACGGATAAGAATAAGAAATAATCAACAGGAAAGTCGCAGAGTTCCCTCTCCTGCAGAGGATAAGTTCATTAAAGTTACAAGCCTCAGAAATTGCGGCCCAAATAAGTGCTTCACAGAGTTCAAGTCACAGACACATCTCAGCATCAACTGTTCAGAGGACACTGTGTGAATCAAGCCTTCATGGTCTAGCTGCTGGAAAGAAACCACTCCTAAAGGACACCAATAATAAGAAGAGACTTGCTTGGGTTAAGAAACACAATTAATGGACATTAGACCAGTGGATATCTGCCATTTGGTCTGATGAGTCCAAATTTGAGATCTTTGGATCCAACCACCATGTCTTTGTGAGACGAAGAGTAGCTGAACGCATGATCTCCGCATGTGTTGTTCCCACTGTGAAGCATGGAGGATGAGTTGTGATAATGTGGGGATGTGTCTGTGATTTATTTAGAATACAAGACACAATTTACCAACATGGCTACCACAGCATTCTGCAGTGATACACCATCCCATCTGTTTTGCACTTAGTGGGACTATAATTTGTTTTTTAACGGGACAATGACCCCACACACCTCCAGGCAGTGTAAGGGCTATTTGACCAAGAAAGAGAGTGATGGAGTGCTGCATCAAATGGCCTGGTGTCCCCAATCAAGTGACCTTAACCTCTTGGATCTCTAGGGGCGCTATTTCATTTTTGGATAAAAAACGTTCCCGTTTTAAGCGCAATATTTTGTCACGAAAAGATGCTTGACTATGCATATTATTGACCGTTTTGGAAAGAAAACACTCTGACGTTTCAGATTTTGTCTGTGAGTGCCCCAGAACTCATTCTACAGGCGAAACCAAGATGATACGTCAAGCAGGAAATGAGCAGAATCTCTGAAGCTCTGTTTTCCATTGTCTCCTTATGTGGCTGTGATTGCGCAAGGAATGAGCCTACACTTTCTGTCGTTTCCCCAAGGTGTTTGCAGCATTGTGACGTATTTGTAGGCATATAATTGGAAGATTGACCATAAGAGACTACATTTTCAAGTGTCCGCCTGGTGTCCTGCGTGGAAATCGGTGCGCAAAGCCAGGTGCTGGTATTTTTCCATTTGATTGAGGGGAGAAACCATGCATCCATGAACGATATATCATTGAAGAGATATGTGAAAAACACCTTGAGGATTGATTCTAAACAACGTTTGCCATGTTTTCAGTCGATATTATGGAGTTAATTTGGAAAAAAGTTTGCGTTTTGAGGACTGAATTTGCGTTTTTTTTTTGGTAGCCAAATGGAATGTACAAAACGGAGCTATTTCTAATACACATGAATCTTTTTTGGAAAAACTGAGCATCTGCTATCTAACTGAGAGTCTCCTCATTGAAAACATCTGAAGTTCTTCAAAGGTTTATGATTTTATTTGAAGGCTTTTATGTTTTTGTTGAAATCTTGCGTGCTGGATGCTAACGCTAATGCTATTGCTAAATGCTACGCTAGCTAGCTACTTTTACACAAATAATTGTTTTCCTATGGTTGAGAAGCATATTTTGAAAATATGAGATGACAGTGTTGTTTACAAAAGGCTAAGCTTGAGAGATGGCATATTTATTTCATTTCATTTGCGATTTTCATGAATAGTTAACGTTGCGTTATGGTAATGAGCTTGAGTCTGTATTCCTGATACCGGATCCGGGATGGGGAGATCAGAGAGGTTAACCTAATTGAGGTGGTTTTGGATGAGTTGGACCACAGAGTAAAGGAAAAGCAGCCATCAAGTGCTCAGGAAATGTGGGAACTCCCTCAAACCCATTGGAAAAGCATTCCAGGTGAAGCTAGTTGAGAAAATACAAAGAGTGTGCAAAGCTGTCATCAAGGCAAAGGGTGGCTACTTTGAAAAATCTCAAATCTATTTTATTTGTTCAACACTTTTCTGGTTACTACATGATTCCATATGTGTTTTATTTTATAGTTTTGATGTCTTCATTATTATTCTACATTGTACAAAATAGTAATAATAAAGAAAAACCCTGGAATGAGTAGGTGCACACAATCCCTCCATCAGTGCTCAGACTGTCTGCAATAGGCTGAGAGAGGCTGGACTGAGGGCTTGTAGGCCTGTTGTAAGGCAGGTCCTCACCAGACATCAACGGCAACAAAGTCGCCTACGGACACAAACCCACTATCGCTGAACCAGATAGGACTCGCAAAAAGTGCTCTTTATTGATGAGTCAAGGTTTTCTCTCACCAGGGGTGATGGGCGGATTTGCGTTTATCGTCGAAGGAATGAGCGTTACACGAGGCCTGTACTCTGGAGTGGGATCGATTTGGAGGTTTTTTTTATATATTTTTTTTATTTCACCTTTATTTAACCAGGTAGGCTAGTTGAGAACAAGTTCTCATTTGCAACTGCGACCTGGCCAAGATAAGGCATAGCAGTGTGAACAGACAACACAGAGTTACACATGGAGTAAACAATTAACAAGTCAATAACACAGTAGAAAAAAGGGGAGTCTATATATACATTGTGTGCAAAAGGCATGAGAAGGTAGGCAAATAATTACAATTATGCAGATTAACACTGGAGTGATAAATGATCAGATGGTTATGTAAAGGTAGAGATATTGGTGTGCAAAAGAGCAGAAAAATAAATAAATAAAAACAGTATGGGGATGAGGTAGGTGAAAATGGGTGGGCTATTTACCAATAGACTATGTACAGCTGCAGCGATCGGTTAGCTGCTCAGATAGCAGATGTTTGAAGTTGGTGAGGGAGATAAAAGTCTCCAACTTCAGTGATTTTTGCAATTCGTTCCAATCACAGGCAGCAGAGAACTGGAACGAAAGGCGGCCAAATGAGGTGTTGGCTTTAGGGATGATCAGTGAGATACACCTGCTGGAGCGCGTGCTACGGATGGGTGTTGCCATCGTAACCAGTGAACTGAGATAAGGCGGAGCTTTACCTAGCATGGACTTGTAGATGAGCTGGAGCCAGTGGGTCTGGCGACGAATATGTAGCGAGGGCCAGCCGATTAGAGCATACAAGTCGCAGTGGTGGGTGGTATAAGGTGCTTTAGTGACAAAACGGATGGCACTGTGATAAACTGCATCCAGTTTGCTGAGTAGAGTGTTGGAAGCAATTTTGTAGATGACATCGCCGAAGTCGAGGATCGGTAGGATAGTCAGTTTTACTAGGGTAAGTTTGGCGGCGTGAGTGAAGGAGGCTTTGTTGCGGAATAGAAAGCCGACTCTTGATTTGATTTTCGATTGGAGATGTTTGATATGGGTCTGGAAGGAGAGTTTAGAGTCTAGCCAGACACCTAGGTACTTATAGATGTCCACATATTCAAGGTTGGAACCATCCAGGGTGGTGATGCTGGTCAGGCGTGCGGGTGCAGGCAGCGAACGGTTGAAAAGCATGCATTTGGTTTTACTAGCGTTTAAGAGCAGTTGGAGGCCACGGAAGGAGTGCTGTATGGCATTGAAGCTCGTTTGGAGGTTAGATAGCACAGTGTCCAAGGACGGGCCGGAAGTATATAGAATGGTGTCGTCTGCGTAGAGGTGGATCAGGGAATCGCCCGCAGCATGAGAAACATCATTGATATATACAGAGAAAAGAGTCGGCCCGAGAATTGAACCCTGTGGCACCCCCACAGAGACTGCCAGAGGACCGGACAGCATGCCCTCCGATTTGACACACTGAACTCTGTCTGCAAAGTAATTGGTGAACCAGGCAAGGCAGTCATCCGAAAAACCGAGGCTACTGAGTCTGCCAATAAGAATACGGTGATTGACAGAGTCGAAAGCCTTGGCAAGGTCTATGAAGACGGCTGCACAGTACTGTCTTTTATCGATGGCGGTTATGATATCGTTTAGCACCTTGAGCGTGGCTGAGGTACACCCGTGACCAGCTCGGAAACCAGATTGCACAGCGGAGAAGGTACGGTGGGATTCAAGATGGTCAGTGATCTGTTTGTTGACTTGGCTTTCGAAGACCTTAGATAGGCAGGGCAGGATGGATATTGGTCTGTAACAGTTTGGGTCCAGGGTGTCGCCCCCTTTGAAGAGGGGGATGACTGCGGCAGCTTTCCAATCCTAGGGGATCTCAGACGATATGAAAGAGAGGTTGAACAGGCTGGTAATAGGGGTTGCGACAATGGCGGCGGATAGTTTCAGAAATAGAGGGTCCAGATTGTCAAGCCCAGCTGATTTGTACGGGTCCAGGTTTTGCAGCTCTTTCAGAACATCTGCTATCTGGATTTGGGTAAAGGAGAACCTGGAGAGGCTTGGGCGAGTAGCTGCGGGGGGGGGGGAGCTGTTGGACGAGGTTGGAGTAGCCAGGCGGAAGGCATGGCCAGCCGTTGAGAAATGCTTGTTGAAGTTTTCGATAATCATGGATTTATCGGTGGTGACCGTGTTACCTAGCCTCAGTGCAGTGGGCAGCTGGGAGGAGGTGCTCTTGTTCTCCATGGACTTCACAGTGTCCCAGAACTTTTTGGAGTTGGAGCTACAGGATGCAAACTTCTGCCTGAAGAAGTTGGCTTTAGCTTTCCTGACTGACTGTGTGTATTGGTTCCTGACTTCCCTGAACAGTTGCATATCGCGGGGACTGTTCGATGTTAGTGCAGTCCGCCACAGGATGTTTTTGTGCTGGTCGAGGGCAGTCAGGTCTGGAGTGAACCAGGGGCTATATCTGTTCTTAGTTCTGCATTTTTTGAACGGAGCATGCTTATCTAAAATGGTGAGGAAGTTACTTTTAAAGAAAGACCAGGCATCCTCAACTGACGGGATGAGGTCAATGTCCTTCCAGGATACCCGGGCCAGGTCGATTAGAAAGGCCTGCTCACAGAAGTGTTTTAGGGAGCGTTTGACAGTGATGAGGGGTGGTCGTTTGACTGCGGCTCCGTAGCGGATACAGGCAATGAGGCAGTGATCGCTGAGATCCTGGTTGAAGACAGCGGAGGTGTATTTGGAGGGCCAGTTGGTCAGGATGACGTCAATGAGGGTGCCCTTGTTTACAGAGTTAGGGTTGTACCTGGTGGGTTCCTTGATGATTTGAGTGAGATTGAGGGCATCTAGCTTAGATTGTAGGACTGCCGGGGTGTTAAGCATATCCCAGTTTAGGTCACCTAACAGAACAAACTCTGAAGCTAGATGGGGGGCGATCAATTCACAAATGGTGTCCAGGGCACAGCTGGGAGCTGAGGGGGGTCGGTAGCAGGCGGCAACAGTGAGAGACTTATTTCTGGAGAGAGTAATTTTCAAAATTAGTAGTTCGAACTGTTTGGGTATGGACCTGGAAAGTATGACATTACTTTGCAGGCTCTCTCTGCAGTAGACTGCAACTCCTCCTCCTTTGGCAGTTCTATCTTGACGGAAGATGTTATAGTTGGGTATGGAAATCTCAGAATTTTTGGTGGCCTTCCTGAGCCAGGATTCAGACACGGCAAGGACATCAGGGTTAGCAGAGTGTGCTAGAGCAGTGAGTAAGACAAACTTAGGGAGGAGGCTTCTGATGTTGACATGCATGAAACCAAGGCTTTTTCGATCACAGAAGTCAACAAATGAGGGTGCCTGGGGACATGCAGGGCCTGGGTTTACCTCCACATCACCCGCGGAACAGAGAAGGAGTAGTATGAGGGTGCGGCTGAAGGCTATCAAAACTGGTCGCCTAGGGCGTTGGGGACAGAGAATAAGATGAGCAGGTTTCTGGGCATGGTAGAATATATTCAGGGCATAATGCGCAAACAGGGGTATGGTGGGGTGCGGGTACAGCGGAGGTAAGCCCAGGCACTGGGTGATGATGAGAGAGGTTGTATCTCTGGACATGCTGGTTGTAATGGGTGAGGTCACCGCATGTGTGGGGGGTGGGACAAAGGAGGTAACAGGGGTATAAAGAGTGGAACTAGGGGCTCCATTGTAAACTAAAACAATGATAACTAACCTGCACAACAGTATACAAGGCATATTGACATATGAGAGAGACATACAGCGAGGCATACAGTAATCACAGGTGTTGAATTGGGAGAGCTAGCTAAAACAGTAGGTGAGACAACAGCTAATCAGCTATCACAACAACAGCAGGTAGAATGGCGATTGATTAGGCAGAGAGGGTCGGATTAACTAAACACAGAGCCTAAGTGCGGCTGGGGCCGACAGATAAAACATAAACAAGCAGAATGGATTACCGTGATTAATGGACAGTCCAGCATGCATCAGCTATGTAGCCAAGTGATCAGTGTCCAAGGGGCAGCGGTGGATGGGGCAGGGAAGCTGGACTGGCGAGTGTTAGAAAACTAACAATGACCAAATAGCTTGTAGCCAGTTAGCTGGTTAGCTTCTGGAGGTTCTTGAGTGTGTTCTAAAAATGTAAAGATAATAGCGGTTCCGTATCACATTGGGTGAGGCAGGTTACCGGAAGGTATAAACAAATTAAAAATCGAAAAGGGATAGAAAGTAAATATGGGTTCAGTGAGTGTTTGGGACGCGGCGATTCAGACGGTTAGCAGGCCTGTGCTAACAAGCTAACAGTTAGTAGACGGTGCTAAACACGGTAGCAGTTAGCGGACCGGGCTAAACAAGCTAGCAGTTAGCAGGCCGAATTTGCAAGCAAGGAGATAGCAAGGGCTAGAGAGTTAGCCTTTGGGGACGTCGCGATGGGGGTATCTGTTTATTCCTCTTCATGCAGTGACATCGATGGACCGGTCGTGGGTCTGGATATTGTAGCCCAGGAGCTCAAAATGTTCCGTTTGCGATGGGAATCCGGGGATGAAAAATAAAATAAAATAATAAATAGGTCCGTTATGCTCTGGTTAGAGTCGCGTTGTTCGAACTGGCGAGAGCTTTCCGAGCTAAAGGTTAGCTGATGACCGGTTAGCTGAAGACCGCTAGCAATGTTTTGCTGAAGCTGGTAGTTCGTTGGCTAGCTTCAGTTGAGGGGTTCCAGGTCCGAAGTAAATATAAATACTTTAGGAAAAATAGCTACGTTGGGTGAGGCGGGTTGCAGGAGAGTATTTAGAAGAAGTTGAGGTTCAGCAAAAAGTTTTAAAGATATGTGAAGAAAAAAACGAAAACAAACGATATATACAAGGGACACTACACGACAATACGTCCTACTGCTACGCCATCTTGGTGGATGAGGTGAAGGGTCCATCATGGTCTGGCCCGGTGTGTCACAGCATCATCGAACTGAGCTTTGCAGGCAATCTCAACACTGTGTGTTACAGGGAAAGACATCCTTCTCAATCATGTGGTACCCTTCCTTCAGGCTCATCCTGACATGACCTTCCAGCATGACAATGCCATCAGCCATACTGTGTGTGATTTCCTGCAAGACAGGAATGTCAGTGTTATGCCAATGCCAGCGAAGAGCCCGGATCTCAATCCCATTGAGCACATCTGGGACCTGTTGGATCAGAGGGTGAGGGCTAGGGCCATTCCACCCAGAAATCTCACAGCAAGGACTGGCAAATCTGGTGCAGTCAATGAGGAGGAGATGCACTGCAGAACTTTGCTTGTGTTTCTTGTTCCACACCAGATACTGACTGTTACTATTGATTTTGACACCCTCTTTGTTCAGGGACACATCATTCAATTTCTGTTAGTCACATGTCTGTGGAACTTGTTCAGTTTATGTCTCAGTTGTTGAATATATTTATACAAATATGTACACATGTTGCGTTTGCTGAAAATAAACACAGTTGCCAGTGAGAGGACGTTTCTTTTCTTGCTGAGTTTACTTGTTCCAAGCAATAAGTATGAACCTGGTGGCACTGCAGAAGCATTGATGCACTTTTAACCAAGAGGTTTCAATTTCAAAACATTAATCTAAACTATGTCTAGTGTCCTTGAGCAGTGCTAGTTTTACGTTCATGTAACATTGGTGGTGTGAATTTGACAATTATTTACTTGATTCTGGGCAGCTTTAATCAACGTACCGGACAGTATTCTTGCCAATAAATGTATTGCCATGTCGGGTTGTTCTTACAGACCTTTTTCTGGTAACCATGAGGTTTTAAGTTCAAACCCAAGCTATGTCTGATTCCCAAGTGTGTTCACAGTACAAAATAACAGTGTCACAATTAAACCTCATTCTCCATGCTTCACGGTGGGAACAATACCTGTGGATATCATCTGTTCAACTACCCTGCGTCTCTCAAGATACGGCGGTTGGATCCAAAAATCTCACATGTGGACTCATTAGACCAAAGGACACATTTCCACCAGTCTAATGTCCATTGCTCGTGTTTCTAGTTCCAATCAAGTGGTTTCGCTATTGTTATTTTCATTCTGCTCTTTAATTACTTGTTACTTTTATTTCTTATCCGTATTTTTTAAACTTAATTGTTGGTTAGGGGCTTGTAAGTAAGCACTAATGAACTTATCCTCTGCAGCAGAGGTAAGTCTAGGTCTTCCTTTCCTGTTGCGGTCCTCATGAAGCTGGTTGAGAGAATGCCAAGAGTGTGCAAAGCTGTCATCAAGGCAAAGAGAGGCTACTTTGAAGAATATCAAATACAAAAATCTAAATGTAACACTTTTTTTGTTACTACATGATTCTATTTGTGTTATTTCATAGTTTTGATGTCTTCATTATTATTCTACAATGTAGAAAATAGTATAAATAAAGAGAGACCCTTAAATGAGTAGGTGTGTCCAACTGACTAGTACTGTATATACAGTGGGGGGAACAAGTATTTGATACACTGCCGATTTTGCAGGTTTTCCTACTTACAAAGCATGTAGAGGTCTGTAATTTTTATCATAGGTACACTTCAAGGGTGAGAGGCGGAATCTAAAACAAAAATCCAGAAAATCACATTGTATGATTTTTAAGTAATTCATTTGCATTTTATTGCATGACGTAAGTATTTGAACACCAGTAAGAATTCCGGCTCTCACAGACCTGTTAGTTTTTCTTTCAGAATCCCTACTGTTCTCCACTCATTACCTGTATTAACTGCACCTGTTTGAACTCAATCAAACAGACTCCAACCTCTCCACAATGGCCAAGACCAGAGAGCTGTGTAAGGACATTGGGCATACAATTAGGCAATCAGCTTGGTGAGAAGGCAACAACGGTTGGCGCAATTATAAGAAGTTCAAGATGACGGTCAATCACCCTCGGTCTGGGGCTCCATGCAAGATCTCACATCGTGAGGCATCAATGATCATGAGGAAGGTGAGGGATCAGCCCAGAACTACACGGCAAGACCTGGTCAATGACCTGAAGAGAGCTGGGACCACAGTCTCAAAGAAAACCATTAGTAACACACTATGCTGTCATGGATTAAAATCCTGCAGCCCACGAAAGGTCCCCCTGCTCAAGCCAGCGCATGTCCAGGCCCGTCTGAAGTTTGCCAATAACCATCTGGATGATCCAGAGGAATGGGAGAAGGTCATGTGGTCTGATGTGACAAAAATAGAGCTTTTTGGTCTATACTCCACTCGCCGTGTTTGGAGGAAGAAAGATGAGTACAACCCTAAGAACACCATCCCAACTGTGAAGCATGGAGGTGGAAATATAATTCTTTGGGGATGCTTTTCTGCAAAGGGGACAGGATGACTGCACCGTATTGAGGGGAGGATGGATGGGGCCATGTATCGCGAGATCTTGGCCAACAACCTCCTTCCCTCAGTAAGAGCATTGAAGGTGGGTCGTGCCTGGGTCTTTCAGCATGACAACGACCCGAAACACACAGCCAGGGCAACTAAGGAGTGGCTCCATAAGAAGCATCTCAAGGTCCTGGAGTGGCCTAGCCAGTCTCCAGACCTGAACTCAATAGAAAATATTTGGAGGGAGCTGAAAGTACGTATTGCACAGCGACAGCACCGAAATCTGAAGGATCTGGAGAAGGTCTGTATGGAGGAGTGGGCCAAAATCCCTGCTGCAGTGTGTGCAAACCTGGTCAAGAACTACAAGAAACGTATGATCTCTGTAATTACAAACAAGGGTTTCTGTACCAAATCGTAAGTTCTGCTTTTCTGATGTATCACATACTTATGTCATGCAATAAAATGCAAATTAATTACTTAAAAATCATACAATGTGATTTTGAGAATTTTTGTTTTAGATTCCGTCTCTCATAGTTGATGTGTACCTATGATAAAAAATTACAGACCTCTACATGCTTTGTAAGTAGGAAAACCTGCAAAATCGGCAGTGTATCAAATACTTGTTCTCCCCACTGTATTTGTCATGGTCTATCAAACACTGCTCTCGCTCTGCCACCTTCCACCGCAGATGTCGAAGTACGACACTGGCAGATGCTGTGGATTGAGATGCATCCAACTCAAGACAGATATCTCTAGTTTAAAATGACAGATTTTGATGGGGATTTGTTTTGTTATGTAACTTAGATTTGGCATGTCAATTTACTCTAGGGTGTAAAAAGAATTGAATATATTCTCTATTTTGTCAGTAAAGGAGCATGCTACTTTAAGATCATATTCTCCTGAGACCTATTCCTTTTCACAAGCTTTGCTGTGTTGTTACTTTTAAGACAAAGTTTGTTTTCAGTAAACTCACAGTTGCTGTCTTTATTTGAGTCCGCTCCCTTCGGGGGGTTAGCAGCTGCTTTTGTGAAAATTGTGGAGTGCGATGTGATAATGAAATCGAGAAGTTAGACTCATGGTGTTTTCATCAATCGACTAGTTCATTTTATCACCCTAAAAGAAAAGTGTTGGATGACACTATACACTTCGGTGCATTATTTATATAACAAAGTTACCTAGTCAAGTTCCCTTGTGTAGTCATGAAAGTAATGTTTCCCTCTTTTTTGCTCTTATGTCTCATTACAGGAAGTAAGTGGATACTTGAGTCCTGTCGGTGAGGAGATGAGGACTATGAAAGTAGAACAGAACATGAAGGACTTTGAGATTAAGAAACATACAAATGTCTGTGGAGATGAACAGCATGATTTCATTTGGTGCCCTTGCTCTTTCTTTTGACCCCTTAGTCACTCCTCTCTGCTTTGTGTATCAACTCACTCTTCAGACACAGCTTTGTTCAGGAGAGACGGTAAACAGACACGCAGTAAGGACACACTGTACTTGAATAAAGAGTAACAAATACATGTTGCAACCACTTCTCCTAAGTTACTGGATTGATTACTTTTACTTAGAGTGCACATTGTACCTGAATAAGGAGTAAGAACATGTTACAACCTCTTCTCGCAAGTTACAACTGGATTGATTGCTTTGCCTGTTACAGTGCCTTGCGAAAGTATTCGGCCCCCTTGAACTTTGCGACCTTTTGCCACATTTCAGGCTTCAAACATAAAGATATAAAACTGTATTTTTTTGTGAAGAATCAACAACAAGTGGGACACAATCATGAAGTGGAACGACATTTATTGGATATTTCAAACTTTTTTAACAAATCAAAAACTGAAAAATTGGGCGTGCAAAATTATTCAGCCCCCTTAAGTTAATACTTTGTAGCGCCACCTTTTGCTGCGGTTACAGCTGTAAGTCGCTTGGGGTATGTCTATCAGTTTTGCACATCGACAGACTGAAATTTTTTCCCATTCCTCCTTGCAAAACAGCTCGAGCTCAGTGAGGTTGGATGGAGAGCATTTGTGAACAGCAGTTTTCAGTTCTTTCCACAGATTCTCGATTGGATTCAGGTCTGGACTTTGACTTGGCCATTCTAACACCTGGATATGTTTATTTTTGAACCATTCCATTGTAGATTTTGCATTATGTTTTGGATCATTGTCTTGTTGGAAGACAAATCTCCGTCCCAGTCTCAGGTCTTTTGCAGACTCCATCAGGTTTTCTTCCAGAATGGTCCTGTATTTGGCTCCATCCATCTTCCCATCAAGTTTAACCATCTTCCCTGTCCCTGCTGAAGAAAAGCAGGCCCAAACCATGATGCTGCCACCACCATGTTTGACAGTGGGGATGGTGTGTTGCTTTTACGCCAAACATAACGTTTTGCATTGTTGCCAAAAAGTTCAATTTTGGTTTCATCTGACCAGAGCACCTTCTTCCACGTTTGGTGTGTCTCCCAGGTGGCTTGTGGCAAACTTTAACCGACACTTTTTATGGATATCTTTAAGAAATGGCTTTCTTCTTGCCACTCTTCCATAAAGTCCAGATTTGTGCAATATACGACTGATTGTTGTCCTATGGACAGAGTCTCCCACCTCAGCTGTAGATCTCTTCAGTTCATCCAGAGTGATCATGGGCCTCTTGGCTGCATCTCTGATCAGTCTTCTCCTTCTATGAGCTGAAAGTTTAGAGGGACGGCCAGGTCTTGGTAGATTTGCAGTGGTCTGATACTCCTTCCATGTCAATATTATCGCTTGCACAGTGCTCCTTGGGATGTTTAAAGCTTGGGAAATCTTTTTGTATCCAAATCCGGCTTTAAACTTCTTCACAACAGTATCTCGGACCTGCCTGGTGTGTTCCTTGTTCTTCATGATGCTCTCTGCGCTTTTAACGGACCTCTGAGACTATCACAGTGCAGGTGCATTTATACGGAGACTTGATTACACACAGGTGGATTGTATTTATCATCATTAGTCATTTAGGTCAACATTGGATCATTCAGAGATCCTCACTGAACTTCTGGAGAGAGTTTGCTGCACTGAAAGTAAAGGGGCTGAATAATTTTGCACGCCCAATTTTTCAGTTTTTGATTTGTTAAAAAAGTTTGAAATATCCAATAAATGTCGTTCCACTTCATGATTGTGTCCCACTTGTTGTTGATTCTTCACAAAAAAATACAGTTTTATATCTTTATGTTTGAAGCTTGAAATGATGCAAAAGGTTGCAAAGTTCAAGGGGGCCGAATACTTTCGCAAGGCACTGTACGTCATTGTTGGATTGAGACCAGGGTACAGCGTGGTAAGCGTACATCTTTCTTTATTTTGATGAACACCCAAAAAACAAAACAAAAATACACAAACGTTAAGTTCTGCAGGCTATACAGCAACTAACAAAATCAAGATCCCACAAATGAAGGTGGGAAAAAGGGCTGCCTAAGTATGATCCCCAATCAGAGACAACGATAAACAGCTGCCTCTGATTGGGAACCATACTAGGCCAACAAACCTTAACCTATAGGGGAGGGTCCGGCCGCAAACCTGAACCTATAGGGGAGGGTCCGGGTGGGCATCCCATCTCGGTGGAGTCTCCGGTGCGGGACTCAGACCCCGCTCCGCTTGAGGCTCCCCCCACTTCAGTGGCGCCTCTGGTGTGGGGATCGTCGCCGGGGACTCCGGACCGTAGATCGTCGTCGCGGACTCGTCGCGGACTCGTCGCGGACTGACCGTAGATCACTGCTGGAGGAACCGAACCACCGATCGTCGCAAAGGGGACAGGATGACTGCACCGGCAACGGACTGGGGACCGTCGCCGGAGCCTCCCGACAGGAGACCGTTGCCGGAGGCCCACGACTGGAGACCGTCGCCGGAGGCTTCATGCCATGGATCACCACTGGAAGCTTCGGGCCTTGGATCACCACTGGAGGCCCAACCAAATAGAGAATAAAAAAGGCTTTCTAAGGTCAGAGCGTGACATTGCCTTAGATTGATTTGATAATATACACTGCTCAAAAAAGTAAAGGGAACACTTAAACATCATAATGTAACTCCAAGTCAATCACACTTCTGTGAAATCAAACTGTCCACTTAGGAAGCAACACTGATTGACAATAAATTTCACATGCTGTTGTGCAAATGGAATAGACAACCGGTGGAGTTGGTGGATGCTTTAGTCCAGACCATCCGCCAACTCATCATGAGCATGCCTAGGCGTTGTAGGGAGGTTATACAGGCACATGGAGGCCACACACACTAGTGAGCCTCATTTTGACTTGTTTTGAGGACATTACATCAAAGTTGGATAAGCCTGTAGTGTGGTTTTCCACTCCATGGGTTGATAAATTTGATTTCGTTGTCAGCACATTCAACTATGTAACGAAAAAAGTATTTAATAAGAATATTTCATTCATTCAGATCTAGGATGTGTTATTTTAGTGTTCCCTTTATTTTTTTGAGCAGTGAGGTTACATTTAACAAATTTACAAATTATACATTTAAAAGATTGGAAGGCAATACTCGGTGCTTAAAGTTAGTGCTACTGAATTGGACTAGATTAAGTAGGAGTGGTAACAAAGGATGCTCACAATTTAACTGGTTAGACTGTTAATCACACAGAACGGCAACACTGTAACTGTTCCAACAGAAATATTCCCTGCCTTGCCCCTATTCTGTCTCAATGGTTTCATCAGTTAGTGTCATACGCTGGATGTCTAGCCCAAATTGCTTATCGATTAAGCTTTACATGCATTATGGATGTCCTCCAAAATATATTTAAGTCTCAGTTCTACATCTTTGCCCATTGAGAAGAAAAGTGGAAAAGCCTGGATGGACTTATAATGAGCAGAAATGCATCTAAGGGTATTTTTGCTGAAGCTAATTTTCTTTCTATACAGTCAATGACAAATACTTGCAGCATCAATTAGTCAATTGAAGGAAGGCAATTTCACGTGTCATCAGAATTTTATGATGTCATCTTAGTCAAGTTTGCTGACGACAGAACGGTGGGAGTACGGTTCACCGACAACAAAGAGGCAGCATATAGGGAGGAGGTTAGAGACCTGTCAATGTGGTACCAGGACAACATCTCCCTCAACGTCAACAGGACAAAGGAGCTGATCGTGTACTACAGGAAACAGAGGGGTGAGCACACTCCCATCCACATCGAGGGGGCTATGTAGCGGGTCGAGAGCTTCAAGTTCCTCTGTGTCAACATCATGAAGGAATGGTTCACACACACCCACACAGTTGTCAAGACAGTGCCTCTTGCCCCTTAGGAGGCTGAGAAGTTTTGTCATGGGCACTCAGATCCTTAAAAAGTTCAACAGCTGCACCATTGAGAGCATCTTGACTGTCTGCATCACCGCTTGGTGCGGCAACTGCAAAGTACTCGACCATTACAGAGGGCGCTACAGAGGTTGGTGAGTACGGCCCACAACATCACTGGGGCAGAGCTCACTGCCATTCAAGACCTCTTTACCAGGCGGTGTTGGAGGAAGGTTTCAAAATTTTTTCAAAGACTCCAGCCACACAAGCCATAGACTGTTCTCTCTGCTACCGCACGGCAAGTGGTGCCAGTGTAGTCTGGAACAAATAGAACCATGAACAGCTTCTACCCCCAAGCCATAAGACTTCTAAACAAGACTGCTAAATACCTAATCCAATGACTACCTGTATTGACCCTTTTTTAGCTAACTCTCTTGCACTGACTATAAAGACACTGGACTCTAACCACACACTCACTCACACTTACACTGACACCCCAACACACACTACATACACACACATGCACAATGACGACACACACACACACACATTTACCACATACGCTGCTTATACAGCTCTGTCTGTTATATATCCTGTTGCCTCATCACTTTACCCCTACCTGCATGTACAGTACATAGCTAGCTCAACTACCTCATACCTCTGCAAAAATCCCTGTATATAGCCATTGTATTCTTTACTCGTTCTTGTTTCTCTTTATTCCACTGTGTGTTCATTCCTTGTGTCACTATTTATATGCAGTAACAGTCAAAGGTTTGGACACACCTACTCATTCAATAGTTTCTTTATATATACTATTTTCTACATTGTAGAATAATAGTGAAGACATCAAAACTATGAAATACATATGGAGTCATGTAGTAACCAAAAAAAATTGTTAAACAAATCAAAATATATTTTATATTTGAGATTCTTCAAGGTAGCCACCCTTTGCACACTGCTGGCCCTTTGCCTTTGCATACTCCTGGCATTCTCTCAACCAGCTTAATGAGGTAGTCCCCTGGAATGCATTTCAATTAACAGGTGTGCCTTGGTAAAAGTTAAGTTGTGGAATTTCTTTCCTCCTTAATGCATTTTAGCTAATCAGTTGTGTTGTGACAAGGTAGGGTTGGTATAAAGAAGCTAGCCCTATTTGGTATTAGACCAGGTAAATATTATGTCAAGAAACGCTCAAATAAGCAAATAGAAACGACAGTCCATCATTACTTTAAGACGGAACATTTCGAGAACTTTGAAAGATTCTTCAAGTGCAGTCGCAAAAACCATCAAGGAAAATCAGCCAACAAGTGCACAGCATGTGCGAACTCCTTCAAGACTGTTGGAAAAGCATTCCAGGTGAATCTGTTTGAAAGAATGCCAAGCGTGTGCAAAGCAGTCATCAAGGCAAATGGCTGGCTACTTTGAAAAAATCTAAAATCTAAAGTATATTTGTATTTGTTTAACACTTCTTTGGTTACTATATGCTTCCATATGTGATATTTCATAGTGTTGATGTCTTCACTATTATTCTACCATGTAGAAAACAGTAAAAATAAAGAAAAACCTTTTAATGAGTAGGTGTGTTCAAACCTTTGACTCGTACTCAAGCTCCCGAGTGGCGCAGCGGTTTAAGACACTGCATCTCAGTGCTAGAGGCGTCACTACAGACCCTGGGTTGATTCCAGGCTGCGTTAAAACCGGCCGTGATTGGGAGTCCCGTAGGGTGGTCCACAAATGACCCAGCGTTGTCTGGGTTAGTGTTTGGTTGGGGTAGGCCGTCACTGTAAGTAAGAATTTGTTTTTAACTGACTTGCCTGGTTAAATACATTTTTACTGTACTGTATATTATGATATATGTGTATTTTTTATCTTCAACTCTGCATTGTTGCATTGAAAATGACCTGTAAGTAAGCATGTCACTGTTAGTCTATACAGGTAGTTTACAAAGCATGTGACAAATGCAATTTGATTTGATTCTGAGTTAGTGGTCTTCAGGTTTCTGTAAATGTTTCTCAAGTGAGGTCCGAGCATGCTCTCACAATGAGAAATGTATCTATTGTAACTAATTCACAATACCACTTTCTTTCTGTCTCCGTACAATGCATTAAACCACTCAGATTTCCAGCTCCACACAAAACATGTCAACTAGGCCATTTCCAGTCACTCAAAATGGTCCCAGATTCTGCATAATTTCACAAGACTAGTCTGTCTGCATGCCTGTGGTCAAGGCAGACAAACACTCAAGGTTGGGCATTCACTTTACAATAAGTTATTTTGTACATCTAAAGTGTTCACAAAAATGTTAGGACTTGAATGGTGGTCTAATATATTGCATTTAGGCAAGATTTGAGGATACTAGTCATCCAATCCAAGAGCAAGATCCAACTATCATTACAGCCAGTCATTAAAAATCACAGAACACTCAAGTTGGTGAATTTCCATTGTTACAATCATTTCATATGGGTTTATTATATTGTTTTTTTGCGAAGGGGCCGTAGCTCCTCAATATAACTAGCTTTCTAATAACAATCCCTTCAATCCCTTCATAACCCAATTATGAGGACTCACTTGATTAAGTCAGTGTCTTCTGATATGATGTGATTATGACAAGTTGGTGTTGAACTTTTACCAATGCACCTTTTAAAGATTTGTTCAAGTAGACTTTAATCCTGTTAGTGAGTGATTAAACCAAGTTTTCTACATGCCTTTGCTTTATTACTATTCAAAGAACAAGCTTGATCAACGGCCCTGGGTACCCCATGCAGATGGTAGTTCTACAAAACCAAATCTCCTGATAAACCCAGACGGATTTACGGGACTTGCTAAAAAAACAAACTAAAAATGGATAAAAGCTTGAATGTTATCTTTTCCAGTTAAAATGGTATTGCCAATTGTTTGATGTACAACAGGTAATAGTGCATCAACAACATGTTCTGATTGACAGACGAAAGAAAGTTTGTTTTTTACATTTATTTATTCATTATATTTATTTATCCATTTCATTTAGAAGTCCAGACAGTGGAATTAAACGAGTCACGCACAAAGCCATACAAAGTCTGTATTGGAGTGTATCACCACACAAAAAATAAATTAGATTGTCACTTAGGCATAAAACATTCACATTATTGTTTTCTTCAATCTTGTCAAAAAAGAATGTTCCCCGACAGTCAGTCGTCCACAGAGTGAGGCAGCCAGGTATATTATCAGCACAGTGCTCCTTTACAGATGAGTAGGAAGAGACAGTTGAAGCCTGAGGCACGCATTTCTACATGCCGAAAAATAATTGAAATGTGTAAGAGATTGTAATTGGCTCCAGGGATAGTCAAGGGGAGTAAAGAAGATGCCAGGCATCCCTGCATTGTCCCTAGACTAAAGATGACACAAGGTATCTATGAATTATACCTTGCCTAGTCTGAGACGAACAGAAATCCATAAATGTGTCATTCTTGTGTAATTCATATCTATATTCGACATTTCGTTTTTTTCTTTCATAATTTTTTTCTGGCATTAGTGCATACTTTTATTTAACCAGGCAAGTCAGCTAAGAACAAATTCATATTTACAATGACAGCCTAGCCTGGACAATGCTGGGCCAATCGTGCGCCGCCCTGAAGGGACTCCAAATCAAAGCTGGATGTGATTCCGCCTGGATTTGAACCACCTCTTACACTGAGATGTAGTGCCTTAGACCGCAGCGCCACTTGGGAGCCCTCAAGAGAGTAAGCAAAGAGAATTCTCTGCATTCCAGCATCAATTGCATCTGATGAACTTGCCTTCAGCACTGCCAGGCGCAATGTTGAATCCAGGCTCTTCCTGTTTCCTACAAAGCAGGTTTGAGGAGTTAGCAAGGTAACTTTGGTCAACTGAGTGCTGACTTCAACTCGGGATAACCAGTCATAAGAAAGTGGATGACCTTTTAGCCAAATGTCACATTACACATTTAGTAATGACAAGATGTATTTTAAAATTCACGCAATGTAACACTTTTGTATGACTTAACAAACTATCAATAGGAGTGGGAAAAAAGGTGCTTGTACATTTTCCTCAGGTTTTCACCTGCCATATCAGTTATGTTATACTCACAGACATTATTTTAACAGTTTTAGAAACTACAAATTATAGCCCTAAGAAGATTTATAATCGGGCGGTTTATGGATGGGTTATTATCAATTGCCGGTGGGTGCAGGTGAACAAACAGCTGACCTATGAATCACTAACTCACTATGCTAGCTATAGCTAATGATTACCTAGATAGTAGTTAGCTGGCTAGGTAGCTACAGTATTTAAATGGATAGATACCTACTGCAGTTGGCTTGCTGGCTAGCAAGGGAGATGTAAGGAATGTTAGTGTTTATCTACTGTATAATTGAGTTAGGATCCACCCCATAGAAAGGGTTAAAACTCCCTGGAAATGACCAGGACTAATTGAATTTATCCTACCTACTATAATGAGGGGATATGTTGTGGATTCCCTACTTGGGAACAAGTTTAATAAACCAATCTTTGTCTTTCCATGATTAATCATTTTATTCCCCTTTTTATGGGAAATGGTTTCAGTTGGAAATTGCAAGTTGAGCCCAACTTCTTGGCCAATAGCCGTAGCTATACTTTTTGTCTTCTTCACTTTTTCTGTTCATGCAGTGTGGTACAAAATAGCCTGGACTTGAATACAGAAACACACATTGTTGAGAGTTATAAAACTTTCACTGCAGAATGGGGTCACGCACAGAATAGGCTGCAACAAAGAAAAGGAAATAGAGAGTTTGAACTAGCCAGAATGTTGTCTTTAGAACTTCAAGCATTGAAGATACCTCTCTAAAATTGCCACTTCCTCACAAAATCATGTCTTAGGTTGAAAGCATGATTGGCCCAAATCACCATTAATAATTTTACTGCAGTGTTCTGAATCAGGGTCACACAGAGTGTTTCTTGGTCATTTTAGACAAATCCTCTTTGAAACAAAACTATACACTTCACACATATGGTTTTGGGCATTAAAAAAGAAGACACCTGTACCATATCAGTGTCGTGTCTTTGGCTATGCCGGATTAAGTGATATGACATGCTATTCTATAAAATAATTTATCCGTAATTAATATTACCTGATTGAGCTAATCATGTAAATGTAATTAACTAGAGAGTCAGGCACCACAAAATAATATTTATAGAGCTGTTATCTTCCGAATAAACTCTTAAAGACCTATATTAATCGTCATCTTAATTCAGCCTCGTCTGAAAGTTGTAAATTATTGGTTATCTGCACGAACCCTGGCTCACAAGTTGAATCAGCAAAACAAAATTGGGTTTAATTATTTATTTACTAAATACCTAACTAATCACACTGTAACGGTTTTCTGTATGTGAAGGAGAGTCGGACCAAAATGCAGCGTGTAGATTGCGATCCATGTTTAATGAACGAACGAAAAACACAAATCAATAACAAACACTACAAAACAAAGAACTTAACGAAAACCGAAACAGCCTATACTTGTGTAAACTGAGACAGGAACAACGACACATAGGACAATCACCCACGACAAACTCAAAGAATATGGCTGCCTAAATATGGTTCCCAATCAGAGACAACGATAAACACCTGCCTCTGATTGAGAACCACTCCAGACAGCCATAGACTTTGCTAGATCACCCCACTAGCTACAATCCCAATACATACACTTCAAAACCCCAAGACAAAACAAACCACAATACAAAAACCCCATGCCACACCCTGGCCTGACCCAATACATGAAGATAAACACAAAATACTTCGACCAGGGCATGACACACACAGAATTACACATACACATAATTAAATCATAACTTGATTACAAATTAAATCATAAAGATAAACGTCTTTAGCGGGCGGAACAGATATACCAGCTGGTTACACAAAAGAAAAGGGGCTGGGTTTGAGTGAAAGAGCGGGAAGACTGAGGAACAAAGGGCGAAGCTGTGCTATCGTAAATACAGTATCTTATGCATTCTAAATTACCGCCCATTTGGAAAAGGAAAATGCAATAAATATTTACACTGAGCTCCGCTTCGGTAGCTTTTGTGGTAGATGGAAGGCCGTGTTGCCCAACCAAGTCCTTCGTCCTTTGAAGAATGTCTCTGCTGGTAAATTGAATACGTTGTAGTAATGTCGTTGTGTGGTAGACGGGATACTCTGTCTGTTCCTTCCTAACCTGCGTTTGCAGCTGCGGTTGCTAACTCAACGGCTAGGAGGTATCACTTCTGTAGTGAATAAGAGTTCAAAGTTCATACCATTCGCAACCAGAGCTCACGCTGATGTTGGCTTCGTTCTGTAGTTATTATCTGACCCATTCTGATATCGGACCGTCGTCCTCACGTCCTCGGAACAGGAACATATTGTCATCAAGGGCTTATATAGGAAGGGAGAGGAGGGCGTGTTTGAAAAGTTTTATAGCCCATGTCCCTTCACAGGGGCGGGCCACTGATTGAGCAGAGCCCTATCTTATGAAAACCCAAATCTCACATTTTAGAAGCTAAAATCACATTTCATCCCATCACGAATAATTTCATATTCAAACATTGAAATTGAACAACAATTCCATGTGAATCCGATAACTCTGATGAGTAGACTTTCCACTGTAGAGTTTATGCCATCTTATCATTGATCAGAATGTCTCAGATGACAACCGAACTGACATCATATTCATTAAGTACCACCGCATATGTTCAGTTGGTCGCATTACCAGAATATAGTTAATTTCCCCCCACCTTCTGATGTTCCCAGAATCTCTATGTTAACCAAGGGTTTTGCAAATGTAACATCAGTAGGGTAGAGAGAGGAAAAAGGGGGGAAGAGGTATTTATGACTGTCATAAACCTACCCCCAGGCCAACGTCATGACATCAGATATAGAGTTGAAATGTGTTACATTTTGAGTTTGCATCCCAATATTATACTTTATTTATCACAGAAGTCTGAAATTGAAAAAAAAAAAGTTTGACATAGAAACACCAGAAATGAGTTTTTATTCATTATGAAATTATGCAAAAATATTCCACCCATGAGGCCACTAGATGGCGCGTCTGGTCATTCGACTGCGGGAAAAGGATACGGCTAACTATGTCCTTGGTGAACAATATTTTAAAAAATGTAAATACAGGGTGGTTGTTCACTAGGAATTTAAGACAAGACATGAATGAGGCATATTACAATGTTGGTCATTTAGCAGATTAAATAGTGCGACTTACATTCAGTGCAGGTAAATCAACCAACCACATATCACAGTCTTATCACAATAACATCTTCCTCAATAAAGCAACCATCAGAAAAATACCTACCATCTGTTTAGAAAGTACAGTATACATTAACTACATGTTCAAGTCTAAAACTGGTGACTACTACGTGCAAAAGAAAGGACCTACAGTAACAACAGGTTATTTATTTAATTGAAAGATTTAAACTACCTAGAGCATGTGAGCTCACCCTGAAAGCAAATCAGATGTTACAATTTAATTGATAGATTTAATAGATATTAGATTATAAAGTACTGCCCTCAGGTGGAAGAATCAATTACTACAAAATACTGTGGATGAATGCTGCACACACACTGAGTACATAAACAAACTGATACACTGCAGCATCATACACACTGAGTAACGAGGATGCAAATGATGAGGGAGATGAAAAAAGGCCACACAAAATGTCAATAAAACTACACTTTTAGATTTCTACAATAGACTAATATAATGAATGGTTAAAAAGTGAATATACAAAACAGAATTGGAAATATATTGATAGTATAGGTATGACAATGCATTTAATGGAAACTGAGGATGTGACTACGCCAGCTGGATTGCAGTATTATCCACATCACAGACGATTTTTCTGGAAAAAAACATCAGCTTTTGTGCTTTTAAAATTACTTTCTAATGACTGGAAAGATGCAGGCAGTACCCGTTCAAATGGTTGCCATGGTGACAGTGGCACATGGTGCAGTGATGGAGTCATGGCCAGACAAGCATGGATCTTTAGCCCAGACCAAGACACCAAGCGTGAGATCCCTTGTGTCAAGACCAAGTCCACAGACCACATAACTCACAACTGGTGGTAACATTACAGTTTACAGACCACAATCCATGTCTCAGTGGTTTCACAGATAATGGCACTATCTGTTAAGACAACCATGCATCAATGAAGCTACAGCACACAAACCAGAAAAAAATGCAAGACGTAAGAGATGCTCTCATGCAGCATCAGTCTCAACAGTATGTAATATCAACCGAAAGAAAGGCTTTGAAGAGAAGAGGGAGAGACAATTACTAGCTTCTCCATTCCTTCATACCCCAGTCTCACCACTAACCCACACACAATTCAAATTTAATCAAATTGTATTTGTCACAGACGTAGACTTTACCGTCAAATGCTTACTTACGAACCGTTTCCCAACAACGCAGTTCAATATAAAGAAAATGTGCAAATAGATCAAAAGAAAATAGTAATAATAAAATAACACAAGAAAATAACAATAACTAGGCTATATACAGGCTATATACAAGGAGTACTGGTATCGAATCAGTAATAAATGCCGCTCGGCCAAATCGTGATGGCCGAGCGGCATAGGCAAGATGCAATAGATGGTATGATATACATTACATACATATGAGATGAGTAATGTAAGATATGTAAAACATCTTAAAGTGGCATTGATTAAAGTGACTAGTGATCCATTTATTAAAGTGGACAATGATTTGAGTCTATATTTAGGCAGCAGACTCTCTGAGTTAGTGAATGCTGTTTAACAGACTGATGGCCTTGAGATAGAAGCTGTTTTTCAGTCTCTTGGTCCTGGCTTTGATGCACCTGTACTGAACTCGCCTTCTGGATGATAGAGGCGCGAACATGCGATGGCTCAGGTGGTTGTTTTCCTTGATGATCTTTTTGGCCTTCCTGTGACATCGGGTGCTGTAGGTGTCCTGGAGGGCAGGTAGTTTGCCCCTGGTGATGCGTTGTGCAGACCGCACAACCCTCTGGAGAGCTTGAGGTTGAGGGCGGTGCAGTTGCCATACCAGGCGGTGATACAGCCTGACAAGATGCTCTCAATTGTTCATCTGTAAAAGTTTGTCAGTGTTTTAGGTGATAAGCCAAATGTCTTCAGCCTCCTAAGGTTAACTTCTTTGATATAGGGGCGCTCTTTTAATTTTGGGATAAAAAAAACGTTCTCGACTATGCATATAATTGACAGCTTTGGAAAGAAAACACTCTGACGTTTCCAAATATGCAAAGATATTGTCTGTGAGTGCCACATAACTGATGCTACAGGCGAAACCAAGATGAAATTTCAAACAGGAAGTACCCCCAGATTTTGAAGGCGCTGTGTTTCAATGAGTCCTTATATGGCTGTGTATGGGTCACGAATGAGTGTGGTGTCCTCCGTCGCAATTATTGCGTAATCTCCAGCTGCATGTATTTTTCTGTTTGCTTCCGATGAGAAACCCAACTGCCACAAATGATTTATCATCGAATAGATATGTGAAAACATCTTGAGGATTGATTCTAAACAACGTTTGCCATGTTTCTGTCGATATTATGGAGTTAATTTGGAAAAAAGTTTGCTGTTGTAATGACTGCATTTTCAGGTTTTTTTCTTAGCCAAATGTGATGAACAAAACGGAGCGATTTCTCCTACACAAATAATCTTTTTTGAAAAAATTAACATTTGCTATCTAACTGAGAGTCTCCATTGAAAATATCCGAAGTTCTTCAAAGGTAAACGATTTTATTTGAATGCTTTTCTTGTTTTTGTGAAAATGTTGCCTGCTGAATGCTAGGCTTAATGCTATGCTAGCTATCAATACTCTTACACAAATGCTTGTGTAGCTATGGTTGAAAAGCATATTTTGAAAATCTGAGATGACAGTGTTGGCTAAGCTTGTGAGTCAATATATTTCTTTCATTTCATTTGCGATTTTCATGAATAGTTAACGTTGCATTATGGTAATGAGCTTGAGGCTCTGATTACGCTCCTGGATACGGGTTTCCGCGACGCTAGAGGTTAAAGAGGAGCCGTTGCGCCTTCTTCACCACACTGTCTGTGTTGGTGGACCATTGTAGTTTGTGACGTGTACGCCAAGGATCTTAAAACTTTCCGCCTATACTTAAGTATAAAAAGTAAAAGTAGAAATCATTTAAACTCAAACCAGATTGCCTCATTTTGTGGGATTTTAAATGTATTGAAAGACAGGGGTACACTCCAACACTCAGACATAATTTACAAATTAAGCATGTGAGTTTAGTGAGTATGCCAGATCGGAGGTAGTTGGGATGACCAGGGATATTCCATTGATAAGTGTGTGAATTGGACTATATTCCTGTACTGCTAAGCATTCAAAAGGCATTTCCACTACTCTTCCTTTGATGTGGATAGGGGGATGCTGAAGTCCACGGTCATCTCCTTTGTTTAATTTGATGTTGAGTTAGAGGTTGTTTTCCTAACCCCACACTCTGGGTGCCCTCACCTCCTCCCTGTAGATTGTCTTGTCGTTGTTGGTAATCAAGCCCACTACTATTGTGTTGTCTGCAAACTTGATGATTGACTTGGAGTCGTGCATGGCCACACAGTCATGGGTGAAAAGGGAGTACATGAGGGGGCTGAGCACGCACCCTTGTGGGGCCCCAGTGTTGAGTGTCAGCGAAGTGGATATGAGGGGGCGGCCTGTCGGAAAGTCCAAGACCCAATTGCACAGGGCGGGGTTGAGACCCAGGGCCTCCAACTTAAAGATGAGCTTGGATGGTACTATGGTGTTGAATGCTGAGCTGTAGTCAATAAACAGCATTCTTACATAGGTATTCCTCTTGTTCAGATGGGATAGGGCAGTGTGCAGTGTGGTGGCTATTGCATCATCTGTGGACCTGTTGGGGCGGTATGCAAACTGAAGTGGGTCTAGTGTGGCAGGTAACGTGGAGGTGATATGATCCTCGATGAGTCTCTCAAAGTACTTAATTATGACAGAAGTGAGTGGTACGCAGCAACAGTCATTTTGTTTAGTTATCTTTGCCTTCTTGGGTACAAGAACAATGGTGGCCATATTGAAGCATGTGGGGACAGCATACTGGGATAGGGAGCGATTAATTATGTCCGTAAGCATGCTCTGAGGACTGTTGCCCGGATGGATGCCGTCCACCAAAATGTGCAAATAAATTCATTAATTAAAAATCCTACAATGTGATTTTCTGGATTTTTTTTTCTCATTTTGTCTGTTATAGTTGAAGTGTACCTATGATGAAAATGAAAGGCCTCTCTCATCTTTTTAAGTGGGAGAACTTGCACAATTGGTGGCTGACTAAATACTTTTTTTACCCCACTGTACATATATACCCATTATTTTGATGTCATTTCCTGTCCTACAAATTAAATGCTTTATATTCCGCCTGCTGTGGGATTATTTAAGATACTCTTCGGGGGGAAGCTGGTTCCACAATTGGGGTGCCAGGAGAGAGGAGAGCTTTGAATAACTCATGATCATGCACGCTACAAATGACATGTTAAATAAAAATAAATTCCTTTAATTTTCTTTCGCTGGTGCCATTTCATTATCTGGATAGAAACGTGTGTTTTCTAGCTAACATTAACGCCAATCAAAGCAATGGAGTGTGTAGCAAGTCAAAACCATTCATACTGGGGCTACAGGGGAGCAATCGTACAATTTTATACAGACTACTGTACCAGCGGTGCAAAGTACTTAAGTAAAACTATTAAAGTTGTTTTTTAGAGAATCTGTAGTTTGCTATTTAAATATTTGACAAATTTTACTTCGCTTCATTCCTTAAGAAAATACAGTACATTTTACTCCATACATTTTCCTTGACACCCAAAAGTACTCTTTATTTTTTGAATGATTATCAGGACAGGAAAATAGTCCAATTCATGCACTTATCAACCGAACATCCCTGGTCATCCCTACTACCTCTGATCTGACGTACTCACTCAACTCACATGCTTCATTTGTAAATTATGTCTGAGTGTTGGAGTGTGCCCCTGGCTTTACATACATTTAAAATCCAAGAAAACGAGGCAATCTGGTTTGCTTTGAAATTATTTGTATATTTTAGAACAAATACTTTTAGAATTTTACTCAAGTTGAATTTTACCGGGAGACTTTTACTTTTCTGCTAAGGTATCTTTAGTTTTACTAAAGTATGACAGTTGGTTACTTTTTCCATCATGGCAGACTACCTTCAAAATAAGTGAAAATGTACACCTTTTAAAATAAATTTTTATAATTTTTTCCTGAAAAAAATTAGTGGTGCGAAAACACAAGTTTACACCTTTTTTTATTTGCTCCATGGCTCAGGCGGTCAAGTGGACACAAGGCAGTTTGGCTTATCTCAGTCTTGAAGAGGAATAACTTTGCAGCTGTTTCTAATTTCTGGTGGGTGTTAACATTCAAATAAAACCCAGCCTTGAAATGAAATGTAGGCTGAAAATAATTGGTATGTCATATCATCGGAAAAGACACATCATTCACAAGGATTTGCACAAAGTGGGCAGTTCGGATCTTATTACTTCAAGCCCAAATATATTATACTTTGACTAAAGCGATGAATTATTGACTTAAATCATTGTTCTGGCCATCGTCTTTCAGCTCGAAAAAGTGGATTTCTACTGGTGTGGGCGTTTAAGCAGTGACTGCACAAGAGGGAGCAGAGCCAGGGGAGCAGGTGGCTGTCTGTAGGCAGCGTAGTCTGTAGCATATAATATGTGTCCCGAATAGCATGCTATTCCCTATATAATGCACAAATTTTGGCCCTGGTCAAACGTAGTGCACCATATAGTGAATAGGATGCCATTTTGGATGCACAAATTGTCTATGCCGAGCAGGAGGGTTCAGGATCCTGCATGGAGAGCTACTAGCAGAGAGAAAAAGGTAATTGCTGCATGTCATGAGTAAGGACGACATACAGTGTTCATACTTCATTACTTATTCAACATTTTGTTGTGTTACAAAGTTAATTCAAAATGGATTAAATATATACAGTATATTCTCACTCATCTACGTAAAATACCACAAAATGACAAAGCAAAAACATGGTTTTAGAAATATTTGCAAATTAAGTAAAAATTAAATACAGAATTAGCTAATTTACATAAGTATTCACACCCCTTAGTCAATACATGTCAGACTCACCTTTGGCAGTGATTACAGCTGTGAGTCTTTCTGGGTAAGTCTAAGAGCGTTACACACCCGGATTGTACAATATTTGCAAAACAAATTTATTGAAGTTCTGTCAAGTTGGTTGTTGATCATTGCTAGACCGCATTTTTCAAGTCTTGCCATATATTTTCAAGCCGATTTAAGTCAAAATTGTTTTTAGGCCACTCAGGAACATTCAGTGTCTGTAACACAACCCCATAGACTACAAAAACCCCTAGACAAAACAAGACACATAAATCACCCATGTCACACCCTGGCCTAACCAACATAATAAAGAAAACACAGAATACTAAGGCCAGGGCGTGACAGTGTCGTTTTAGTAAGCAACTCCAGTGTACATTGTGATACTTGTGTTTTAGGTTATTGTCCTGCTGATAGGTGCATTTTGTCTCCCATTGTCTGTTGGAAAGTATTCCTCTAGGATTTTGCCTGTGCTTAGCTATATTCCGTTTCTTTTTATCCTAAAAAAACTGCCTAGTCCTTGCTGATGACAAACATAACCATAACATGATACAGTCACAACCATGCTTGAAAACATTTGGTACTCAGTCAATGTGTTGTGTTGGTTTTTCCCCAAACATAGCACTTCACATTCAGGACATAAAGTCAATTTCTTTGCCAAGTTTTTTGCAGTTTTACTTTAGTGTCTTTTTGCAAACAGCATGCATGTTTTGGAATATTGTTTTTTTTTTTTTTTTGCACAGGCTTTCTTCTTTTCACACTGTCAATTAGGTCAATATTGTGGAATAACTATAAGTTGTTGGTCCATCATCCTCACTTTTCTCCTATCACAGCCATTAAACACTGTAAATGTTTTAAAACTTATTCAGGATTAGAGGGTCACCTGAGAGACGGATAAGCTAACGTAGGCTAATGCAATTAGCATGAGGTTGTATGTAACAAGAACGTTTCCCAGGACATATCTGATGTTGGCAGAGAGCTTAAATTCTTATTAATTTAACTGCACTGTCCAATTTACAGTAGCTATAACAGTGAACTAATACAATGCTATTGTTTAAGGAGAGTGCACAGTTTTGGAAATGAAAAGTTATTAAAAAAACAAATAAGGCTCATTTGGGCAGTCGTGATACAATTGTTTAACAAAAATGCAATGGTTATGCAAAACTTTGCCCATGCACTCCTGCCATCTAGTGGCCAAAATTAAATTGCACATGGGCTGGAATAATACATTATGGCCTTTCTCTTGCATTTCAAAGATTACGTTTTTTTTCCATATATATTATCTTTTAACAGATATATTGTGTGTTATTCTACTACATTACTTTCACATTTCCACAAACTTCAAAGTGCATTCTTTCAAATAGTACCAAGAATATGCATATCCTTGCTTCAGGGCCTTGCTTCAGGATCTGAGGTCAGATTTGGGTATGTAATTTTAGGCAAAACATTTTCAAAAAGGGCTGTTTCTTAAGAGGCTTTAAGGTTGCAGTGACACATCCATAACCTGAGAGGAAACCAGATTGCATACCCGAGAGAATACTACAGACATCTAGAAAGCCAATCAGTTGACTATTGACAAGTTTTTCCAACACTTTTGATAAAATGTGCAAAATAGAAATTGCCATATAATAGTTAGGATCCGCTTGATCTCCCCCTTTAAATAAAGGATGGGCTGTGGCTGCCTTCCAAGCAATGGGAACTGCCCAAGAAAGGAGAGACAGGTTAAACAGGTTGGAGATAGCGTTGGCGATGACATGGGCACCCAGATGGTTTTTTGGGGTCAAGTTTAAGGAGCTCCTTTAGCATCTCGGACTCAGTGACTGCCTGCAGGGATAAACTTTGTAGCGGGGCAGGGGAAAAAGAGGGAGAAGCATCAGGGATAGTTGCATTAGAAGGGGTAGGAAATGAGGAAATGTTGCTGAGTAAAATAGGAATCCTGACAATGTTTTTTAGCAAGCGTCTATGACAAATCAGGACAGGTCGTTTCACTGAGCAGCCATTATGAACACAGGCTGTAAAACAGTAATCACTAAGGTTATTACAGAAATCACCAGACTGACACCTATCATGATTATTTGTGAGCATAACATTGAGGAGAGTAGCTTTTTTTTTTTTTTTTAAGTCATACATTGTGGGATTGGTGATAACCTGAGAAAGAATTAGGGCATCCCATTGCTTTAGAACTTGGTCAGGTGGTTGAAACATATCCCAGTTTAGGTCACCTAGCAGAACAAATTCAGACAGTGTAAGGGGCCAGGAGAGAGTTTAGGGCAGGTAGGGTACAAGCGGGTGCAGATGGATGATGATAGCACCCAGTAAAAGTCAACAAAGAGCTATTTGAAAGTTTAATGCTTACAACCAGCAAATCAAATTGTTTGGGGACAGACTTGGTGGAGACAGCCGAGCACCAAAGGTGATTCTGGGTAAAGATTGCCACTCCCCCACCTTTGGAAGATCTGTCTTACCGAAAAAGGTTACAACAAGAAAGGATAAGTGTTAAGGTTATATGATTAGAAAAAGCATTAAGGTTAGGCTTAGAGCCTGGGTTAAGGCATCAGCATGCTTAAGTTCTGAAGTCGGCAACGCAAACCAAACGAGTGTGCTCGAATACTCCCTTAAAAGATATTAGCTTGAAAAACAATAAAAAGTGGGAACAGTACAGTTTGTCCATTTTGAGAAGCCATAGCCAGCATACACTTCCTCATAATAAATCTAATTTAAGTCAAGTGTGTAATTATTTTTTATGTTTTTGCCGAGGAGATCAAAAACTAAATGTCCTCTCACTGTCAACTGCGTTTATTTTCAGCAAACTTAACAAGTGTAAATATTTGTATGAACATAAGATTCAGCAACTGAGACATAAACTGAACAAGTTCCACAGACATGTGACTAACAGAAATGGAATAATTTGTCGCTGGACAAAGAAGAGGTCAAAATCAAAAGTAACAGTCAGTATCTGGTGTGGCCACCAGCTGCAATAAGTACTGCAGTGCATCTCATCCTCAGGGACTACACCAAATTTGCCAGTCCTTGCTGTGGGATGTTTCCCCACTCTTCCACCAAGGCACCTGCAAGATTCTGGGGGGAATGACCCTGGCCCTAGCCCTCACCCTCCGATCCAAGAAGTCCCAGACGTGCTCAATTGGATTGAGATCCGGGCTCTTCGCTGGCCATGGCAGAACACTGACATTCCTGTCTTGCAGGAAATCACGCACAGAACGAGCAGTATGGCTGGTGGCATTGTCATGCTGGAGGGTCATGTCAGGATGAGCCTGCAGGAAGGTTACCACTTAAGGGGGGGGATGTCTTCCCTGTAATGCACATTGTTGAGATTAGCTGCAATGACAACAAGCTCAGTCCGATGATGCTGTGACACACCGCCCCAGGCCATGATGGACCCTCCACCTCCAAATCGATCCCGCTCCAGAGTACAGGCCTCGGTGTAACGCTCATTCCTTTGACGAGAAACGCGAATCCGACCATCATCCCTGGTGAGACAAAACCGCGACTCGTCTTTTTGCCAATCCTATCTGTTCCAACGACGGTGGGTTTGTGCTCATAGGCGACGTTGTTGCCGGTGATGTCTGGCGAGGACCTGCCATACAACAGGCCTACAAGCCCTCAGTCCAGCCTCTCTCGGCCTATTGCGAACAGTCTGAGCACTGATGGAGGGATTGTGCATTCCTGGTGTAACTCGGGCAGTTGCTGTTGCCATCCTGTACCTGTCCCGCAGGTGGGATGTTCGGATGTACCGATCCTCTGCAGGTGTTGTTATACGTGGTCTGCCACTGCATTGCAATTTAATGCCATGGCCACGTTTGCAATCCTCATGCCTCCTTGCAGCATGCCTAAGGCACGTTCACTCAGATGAGCAGGGACCGTGTGCATCTTTCTTTTGGTGTTTTTCAGAGTCAGTAGAAAGGCCTCTTTAGTGTCCTTTAGCAACCTGGATCTCGTTCCACTTTGATTTAATCCGCTATTGAACACAGTATATTCCGTCTTAAATTTTATAGATTATTTATGTTTTAGCATACCTACAGTTGGATTAGGAAAGTTGTTTGAAATGTTTGGACCGAGTTTACAGGTAACTTATTAGATCATTTGTAGGCATGTTGGTCGAGTTGGAACCGTTTTTTTCTGAATCAAAAGCACCAAATAAATGGACATTTTGGAGACATAAAGAAGCAATTTATCGAACAAAACAACCTTTTGTGATGTTTCTGGGACATTTTGGAGTGCCAACAGAAGAAGATCTTCAAAGCTAAGGCATGAATTATATCGTTATTTCTGACTTTCGTGTCGCACCTCCCTGGTTGAAAAATGTTTGTCATGCATTTGTATGATGGGGCGCTGTCCAGATAATCGCATGGTTTGCTTTTGCCATAAAGCCTCTTTGAAATCTGACATGGTGGCTGGATTACAAAGAAGTTAAACTTTAGTTTATGTATTACACTTGTAATTTCATGAAAGTTAAATATTTATTGTAATTTAATTTGAATTTGGCGCTATGCCATTTCACCGGATGTTGTCAAATCGCTCCCGCTAAAAGGATTTGATCCCTAAGAAGTTTTAACGACTGTTCTCTAGGTGCGTGTTCATTAATTGTTTATGGTTCATTGAACAAGCACGGGAAACAGTGTTAAAACTGTTATTTTGATTTTTACCAAGGATCTTTTAAAGACAGGGTCTTTAAAGACAGAGTTTAGTTGGGAGATTTTACATCTAACTAAGGTGTTTGGTGCAGTATTTCTAAATGAAAAATTGTGCATGAAAGCGAGTTGTCTTTTATTGAATGACAACAAGGTCTATACTGAAGAATCCCTACTGCTGACCAATCACTGACAAATGGGCGTAGACTTCGACTCCTGAAAAATAACTAAAACATCACAAAATGTTGTCGTAATTTACACACAAACTCGTCTGAACTGTTTTGGCTGGGAAGCATGTGGACACCTTTAGTTCAATTGTTACTGTAGATTGTCTGATAGTCTGTAGAGCATTTACAGATGGACTATCCAAATAAAGTGTTCCTGAAAAGCCTACTGATAACAGATGAGAAAAGAATGACACATTACCACTGGACTGACCGACTCCCTGTAGAGAAAGCTGAAAGCCCAATGAAAAAGGTACATTTTTATGTGGATACACATTGTTTATTTTTTTGTTCAGGGGAGCTTGAATAATCGGTAATCATGAAGCTTAAAATGTCCTCACAGTGTGAATTTTAATTGTATTAATTTTAAGTGGTCTGAATCAGCATCAATCAACTCAGCAGAACTAAATGTGACCAGATTCAGGAAACTAGGCAAATGACGCAAGTCATGACTTCACAGGAGAGTTGTTTGAACGTAAACATGTTTTTATCAAAATGTGTTTTTTGGCAAAAATGCCTTCTCGAACATGTGAACTTTCATGTGCCTAAATATCAAACTTTTATGCCATCTGTAAATATGAATAAGATTGTAGAATTTTCAGCCTAGTTGGTTTATCCACAGAAAAAGTGAGCAACCTTCCCGCTAGCAATGATTGGCTGAGATAATGAGTGGGCTGGACATGCCAAGAGATGAGTTTGGATTGATCTACCATGTAGCACGCGTCTATCTATTGGAGCTGGTCAGTATGTTTAGGTAATTATGTCTAACGCGGCTTTTTTTATGAATCGGGATGTAAAACTGCATAAACCTAATGTCAAGTTAAAGTGTATTGTTAGCTAGCTAACGTTAGCTGTATAGCTGTATATTCTCTCGACTTTCTGGAGGACTGAGTTTTGAAATCAGTGTAATTCGACTAAGGAGATGGAGAAAACACCAGTCTGGAATACATCGTCAAACTAAGGAAACCATGCATGGCATCAGACAGGAGATGCGTGCAACCATGATGTATACTGGTAAGATTTTAATTGTAAACCTTTCAAATTTTGACAGAAAGTGGTTTCATTTCAAGTGTACTGTTAGCTAGCTGACGTTATGTGAATGATCTTATTCTTCCTATCTCAGACATATTTGCTTGACTAGTTGTAGCCATAGAACCTGGTTGGTTAGCTACCTGCAAATTCATTCAGGGTAGTAACGTCATGAGTAGTGATTATGGTCCATTGTTTAGCTAGGTAGTTAGCTGCATGTCTTAACAAAATACTCCACTCTAATTTTGACAAGGTATTTCCATTTCAAGTTAGTGTACTCTTAGCTAGTTAGCTAACGTTAGTGTCAGGACCCGGTTACGAACTCAGGTCTCGGGTGTGAGAAACAGTCACTTAGTGAACTGAGCCACTAATAGTCGGCAGAACCCAGAAGATGAGGCAGACATAGCAGTACTAGAGACGGTGATTTAATAAAGAAAAAAGGAAAAGATCTTCAGGCAAAAATATAAATCCACAACGTCAAAAGTAATTCCAAGAGAAAAAATTTATATCCTACAAGACACAAGGAAAATCCACAAAGCGGTAAGAACAGCAGGGAAAAAACAAACCTCAAAAGAATAATAAAAAAATAAACAAGAACAAAACCACAGTACCTCAAGAAAATCCAACTAGAGAAACAAAAGTTCACAGCATGGCTGGGGCTGGGTGCTAACATACAAACACAGAGCAAAGAACTGAGGAACACTAAGGGTTTAAATACATTCAAGGGAAATGAGGCACAGGTGCAACTAATAACTAGAACAAGGGAAAAACAAAAGGGTCAAAAAGCACAATGGGGGCATCTAGTGACCAAAACCTGAACAATCCCGGCCAAATCCTGACAGTTAGCTGGATGGCTCGCTAAATAACGTTGCGTCATTCGTTGGGATTCATTTACCTAACCAGCTATCTAGCTACATTTCTTAACAAAAGCCTCTCGTCTTAGTGTGCCAGAGCGCAGAATAACTGATGCATTTTTGAACGCTCAACACCTGTTGAATATGTCTGGTGTCAGTAAACGTCGTCGGCAACAAAGCGTAATGCAATTGTTACCAGCAGCACAGGTACAGTCACCAATGCTCTGGATAACGTGAAAAAAGCCTAACCAGCTCTGCTAGGGCGAGGAAAATGGTCAGAGTGGGGTGTTCTCTCATGTGTCTGGAAGTAGCTAGCGAATGTTTTAACTTGGGTGCTTGATAGTAGTTGTGAGGTCAGAGATTTCAGAACAACCAGAGCGTCCAGTGTGCGCTCTGAACTCGAAACCACAGATAGGGTGAGTAATGTTCAGTTAGCTCTTCTCTCTCTCTTAGATGTCTGTAAGTAGCTGGCAAGTTAGTACAGAACGCAGGGATCAACCCATAAAGAGATGGGTGGGGCTAAGGCTTAAGAAGGTGTGAAAAATGCCGAATGGGTGTAGACAAAGAAGGCCTCTCCAATAGTAGCCCAATAGTAGTAACTAAACATTGAAAGACTGTTTTCTCAATAGTGAGTTTACAAGTTGATCAACTTTCAAAGCAGAATTACTTTCCCATTGCTTCCTCAAATGCAGTGTATGATCTACCATTTTGTAGCTCGGAGTCTCTACTTTTATCCAATGTTAAAAAAATGCAAATGTTGCTATATAAGACCGAATCCAGGTTGTCAGTCACAAATGTTTAGTTGTATGCAGTCAAAAAGCATTCATCAGCATAATCTGAATGCGAAGACAAAGCGTCTGAAGAGAGAACATTGACAAAAAAAGTAAGCCTTAAGAGAATTAGAAAATGTGTCCCATTAAATAATCCCGGGTATATCAGTAGCCTCAGAAACAGGATTAGAGACTCTTGAAATTGCATCCAAATGGCACCCTATTCCCAATGTAGTGCCCTATTCCTGACCAGGGCCCATATGTCTCTGGTCAAAAGTAGTGCACTATACAGGGAAAATGGTGAATTCTCAGGTCACCAACTGACCCTTCCATTTATTTCCTCAGACTAAACCAATATGTTTAGCCACTGAATAGTTCATCCTTGTCTCAAATTCCTAGAAAATAAGATTCCGCAGATGTACTAAAAGCTACACATTATACCAAGCTTGCTCTCTGTGACTGGTGAGACTTAGCAAGTGGTCAATTTCATACATGGTCAGGTGTTGAGGTATTGTCATTGCTTAAATCAATGTTGGCGAGAGTGAAAGCAACATCATTCTGCACTTTTTCATGAAGAATGGAAATGTTAATGAGACCTAAAGTTTGTCCGTTGGAGAAGGTTAATGGTAATGTGAACTCTCCACCATACAGCAACATTTTGGAAATATAGATCCTGGAAACAACACAGATAGGCATGTATCCTTACCTGTACAGGTGTGATATTTAAGGCAATTTCATTATAATTCACTACATTTTAAAGTTGTTTGCTAAGCTACTTGTATATACATTAACTTAAGCATTGACCAATTGTACCAATAGTAATTTAATTGTTGCATATTTGCTAAGTGTGCAAAACATCAGGAACACCTGCTTTTTCCATGACATAGATTGACCAGGTGAATCCAGGTGAAGTCTACGCTGCTGGGTTTTTCCACACTCAACAGTTTCCTGTGTGTATCAAGAATGGTCCACCACCCAAAGAACATCCAGCCAACTTGACACAACTTTGGGAAGATTTGGAGTGAACATGGGCCAGCATCCCTGTGGAACACTTTCAAATTGAGGCTGTTCTGAGGGCAAAAGGGAGTGTATCAATATTAGGATGGTGTTCCTAAAATGTTGTACACTCAGTGTATATCTACTTATACATAATTCATTATCACTAAATCTGTGCTTTTTAAAACAAAGTTGAAATTAACAATAATTGGCAGTCAAACAGTGTTAAGTGGTTTTATCTCAGAGATTTACATTATGCAGTTCCTCTTGACTCCTTAGAGGAGCATATTACTCCTTTTCTAAAACTCTTCAAGTTAATGGATACGGTTCAATAGAGGCACGAATCTGAGACCTTGTAAATGCTCAACTCTGTGAACCATGAACATTATATAGGGGGGGGTCGTATAAAACATTTTTGTTGAAAAAAATAACTAAAATATATGTCCCGAATGGCATCCTATTCCCTATATAGTGCATTAATTTTCCACAGACCCCTATGTGCACTATAAAGGAAATAGGGTACCATTTGGGGCGCTTACCAAAAAGTGTGGTTTAGGCCTATATGTGGCGAGGTAGGCACAGCATGGCAGCTGTGTTGAGATATGAGATAGCTGCTGATGTAGCAAGAGAAGACCAGCGCAGAGCCAGAACAGGGGATTCCAATTACCAGGCAGTGGATTCTGAAGGAACAGAGAAACAGGTGGCACCTTTAATTGCTTTCTTAAACCCCAGAAAATACAGAAAGATACAGAAAGAGGTCCAGCAGAAACGCAGCAGTATAGGGGAGTTGAATCTTGCGTTCTAAATACCACCCTATTCCCTTCATAGGGCACCATTTTTTATTATTAAGGCCCATAGGCTCAGGTCAGAAGTATTGCACTGCATAAGGAAACGGGCGTAATTTGGGCCACAATGCAAGACACAGTTCACCAATCCAACTATACCTCTTATCGGTTAAGAAATAAATAGTTATGGTGTTGAAGATTAGTAAAAAAAAGTATGTATTTTATCATTTGACTTTGAAGTGGTTATAAAGGTCCTAGTAGAGAGGATATACTGTTTCTCCCTCATGGGGGATAAATACAGATTTAGGCAAGGATGATTAAGGAATGGTCTGGATAAGATTAGGCTTTATTGTATTTAATGTAAATTAGCCAGGTTAACACACATGGAATAGTGCATTCGGAAAGTATTCAGACCCCTGACTTTTTCCACATTTTGTTACATTACATTGATTCAATAGTTTTTTGCTAAATTGATTCAATTGTTTTTTTCCATCATCAATCTATACACAATACCCCATAATGATAAAAGCAAAAACGTATTTTTAGGCATTTTGTCAATAAAAAAATAAATAATAATAAATATCACATTTCCATAAGTATTCAGATCCTTTACTCAGTACTTTGTTGAAGCACCTTTGACAGCGACTACAGCCTCAAGACCTCTTGGGTATGATGCTACAGGCTTGGCACATCTGTATTTGGGGAGTTTCTCCCATTCTTCTCTGCAGATCCTCTCAAGCTCTGGCAAGTTGGATGGGGAGTGTTGCTGCACAGTGATTTTCAGGGCTCTAAAGATATGTTCGCTCTGGTTCAAGTCCGGGCTCTGGCTGGGCCACTCAAGGACATTCAGAGACTTGTTCCGAAGCCACTCTTGCATTGTCTTGGCTGTGTGCTTTGGGTCGTTGTCCTGTTGGAAAGTGAACTCGCGCCCCATTCTGAGGTCCTGAGCGGTCTGGAGCAGGTTTTCTACAATTCCTTCGAGGTCATGGCTTGATTTTTGCTCTGACATGCACTGTCAACTGTGTTACCACAGGTGGACTCCGAACATGTTGTAGAAACATCTGGAGGATGATCTATGGAAACATGATGCAACGGAGGTCAATTTAGAATCTCATAGCAAAGGTTCTGAGTACTAATGTAAATAAGGTATCCTTTTGGCCAGATTGGTGGAGTGTTGCAGAGATGGTTGTCCTTCTGGAAGGTTCTCCCATATTCACAGAGGAACTCTGGAGCTCTGTCAGAGTGACCATCGGGTTTTTGGCCCTTCTCCCCCAATTTCTTAATTTGGCTGGGCGGCCAGCCCTAGGAAGAGTCTTGGTGGTTCCAAACTTCTTCAATTTAAGAATGATGGAGGCCAATGTGTTCTCGGGGACCTTCAATGCCTGGTTTTTGCTCTAACATGCACTGTCAACTGTGGGACCTTATATAGACAGGTGTGCCTTTGCAAATCATGTCCAATCAATTGAATTTACCACAGGTGGACTCCAATCAAGTTGTAGAAATATCTCAAGGACTATCAATGGAAATAGGATGCACCTAAGCTGAATTTTGAGTCTCATAGCAAAGGGTCTGAATAATTATGTAAATGTAATATTTCGGTTTATTGTATTTAATACATTTGCATTTGCATTTTTGTAGATTGATGAGGAAAAATATATTTTTTTACTTTTTAAGGCTAGGTATCCTGAATTCCGGATGACTGACGTGCCCAAAGTAAACTGCCTGTTACTCAGCCCCAGAAGCTATGATATTCATATAATTGGTAGCATGGGATTGTAAACACTGAAGTTTCTAAAACTGTTAAAATCATTTCTGTGAGTATAACAGCACAAAAACCCAAGAAGAATCCATTCCAATTCATTCACAGGCCATTTCAATGCTAGCCTATGGAATATTCAAAATAATTCCTCCAAGATTGCAGTTCCTATGGCTTCCACTAGATAGCAACAGTTTCACGAAAATAAGAAAAGCAATCAAATTAAATAATTTACCTTTGAAGAACTTCGGATGTTTTCACTCAGGAGACTCCCAGTTAGAAATATTCATTTTTTCCTAAAATATTATTTTTGTAGGCGAAATAGCTCCGTTTGTTCTTCACGTTTGGCTGAGAAATCAAACGGAAAATGCAGTCACTACAACGCCAAACTTTTTTCCAAATTAGCTCCATAATATCGACAGAAACATGGCAAATGTTGTTTAGAATCAATCCTCAAGGTGTTTTCCACATATCTATTTGATAAAACATCCGTCGGGACAATTGGTTTCTCATAAGAAGCGATTGGAAAAATGGCTACTTGTGTACTTTACGCAAGTTTTTCTGCCGGAGCCATCATGTGACCACTTGCTAAATGTGGTCCCTTACGGCTATTCTTCAACATAAATGCGTAAAAATACGTCACAATGCTGTAGACACCTTGGGGAATAAGTAGAAAATGTAAGTTCATTCGTAGCTCATTCACAGCCATATAAGGAGTCATTGGCATGAGGCGGATTCAAAAAATGCGGCACTTCCTGATTGGATTTTTATCTGGGTTTCGCCTGTAACATCAGTTCTGTTGCACTCACAGACAATATCTTTGCAGTTTTGGAAACGTCAGAGTGTTTTCTATCCAAAGCTGTCAATTATATGCATAGTCGAGCATCTTGTCGTGACAAAATATCCCATTTAAAATGGGAACGTTTTTTATCCAAAAATGAAAATACTGCCCCCTAGTTATATAAGGTTAAATTGTATAATGTATTTAGATATTAGAGAACCCGAGGATTAATTATTAACATCATTTGACTTGTTTGGACAAACTTTACTGGTAACGTTTTGGATTTGTTTGTATGCATGTTGAATGAGTGGATTGCTGAATCAAATTGACATTTTTGGGATATAAAGAAGGACATTATCGAACAAAACACTCATTTGTTGTGTTGCTGGGACCCTTGGGATTGCAAACAGAGGAAGATCTTCAAAGGTTAGTGATTTATTTTATCGCTATTTGGGATTTTGTGATGCCTGTGCTGGTTTGGAAAAGTATTTTGGTGTGGGACGCTGTCCTCAGATAATCGCATAGTATGCTTTTGCCGTTAAGCCTTTTTGAATTCTGACAACACGGTTGGATTAACAAGATGTTAAGCTTTTAAATGTTGGAAGACACTTGTATGGTCATGAATGTTGAAAATTACGATTTTTGCATTTTAAATTTCGCGCTCCACAATTTCAACGGATTTTGCCGTGGTTGGACGCTAGCCCAAAGAGGTTTTAATCTATTTTAGAATAAGGCTGTAACATAACAAAATGTGGAAAAAGTGGTCTGAATACTTATCGAATGCACTGATTGTGTAAATTATATTCAATGTGTAATATAATTGTTCTGTCTTTGTTCCCTATTAAAATAGAGCATGTTTGTTGAGTTCTTAAAACCTCTTTGGGATTTTTCACTTTTGGATAAATAGCGTGCCCAATTTCAACTTCCTGCTACTCATGCCAAGAATATAAGATATGCATAATATTAGTAGATTTGGATAGAAAATACTCTGAAGTTTCTAAAACTGTTTGTATCTTGCCTGTGAGTATAACATAACTTATGTAGCAGGCAAAACCCCAAGAACTAACCATTCAGAATTATTTATTTTTGAGGTCACTGTCTGTTAAATGGCTTCTCATGGGGAAACAATATTTCTTAGGCACTTGTTTGCAGTTCCTACCGCTTCCACTGGATGTCACCAGTCTTTGGAATTTGGTTGAGGTTATTCCTTTGTGCAATGAAGAATTACGGCCATCCTGGAAAAGGGTAACGCTGTTAAGAGTTGGCCAAGACTTGAAAAGTAGCGTTAGTTTCCTCTCGTCCTCTATTGAAAACACATAGACCCGTCTTCAATTTGATCGATTATTAACGTTTAAAAATACCTAAAGTTGCATTACAAAAGTATTTTGAAATGTTTTGGCAAAGTTTACAGGTAACTTCTGAGATATTTTCTAGTGACTTTGCGCAAATTGGAAGCTGTTTTTTTCTGTATCAAACGCTCCAAATAAATGGACATTTTAGATATATATGGACGGAATTAATCAAACAAAAGGACCATTTGTGATGTTTATGGGACATATTGGAGTGCCAACAAAATAAGCTCGTCAAAGGTAATTTTTTATGTTTTATTTCTACATTTTGTATGCGCCTGCAGGGTTGAAATATGCTACTCTCTTTGTTTACTGCTGTGCTATCATCAGATAATAGCTTCTTATGCTTTCGTCGAAAAGCCTTTTTGAAATCTGACATGTTGGCTGTATTCACAACGAGTGTAGCTTTAATTTGCTATCTTGCATGTGTGATTTAATGAAAGTTTGAATTTTATAGTATTTTGTTTGAATTTGGCGCTCTGCATTTTCCCTGGCAATTGGCCAAGTGGGACATTTGCGTCCCCCCATCCCAGAGAGGTAGATTTCATTGCATGACAAGCTTAGAGCATATAACACTCTTCACAAGAGGAGAAGATAAGTGTTATTTCAGCAAGAATTATGCTTAGCTCTGTTAATTATGCAAGCATGGTTTGTAATCTAAAAGTATGCATTTTAAGTGTTTTTCTTCAAGGACAATTGTATTCAGATAGTCATTTTCAATATCAAGGAATTCCGATTTTGTTCCAGAGGATATTCTACTTTCCAAGCTTGTAAAAGATGCATATTCATATGTTGCTCTTAAAGTCCCTCATCACCATACAGTACCAGTCAAAAGTTTGGACACAACTACTTATTCAAGGGTTTTTCTTTATTTTTATTATATACTACATTGTATAATAATATTGAAGGCAGCAAAACTATGAAATATCACATATGGAATCATCTAGTAAACAAAAGTGTTAAACAAATCAAAATGTATTTTTCTATTTGAGATTCTTCAAAGTAGCCACACTTTGCATTGATGACAGCTTTGCACACTCTTGGCATTCTCTCAACCTGCTTCATCTGGAATGTTTTTCCAACAGTCTTGAAGGAGTTCCCATATATGCTGAGCACTTGTTGGATGCTTTTACTTCACTCTGCTTTCAAACTCATCCCAAACTATCTCAATTAGTTTGAGGTCAGGTGATTGTGGAGGCCAGGTCATCTGATGCAATACTTCATCACTCTCAGTCTTGGCCAAATAGACCTTACACAGCCTGGGAGTGCGGTGGGTCATTGTCCTGTTGAAAAAACAATGATAGTCCCACTAAGTGCAAACCAGATGGGATGGCGTATCACTGCAGAATGCTGTGGAAGCCATGCTGGTTAAGTGGGCCTTGAATTAAAAACAAAATCACTGACAGGGTCACCAGCAAAGCACCCCCACACCATCACACTCCTCCATGCTAAACGGTGGGAACCACACATGCGGAGATCATCCGTTCACCTACTCTGCGTCTCATTAAGACACAGCGGTGGGAACCAAAAATCTAAAATTTGTACTCATCAGACCAAAGGACAGATTTCCACCGGTCCATTGCTTGTGTTTCTTGGCCCAAGCAAGTCTCTTCTTCTTATTGATGTCCTTTCGTAGTGGTTACTTTGCAGCAATTTGACCATGAAGGCCTGATTCACGCAGTCTCCTCTGAACATTTGATGTTGAGATGTCAGTTACTCAAACTCTGTTAAGCATTTATTTGGGCTGCAATTTCTGAGGCTGCTAACTCTAATGAACTTATCCTCTGCAGCAGAAGTAACTCTGGGTCTTTCTTTCCTGTGGCAGTCCTCATGAGAGCCAGCTTCAACATAGTACTTGATGGTTTTTGCGACTGCACTTCAAGATACTTTCAAAGTTCTCTAAATTTTCTGAATTGACTGAGCTTCATGTCTTTAAGTAATTACGGACTGTCATTTCTCTTTGCTTATTTGAGCTCTTCTTGCAATAATATGGACTTTGTCTTTTACCGAATAGGACTATCTCCTGTATACCACCCCTACCTTGTCACAACACAGTGTATTTGCTCAAATGCATTAAGAAAGGTCCACATGTTAACTTTTAACAGGGCACATCTGTTAATTTAAATGCATTCCAGGTGACTAACTCATGAAGCTGGTTGAGAGAATGCCAAGAGTGTGCAAAGCTGTCATCAAGGTAAAAGGTTGCTACTTTGAAAAATTTGAAAAATCTCAAGTATAAAATATAAAATTATAAAATGTTGGTTACCACATAATTCCATGTGTTAATTCATAGTGTTGCTGCCTTCACTATTATTCTACAATGTAGAAAATAGTAAACATAAAGAAAAACCCTTGAATGTGTATGTGTCCAAACTTTTGACTGGTACTGTGGAGTTTGTGTGTGTGAACACATGTAAGTAGGCATGAATGCACCGTGCATTCGTAAAGTATTCAGACCCCTTGACTTTTTCTACACTTTGTTACGTTGCAGCTTTTTCGAAAATGTATGAGATTTTTTATATATTTAATCCATCTACTCACAATACCCAAATAATGACAGAGCGAAAATAGGTATTTAGATATTTTTTCAAATGTATTAAAAATGTTAAACAGAAATACTCAAAATTGAGCTCAGGTGCATCCTGTGTCCATTAATCGTCCTTGAGATGTTTCTACAACTTGATTGGAGTCCACCTGTGGTAAATTCAATTGATTGGACATGATTTGGAAAGACACACACCTGTCTATATAAGGTCCCACAGATGACAGTGTATTTCAGAGCAATAACCAAGCACAGATCTGGGGAAGGGTACCAAAACATCCATCCTTTTTCAAATTTGGCCTCCATCATTCTTAAATGGAAGAAGATTGGAACCACCAAGACTCTTCCTAGATCTGGCCGCCTGGCCAAATTGAGTAATCAGGGGAGAGGGGTCTTGGTCAGGGAGGTGACCACAAAAACAATGGTCACTCTGACAGAGCTACAGTGTAGTGTTCCTCTGTGGAGATGGAGGAACCTTTCAGAATGACAACCATCTTTGCAGCACTCCACCAATCAGGCCTTTATGATAGAGGGGCCAGATGGAAGCCACTCCTCAGTAAAATGCACATAGCAGCCCGCTTGGAGTTTGCCAAATGACACCTAAAGGACTCTCAGACCATGAGAAACAATATTGTCTGGTCTGATGAACCCAAGATTGAACTCTTTGGCCTGAATGCCAAGCATTACATCTGCAGGATACCTGGCACCATCCCGACGGTGAAGCATGGTGATGGGAGCATCATGCTGTGGTGATGTTTTTCGGCGGCAGGGACTGGGAGACTAGTCAGGATCGAGGGAAAGATGAACGGAGAAAAGTACAGAAAGATCCTTGATGAAAACCTGCTCCAGAGTAAGCAGGACGACAGACTGGGGCAATGGTTCGCCTTCCAACAGGACAACAACCCTAAGCACACAGCAAAGACTACGCAGGAGTGGCTTCAGGACAACCCTCTGAATGTCCTTGAGAGGCCCAGCCAGAACACGGACTTAAACCCAACCGAACATCTCTGGAGAGACCTGAAAAAAGCTGTGGAGCAACGCTCCCCATCCAACCTGACAAAGCTTGAGAGGATCTGCAGAGAATAATGGGAGAAACTCCAGAAATACAGGTGTGCCAAGCTTATAGCATATTATCCAAGAAGACTCAAGGCTGTAATCACAAAGGTGCGTAAATGGTCTGAATACTTATGTAAATGTTGTGTTTCCATTTTTATGTTGTATTGTGTGTAGATTGATGAGGGGAACATTTTTTTTTAATCCATTTTAGATATGTGTGTGTGTGTGTGTGTGTGTACGCGTACAAGGGTGCGTGTGTGTGTCCATTTTTCTCTGATTTGGGACTGCTGGCTGCGATTGCCCAGTTTTCCCATTTCCTCTCTGGCTAATCACAAGAGCCCCCACAATAAATCCTCTATATCACTGCAGGATCAAGAGAAATGTTCCTCAGTGCTGGAGGCCATCTCCACTGAGAGGAAGGAGAATACACACAGTAACACTCCTCTATATATCTGTCTGACGGCCCTGGGATGGTCATGGTAGAAACCTGGTTTTTGCCCCAAATTGCACCCAATTTCCTAGGTAGTGCATTACCTTTAACCAGAGCCTTTTGGACAAAAGTGGTGCACTGTAGGGAAAATGGTGCCATGTGGGACACAGCAATGTCACTGGTCACCCTGCAGCAGACGGCCTTTAGAATACCAGAAAATGAAAAGTCACGTTTCCTTTAAAGGGGCAATCAGGAGTTGCTACATCCATTTGTAGACTTAGTTATTTTTAGTTTTTATTTCACCTTTGTTTTAACCAGGTTGGCCAGTTGAGAACAAGAATCCATTTACAACTGCGACCTGGCTAAGATAAAGCAAAGCAGTGCGACACAAATACAGAGTTACACATGGGTAAACAAATGTACAGTCAATAACACAATAGAAAAAACGATATACAGTGTGTGATTAGGGAGGTAAGGCAATAAACAGGCCATAGTGGCGAAATAATTACAACTTAGCAATTAAACACTGGAGTGATAGATGTGCAGAAGATGAATGTGCAAATAGAGATACTGGGGTGCAAATGAGCAAAAAAATCAATAACAATATTTTTATTTGATTTATTTCACCTTAATTTAGACAGGTAAGCAAGTTGAGAACAAGTTCTCATTTACAAATGCGACCTGGCCAAGATAAAGCAAAGCAGTTCGACACATACAACAACACAGAGCTACACATAGAGTAAAACAAACATACAGTCAATAATACAGTAGAAAAATATGTCTAGATACAATGTGAGCAAGTGAGGTGAGATAAGGGAGGCAAAAATATAAAGATAAAGGCAAAAAAAAAGGCCATGGTGGCAAAGTAAATACAATATAGCAAGTAAAACACTGGAATGGTTGATTTGCAGTGGAAGAATGTGCAAGGTACAGAGAAATAATGGAGTGCAAAGGAGCAAAATAAATAAATAAATAAAGACAGTAGGGAAAGAGGTAGTTGTTTGGGCTAAATTATAGATGGGCTATGTACAGGTGTAGTAATCTGTGAGCTGCTCTGACAGCTGGTGCTTAAAGCAAGTGAGGGAGACAAGTGTTTCCAGTTTCAGAGATTTTTGTAGTTCGTTCCAGTCATTGGCATCAGAGAAGTGGAAGGAGAGGCGGCCAAAGGAAGAATTGGTTTTGGTGGTGACCAGAGAGATATACCTGCTGGAGCACGTGCTACAGGTGGGTGCTGCTATGGTGACCAGCGAGCTGAGATAAGGGGGGACTTTACCTAGCAGGGTCTTGTAGATGACATGGAGCCAGTGGGTTTGGCGACGAGAATGAAGCGAGGGCCAGCCAACGAGAGCGTACAGGTCGCAGTTGTGGGTAGTATATGGGGCTTTGGTGACAAAACGGATGGCGCTGTGATAGACTGCATCCAATTTATTGTGTAGGGTATTGGAGGCTATGTTGTAAATGACATCGCCGAAGTCGAGGATTGGTAGGATGGTCAGTTTTACAAGGGTATGTTGGGCAGCATGAGTGAAGGATGCTTTGTTGCGAAATAGGAAGCCAATTCTAGATTTAAATTTGGATTGGAGATGTTTCATGTGAGTCTGGAAGGAGAGTTTACAGTCTAACCAGACACCTAGGTATTTGTAGTTGTCGACATATTTTAAGTCAGAGCCGTCCAGAGTAGTGATGTTGGACAGGCAGGCAGGTGCTGGCAGCGATCGGTTGAAGACCATGCATTTAGTTTTACTTGTTTTTAAGAGCATTTGGAGGCCACGGACGGAGAGTTGTATTTCATTGAAGCCCGCCTGGAGGGTTGTTAATACACTGTCCAAAGAAGGGCCAGAAGTATACAGAATGGTGTCGTCTGAGTAGAGGTGGATCAGAGACTCACCAGCAGCAAGAGCGACATCATTGATGTATACAGAGAAGAGAGTCGGTCCAAGAATTGAACCCTGTGGCACCCCCATAGAGACTGCCAGAGGCCCGGACAACAGACCCTCCAATTTGACACACTGAACTCTATCAGATAAGTAGTTGGTGAACCAGGCGAGGCAATCATTTGAGAAACCAAGGCTCTCGAGTCTACCGATGAGGAAGTGGTGATTGACAGAGTCGAAAGCCTTGGCAAGGTCAATGAGTACGGCTGCACAGTATTGTTTATTTTCGATGGCGGTTAAGATATCGTTTAGGACCTTGAACGTGGCTGAGGTGCACCCATGACCAGCTCTGAAACCAGATTGCATAGCGGGGAAGGTATGGTGGGATTCAAAATGGTCGGTAGTCTGTTTGTTGACTTGGCTTTCGAAAACCTTTGAAAGGCAGGGTAGGATAGATATAGGTCTGTTGCAGTTTGGGTCAGAGTGTCTCCCCTTTGAAGAGGGGGATGACCGCAGCTGCGTTCCAATCTTTGGCAAATCTATGATGACACAAAAGAGAGGTTGAAAAGGCTAGTAATAGGGGTGGCAACAATTTCGGCAGATAATTTTTTAGAAAGAAAGGGTCCAGATTGTCTAGCCCGGCTCATTTGTAGGGGTCGAGATTTTACAGCTCTTTCAGAACATCAGTTGTTTGGATTTGGGAGAAGGAGAATTGGGGAAGGCTTGGGTGAGTTGCCGTGGGGAGTGCAGTGCTGTTGGAAAGCATGGCCAGCCGTATAAAAATGCTTATTGAAATTCTCAATTATATTGGATTTATCGGTGGTAACAGTGTTTCCTATCTTCAGTGCAGTGGGCAGCAGAGAGGTGTTCTTATTCTCCATGGACTTTACAGTGTCCCAGATCTTTTTTGAGTTTGTGTTGCAGGAAACACATTTTTGCTTGAAAAAGCTAGCATTGGCTTTTCTAACTGCTTGTGTATACTGGTTTCTAGCTTCCCTGAAAAGTTACATTTCACGGGGGCTGTTCGATGCTAATGCAGAATGCCATAGGATGTTTTTGTGTTGGTTAAGGTCTGGAGAGAACCAAGGGCTATATCTGTTCCTGGATCTAAATTTCTTGAATGGGGCATGCTTATTTAAGATGGTGAGGAAGGCATTTAAAAAATATAACCAGGCATCCTCTACTGACGGGATGAGATCAATATCCTTCCAGGATACCCCAGCCAGGTCGATTAGAAAGGCCTGCTCGCTGAAGTTTTTCAGGGAGCATTTGACAGTGATGAGTGGAGGTCGTTTGACCGCTGACCCATTACGGATGAAGGCAATGAGGCAGTGATCGCTGAGATCTTGGTTGAAAACAGCAGAGGTGTATTTAGAGGGCAAGTTGGTCAGGATGATATCAATGAGGGTACCCGTGTTAACTTCTTTGGGGTGGTACCTGGTAGGTTCATTGATAATTTGTGTGAGATTGAGGGCATCAAGTGTAGATTGTAGGATGGCTGGGGTGTTAAGCATGTTCCAGTTTAGCTCGCCTAGCAGCACGAGCTCTGAAGGTAGATGGGGGGAAATCAGTTCACATATGGTGTCCAGAGCACAACTGGGGGCAGAGGGTGGTCTATAGCAGGTATAGCAACGGTGAGAGACTTGTTTTTTAGAGAGGTGGATTTTTAAAAGTAGAAGTTCAAGTTGTTTGGGTACAGACCTGGATAGCCTGCAGAGTTCTGTCCTACTATCTTTGCAGTAGATTGAAACAAGGCCCCCTTTGGCCGTTCTATCTTGTCTGAAAATGTTGTCGTTAGGGATGAAAATCTCTGAATTTTTGGTGGTCTTCCTAAGCCAGGATTCAGACACGGCTAGAACATCCAGGTTGGCAGAGTGTGCAAAAGCAGTGAATAAAACAAACTTAGGGAGGAGGCTTCTAATGTTAACATGCATGCAACCAAAGCTATTACGGTTAGAGAAGTCATCAAAAGAGAGCGCCTGGGGAATAGGAGTGGAGCTAGGCACTGCAGGGCCTGGATTCACCTCTACATCACCAGCGGAACAGAGGAGGAGTAGGATAAGTGTATGGCTAAAAGCTATGAGAATTGGTCGTCTGGAACAGCGAGTAAAAGGAGGTTTCTGGGGGCGATAAAATAGCTTCAAGCTATAATGTACAGGCAAAGGTATGGTAGGATGTGAATACAGTGGAGGTAAATCTAGGTATTGAGTGATGATGAGAGAGATATTGTCTCTAGAAACATCATTGAAACCAGGTGATGTCATCGCATGTGTGGGTGCTGGAACTGAAAGGTTGGATAAGGTATTATGAGCAGGGCTAGAAGCTCTACAGTGAAATAAGCCAATAAACACTAACCAGAACCGCAATGGGCAAAGCATATTGACATTAAGGAGAGGCATGCTTAGTCGAGTGATCATAAGGGTCCAGTGAGTAGTGAGGTTGTTTGGGGTCACTGCGATTCAGACAGCTAGCCGGGCCATCGGTAGCAAGCTAGCATAGGATGGAGGTCTGTTTTTAGCCACCTCATGTGTTTCCGTCGGTAGATTAGTGGGGTTCTGTGTGGTAGAGAGGATCAATCCAATTGGCAAAATAGATAGTTGTAGTGACCCAAGAAAAATTGTCCGATAGACTTATTCAGATAGCAGCCGATAAGACCGCTAACGATAAGCGGGCCGCAGAAGGGCTTTCAGGTAATGTCGCGATGGAGGGGCCAGTTGGATAACTCCCTCGGGCAGATAACGTCGGTAGTCCAGTCGTGAAGGCCCGGTGGGGCTCCGCATTGGCAGTAAAATGGTTCCAGATAGGTGATTGTAGCCCAGGAGTGGCTGATAGAACTCTTCAGCTGGCTAGCTCTGGAATAATATGGAGAGAAAAATAGGTCCGGTATGTTCTGGTCTGAGTCGCGTTGTACAAAACTGGCAATAGATTTTCGAGCTAAAGGATAGCTGACGACCACAAACCGTGGTTAGCTGAATACTAACGTTAGCCAGTAAACTGGTTAGCTTCTGGCTAGCATCTGGTTAGCTTCTGGTTAGCTTCTGGTTAGCTTCTGGTTAGCTTCTTGCTAGCTTCTGACTAGCTTCGGGGGATGGGTGAGGTAGTTGGGTGGGCTATTTACAGATGGGCTGTGAATAGGTGCAATGATTGGTTAGCTACTCTGACAGCTGATGCTTAAAGTTAGTGAGGGAGATATAAGACTCCAGCTTCAGTGATTTTTGTAATTCGTTCCAGTCATTGGCAGCAGAGAACTGGAAGGAGAGGCAGCCAAAGTAGGTGTTGGCCTTGGGGATGACCAGTAAAATATACCTGCTGGAGTACGCGCTACGGGTGGATTCTGCTATGGTGACCAGTGAGCTGAGATAAGGCGGGGCTTTACCTAGCAAGGACTTATAGATGACCTGGGTGGGTTTGGTGACAAATATGAAGCGAGGGTTAGCCAACGAGAGCAGACAGGTTGCAGTGGTAGGTGACAACACGGATGGCACTATAATAGACTACATCCAATTTTCTGAGTAGAGTGTTGGAGGCTATTTGGTAAATTATATCGCCAAAGTCAAGGATTGGTAGGATGGTCAGTTTTAGCATGACAGAACTCTGTAGGCTATCTCTGCAGTAGATTGCAACTCCACCCCCTTTGGCAGTTCTATCTTGGTGGAAAATGTTGTGGTTGGGGATGGACATTTCTGAATTTTTGGGTACATATAAATTAATTATATGTACCCATTGATTCTTGAAGAATAGAACTTATAAATGCCTCATGAGCTTAGTTCAACGGTCGTAACCCATCAGAACCCAAATTATAAACTTGTTTTTCTCCAACATTTAGTAACAAAGAAAATGTAAAGAAACACTATTTAGCCTCAAAACACAGTTACAACTATAATTTTGATATCATGGATGGTCAGTCCTTGCATCCACAGCTCTGTCTATGAATGGTTACTTTTCTCCAGTCCCATCCCTCATTTTTTTATCAAATCAGGGGTGGGTAGACTGCTTTGTTATTGCGTCTACTGCTGATTGACGTTTTAAGATTTAAAAAAGAAACTCACTCATTCAGGTATGAAAGGACTGTAGTTTGATAGCTGTTTGTTAGGAAAGAGCTAGAGAGGGGATATTTAGATGAAGAATAGAAGGTCAGAGATAGAGGTCACTTTGTAATACTTTACAACGCTGCTCTGTTTTCCTGCTGCTCTGGTAACACAGAATAATTAGTTTAGTAGGAACACCACCTCGGGCTGGTAGGGAGGGATTAGCACATGGAGGGCAGTTTCACTGGTAGCCTCATACTCTGATAAGAGCACAGATATACTGTCACAGTCACACACCCTGCACCCACTCAGAGGCTTTTGATGGTTGTTTAAGCCTTGAGCGCCTAACAATTAAACCATGAATGGCAAAAAAGGTAAAAAAAATAGTCAGATGCACTGGACTTTACTGGTGAAGGTCATGGTGGGACAGGGGGGTCGTGAAGTAAATGCATTATGATGGGAGATGACTTGTTGAGAGGAATAGTAAATAGGATGCATGGAGGCAATATTATATGCCCTACCACTGCTGCAGTGCCTGGGTCCCTTGTCTGTGGGAGATAATTAATTCATTTGGTAGGCAAAGGTGATACTGGCAAACACTGCATCATGAACTTTGTCCAGTACCACTATATTTTTTGCTAAAAACCTGGTTGTCTCTACCAGGACTTTAAAACTGTTTAAATTGTTAATTGGCCACAAAATCAAGTCTCCGGACTTGAGATCCATTGAAAACTTGTGGTTTGAATTGAAGAGTGCAGTCCATAAGCACAGATGAAAGATATCAAGGAACTGGGATGATTCTGTGTGAAGGAATGGTCTAATGTATTCTCCAAACTCATAAAGCGTTTTTTAGAAAAAGGCTCAGTGCTGTTACACTGGCAAGGTAAGGTATTGCAAGAGATTGAAAACAGGTGTGTTAATAATTTTGACCCCTACCATATTGAGAAAAAAATATTACTTGTTTAAACAAAATGTTTTCTCTGAGCAATTGTTTTAGTATAGAATAATGTAGCCTAATGTAGCTCAGTAGTTAACTTGTTTATTTTATAGTCATTTTTGCAAATTTTTATCAAGGGTGTCAATAATTTCAGACCCCACTATATGTGTTATATACAGGCATGTATAACAGAGCATTTCAGTGCCTGTAACTAACAGATCAATTCCCAAAATGTTGTTTGTTTGTCTGCTTGTTCTTTCTACCAATCCCTTACCTGGTGCATTTGTATTATTCAGGTGTATGTGTGAAGGATCTCAGGCTGAATATAAAAGGGACCCACCCCCCCTCAATTCCACAAGGAACAGGCATCTTAGGAGAAGCAATGCAAATTGGAGAGCTCCTTCATTGATATCAGAGATCAAACTTTTCCTCAAAAGAGAACTGTGGTGGTTGGTGGTTTCTAAGTTTTCACTCCACCTGAGCAGCATGTATGTTCACACTCCTGTTGGATGTGTGCCTGTTCTACCCTATACCATGCTCACCATACCATAAAACTACGAGAGCTAGCTGGACTAGCTAGGAGGGCTATTTTTTGCCTATCTAACCTCGCCGGCAGTTTAAACTTCTCCCTTTGTATCTAAAGGTCTACACACCTTTTGATGCAAAGCTTTACACCATTTACTGCTGTCAGTAAACATGGAGAAATGTGATAGGAACACGGGACGCCTAGCTCTCACAAAGAATGTTTTTCCAAAAGTGTTTTGTTTTGATCTCACTGATTAGACAGATGCATAATCAAGAGGAAATAGAGTATGAGGGGAAAGTGATATAAGTAAGTTTTAGTCTCATGTAATTTGTGTGGTACTCTGGATCTTGGTTTCATCTTCTGCAGCCTGTGATGCTATCATATCATTCATGGTGTATGCTGCAGACTGTACACCAGTACATTGGACTAAATGTATCATATGAATAGAATATCAAATTACAACCATGAGAGTAAATATAAATAAAATCATCATAGCAACATCTTTTTATTTCATGTTTGAACATGTGACGTATTACGAAGTATGAAAGTCATTTTAGGATTGCAGATGTCACTTGAAAAAAATTATCAAAGGAACACTTCAACTGTTCACAGAAACCAAACATTGAAACCAAAAGATGTAATCGTTGTCATAATCAACACACTATGTTGTGCATGTGTGTGTGTGACCCAAAAGTCGTGTCAGATGGCTGTGTTATCAGTATGCCGAACCCCAGTCCCAGTGTGTTTGACACATATATTCTCCCTTGAATAGTCATGCCAGTGACAGATATTTCTGACAGCTTTGTCACAAGAAATTCTGAATCACTCTGTGGTGCCAGGCAAGCCTGAATGGAAATTATGGTTAAATGATAGTTTTTCACAACAGACTGATTCAGGAAGTGGTTCTGAGGTGATTACAGAGGCAGACAAATGAAAAGGAAGAAAACAATAATTGCATAAAGCAAACCTCAGGGACTGAAGAAAGGGCAGGTTAGTTTCTGCAAGTTCACTGTGCAAAGGTCACAAGCACCTGATTGAGAAAATGGAAAATGGATGTTGAGACTGCCCAGAAAACCAAAATTGATTCTGTGAAATTTCCCAGAACATTTGTCAGGTTGCGGCAAGCGTTCTCATAACAACAAAAACAATCCACTTGTGCTGATGATTATACAATGTGTGGGTTCTGCTAAGCTAATGTTTTAAGATGGTCATACCAAAGATAATTTAGATATTTGATTTAGAATTTTAGGACCCCTTTAGGTATAAAATAAATAAATACAAATATTTGATGAAACATTGCATTTGGCCTAGACTGGTATTAGCTCATAGAACTGCATTGCATAACAGATTCATACATGGACGAACAGATGACCAATAAGTATGTGGACACCTGCTCATCGAACATCTCATTCCAAAATCATAGGCATTAATATGGAGTTGGGTCCCCCTTTGCTGCTATAACAGCCTCCACTCTTCTGGGAAGGCTTTCCAAAAGATGTTGGAATATTTCTGCAGGGACTTTCTGCAGGCACTTTCTGCAGGCACAACAATTGTTGGGCAATTAGGCCTGGCTCGCAGTCGACGTTCCAATTCATCCCAAAGATGTTCTATTGGCTTGAGGTCTGTGGACTGCGCAGGCCATTCAAATAAACTGAACTCGGTGTCACTTGTCCAGTGTTGGTGATCGCGTGCCCACTGGAGCCACTTCTTCTTTCTTTTAAGCTGATAGGAGTGGAACTGCAATAGCCCATCCGTGACAAGGATCGACGAGTTGTGCGTTTCTAGATGTCGTTCTGCACACAACTACTGTACTGTGGCGTTATTTGTCTGTCTTTGGCCCGCCGGTTAGCTTGCACAATTACAACTCAGTAAAATCTTTGAAATTGTTGCTTTTTATATTTTTGTGTAGTGTAATTCTTCACCTCGTACATATAATGAAACTATATCGGTGATCAGAGCATTTGTCAACGAATTCCACATATGCCTCTAAGATGCACTTTGCTAAACGTTTTTGTCTTTGATTTATAGTTACTTGCAAGGCACAAAGACAAGGAAGAGATGCTGAATTATGACCTGGAATGGAACTATTTTGGGCAGGATATACATTTATTCCTCAATAAAAAAGGAATGAATAGAAATATGTGACACAATGAAGCTGAAGAATGACTCTTCAATTTCGAGGAGGAGAGAAATGAATTGTTACTTTATGCATTATTCATGCATGGATCTGATCGTCTCTCATCATCATGGCATATGCCTCTAACAGAATAATCGTCTTCTCCACAAACAAAAACAAAAATGTTTTAGGAAGAACATGCCACACACTCCAAATCCAACACCAACAAATGAGTAAAGATATGCAATATGTAGCTTAGCTTAATATTAACCAATCAGTAAAATGTTAATGTTGATGCTGAATGTAAACATGGTTATGATATTCATAACATTTCCTATGGGATGCATTGTTACTGGAAGAGTTGCTAGATATACTGTGCCAGTCAAAGGTTTGGACAAACCTACTCACTAAAGGGTTTTCTTATTTTTTTCTATTTTCTACGTTGTAGAATAATAGTGAAAACATCAAAACTATGAAATAGCACAAATGGAATCATGCAGTAACCAAAAAAGTGTTAAACAAATTTTAGAATCTTCAAAGTAGACACCCTTTGCCTTGATGACAGCTTTGCACACTCTTGGCATTCTCTCAACCAGCTTCATGAAGGCAGTCACCTGGAATGCATTTCAAATAACAGATGCGCCTTGTTAAAAAGTTAATTTATTTCCTCCTTAATGCGTTTGAGCCAATCAGTTGTGTTGTAACAAGGTAAGGGGCTCCCAAGTGGCACAGTGGTCTAAGGCACAGCACCTCAGTGCTAGAGGTGCCACTACAGACCCTGGTTTGATTCCAGGCTGTATCACAACGGCTGTGATTGGAAGTCCCATAGAGTGGCGCACAATTGGCCCAGTATCGTCTGGGTTAGGGTTTGGCCGGGGTAGGCCATCATTTTAAATAAGAATTTGTTCCAGTTAATTGCCTAGTTAATTAAATAAAGGTTAACAGCTAATTAAAAGGGGTGGTATACAGAATATATCCCTATTTGGTAAAAGACCAAGTCCATATTATGGCAAGAACAGCTCAAATCAGAGAAACGACAGTTCGTCGTTACCTTAAGACGAGGAAGGTCAGTCAATAGGGAGAATGTCAAGAACAAGTGCAGTTGCAAAAACCAAGTGCTATGATGAAACTGGCTCTCTTGAGGACTGCCACAGGAAAGGAAGACCCAGAGTTACCTTTTCTGCAGAGGATAAGTTCATCAAAGTTAACTGCACCTCAAATTGAAGCACAAATAAATGCTTTACAGAGTTCAAGTAACAGGCACGTCAACATCAACTGTTCAGAGAAGACTTCATGAATCTGGCCTTCATGTTTGAATTGCTGCACCACTAATAAGAAGAGACTTGCTTGGGCCAAGAAACACAAACAATGGACATTAGACAGGTGGAAATATGTCCTTTGGTCTGATGAGTCCAAATGTGAGATTTTTGGTTCCAACCACTGTGTCTTTGTGAGAAGAGTAGCTGAACGCATGATCTCCGCATGTGTGGTTCCCACCATGAAGCATGGAGGAGGAGGTGTGAGGGTGTGGGGCTGCTTTGCTGGTGACTCTGTCTGTGCTTTAATTGAAGGCACACTTAAACAGCATGAATACCAGAGCATTCTGCAGTGATACACCATCCCATCTGGTTTGCACTTAGAGGGACTATCATTTGTCTTTCGACAGGACAATGACCCAAAACACACCTCCAGGCTGTGTAAGGGATATTTGACCAAGAATGAGAGTGATGGAGGGGTGCATCAGATGACCTGGCCACCACAATAACCTGAACTCAACCCAATTGAGATGGTTTGGGATGAGTTGGACTGCAGAGTGAAGGAAAAGCAGCTAACAAATGCTTTGTATAGTTGGAACTCCAGTCAGACTGTTGGAAAAGCATTCCTCATTAAGCTGGTTGAGAGAATGTCAAGAGTGTGCAAAACTGTCATCAAGGCAAAGGGTGTCTACTTTGAATATTCTAAAATTTGTTTAACACTTTTTTGGTTACTGCATAATTCCATATGTGTTATTTCATAGTGTTGATGTCTTCACTATTATTATACAATGTAGAAAATAGTACAAATAAAGAAAAACCCATTGAATGAGTAGGTGTGTCCAAACATTTGACTGGTAATGTACTTTAGCCCCATTTCCAGTGGAGCCAGCATTCTTTCTCATTTTCTTGGGACTGCTGCAGAGAAGGATAGCTGATCTTATCCCAAAATGTGTACCGGTAAGCAAAGCTTTGCGAGAGAAGCTGTACACTATGTCCTGTTGTGTCGATTTCATTGCTCAGAATTTGAGCATTCCTCATTTTAAACACCTCTGGACTGGACCGCTCCTAATCTGCCTAATATAAGTAGAATGGCATAGATAGCTAGCAAGTTAGATAAGGTTAGCATGCTAGCTAGGTACACTGACAACTGTCAGTGCCTTATTTGTTGATATTTTTCAACTCAACGTGGAATATCCCATATCCAAATCATGAATATGTATAACTAGCGTTTGTCATTTATCAGAGTTGGAACCTAAAAATGCATTTCCTCTGTAGGACAGGACATTTTGTCGAAATAGTGAATGCAACTTCCTCTAGCGGGGTCATTTAAAAAGGTCCCCTATTGCTGGAGAGTGCCAACAGGTATATTTTCTTCCTCTCTGTTATCAGCCCTTCTGTAGTGTTTGTTAGGCAGACCATATAAATATAATATTATTCTGTATAGCTAGCAAATCTTATCAAAAAATATTTTACTACACCGTATTCAAAAGATTAGCCAGCTGGGTTTATGGCTGGTTCTGGAGGTGGATTTGTCATGAGCATCGATTTAGGAAAAACATTGCTTTCCATAAATGGTGGCAGCAAATCAAACAAACATGAGAAACAGATGCCTCACAAGTCCTCAACTGGAAGCTTCTGTAAATAGTACCCGCAAAAGACCCATCTCAAAGTCAACAGTGAAGAGGCGACTCATGAATGCTGGCCTTCTAGGCAGAGTTCCTCTGTCCAGTGTCTATGTTATTTTGCTTAATCTTTTCTTTGAGATTACGAGGAACTCTGCCTAGAAGGAGTCGCCTCTTCACTGTTGACGTTGAGACTGGTGTTTTTCGGGTACTATTAATTAAGCTGCCAGTTGAGGACTTGTGAAGCATCTGTTTCTCAAACTAGACACTCTAATGTACTTGTCCTCTTGCTCAGTTGTGCACCGGGGCCTCCCACTCCTCTTTCTATTCTGGTTAGAGCCAGTTTGCGCTGTTCTGTGAAGGGAGTAGTACACAACGTTGTACGAGATCTTCAGTTTCTTGGCAATTTCTCACATGGAATAGCCTTAATTTCTCAGAACAAGAACAGACTGAGGAGTTTCAGAAGAAAGTGCTTTGTTTCTGGCCATTTTGAGCCTATAAATGCTGATGCTCCAGATACTCAACTAGTCTAAAGAAGGTCAGTTTTATTGCTTCTTTAATCAGAACAACAGTTTTCAGCTGTGCTAAGATAATTGAAAAAGGGTTTTCTAATGATCAATTAGCCTTTTAAAATGATAAACTTGGATTGAATAACACAACGTGCCATTCGAACACAGGAGTGATGGTTGCTGATAATGGGCCTCTGTACGTCTATGTAGATATTCCATCTGCAGTTTCCAGCTACAGTAGTCATTAACAACATTACCAATGTATACACTGTATTTCTGATTAATACATACATTATACACTGCTCAAAAAAATAAAGGGAACACTAAAATAACACATCCTAGATCTGAATGAATGAAATATTCTTATTAAATACTTTTTTCTTTACATAGTTGAATGTGCTGACAACAAAATCACACAAAAAGTATCAATGGAAATCAAGTTTATCAACCCATGGAGGTCTGGATTTGGAGTCACACTCAAAATTAAAGTGGAAAACCACACTACAGGCTGATCCAACTTTGATGTAATGTCCTTAAAACAAGTCAAAATGAGGCTCAGTAGTGTGTGTGGCCTCCACGTGCCTGTATGACCTCCCAATAATGCCTGGGCATGCTCCTGATGAGGTGGCGGATGGTCTCCTGAGGGATCTCCTCCCAGACCTGGACTAAAGCATCCTCCAACTCCTGGACAGTCTGTGGTGCAACGTGTCGTTGGTGGATGGAGCGAGACATGATGTCCCAGATGTGCTCAATTGGATTCAGGTCTGGGGAACGGGCGGTCCATAGCATCAATGCCTTCCTCTTGCAGGAACTGATGACACACTCCAGCCACATGAGGTCTAGCATTGTCTTGCATTAGGAGGAACCCAGGGCCAACCGCTCTGTACCTAATGGCAGTCAGGCTACCTCTGGCGAGCACATGGAGGGCTGTGCGGCCTCCCAAAGAAATGCCACCCCACACCATGACTGACCCACCGCCAAACCGGTCATGCTGGAGGATGTTGCAGGCAGAAGAACGTTCTCCACGGCGTCTCCAGACTCTGTCACGTCTGTCACGTGCTCAGTGTGAACCTGTTTTCATCTGTGAAGAGCACAGGGCGCCAGTGGCGAATTTGCCAATCTTGGTGTTCTCTGACAAATGCCAAACGTCCTGCACGGTGTTGGGCTGTGAGCACAACCCCCACCTGTGGACGTCGGGCCCTCATACCACCCTCATGGAGTCTGTTTCTGACCGTTTGAGCAGACACATGCACATTTGTGGCCTGCTGGAGGTCATTTTGCAGGGCTCTGGCAGTGCTCCTCCTGCTCCTCCTTGCACAAAGGCGGAGGTAGCGGTCCTGCTTCTGGGTTGTTGCCCTCTTACGGCCTCTTCCACGTCTTCTGATGTACTGGCCTGTCTCCTGGTAGCGCCTCCATGCTCTGGACACTACGCTGACAGACACAGCAAACCTTCTTGCCAGAGCTCGCATTGATGTGCCATCCAGGATGAGCTGCACTACCTGAGCCGTCTCATGCTACCATTAGAGTGAAAGCACCGTCAGCATTCAAAAGTGACCAAAACATCAGCCAGGAAGCATAGGAACTGCGAAGTGGTCTGTCTCACCACCTGCAGAACCACTCCTTTATTGGGGGTGTCTTGCTAATTGCCTATAATTTCCACCTGTTGTCTATTCCATTTGCACAACAGCATGTGAAATGTATTGTCAATCAGTGTTGCTTCCTAAGTGGACAGTTTGATATCACAGAAGTGTGATTGACATGGAGTTACATTGTGTTGTTTAAGTGTTCCCTTTATTTTTGTGAGCAGTGTATATTGCCTATCAAGGTGTAGGCATACTGTAATTAAATTGATAATTAAATAAAATATTATGTACTAAAAACGTGAATGTGATTTTGCAGAGCATACAAACATGCCGACAACCATCCACGGAGATCATTGGACAAATGGCTGGACAACGGACCGCACCAAAAAAAACCATTGTTGCCAAGATGGAGGTTATTTCTTCTAGATTCTTAAAATGTGTGCGCAGCATTTGTGTATTGGAATCCCTTTTAACTTTTAATTGATCTACCGTTTCTATCATAGGCCACTGTAATTGATGGGGCTCAGGGGGGAACCATTCTGCTCATCTGATGAAGGTGCACATGGATCCGATTAAAACTTTGAAGACCAAGATCGATTCATTAAAGGCAGACCAGCCGAAAGAGAAACATTATCGGAGGGCAGAGATACGGGCGACAGCTCATGCATTGGTCCAGAGTCAGGTAGCATTGACAGAGAGAAGAGGGCGAGGAACGAGATGGAGTCACAATCTATGCCAGGCACACCTGTGAGCTCTGGAACTCCATCTCCGACAGGCAGAGTCAACATACCTGGCTGGTTCATCAGGTTGTCGGTTCACCCTGACATTTCCATTCCTCTTCTGACAACACAACTTGACCACTGCTCCCCAGGCACAGCAAGGGCCTCCCGGACCGTTCTGCTGTTCTGCTATAGCCTAATAAATGTACAAATGAAAAAGCATATACTCTACAGTACTGTATTTCTTCATCAGCATCTTTATGCTTAAAATAATTATAAAAATACTCTTTCAAAATGCCGATGTTTATTTAGTTATGGATCCATATCAAATTACTATGGGAATAAATATCACTGAATTATAGAAATATTGGAACAGAGTTGTCTAATGAAGGTAAACAAATTGTTGCTTAATGGAAATACTCTTTCAAACACACACGGTCACGTTGTACAGCACCATTATGGCTATTAGCAGGGCTATATTTTGGCCTTCATGGTCGGCCCACAATTGGCTCAGCGTTTCTGTCCCCCTAAAAACAAATACATGTTTTGGCCTTTACAAATATCATTTAGTCCTTTATTCAGATTACAATCACTCACTTTCTTTTTTTTGAAAACTAAATAACCTCAAATATCATTACATATTATCAAGTTGATGGCACAGTCATTATAGCCCGGCACCTACATAAAGCTGAGTGACTCACTCATTCAGGGCTTTGGATCAAAATAAATAAGTACCAACATTATTTATGATAGTCTCTAATAAAGAAATGTTTTGGTTATCCTGAACTAGACTGTAGCCTACAACTATTTTAGCACCGTTTCATACTGCTCTGAGACAAGCATGGGGACTGGTCTTGATAAATCAATGAGTTTTTTTATTTTCACTGAATCTCCATTTGGGTATTGGTTAGACTACATTTATGGTGTAGAAATGTTATGCTCTTAGTGTAAGCTTTTTATTTAACTAGGCATCTCAATTTAGAACAAATTCTTATTTACAAGGACAGCCTACTCCTTCCTCCCAGTCGGGGAATTGAAACCCAATCGCCCGCCAGCACGACATGGGGATTCTTTAGCTAAATAGCCTGTAGCCTAATCCCTACCGTCATGTTGTAAAGCACCATATTGTCCGTTCCATCCTAACGGAAACCCATAGTTTTTCTTGGAATAGAAACACCATAATATTGATTTCTTAAAATATGTCCCATATGCTATGTTCTTACAAAAAAAGGTTTTAAATTCTCTAGTACAGCTACTATTGAAGGCTATAAAATGTTTCTTGATGATGCCATCTGGTGGTCAAACTATCACTAACAAGCTTTAACCTGTTTTGGAGACAGGTTTTTGTTTGGAATTTTGGATGACTGATATGCCCAAAGTAAACTGCCTGTTACTCAGGCCCAGAAGCTAGGATATGCATATGCATTGGATAGAAAACACTCTGAAGTGTAAAGAAGGACTTTATCGAACAAAATGACCTTTCATTATGTAGCCAGCTAGACCCTTGGGATTGCAAACAGAGGACGATCTTCAAAGGTAAGTGATTTATTTAATCGCTATTTGTGATTTTGTGACACCTGTGCTGGTTGAAAAAGTAGTTTGGTGTGGGGCGCTGTCCTCAGAAAATCGCATGGTATGCTTTCGCCGTAAAGCCTTTTTGAAATCTGACAATGTGGTTGGATTAACAAGAAATGAAGCTTTTAAATGATGTATGTACTTGTATTTTCATGAATGTTTAATATTACGATTTTTTTATTTGAATTTCGCGCTCTCCAATTTCACGGATGTTGTCAACTAGTGTCCCGATAGCGGGTCGAGTTACTATGATTGACACATAGAATTCTGCGGCACCACGACTTTTAAAGAACGTACCACTGTACGCAGTACCGGTCAAAGGTTTGGACACACCTACTCATTCAAGGGTTTTTCTTTTTTTATACTATTTTCCACATTACAGACTAATAGTGAAGACATCAAAACTATTAAATAACACATATGGAATCATGTAGTAACCAAAAAAGTGTTAAACAAATCAAATTATATTTTAGATTCCTCAAAGTGGCTACCCTTTGCCTTGATGACAGCTTTTCACACTCTTGGCATTCTCTCCACCAGCTTCACCTGGAATGCTTTTCTAACAGTCTTGAAGGAGTTCCCACATATAATGAGCACTTGTTGGCTGCTTGTCCTTCACTCTGCAGTCCAACTCATCCCAAACCATCTCAATCGGGTTGAGGTTGGGTGATTATGGAGGCCAGGTCATCTGATGCAGTCCTTCATCACTCTCATTCTTGGTCAAAAAGCCCTTACTCAGCCTGGAGATGTGTTGGGTCGTTGTCCTGTTGAAAAATAAATTATAGTCCCACTAAGCGCAAACCAGATGGGATGGCATGTCGCTGCAGAATGCTGTGGTAGTCATGCTGTTTAAATGTGCCGTCAATTCTAAAGAAATTACTGACAGTGTCACCAGCAAACCACCCCCAAACCATCACATCTCCTACTCAATGCTTCATGTTGAGAACCATACTCTCCGTCTCGCAAAGACAGAGGTTGGAACCAAAAGTCTCACATTTGGACTTATCAGAACATGTTTTGGACTCATCCATTGCTCATGTTTCTTGGCCCAAGCAAGTCTCTTCTTAATATTGGTGTCCTTTAGTAGTGGTTTCTTTGCAGCAATTCGAATATGAAGGCCTGATTCACGCAGTCTCCTCTGAACAGTTGATGTACTGTATAGATAGATGTGTCTTTTACTTGAACACTGAAGCTTTTATTTTGGCTGCAATTTCTGAAGCTGGTAACTCTAATGAATGTATCCTCTGGAGCAGAGGTAACTCTGGATCTTTCATTCCTGTGGTAGTCCTCAAGCGAGCCAGTTTCATCATAGCACTTGATGTTTTTTTCGACTTCAATTGAAGATACTTTCAAAGTTCTTGATATTTTCTGCATTGACTGAACTTCATGTCTTAAAGTAGTGATGGACTTCAATTTCTCTTTGCTCATGTTCTTGCAATAATATGGATTTAGCCCTATTTTGTAGAAGACCATCTTATGCATACCACTTCCACCTTGTCACAACACAACTGATTGGCAACTGATTGGCTCAAGTGCTTTAAGAAGGAAAGACTTTCCACAAATTAACTTTTAACAAGGCATATATGTTAATTGAAATGCATTTCATGTGACTAGCTGGTTGAGAGAATTCCAAGAGTGTGCAAAGCTGTAATCAAGGCCAAGGGTAGCTACTTTGAAGATTCTAAAATGTAATATACATACACTTTTTTTGGTTACTACATGATTCCATATGTTATTTGATATTTGATGTCTTCACTATTAGTCTACAATATAGAAAATAGTAATAATAAAGAAAAACCCTTGAATGAGTAGGTGTTTCTAAACTTTTGACTTGTATCAGTCAAAAGTTTGGACCCACCTACTCACTCAGGGGTTTTTAAGTGGATTTCTACTAGTGTGGGCGTTTAAGATAAGACATTAAATTAAAATACAGTCCAAATGTTGCAGGGGTGGACAAGCGCCTTTTTTACATGTAGAGTACCCATACCTTTTCTAAAATGTTTACTATTTGAGCGTGATCTTGCAAAACAATTGTTGACTTTCCTGGAAATCCAACTGTTGAATGCTTTAGTTCTGTTGTTGTGCCTCCATAATTGTGTACTTATTTTAGGTCAGCTCTCCGGTGTTGCTGCAGCCATTCTTCTCTTCTGTTGGTCTTGTTGCACTTAGGGTTAACTACAGAAATATCATAACAAAATAGAACGATACCAAAAGGACAACTATTATTGTGGCACAAAGATTCTCCAACCCTGTAAACATGATGGCCATTACTACTACACCTCAGAATCCAGATTGCGTCCCACAGGCTCATGAAGGCTAATGAAGCAAAATAGAATGAGATGCCATACACAACATTACTGATTTATGAACAGGGATGTGTCCCACATGGCACCCTTTTCCCTGTAAAGTGCACTACTTTTGACCACTACTTGGGTCCTGGTCAAATGTAAGTAGCACACTATAAAGGGAATAGGGTGCCATGTGGGACACAATCCTATTCATAAAACAGTGATGTTGCGTATGACATATTATTCCATTCTGCTTTATTAGCCTGCTGCAACCACCCATTGGTTAGCAGCACAGGGCAAAGCAATCAGAGTCAATGCCTCCGTATCTCTCTAGGAACTCTATAATGGTTGCCATTAGTGCCATTGTGGCTAAAAGTGTTCCCATGGTCATTTTGTACACGTAGAATAGTATTTTCTATGTGTGTTTGGCACTTAAAACATTTTAGCTTATTTATATGGTACACAGTATTTTCAGAGCATTTGCTGAAAATTAAGTAACAGTAATTGCCAAGTCACTAGGTTAAAAACAATGAAAGATAGTGTACTATAATGTTTAAAAGCTTTTGCCTATATGTTTAACATACAACATGTACAATTGGCTACCTAAATTGAAACTTGGATTCAACTGTTACACAGACTGATAATATTTGTCAAGTTGTGGAGCTTGGAGGAATCTATGTTTGTTGTTGATGACTGTGTTGGTGGTTGGTGTGGAGCTGGGTTGGGCCATGTGGGATGTGGCGGCTTTGTTTTGGGATCAGGGAGGGATTAAACAGTAATGGGTGGACATTGTTGGGGAGCGCACAGTGATCCCACAGGATTTGTCTGATGAGATGGAATTTGATTCATCTGCTCCGTCTATCGATTTGTTTTGGCCATACAGATCTCTAACTCTGAGGTTGAAGCTCAACTTTTTCATTTTTAACCAATTCTGCAAGGCATAATTCCTCTGAACACCATTTCACCTCCCCGTTTCATCTCGTCTTTGGAAACTTGCTCTTCTTCTGATCAAAGTTGTTTGGTGGTGGAAATATGTTGCTCATCTCCAATGTCAAAATGAAAGGTGAATTATATCTTAGGAAAAAAAGCAATTTGTTCACCTTGTAGCCTATAACTTATTGTTAATGCAACCTTAACAATGGAACAAGATAGATTTTTGAACCAAATCTGTTGATGAAGCAAAATAATCACGTCAAAAAGGGGCAAAAATATTACTTGAACACTACTATTTTCATCTGTTTTGAAGATAGGTTTTGTGAATTGGTAAATTTGTTTTTACCAATTTACCAAAACCCCTAAGATTACACATCCATAGCTTTGAGTGATGCAGATAAAGTGGGAAGAATATTTTTAAGGTCTAACTTTCTGACATGTTGGACCAGAATCTCATCAGTGTATTGCACATCCATCCAGTCTCTCCTGGGAGACTTCAAAGTGAAGCAGAAGCATGCAGTGTGCTGGACTGTACCCAACGAAGACAGATCCCTCTCATGTTATCCAATCCTGCTAGAGATTCAAGAGGCAGTCCTAATGACAGAGGACATGTACTCAGAGCATGACAGTGAATACTTTATCAAAGTGTACATCCCAAATGGCACCCTATTCTCTATGTAGTGCAGTACTTTTGACCAGAGCCCTATTGGCCTGTTCAAAAGTAGTGCACTACATAGGGAATAGGGTGCCATTTGGGATGCGGCCACAGGCTGTGTTGACTTCAAGGCCTTCATTCTTGCAGGTTCCTTGAGCAGATACAGAGAGGGGAACAGGGCAGGAAAGGGTCTGGCAAACATAATTCTCAGGGGGTATCTGAGGGATACAGGAGAACAGGAATTTTCACAATACGGAGTCAGAATACAGTGCCTTCAGAAAGTATTCATACCCCTTGACTTTTTCCACATTTTGTTCTGTTGCATCCTGCATTTAAAATGGATTAAATTGATATTTGGTCAGTGGCCTAAACACAATACGCCATAATGTCAAAGTGGATTTTTTTTTATAAATAAAAAAGGAAAAGTTTAAATGTCTTGAGTCAATAAGTATTCAACCCCTTTGTTATGGCAAGCCCACAGTAAATAACTTCAGGAGTAAAAATGTGCTTAAAGGGTAGGTAGCATAAACGTAACCATATGTAACATTTGGATTTGCATTAGTATTTGCATCAAAAGTCCCAATGCAAATGTACAACTCACTTTAAAAACGTTTTCGTGTTAATACACAAAACTGATCAGAATTACTAAAGTCAAGTCTTTCAGAGGTGATGTAATATGGAGGATCCGGCAAGCCTATTCACTAAAATGTAAACCCACAAAGAACTTCAATTAAACCAAATTGCACTCATGACTACTGGTTTCAATTACATGTTCAGCCAACTTACAAGCAAATACTTACTAGCCTGCTCACATTAGCCCTAACCGCCTACTAACGTTACATTAGCACTATGAGTCAGCCAGTTGCAATCAACACCTACCTTACAGCTACATTAAAGTAAAACATAGTGCTGGAAATAAAGCCATCTAACCAGTTATCAAATAATGTTAGCTATATGCCAGTTATCTTAGCCAGCTAACGTTAGCTATTAGCCTAACCAGCCTAGCCAACCACAATGGTTATGGTCTGCAAGCTAGAGCCTGGTTAGAACACTGGAGACCAGTTAGAACACAACTAGCACGTCACAACTAAAATACAACCACAGATCAAACCAAAGACAGAGCAGAGACAAACAGATTTATGGTCATAGGATGCCACCTTTCCAACAAGTCAGTCAAATTTCTGCAATGCTAGAGCTGCCCTGGTCAACTTTAAGTGCTGTTATTGTGAAGTGGAAATGTCTACTAGAAACAACGGAATTGGTAGGCCACACAGGCTCACAGAATGGGATCGCAGAGTGCTATTCCAAACTGCCTCTGGAAGCAACGTCAGCACGAACTGTTCGTTGGGAGCTACATGAAGTAGGTTTCAATGGCTGAGTACACATGCCAAGAATTGGCTGGAGTGGTGTAAAGCTCACTGCCATTAGACTCTGGAGAAGTGGAATCACATTCTCTGGAGTGATGAATAACGCTTCACCATCTGGCAGTCCGACGGACAAATCTGGGTTTGACAGATGCCAGGAGAACGCTACCTGCCCGAATGCATAGTGCCAACTGTAAAGATTGGCAGAGGAGGATCTGGGGCTGTTTTTCATGGTTCAGGCTAGGCCACTTAGTTCCAGTGAAGGTAAATCTTAATGCTACAGCATACAATGACATTCTAGACGATTCTGTGCTTCCAACTTTGTGGCGACAGTTTGAGGAAGGCCCTTTCCCCTTTCAGCATGATAAATCCCTCTTGCACAAAGTTCCACACAGAACTGGTTTGTCGAGATCGGAGTGGAAGAACTTGACTGGCCTGCACAGATCCCTGACCTTAACCCCATTACACACCTTTGGGATGAATTGGAACGCTGACTGCGAGCAGGCCTAATCGCCCAACATCAGAGCCCAACCTCGCTAATGCTCTCGTGGCTGAATGGAAGCAAGTCCCAGCAGCAATGTTCCAACATCTAGTGGAAAGCCTTCTTAGAAGATTGGAGGCTGTTTTACTGTAGCAGCAAATGGGGGACTAACTCTACATTAATGGCTAAGATTTTGGAATGAGATGTTTGACGAGTATGTATTCTGTGATTAGACAAGCATGCAGTGTAGGATTATGATGGTCATAATTTTCTTGACAGTTTCATAAAGTGTATTTTCTTAGTCCATGTAAAGTGACATAGATTGGTCTTAATGCTTTATGACAGTGTAATAAAGCGGATTTTCTACGTGTTATTTAAAATATGATGAAAAAAACATGATATTAAAGACTTCATTACAGCAACAACAAAGGACTTAATGTTACTGCTAGACGTGCCGCTAGCGGGACACCTCAACAACATCCGGTGAAATTGCAGAACGCGAAATTCAAACTACATAAATATAAATATTTAACATTCATGAATATACAAGTGTAATACATCAAAATAAAGCTTAACTTCTTGTTAATCCAGCCACTATGTCAGATTTCAAAAAGGCTTTACGGTGAAAGCACACCAATGCGATTATCTGAGGACATCGCCCCGCTTACAAAACCATGAAAAATTTTTCAACCATCGCCCCGCTTACAAAACCATGAAACATTTTTCAACCAGGCAGGTGCGACACGGAAGTCAGAAATAGAGATGTAATAAATGCCTTACCTTTGAAGATCTTCTTCTGCTGGCACTCCAAAACATCCCAGTTACATCACAAATGGTCCTTTTGTTCGATAAAGTCCTTCTTTATATCCACAAAAACTCAGTTTAGCTGGTGAGCTTCAGTCAATAATCCATCGGTTTCCCTCCATCAAAATGCATACAAAATGAATCCCAAACGTTGTTATTAAACTTTTCCAAACAAGTCAAACAATATTCATAATCAAACCTCAGGTACCCTAATATGTAAATAAACGATAACATTTAAGATGGCGAATGGTATGTTCATTACCGGAGATAAATAACAAAGAATAGTGTTTCCATGCGCGTGGATGAAAGTGCACAGACAAAAATGGGAGACACTTAGAAAAACTATAACTTCTAGCTAATTTTTCCAAAAACCAGCCTGAAACTCTTTCTCATCTAGTGAAAGCCCTAGGAACTGCAATCTGTGAGGATTTCACCTTATAATAAAATTGACAGCCATTGAAAACAGTGGTAGGCTGAACATAACTTTTTTTTTGGGGGGGGGGGGGGGTTTCCTCTGGGTTTCGCCTGCCATATCAGTTATTTTATACTCACGACATTTTAACCGTTTTAGAAACTTGTTGTCTATCCAAATCTACCAAATATATGCATATCAAAGCTTCTGGGCCTGAGTAACTTTTAAACGAAAGGAAACTTCTTGGTAGGGAAAAAACTAATTTGAATAAATGTGGGTTTTGTCACTTATGTAGGTATCATAAAATTACCCAATATATGTCACTACAGGTGTAAATATATTGGTCACGACAATGTTATGTGTCACGATCATCGTATGGAGTAGACCAAAGCGCAGCGTGGTTAGAATACATTCTTCTTTATTAAATGAAGAACACGAAGAACACTTAAACAAAAACAACAAAATGTAAGACGAACGTGACCGCTATATAAGCACTGTGCTAACGTGCAACATAACATAGACAATAATCCACGAAATACCCAAAGAAGATGGCTGCCTAAATATGGTTCCCAATCAGAGACAACGATAAACACCTGCCTCAAATTGAGAACCAATCTAGCAACCATAGACCAACATAAACACCTAGATGAAAACAACCCCATAAATCTACAAACAACCCTAGACAGTCCAAACACCCTAGAATGAGACAAAAACACACATATCACCCATGTCACACCCTGACCTAACCAAAATAATAATGAAAACAAAGAATACTAAGGTCAGGGTGTGACAGTACCCCCCCCCCCCCCCCCCTGGACGTGGACCCCACTCCACCATAGTCTTAGTCCGCTTTTGTGGCCTCCTAGGAATGGCATCCCTCGCCGCCAACCTAGGACTGGCAACCCTACTAAAGGACCCCACTGGACTGAGGGGCAGCTCCGGACTGAGGGGCAGCTCCGTACTGAAGGGTAGCTCCGGACTGAGGGGTAGCTCAGGACTGAGGGGTAGCTCAGGACTGAGGGGGAGCTCAGGACTGAGGGGGAGCACAGGACTGAGAGGGAGCTCAGGACTGAAGGGTAGCTCCTGGCTGGCTGACGGCTCTGGCAGCTCCTGGCTTGCTGACGGCTCTGGCAGCTCCTGGCTGGCTGACGGCTCTGGCAGGTCCTGGCTGACTGATGACTCTGTCAGCTCCTGGCTGGCTGACGGCTCTGGCAGGTCCTGGCTGACTGACGGCTCTGGCAGTTCCTGGCTGACAGATGGCTCAGGACAGACTGGCGGCTCTGACGGCTCAGGACAGACTGGCGGCTCTGACGGCTCAGGACAGACTGGCGGATCTAGCGGCTCAGGACAGACGGGAGACTCTAGCAGCTCAGGACAGACGGGAGACTCTAGCAGCTCAGGACAGACGGGAGACTCTAGCAGCTCAGGACAGTTGGGAGACTCTAGCAGCTCAGGACAGACGGGAGACTCTGGCGGCTCATGACAGACGGGAGACTCTGGCGGCTCAGGACAGATGGGAGACTCTGGCGGCTCAGGACAGACGGGAGACTCTGGCGGCTCAGGACAGACGGGAGACTCTAGCAGCTCAGGACAGACGAGGTGCACTGTAGGCCTGGTGCGTGGTGCCGGCACTGGTGGTACTGGGCCGAGGACACGCACCTCAGGGTGAGTGCGAGAAGGAGAAACACGGAGAACTGGGCTCTGGAAACACACAGGAAGCCCGGTGCAGGGGGCTGCCACCGGAGGGCTGATGCGTGGAGATGGCACCAGATAGACCGGACCGAGAAGGCGCACTGGAGATCTGGAGCACCGAGCCTGCCCAACCTTACCTGGTCGAATGCTCCCCGTAGCCAGGCCAGTTTGGCGAGGTGGAGTAGCCCGCACTGGGCTGTGCAGGCGAACCGGGGACACCATGCGTAAGGCTGGTGCCATGTATGCCAGCCCGAGGAGACGCACTTGAGACCAGATGCGTAGAGCCGGCTTCATGGCACCTGGCTCAATGCCCACTCAAGACCGGCCGATACAAGGAGCTGGTTTGTACCTCACCGGGCTATGCACACGTACCGGGGACACCATGCGCTCCACCGCATAACACGGTGCCTGCCCGGTACAATGCCCTCTCTCTCCCACGGTAAGCACGGGGAGCTGGCGCAAGTCTCCTACCTGACTTCGCCACAATCCCCGTGTGCCCTCCCACAATACATTTTTGGGGCTGCCACTCGGGCTTCCAGCTGCGCCGACGTGCTGCCTCCTCATACCGGCTCGTCTCTGCTTTTCGCTGCCTTCAGCTCTGCTTTGGGACGGCGATATTCCCCTGGCTTTGCCCAGGTTCCTTTGTTGTCCAGAATCTCCTCCCAAGTCCAGAAGTCCTTTGATTGCTGCTGCTGTCCGTTACCATGCTGCTTGGTCCATTGTTGGTGGGTTATTCTGTCACGATCGTCTTAGTCGTTTTGTTGTTTTTGTTTAAGTGTTCTTTGTGTTCTTCACTTAATAAAGAAGAATGTATTCTAACCACGCTGCGCTTTGGTCTACTCCATACGACGATCGTGACAGTTATGACCATATTAGGACAGGTTATGACAAGCTATGTCAGCTGTTATGAAATATGACATGGTTATGATTGTGTCATAACGTTTTGTGACTCCAGGTCTCAAGTAAAGTGTTACCAAATTATCTGTAAGGTCCTTCAGTCGAGCAGTAAATTTCAAGCACAGATTCATTGATAAAGACAAGGGAGGTTTTCCAATGCCTTGCAAAGAATGGCACCTATTGGTAGATGGGTGGGCAGACATTGAAAATCCCTTTGAGCATGGTGAAGTTATTAATTATACTTTGGATGGTGTATCAATACACCCAGTCACTACAAGGTATAGGCAATCTTAACTCAGTTGACACAAAGGAAGGAAAAACTGAGGATGGCTCTACATTTTAGTTACTCCAAAATACAAGAGTGAACAGAAGGAAGCCTGTACAGTAGGGCTGGACAACATATTGAATTCATTATGGCTGGGTGATATATCAAATGAATTAGGTCATTTGAATGTATGTTTTTGCGTGATATTCCAAATGCCTGTATCCCAAGAATCAAGTTTTATTTTTTTATATATTTTTTTAGATTTTATGTCCGCTTGTTCTCATCTACTTCGCTGCTGCTGTGATTGTGCACCTTCCCATTTACACACACACACACACACACACCAAGCAACAAAGATGAAACATCCCTTCTTAATCTCTGAAACAAGCGGTTTAAACTCGCTATTTGCATTTGAGGTTTGGTCCAACAGAATCGCTCATATGGACATCGAAACACATTGAGACATTATCTGTATTACAGATTCTATTTTTATGTTTCAACTCCTAAGAGTAGACTTTACTAAAATGTGAGTATCAATGTTAATTGTTTCTGGAAAATGAATGCAGTAATTTAGCCACAGACTGTTATACCAGCTGTCAAGTCTGTGTTTAATAAATGTGTATAAGAAGTTGGCAACTTGGTAGGGAACTTGATTTCAACCTCTGAACAAAGTGGAAATTCAAACAGTTGGACGGACAGAAGGGTGTGTTCATAACAATTCAATTGTTCTACCTTGTTAGTTACTGAATAGATAGATCTAAATTGGCTAGACTTTAAATATTAAGATTAGCTGGCTGCTCACTAGCACGTGGGCTTGTGCCTGAGAGAATGTTATGAGACCTGTGGTAATTTTGAATAATGCCTGCTACATCAAGTTGGTCATTATAAGTGAATGTGCATTACGTGTGGTTCTGTTTAAATTGGTAAACAAATGGGCATTATCATAGACAGACTTGAAAGCCCGTTCAGTGATTATTGCAAAAAAGCAGGTTAAACTATTTTGATAAAATAGATAAATGATTAGTTGTATTATTGTTATGGAAGGCTTAAATTTAGTCTAGGTATACTTTCACAAACCCTACATTAATTACTTTATTGTTGACTGTTTGAAATGCAGTGCATATTACCTTGAATTGTACAACAAAGCTTATTTAGCTTTTTTTTATTTTTATCAAGATATTGTGAATTGACCATAATAAAAAATTCAAAAATAGATTATTTTTTAGGTAATACTGCCCAGCCCTACTGTACAGAATAAAAAATTACAAAATGTGCATCCTGTTTGCAATAAGGCACTAAAGTAATACTGCAAAAAATGTGAACAAAATGACATTAATGCAGACACCTGAAAGAAATGGATGAAGTGACATTTATAGGGCAATCAATAAAGTAATAGAGTCCAGGTGAGCCCCATGAAGCACTGTGTAATGATGGTGACAGGTGTGCGTAATGATGCCCTGGCGCCCTCAAGTGTCAGAGAGGGGGCGCGGGAGCAGGCATCACAGTGCCTCACTCTTCCACCAAGGCACCTGTAAGTTCAAAGACATTTCTGGGGGAATGGATCTAGCCCTCACCCTCCGATACAACAGGTCCCAGATGTGCTCAATGGGATTGAGATCCAGGCTCTTCGCTGGCCATGGCATTACACTGACAATCCTGTCTTGCAGGAAATCACGCACAGAACGAGCAGTGTGGTTGGTGGCATAGTCATGCTGGAGGGTCATGTCAGGATGAGGCTGCTGGAAGGGTACCGCATGAGGGAGGAGGATGTGTTCCCTGTAATGCACAGCATTGAGATTGCCTACAATGACAAGCTCAGTCCGATGATGCTGTGACACACCGCCCCATACCATGATAGACCCTCCACCTCCAAATAGATCCCGCTCCAGAGAACAGGCCTCTGTAACGCTAATTCTTTTGACGATAAACCAGAATCCGACCATCACCCCTGGTGAGACAAAACCGTGACTCGTCAGTAAAGAGCACTTTTTGCCAGTCCTGTCTGGTCCAGCGACGGTGGGTGTGTGCCCGTAGGTGACGTAGTTGCCGGTGATGTCTGGTGAGGACTTGTCTTACAACATACCTACAAGCCCTCAGTCCATCCTCTTTCAGCCTATTTCTGACAGTCTGAGCACTGATGGAAGGATTTTGCGTTCCTGGTATAACTCAGGCAGTTGTTGTTCCCATCCTGTACCTGTCCCGCAGGTGTGATGTTCCTATGTACCGATCCTGTGCAGGTGTTGTTACACGTGGTCAGCAACTGCGAGGACGATCAGCTGTCCTTTCTCCCTGTCTTAGGCTTCTCACAGCACGGACATTGCAATTTATTGCCCTGGCCACATCTGCATGCCTAAGGCACGTTCACGCAGATGAGCAGGGACCCTTGGCATCTTTATTTTGGTATTTTTCAGAGTCAGTAGAAAGGCCTCTTTAGTGTCCTAAGTTTTCATAACTGTGACCTTAATTGCCTAGTGTCTTAACGACCATTCCACAGGTGCTTGTTCATTAATTGTTTATGGTTCATTAAACAAGCATGGGAAACAGTGTTTAAACCCTTTAAAATGAAGATCTGTGAAGTTATTTAGATATTTCCGAATGAGCTTTTAAAGACAAGGTTCTGAAAAAGGGACGTGTCTCTTTTTGCTTCTTACAGTAAGTCGTTTTTTTTGGGTATCTGTACTTTACTATTCATATTTTTGACAACTTTTACTTTTTCTCCACTAAAGAGAATAATGTACTATTTACTCCTTACATTTTCCCCGACACCCAAAAGTACTTCTTACATTTTAAATGCTTAGCAGGACATGAAAATTGTCTAATTCGCACACTTATCAATAGAACATCCCTGGTGATCCCTCCTGCCTCTGATCTGGCAGAGTCACTAAACACAATTGCTTTGTTTGTAAATTATGTCTGAGTGTTGAACTGTGCCCCTGGCTATCTGTAAGTAAAATAAATTAAAATGAATTGTGTCATCTGGTTTACTTTATATAAGAAATGTTTAATGATTTATACTTTTTCTATGTATACTTAATTAAGCACACTTCAAACCAAATAATTTTAGACTTGAAACCAAGTATTTTACTGGGTGATTTTCACTTTTACTTGAGATATTTTCTTTAAAGGTATCTTTACTTTTAGTATGAAAATTGGGTACTTTTTCCACTGCTGTATTTGACATACCTGAGTACAGTCTTGGCCAAAATGTTTTGAGAATGACACAAATATTCATTTTCACAAAGTCTGCTGTGTCACGAATATCACCAAAGGTGGATCCCCTTCCCGTTCGGGTGGCGCTCGGCGTCGCTGGTCTACTAGCTGCCACCGATCCCATTTTCCCTTTTTGTTTGGTTTTGTCTATTGTTTGCACCTGTTCCTTGTTGGGGTTTTGGATTGGGGTTATTTAAGTTTGATTAGCCCGCTTTTGTTCGTGCGGGCTTGTTGCTGTTTATGTAAGAGGTGTATTTGATTATTGTTGGGTTATCGCTGTCCGGTATATACCATTGGTACTTGGGTTGTATTTTACGCCTGTGTTCGGTGTCACCCATTGTACGTGTTCCTCTTTTTGGACGTGAAAGCGTTTTTCCCTCAAATCTTCTGCGCCTGACTCCACACCCATCACTCTTTGAGCGTTATATGCTGCCTCAGTTTGTATGATGGCAATTTGCATATACTCCAGAATGTTGTGAACAGTAATCAGATGAATTGCAATTAATTGCAAAGTCCCTCTTTGCTATGCAAATGAACTGAATACTCAAAAAAACATTTCCACTGAATTTCAGCCCTGCCACAAAAGGACCAGCTGACATCATGTCAGGGGTTCTCTCATAACACAGGTGTGAGTGTTGATGAGGACAAGTCTGGAGATCACTCTGTCATGCTGATTGAGTTCAAATAACAGACTGGAAGCTTCAAAAGGAGGGTGGTGCTTGGAATCATTGTTCTTCCTCTGTCAATCATGGTTACCTGCAAGGAAACATGTGCCATCACCATTGCTTTGCACACAAAGGGCTTCACAGGCAAGGATTTTGCTGCCAGTAAGATTGCACCTAAATGAACCATTTATCTGATCATCAAGGACTTCAAGGAGAGCGGTTCAATTGTTGTGAAGAAGGCTTCAGGGCCCCAAAGAAAGTCCAGCAAGCTCCAAGACCGTCTCCTAAAGTTGATTCAGCTGCGGGATTGGTGCACCTCCAGTACAGCGCTTGCTCAGGAATGGCAGCAGGCAGGTGTGAGTGCATCTGCACTCACAGTGAGGTGAAAACTTTTGAAGGATGGCCTGGTGTCAAGAAGGGCATCAAAGAAGCCACTTATCTCCAGGAAAAACATCAGGGACAGACCGATATTCTGCAAAAGGTACAGGGATTGGACTGCTGAGGACTGGGTTAAAGTAATTTTTCTGATGAATTCCTTTTTCTTATTGGTTGGGGCATCTGGAAAAAAGCTTGTCCGGAGAAGACAAGGTGAGCGCTACCATAAGTTTTGTATCATGCCAATAGTAAAGCATCCTGAGACCATTCATGTGTGGGGTTACTTTTCAGCCAAGGGAGTGGGCTCACTCACAATTTTGCCAAAGAATACAGCCATGAATAAAGAATGGTACCAACACATCCTCTGAGACCAACTTCTCCCAACCATCCAATAACAGTTTGGTGACGAACAATGCCTTTTCCAGCATGATGGAGCACTTTGCCATAAGGCAAAAGGGATAACTAAGAGGCTCGGGGAACAAAACATCAATATTTTGGTTCCATGGCCAGGAAATTCCCAAGACCTTAATCCCATGGTTGTGCCCAAAAGTTAATTGACAGCATGCCAGGGCAGATTGTAGAGTTCTTGAAAAAGAAGGGTCAACACTGCAGAAAAAGGGTAAACTCTTTGCATCAACTTCATGTAATTGTCAGTAAAAGCCTTAGACACGTGTGAAATGCTTGTATTTATACTTCAGTATTCCATAGTAACATCTGACAAAAATATCTATCGACACTGAAAGAGGAAACTTCGTGTAAATTAATATTTGTGTCATTCTCAAAACTTTTGGCCAAGACTGTACATTGTGTATGTTTATTTATACAGTAATTACTATTCAACATGTCTTTCTCTGGGATCTGAACTCACATCCTCTTGGTTCACAGCATTCTGATCTTCCTGCTCTGCCACCATATCTGTTTAAAAGTTACTGATTTCACCTGTATTCCTACACTTTGGACTTCAAAGTAAATCTCACCTTTTGTTAAAAATACACTCAAGAAAAACGATTATAATCATCATTGTTATTCAGGAGTAACATTACAACAGAATAATATGCCCCACCAAGATTGAACAACTATACAGAAAATCCTCTAAACAGATGGAATTGCACATTTGTGAAGTGTTTCAAAAACACGTGTTCACATGTGAAATGTCAGATTTGAGGTGTTCCAAACTGGTTTTCACATGATTTCACATGTGCAATTTCACGTTACATAATGTGATTTTCCACATGTGAAAATCATGTGGTTCAACACGTGATAACATAAAACTACACTGTTAAATCAAATCAAATGCATTTGTCACATACACATGGTTAGCAGATGTTAATGTGAGTGTAGCGAAATGCTTGTGCTTCTAGTCCCGACAATGCAGTAATAACCAACGAGTAATCTAACCAAAACAATTGCAAAACTACTGACCTTATACACACACGTGTAAAGGGATAAAGAATATGTACATAAAGATATACGAATGAGTGATGGTACAGAACGGCATAGGCAAGATGCAGAAGATGGTATCGAGTATAGTATATAAATATGAAATGAGCAATGTAGGGAATGTAAATAAAGTGGCATTGTTCAAAATGGCTCGTGATTCATGTATTACATAAAGATGCAGTAGATGATATAGGTTACAGTATATACATATACATATGTATTGTAGGGTGTTACATAAAGATGCAGTAAATTATAATAGTGATGATATAGGTTTACAGTATATACATATACATATGAGATGAGTGGGTGGTCCGCCCAATGTAACAAAGTTTACCTACGGGTAGTGTATGCCCATGGGCGACTTGTCTTGGTTTCCCCTTTTCCCACCAGCAAACACCATAAGCAAAAACAATACTCACAGGAGATGACAAAGTGATTTGGAGGTGCTCAAACAAAAGAAGAGGTTAATTAATACACAAAGAGAGAGATCTACATACATGGCATTTACAAAGAGATTGTGCTACTGAAATCTATCAAGAACAGCTATCTACTAACATGGCATTACAAAGATTGAGCTCTCCTGAAATCTACAAAGAACAGCTATCTACCAACATGGCATTACAAAGATTGAGCTCTAGAGCAAACAAATGATAGGGTTTTTAAACCAAGGGAAAGGAACTGTGATAGGGTAGGAAACAGGAGGAGGTGTGTCTTCTGATTGATGGGTTGATTGTTGACTGATTGGGGAGTAATGATTTTCACCTGTGAGGGGAGAATGAGAGAAAAGAAACACACACACAGGATACACACACAGGATAACTGTATCCGTAACACTCCCACCCTTAAAAGAGCAACCCTAGGGGGATTGCGATTACAGTATAAAGGAATACTCACAAAAATTAATACTTACAACGTCAACCTTGCCAAAACATACAAAAATCATTTTTACACACAAGACACAAACTGGTTACCCAATTTTGTCTTCGGTAACGGTCCGACACAATCAACCACCACATGCTCAAATGGTTCACCTATGACAGGTATTGGACAAAGAGGAGCGGGAGGAATAACCTGATTTGGTTTCTCTTGTTATCTGACAGGTGTGGCATGTCCGACAGAACTGCGCCACATCTTGTTTTAAACCCGGCCAAAAAAAATGTCGAAGGATCCGATCATACGTCTTTGTAATTCCTAAATGACCAGACCACTGGTGATCATGAGCAAGGGATAACATATTTTGTCGAAAGGCTGTAGGAATCACTATTTGGTAAACAGCATTCCAATCTCCACCTGGTGGATAACTCTGTGCCAACTCATTCGAGAGAGAGTGGTCACTTTTATCCAATACAGGTACTACCTTTCCTCCAGCAATATCGTTACCCAGTATAAAGGTCACACCTTTCACTGGCAACATAGGACGTACCCCCACTCTGAATATTCCACTGATTAACTCAGAGTGTACTTTCACAAAGTGCAACGGCACTGGGACAAAACCCATTTCAATACCCTGCACTAACACACTGGAACCACAGTATGTATCGTCAGATAAGGGCAACACATCAGACAATATAAACGACTGCGCCGCACCAGTATCTCTAAGGATTTTAACCGGACGCTGAGATGCTTCGTCATTCTCTAGGGACACAAACCCCTCGAAAATGAATGGTTCATAACTGCGGTCGGGGACTGGGACTTTCAAACTACAGTTACCCTGAGGCACCTGTTTTGTTGCAGTATAGCAGCATGCCATTTATCAAACAGATTTCCCTTGTCTCTAGCAAATTCCACATAAGTAAACAATTTTACACATCTCCAACTGGAGAGTTATATGATGGTAGTGAGACCCGTAACATAACTCATGTAAATTATAATAGTGACAAAGTAAAAGTAGACTAGCCTATTTCAACAACAGCTAACTAACTAACCAAAAATACAGTGGGTGGTCCGCCCAGTTCTAACTAGTGTGTTTTAACAAAGTTTACATGTATGTTACTCACAGGAGATAAAGTGGCACAAAGAGAGAGATAGTGATATATTACTAACATTAGAGCAAACAAATGATAGGGTTTTTAAACCAAGGGAAAGGAACTGTGATAGGGTAGGAAACAGGAGGAGGTCATTGGGGATAATGATTGTGAGGGGAGAATGAGAGAAAAGAAACACACACACAGGATACACACACAGGATAACTGTATCCGTAACATAGGGTATGTAAACATTATATGAAGTAGCATTGTTTAAAGTGGCTAGTGATATATTTTACATCAATTTCCATCAATTCCCATTATTAATTAAAGTGGCTGGAGTTGACTCAGTGTGTTGGCAGCAGCCACTTAGTGGTGGCTATTTAACAGTCTGATGGCCTTGAGATAGAAGCTGTTTTTCAGTCTCTCTGTCCCTGCTTTGATGCACCTGTACTGACCTCGCCTTCTGGATGATAGCGGGGTGAACAGGCAGTGGCTCAGGTGGTTGTTGTCCTTGATGATCTTTATGGCCTTCCTGTGACATCGGGTGGTGTAGGTGTCCTGGAGGGCAGGTAGTTTGCCCCCGGTGATGCGTTGTGCAGACCTCACTACACTCTGAAGAGCCTTACGGTTGTGGGCGGAGCAGTTGCCGTACCAGGCGGTGATGCAGCCCGACAGGATGCTCTCGATTGTGTAGATCTGTAGAAGTTTGTGAGTGCTTTTGGTGACAAGCCGAATTTCTTCAGCCTCCTGAGGTTGAAGATGTGCTGCTGCGCCTTCTTCACGACACTGTCTTTGTGGGTGGACAAGTTCAGTTTGTCCGTGATGTGTACGCCGAGGAACTTAAAACGTACTACCCTCTCCACTACTGTCCCATCGATGTGGATAGGGGGTGCTCCCTCTGCTGTTTCCTGAAGTCCACAATAATCTCCTTTGTTTTGTTCACGTTGAGTGTGAGGTTATTTTCCTGACACCACACTCCGAGGGCCCTCACCTCCTCCCTGTAGGCCGTCTCGTCGTTGTTGGTAGTCAAGCATACCACTGTAGTGTCATCCGCAAACTTGATGATTGAGTTGGAGGCGTGCATGACCACGCAGTCATGAGTGAACAGGGAGTACAGGAGAGGGCTCAGAACGCACCCTTGTGGGGCCCCAGTGTTGAGGATCAGCGGGGTCGGGTAACAGCGGGGTTGTTACCTACCCTCACCACCTGGGGGCGGCCCGTCAGGAAGTCCAGTACCCAGTTGCACAGGGCGGGGTCGAGACCCAGGGTCTCGAGCTTGATGACGAGTTTGGAGGGTACTATGGTGTTAAATGCTGAGCTGTAGTCGATGAACAGCATTCTCACATAGGTATTCCTCTGTTAGCCATTGCTGTTAATTTTGTGGTAAATGTTAGTCATGATACGGTATATTTCTAAAGTAGTAGGATACTGTAGTAGAGTTTTGCTGTATATTTACGGTCAATCGCAATGCACTTGAGTACTTTTTGAACCCGTCCTTCAAATTAACTTAACATGCTTCACTCAAAACTACATTAAACTTATAGGATACTTTAGGTGTGTTTATAGCACAAACTGTAAAAAAAGAATCCTGTAATTTAAAAGTAAGCTACCGGCTACTGAGTTTTGGTGAAAACAGTGGAAACAACTATTATTGTATTTCTACACCTGAACTGTATTTTGTCAGTAAATATACAAGACAAACTGTATTCAGGAACTACACAGAAATTCTAATTTTAATTCAATTATTTTCAAAACTGGAAAATGAAGAATTGGAAGAAACAAATGGAATTGACCTCAACATTGGGTACCCCACCTGGGATTTGAACTCACAACCTCTTAGATCAAATCAAATCACATTGTATTTGTCACGTGCCAAATACAAAAAGTGTAGACTTTACCATGTTATGCTTACTTACGAGCCCTTTCCCAATAATGCAGTTAAAAAGTAAGAACATTTCCAAATTGATTATAAGAAAATAGATGAAAGGAACCCCTGGTTTGCCTGCTTTGCCACTAGGTCTGTGGCCATGAGAGAGATACACCTAAAGATGTATTGGCAAGAATACATTTCTGCACTTTCAAGTCAATAATTGTGCGGTTATCTGACAACACCAACTAAAAAGTAGCAGTGCTCAGGGACACTTGACATTAAGGCCTAGATTCAATCAGGTCAACCACAAACACGTGGTACATGACACCTGCATAGCTAGTGTTTTGGCAGAGTCAGAGGGGTAACTTGTTAGAGCTGTCAAATCAGTGAGAGGCTTCTCATGTGGTGATTGCCACTAAGCCACACCAGTCCTAATCGCGTTACAAGTTCAGAACGAGAAAGTGAAGACTATATAAAAATTACATTAAATTGAAAATCATCAAAGAAAATAATGAGGATTTATATCAGCCTTATCAAGGTGTACAAAACACATCACATTTCAGTGTTCCAACTTGTTAACAAGGCTGTATGGGATTTCTCTTAATGCAGCTCCGTTCATTCAATGGCAATTTTTACTTCAGGTATAATGCCAGGAAACACTTGTGGATTTGACAGCTCTAATGCAGTTCCAACCCGCGACAACACCGAAACAACCGCTATAAGGGTGGCAGCTAGCGCGGATCTGATAGAATCTAGCCCTAACTATGTAAAATGCTCTTAGGATTTGAAATTGCAACCTTTTGGTCTGGACTGCATTAATGTCTCATCAGTGCCACCAGGTGGTTTTTGTTAGCAAGAACATACAGTACCAGTCAAAAGATGGACACGCCTACTCATTCAAGGGTTTTTCTTAATTTTTTTTTTACAATTTTCTACATTATAGAGTAATATTGTAGACATCAAGACTATGAAATAACAAATATGGAATCAAAAAAATGTGAAACATATCTAAATATATTTTATATTTCAGATTCTTCAAAGTAGCCACCCTTTGCATTGATGACAGCTTTGCACACTCTTGGCATTCTCTCAATCAGTTTCATGAGGTAGTCACCTGGAATGCATTTCCATTAACACGTGTGCTTTGTTAAAAGATCATTTGTGGAATTTCTTTCCTTAATGTGTTTGAGCAAATCAATTGTGTATGGGGTGGTATACAGAAGATAGCCTTATTTGGTAAAATGCCAAGTCCATGTTATGGCAAGAACAGTTCAAAAAAGCAAAGAGAAAAGTCCATCAAGACCGTAGGACATGAAGGTCAGTCATTCTGGAAAAGTTTCTTCAAGTGCAGTTGTAAAAACCATCAAGTGCTATGATGAAATTGGCTCTCATGAGGACCGCCACAGGATAGGAAGATCCAGAGTTACCTCTGCTGCAGAGGATACGTTCAGTTACCAGCCTCAGAAATTACAGCCCAAATAAATGCTTCACAGATTTCAAGTATCAGACACATCTCGACATCAACTGTTCAGAGGAGACTGCGTGAATCAGGCCTTCATGGTCGAATTTCTGCAAGGAAACCACTACTAAAGGACACCAATAATAAGAATAGACTTTCTTGGGCTAAGAAACACGAGCAATGGACATTAGAGTGATGGAATCTGTCCTTTGGTCTGATGAGTCCAAATGTGAGATTTTTGGTTCCAAATTCCATGTCTTTGTGAGACGCAGAGTAGGTGAACAGATGATCTCTGCATGTGTGGTTTCCACCGTGAAGCACGGATGTGTGATGGTGTTTTGCTGGTGACACTGTCAGTGATTTATTTAGAATTCAAGGCACACCTAATCAACATGGCTACCACAGCATTCTGAAGCTATACGCCATCCATCTGGTTTGCGCTTAGTTGGACTATCATTTGTTTTTCAACAGAACAATGAACCAACACACCTCTAGGCTGTGTAAGGGCAATTTTACCAAGACGGACAGTAATGGAATGATATATCAGATGACCTGGACTCCAAAGTCACCTGACTTCAACCCAATTGAGATGCTTTGGGATGAGTTGGACCACAGAGTGAACAAAAAGCAGCCAACACGTTCTCACCATTTTTGGGAACTCCTTCAAGACTGTTGGAAAATTATTCCTCATGAAGCTGGTTGACAGAATGCCAAGAGTGTGCAAAGCTGTCATCAAGGCAAAGTGTGGGGACTTTGATGATTCTAAAATACATTTGTATTTGTTTAACACTTTTTTGGTTCCTACATGATTCCATGTGTTATCTCATAGTTTTGATGTCTTCACTATTACTCTACAATGTTGATAATAGTACAAATAAAGGAAAACCCTTGAATGAGTTGGTGTGTCCATAATTTTGACTGGTACTGTATATCCACACTCTCTCAAAAATTAGAGTACTGTTATAATACAGTGTTGTGCCCTGGTGTACAAAAAGGTCAAAGGTACACATAAGGTACTTCAGGAGGTACACATAGCTAACATATGGCATTGTTTTACGATGGTCATACCAAGGATAATTTAGCTATTTGATTATGATTTGCAAGACCCCTTTAGGTATACAAAATATGTATCAAAAAATGTATTGACGAAAAATGGAATTTGGCGTTACTACTATTAGCCCATAGAAATGCATTGAATAAATTATTTATACATGGAAAAACAGATATAAATCAAAGGAAGTTTGTTTCTGTCCTATATCTGAGAGATACTGTATAAGAAAGATCATGAAATTGTGACATTTTTTGAAAATGGTTTGGCATTAAACTACTTCCATATACACCGAGTGTACAAAACATGAAGGACACCTGCTCTTTCAATGACATAGACTAACCAAGTGAATCCAGCTGAAAGGTATAATATATTTTATGTCACTTGTTCAATCCACTTCAATCAGTGTAGATGAAGGCGATGAGACAGGTTAAATAAGTATTTTTAAGCCTGGAGATAATTCAGACATGGATTGTGTATGTGTGCCATACAGAGGGTGAATGGGCAAGACAAAGTTTAAGTTCATTTGAACGGGGTATGGCAGAAGGTGCCAAAAGCACCGGTTTGTGTCAAGAACTGCAACACTGCTGAGTTTTTCACGCTCAGCTGTTTCCCACGTATCAAGAATGGTCCATCACTCAAATGACATCCAGACAACTTGACACAACTGGAGGAAGAATTGGAGTCAACATGGGCAGGCATTCCTGTGGAACGCTTTTGACAGCTTGTATAGTCCATGCCCCAACGAAATGAGTCTGTTCTGTGGGCAAAAGGGGGGAAGGGACTCAATATTAGGAATGTGTGCTTAATGTTTTGTACACTCAATGTATACTTTCATTCATTTCCTTTACATGTTCATCAGAGTCTCATCATTCCATGGAGTGGTCATATTAGTTTGTAGGCTAAACTATTCGGACGGTACAGATGTTTTTGTAAAAAGACTGGTTTTCATGACACCTCATGTTCTGACAACACCACAATAGCTTGGCCACTTTCCACTCCAGATGCGAATGGCCGCCATTGTTAGATGTGGTGGATTGAGAAGCAGCCCATGCAAAAATTCTGATATCCCTAGCTTAATAGACAGACAGATTTTTATGAGGATTTCTTTATTAGACTAATTTGAGGGTACGTGAACATCGGCTCTGGGGGTTTACACCTACATTTAGATGTAAAAATCCATTAGCTAGTTGTAAATTTACCATATTTTCACCGCAACTAGACAAAACCTCCAGGGGTCCATGACACAACTTTCTAAAAACAGCCTGGGGGACTTCCCTGTAACAAACCTGGAACTGAACAATACCTGCAGCGGACCATGACTGTTCAAATTTAATTAATGTAAATTATGCCTTTCAAAGTAAAATATTATAAATTACATTTGACACCTGGGTTTTTACATGTGCTCAAATGTTATTCATGTTATTATTAAGTATTACATGTTAACATTTTATAAGACCATGTTGTCACATTTATCTCACATGGGATCATGTTTTCACATGTTGAAATGTAGCATCCCAATTCCAGATGTATTTCACTGTGATGGCACACTGTGGTTTTTTCCCCCAATAGATATATGGGAGTTATTCAAAGTTTGGGTTTGTTTTCAAATTCTTTGTGGATCTCTTCCTCTTTCTCTCTCTGTTTCTCTCTCTCTCTGCGTCTCTTTCTCTACAGTATGTTTGAATTCAATTTCAATTTAAGGGATTTATTGGCATGGGAAATTTATGTTTACATTGCCAAAGCAAGTGAAATAGATAATAAACAAAAGTGAAATAAACAAGAAAAAATGTACAGTAAATATTACACTTACAAAAGTACCAAAAGAATAAAGACATTTCAAATGTCATATTTTGCATATATATATATATATATATATATATATATATATATATATATATATGCAAAATATGACATTTGATACAGTGTTGTAACGATGTGAAAAAAGTTAGTACAAAAGGGAAAATAAATAAACATAAATATAGGTTGTATTTACAATGGTGTTTGTTCTTTACTGGTTGCCCTTTCTTGTGGCAACAGGTCACCAATCTTGCTGCTGTGATTGCACACTGTGGTATTTCACCCAATAGATAAGGGACTTTATCAACATTTTATTTGTTTTCTTTGTTCTTTGTGGGTCTGTGTAATCTGAGGGAAATATGTGTCTCTAATATGGTCATACATTTGGCAGAAGGATAGGAAGTGCAGCTCAGTTTCCACCTCATTTTGTGGGCAGCCGGTCTGCCTTCGGCGGAATTTCACAATTGCAAGGCTAGGCTCACTGAGTCTGTACATACAGCATTCTAGTTTTCTCTGTTTTTTTTGCAAATTATATTCAATGTGTCAAGTAATAGTATTTTTGTTTTCTTGTGTTGCTGTCCTGGGGCTCTGTGGGGTCTGTTTGTGTTTGTGAACAGAGCCCCAGGATCAGCTTGCTCAGGGGGCTCTTCTCAAGATGTATTGTTCTGTAGGTGGTGATGACTTTGTTTTATAGAAGGTTTGGGAATTGCTTGCTTTTAGGTGGTTGTAGAATTTGACAAATAGCGGGTATCGGCCTAATTCTGCTCTGCGTGCATTATTCTGTGTTTTACATTGTACACAGAGGATATTTTTGTAGAATTCTGCATGCATAGTCTCAATTTGGTGTTTGTCCCAATGTGTGCATTCTTCGTTGGTGAGCGGACCCCAAACCTCAAACCCATAACGGGTAATGGGATCCATAACTGATTCAATTATTTTTAGCCAGATCCTAATTGGTATGTCAAATTTGATTTTCCTTTTGATGGCATAGAAGGCCCTTGCCATGTCTCTCAGATCGTTCAAAGATTTGTGGAAGTTACCTGTTGCGCTGATTTTTAAGCCGAAATATGTATGTTTTTTTGTGTGCTCTAGGGCAACGGTGTCTAGATGGAATTTGTATTTGTGGTCCTGGGAACTGGACCTTTTTTGGAACACCGTTATTTTTGTCTTACTGAGATTTACTGCAAGGGCCCAGGTCTCACGGAATCTGTGCAGAAGATCTAGGTGATGCTGAAGGCCCTCTTTGGTTGGGGACAGAAGAACCAGATCATCAGAAAACAGTAGGCATTTGACTTCAGATTCTAGTAGGGTGAGGCCGGAGGCTGCAGACTGTACTAGTGCCCTCGACAATCCGTTGATACATATGTTGAAGAGGGTGGGGCTTAAGCTGCATCCCTGTCTTGTCCCCCGGCTCTGTGGAAAGAAATATGTGTGTTTATTGCCAATTTTAACCGCAAAATTGTTGTTTGTGTACATGGATTTTGTTTTTCTGATGTTTTTCCCCAACACCAATTTCCAACATTTTTTATAGCAGGCCCTCGTGCCAAATTGAGTCGAAAGCTATTTTTAAACACATTTTGAGAAGACTTTGCCTTTATTTTGGTTTGTTTGTTTGTTAATTAAGGTGTGCAGGGTGAATATGTGGTCCGTTGCACGGTAATTTGGTAAAATCTCTCTCTCAGATAGACATTGACTAATCATTTTTTGACACAAATCCAACAGTACATAACAATTTATTAAATGTACTAGAGAAAATACTTTCAGTGCTGCTGAATATCTTCGACCCCTGAAATCTCAGAAAGGAAATATGAGGTTTATAAATGAGTGAGAAGTCAGAGGAATCCATTGCCAGAGAGCTTCCAATCTGCACCCAGTCAAAGAGAGTGTCAGCTTTTTCACCCACTGAGAGGTTTGGACTGCCATCGAAGGAAATTGATGAGAGCCTTAGAGATTTATGATGCTTTCTCAAGCACATTAAATATTGACTTTCTAACATGCACTGAGAACCCCTTTTGAAAATGTAATCTTGCAGTAAAGTTGCAAATAAATAGTTGTAGGCAGACAGCAATACAATAGATTACATACAGTATTTATATAGGAGAGCATGTAAAACAAGCATTCATAAATCATGAGCTTGAAGCCAATGGATGACAATCTGATTCAGATGTACGTATGTATGCACACGGCAATGTTTTACCCTCTATCTCCGAGGTATTAAACTTTTTTCCATGACTCAGATTTCTTTCATTTATCATTATCTCTGGACTTCAATTAGATCAGAACACATGGCCACCATAAAGACCACTTCACTGGACAACAGTATAAATGCGCTGCATGACAAGTCCCTGGGTGTCCATAGAAACATGACACACCTTAGAGCCCTAAATAGTGACTGCAATGTAAGATGAGGGTTAATCACTAAGAGTGGACCATAATTATTCATTTCAGCAAGCCTCGGTCTCCTTAATAGGGGCAATTTTCTAAAATATCATCTGGTTGTGACATTCAGACAGTTTAAAAGAGGCTGCAGTGAACAACTCTATTGTCCAATGCATTCATACTAGCATTAAACATGATTTTTTGTATATTTATATAGCAATCTGATATGTAATATTCAGGGACCGAGCCCAGATATACACTCCCATTCAAAAGTTTGGGATCACTTAGAAATGTCCTTTTTTTAAGGAAAAGCACATTTTTGGTGCATTAAAATAACATCAAATTGATCAGAAAAACAGTGTAGACATTGCTAATGTTGTAAATGACTATTGGAGCTGGAAACTAAATTTAAAAAATGATGGAATATCTACATAGCCGTACAGAAGAGCATTATCAGCAACCATCACTTCTGTGCTCCAATAGCACATTGTGTTAGCTAATTCCAGTTGATCATTTTTAAAGTCTAATTGGTACTTAGAAAACCCTTTTGCAATTATGTTAGCACAGCTGAAAATGTAAAATAAAACTGGCCTTCTTTGGACTAGTTGAGTATCTGGAGTATCAGCATTTATGGGTTTGATTACAGACTCAAAATGCCTAGAAACAAAACTTTCTTCTGAAACTCATCAGTCTATTCATGTTCTGAGGAATGAAGGCTATTCTCTGCGAGAAATTGCCAAGAAACGGAAGATCTCGTACAATGTTGTGTACTACTCCTTTCACAGAACAGCGCAAACTGGCTCTAACCAGAATAGAAAAAGGAGTGGGTGGTCCCGGTGCACAACTGAGCAAGAGGACAAGTACATTAGTTTCTAGTTTGAGAAACAGATGCCTCAAGTCCTCAACTGGCAGCTTCATTAAATAGTCCCGCAAAACACCAGTCTCAACATCAACAGTGAAGAGGCGACTCCGGGATGCTGGTAGTCGCATTTGCAGTTGTTTAAGGTGTTTACTAGAGACATTTATTTGGATACATCCATAAGAATGAGCTAATGAGCTGTGATTTTGCCTGGCATAGAATATGTTTTCACTCGTCAGGGCACTGTTGTTCAGAGGAGCTAGCCTCCTTTAAAAGTTGCGAGCATACACCGCGGTACCCAGTGTCACGGCTTCATTGCTCCAGACCACCACAAACTGACTAGCTAACATTTGCCAGCTATCTAACTGGTGTTATGACATGAAAACAGTATGACATTGTAATTCGTGTTGCTTAATGTTTTAGGGACTCCTGAGAAAACCAGCAAACCAGGCTGTCATCTTGGGAAACATTGGATGTAAAGAATCTAGCTAGCTAATGCATTTACCGCAAATTAAATGTACAATTGTGTAAGCTTGCTTTGCAATGCAGCTGAAGTAACAATTTACTTGCTCATTGTGTAGCGGAGGATAAAAATAACAGTATGCCAATGGATGTGTAGCTAGCTACAGTATGTAGCCGATCTGTGTATGGACCCTAAGACATTAGGTTCAGAACTAATAATCATACCAATCTATGAACCTTAGCTATCATAGTTGTTGATTCAACTTCAAGTATCAATGGCATGAATGTAGCCTGTGGATAGAGTAGAATATAATAACTTCATTGAGCCAAGGATCCAAGTCCAATATACAGTTGAAGTCAGAAGTGTACATGCACCTTAGCCAAATACATTTAAACTCAGTTTTTCACAATTCCTAACATTTAATGAAGTAAACATTCCCTGTCTTAGGTCAGTTATGATTAGCACTTAAATTTAAGAAAGACATTTCAGAATAATAGTAGAGATAATTATTTCTTTCAGCTTTTATTTCTTGCATTGCCTTAAAAAAATGTTTTACTTGGGTCAAACTTTTCGGGTAGCCTCCACAAGCTTCCCACAATAAATTGGGCAAATGTTGGCCCATTCCTCCTGACAGAGCTGGAGTAACTGAGTCAGGTTTGTAGGCCTCCTTGCTCGCTTTTTCAGTTCTGCCCACAAATATTCTATAGGATTAAGGTCAGGGCTTTGTGATGGCGACTCCAATACCTTGACTTTGTTGTCCTTAAGCCATTTTGCCACAACTTTGGAAGAATGCTTGGGGTCATTGTCCATTTGGAAGACCCATTTGCGACCAAGCTTTAATTTCCTGACTGATGTCTTGAGCAATATATCCACATTCCTCATGAAGTCATCTAATTTATGAAGTGCACCAGTCCTTCCTACAGCAAAGCACCTCCACAACATGATGCTGCCATCCCCATGCTTCACTGTTGGGATGGTGTTCTTCGGCTTGCAAGCTTCCCCCATTTTCCTCCAAACAAAACAATGGTCATTATGGCCAAACAGTTCTATTCATCAGACCAGAGGACATTTCTCCAAAAAGTACGATCTTTGTCCCAATGTGCAGTTGCAAACCATAGTCTGGCATTTTTGGGGCGGTTTTGGAGCAGTGGCTTCTTCCTTGCTGAGAGGCCTTTCAGGTTATGTTGATATAGGACTCGTTTTCTTGTGCAATTAAGTACTTTTGTACCTGTTTCCTCCAGCATCTTCACAAGGTCCTTTGCTGTTGTTCTGAGATTGATTTGCACTTCCCGCACCAAACTACATTCATCTCTAGGAGACAGAACGCGTCTCCTTCCTGAGCGGTATGACGGCTACGTGGTCCCATGGTGTTTATACTTGCGTGTTATTGTTTGTACAGGTCAATGTGGTACCTTCAGGCATTTGGAAATTGCTCCCAAGGATGAACCAGACAATTTTTTTTCTGAGATCTTGGCCGATTTCTTTTGATTTTGCCATGATGTCAAGCAAAGAGGCACTGAGTTTGAAGGTATGTCTTGAAATACATTCACAGGTACACCTCTAATCAGAAGCTTCTAAAGCACAGTTTTCTGGAATTTTCCAAGCTGTTTAAAGGTACAGTCAACTTACTGCATGTACACTTCTGACCCATTGAAATTGTGGTACAGTGAATTGTAAGTGAAATATTCTGTCTGTAAACATCGGTTGGAAAAAAAACTTTTGTCATGCACAAAGTAAATGTCCTAACTGACTTGCCAAAACAAGTTTTAATGACTCCAACCTAAGTGTATATAAACCTCTGACCTCAACTGTACATGTTCTGTAGTTATTACCACACATGGACCCCCACATTGCAGCCTGTACATTGAATATATTCACTGATCATGTACAATTCCTTGGCAAATAAAGGTGCGGTTCAGGTATGAATCTCTGTGAGACATTATTTTTCAGGCAAATCCAATACCAGGTGTGTCAAACTCCATTCTTTGAATGATGCTGTGCCTGCATGTATGTATTACAATTATACACTTCAACAGGGTTTACCACTCCTGCTCCTGGGACATCAATGATTACACATTGTATCTATGCATTAGAGAAGAAACATGATTTAAGTAAAGGCTGATCTGTAATTCATATATACAGAAAAAATCCATGCATATCTAACTCCCTTCATCTGCATTAATCTGAGGACACGGGATAGTATTTCAATGAGATACTTAATTTCAACCAGTGGAGAATGTGTAACGCTTTATTGAAAGAAGTTCATTACCCTGGTGTTATAAATACATAATACATGCATTATAATTATGATAATTGTAATATTAATTTATAAATACAAGTTAAATTTGCATATGGTGTGCATTATAAAACGAGGAAGTAAGACGAGGTGGGGAGGGAGGTGTAGAAGACAGAAAGGGAAAGAGGTAAGAACAGAGGCAGACAGCATATGATTAATGAATTACAGTGCTACCCTAATATTCTCTCAGTTCATCCCAATTACAGTGTCTCTATCGGTGTCTCCTAACCAGCCTTGGGCCCCAGTTGGCCCGGAAGTTGGCAATGACGGGACTGGCTTCCTCTCTCACATCAAAACATACTTGCAGACGAGAGACAGATGGATAGAGAGAGAGCATGATTTAGCCTTGTTTTTTTATTCTAACATCATCAATCATCATAATCATCAGGAGGCGAAATGCAAAACTGACCTTGGATCCTTAACTCTGGGACTACAACATCTCAATCTGTATTTCAATGTAAAGCATCTCTTTAATAATACTTCCTGTTGACCCAACCAAATGACCTCTCACCTATGATCATTCTTTGCCCTCTGTGTCAGCCAAGTGAGATGCTGGAGGGGTTCACCAAAATAGCTGATATAACCTAGAGGATTTAGGGAGAAGGGGAAGAGGGATGAAGTGAAGAAGATAGACTGTTTTTGCGTGTGTGTGTGATCTCACCTGGTGTCCACACTAAGTGGCTACAGAGTACTTTATGCTGAAAAACAGACACATGAAGATAATGTAATTTTTTTATGTGAAAAAAGCTGACCGTTACACTGTCATGAAATATGATTATATATCGACTATGAAACAAATATGACATGGCCTGCTTATGAGTTGCTATGAAAGAAAGTTAGATTAATTCAACTGACAATGGCGAGAACAGGCGTTCATAGCTAAATGCTTTTGGTTAGCTTGAGAATAATAAATGCATGATTTTTCATTCTACGGTATGTAATATAGTAGAATGTTATGAACCTACACTGAATCGTAGGAGCTAACTACTAGCTATGTAAAAGTTGGACGGAAGAACGCCCAGTGCTGCTTACCTGAGATGCCATCTTCACACAATCCTTCTTCGTAGGTGTCCGCTATGACTTCCTTTGTGTCGGAAAAAAGTTGCTTTCAGAACAATAATTTTTATTGAAAATAAAAAAGTTTTGCTCTCGTCAAAAAGACACAAATGTACCTCTATAGCATATAACAATTTGCCTGTGAATAGCCACACCTTCATACAAACTTGCTACTGTATGCAGAATTCTTGACCCACAACCGAAGGTGCTGCCATATCCTGCCAACACGCCCACGAGCGAACCGCTCAGGAGCAGAATACTGACGCGCGAAAGAGGGCAAGGAATGAGATGGGAGTAACAGGAATTTGTTACGAGTTGGGAAGGGGGGGGGGGGGCCCTTGCATTTCTGTTCAAAATGTATCAAGACTACACAAATGTGCCTAATTTGTTTATTAATAACTTTTCAAAATTTTCAAAACAAACTATCGTCAAACAATAGCATGGTATTATTTCGCTGTAACAGCTACTGTAAATTGGACAGTGCAGTTAGATTAACAAGAATTTAAGCTTTCTGCCAATATCAGATATGTCCATGTCCTGGCAAATGTTCTTGTTACTTACAACCGCATGCTAATCGCATTAGCCTATGTTAGCTCAAACATCCCGTGGAAGGGACACCGATCCCGAAGAAGTCATACATCAAACTTGCCAGTATATTAACTATAACTATACATCAAACTTGTTAGTATATTAACTACCCAACGTTTATTGACCTGCTTATTCCCCCCATTCTTAGCTTAGTGCGATAAGGTGCGTCTCGGTGAGAGGTGTAGGAGTCAGGCGCAGGAGAGCAGGGATTTCTGAGAAGCGTGTTTAATATAGATATATGTATACATATATATATACACACATAGTCCACCACTCCGTGTATTGACATGAGTTTCTGTTCCTTCGAGAGCGTAGTTTTGGATTTTCATCTGTGCCAATTTTGTAGTTCAGACACTACATACACGTACGTAATAGCGAAAACAATAAACAGCATAGATAATCTAACGCAAATACCCACAAGTTTAATCCTGCATGAATTAAGGTAGGCAACAGGTGCCCTATATACACACAAAAATAAAAGCAATTGAAACCAGGTGTGAAAAGGAACACAGACAAAACAACCAGAAAAGGAAAAAGGGATCGGTAGCGGCTAGTAAACCGGCGACGCCGAGCACCGAGCGCCGCCCGAACAGGGAGAGGACTTACCTTCGGTAGAAGTCGTGACACTTAGCTAAATGTTATAGTCATTGTGGTTCTCAATGGACTTTCGGGTGCTTTCGTAAATTCGCTCTGGCTATCTACACCGATTTCAGAGCACTCTCGTCTGACTGTACCAGAGCGCAGAATAATGAATTTACGAGTGCTTAACACCCGTTGAATATGGCCGGTGTCAGTAAACATCAGCAAAAAAGCGTAATTAAATTGTTTCCAACAGTACAGTTACAGTCACCAACGCTCTGGTTAACACAAAAACTGCCTAACAAGCTCGGCTAGGGTGAGTAAAATGGTCAGAGTGGTCTCGGGTGTCTGCAAGGATCTAGCAAGCTACCCAACGTCAGCTTGTGTGCTTTGCTGCAGTTGTAAGGCCAGAACGCTCAAATCAACCCTACTCCTCGGCCCGAATGTCCAGTATGCGCTCCGAGAGCGAAACGGTCTGAATTTACAAACGGACAATCTGACAACGCTCTGAATTTATGAGCATCAAGTTGTTCACCACCATATTTCCTGTCCCATCCTGACGGAAACCCAGAGGGTTTTTCGTTTTTCCATGGAATAGAAACACCATAATGTTAATCAAATGAATTAATCAAGTACCAGTCCATGAGGAGGAGATGCAATGCAGTACTTAATGCAGCTGGTGGCCACATCAGATACTGACTGTTACTTTGATTTTGACCCTCCCTCTTTTTTCATGGACACAAGAAATATGACAAACTGAAATTGAGCATGCATAACTCTTCACCCCCATAGTAAATACTTTGTAGAGCCACCTTTTGCAGCAATTACAGCTGCAAGTATCTTGGGGTATGTCTCTATATGCTTGGCACATCTAGCCACTGGGATTGTTGCCCATTCTTCAAGGCAAAACTCCTCCAGCTCCTTCAACTTGGATGCGTTTCACTGATGTACAGCAATCTTTGGTCACACCACAGATTCTCAAATGGAATGAGGTCTGGGCTTTGACAAAGCCATTCCAAGAAATGTAAATGTTTCCCCTTAAACCACTTGAGTGTTGCTTTAGCAGTATGCTTAGGGTCATTGCCCTGCTGGATGGTGAACCTTTGTCCCAGTCTCAAATCTCTGGAAGACTGAAACAGGTTCCCTCAAGAATATCCCTGTATTTAGAGCCATCCATCATTCCTTCAATTCTGACCCGTTTCCCAGTCCCTGCTGATGAAAAACATCCCCACAGAATGATGCTGCCACCACCATGCTTCACTGTGGGGATGGTGATCTTGGGGTATTGAGAGGTGTTGGGTTTGCGCCAGACATAGCATTTTCCTTAATGGCCAACAAGCTACATTTTTGTTCCATCTGACAAGAGTAACTTCTTCCATATGTTTGGGGAGTCTCCCACGTGCCTTTTGGCAAACACCAAACATGTTTTCTTATTTTTTTCTTCAAGCAATAGCTTTTTTTCTGGCCACTCTTCTGTAAAGCCCAGCTTTGTGGAGTGTATGGTGTAAAGTGCTCCTATGGACCGATACTCCAATCTCCGCTGTGGAGCTTTGCAGTTCCTTCAGAGTTATCTTTAATCTCTTTGTTGCCTCTCTGATTAATGCCTTGCTTGCTTGGTTCATGAGTTTTGGTGGGCGGCTCTCTCTTGGCAGTTTTGTTGTGTGCCATATTTGAATGGTGCTCTATGGGATGTTCAAAGTTTCTGATATTTTTTTTTATAACCCAACCCTGATCTGTACTTCTCCACAACTTTGTCTCTGACCTGTTTGGAGAGCTCGTTGGTCTTCATGGTGCCGCTTGCTTGGTGGTGCCGCTTGCTAATTGGTGTTGCAGACTCTGGGGCCTTTCAGAACAGGTCTATATATATACTGAGATCATGTGACAGGAGGAGGAGGAGGACTTTATTTAACAAATTATGATACTTCAGAAGGTAATTGGTTGCACCAGATATTATTTAGGGGCTTCATAGCAAAGGGGTGAATACATATGGGCACACCACTTTTCAGTTTTTTTAAACATTTTTTTTTTTCATTTCACTTCACCAATTTGTACTATTTTGTGCATGTCCATTACATGAAATATAAATAAAAATCCTTTTAAATTGCAGGTTGTAATGCAACAAAATAGGAAAAACGCCAAGGGGGATGAATACTTTTGCAGGGCACTGTGTTTGTTCCATTTCACTGTGTAAAACCTAGCAGTAATACCTATATCTCTGTTAGTGAGGCAATACAGTGCCTTCAGAAAGTCTTCCTATCCTGTGACATATATTCCACATTTTGTTGTTTTACAGACTGAATTCTAAATGGATTAAACATATATTTGTCTTACCCATCTACACTCAATACCCAATAAAGACAAAGTGAAAACATGTTTTCAGATGTTTTTACAACTCTATTAAAAATGAAATACATTAATATCTAATTTACATAAGTATTCACACCCCTGAGTCAATACATGTTAGTTTAGGCTCTTAGAGTTTTAGACACCTGGATTGTAGAATATTAAATAATATTATTTTGCAATTCTTCAAGCTCTGTCAAGGTGGTTGTTGATCATTTCAAGACAGACATTTTCATGTCTTGCCATAGATTTTCAAGGCGATTTAAGTCAAAAATGTAACTAGGCCTTTCAGGAACTAGGCCTTTCTATTTTGTAGAAGCACCTTTGGCGTCAAAGTTAGATTGGGAGTGGTGGCGAACAACGATCTTGAGTGATCATTGTGTTCTTGGTCACCTCCCTGACCAAGGTCCTTCTTGTCCGGTTGCTCAGACATCCAGCTCTAGGCAGATTCTGGGTAGTTCCATATTTTTTCCATTTCCCAATGATGGAGACTACGTTGCTCTTGGAAACTTTCAACACTGTAGAAATGGTTTTATACCCTTCCCCAAGTATATGCCTCATCACAATTATATCTAAGAAATCTACTGTGTGTGTAACCTTTATTTAACTAGTCAAGTCAGTTGAGAACAATGGGTTAACTCGGGGGATTCGATCCAGCAACCCTTCAGTTACTGGCCCAACACTCTAACCTGCCACCTCTGACAGTTCCTTGGACTCTATGGTATAGTTTCTGCTATGACACGCACTGTCAACTGTGGGGCCTTATATAGACATGTGTGTTTCTTTCTATATGACTTCCATACAATTGAATTGGCCCCAGCCAGACTCCAAGTTGTAGTGACATCTCAAGGATGATCAAAGGAAATCGGATGCACCTAAGCTCAATTTGTCATAGCAAAGGGGTGTGAATACTTATGCAAATGAGATATTTCTGTGTTTAATTTTCAATAAATTAGCAACATTTTCTAAATACATATTATCACTTTGTCATTATGGGGTATTGTGTGTAGATGGGTGAGAAACAAATATATTTAATCAATTTTAAATTCATGCTGTAACCCAACAAAATGTGGAATAAATCAAGGGGTTGTAATACTTTCTGAAGATACTGTATAGCGTTTTGATTATTGGTCTCTCTCAAATGAAAACCATCAAGTGATAGATTTCAAACACATATATGTCTATCATTGAACAACCCCATAGCATGACTAGATAGTAAAAAATAATATTTACCAACATTTCTGAAAATGGATAGCATTTTGGAAAGAAACTCTTCAAGTATATAGAACAATTGAAAACCAAACAATACCCAGATATAGTTGACTCTCGATTATTATTAATCAACAAGAAATACTGTATACCAGCCAATTCCCTAGCAAGCATGCATGTTTAATTCCAATATAACCTCATTTTCTTCAAGGTCAAAGCTCAAATATGGTGGTCTGTGTGAACTACATTGGCATTTTTCTCCCCTCACTTGCTCGGGCCATATTCTCTGGGATCCATGTTTAATCTCCTCACCTTATTGCCTGCAGAAATATTGTCATCACTATCCTTGATTTCTGGCAGGGACCTAAAATGTAAATCAATATATTCATTACCATGTGTCGAATACAAAACAACTCTACAAGGGTAAATGGATACTGCTAACAATGACAACTCCGTAAATAAATAGATAATGCATCGCAAGGCCCAGACTGTCAACTTTCCTTTGAACACTATAGCGAAGAAAGAATCAGGAGCAGATATCTTTTCATATATTTATATATAATACAGTATACTTAGTATTCCAGTCTCATAATTATTTTGCTACTGTTCTCATCACTCAGATTGTCTGTAACATGAAGTCAATAAAAATAATTATGACTGAATGCAGAGAAGAGAGATATAGCTAGTGGTCTTGCTGGTGGAAATGAATCTCCCTCTCCCCCTCTCTGAAAATAATGTCACACGCTCGGCAGCCCCTAACTTTGTAGCCTTTTTGTTTGATGCAGCCACATATCATTTATTTCATGCAGTCGGTGTAATACCTTAAGGTGTCATCTGTTCATCTGCTCTGACTTACTTCTACCTGCTGCATAATACAGTGTGTGTCACAAATGGTACACTATTCCCTATATGGTGCAATGCTTTTGGCCAGAGCCCTATGCCTGTTCAAAAGTAGTGCACTACAATGGGAAAAGGGTGCCATTTGGGATGCAGATAGTCATACTGATGAAGTGTCTCTCACAACACAGTTGAAAGTCACACAATCGGTGTCCAAAGACAGAATCAAACAGAAAGTAAAACTAGTGGAGGGAGTCATTGAAAACTTCTATCACACTTAAAACCTCTCTGGGATATGTGGGACGGTAGCGTCCCAACTGGCCAACATCCAGTAATAATTCAGAGCGCCAAATTCAAATAAATTACTATAAAAATTTAAAATGAAATCACACATTCAATATACCAAATTAAATCTACACTTGTTGTGAATCCAGCCAATGTTTCAGATTTCAAAAATGCTTTACGGCGAAAGCAAACGATGCTATTATCTGAGGAAAGCACCCAAGTAAACAAACACATATTTCAACCCTCCAGGCACAACACAAAACGCAGAAATAAAGATATAATTCATGCCTTACCTTTGACGAGCTTCTTCTGTTGGCGCTCCCATATGTCCCATAAAAATCACAAATGGTCCCTTTGTTCGATTAATTCCGGCGATATATATCCAACATGTCAATTTATTTGGCGTGTTTGATTCAGAAAAACACCGGTTCCAACTCGCGCAACATGACTACAAAGGTTACCTGTAAGCTTTGTCCAAACATTTCAAACTACTTTTGTAATACAACTTTAGGTATTATTTAACGGAAATAATCAATAAAATTGAAGACAGGATGATCTGTGTTCAATACCGGAGGAAAACAGTGTGTAGCATGCTTTCAGGTCACCTGCCTCTAACAAAGAGTACACTTCCCTTGAGCCTCATTCTGAACATGGCTACTTCTTAATTTCTCAAAGGAAAAACCTCAACCAATTTCTAAAGACTGCTGACATTCAGTGGAAGCGATAGGAACTTCAAGAAGGTCCCTTAGAAATCTGGATTCCTAATGAAATCTCATTGAAAAAAGAGTGACCTCAAAAATAAAAATCTCAATGGTTTGTCCTCGGGGTTTCACCTGCCAAATAAGTTCTGCTATAGTTACAGACATGATTCAAACAGTTTTAGAAACTTCAGAGTGTTTTATACCCAAATCGACTAATAATATGCATATCTTAGCTTCTGGGCATGAGTAGCAGGCAGTTTAATTTGGGCACGCTTTTCATCCAAAATTCCTAATGCTGCCCCCTATCCTAGAGAAGTTTTAAGGTGTACACACATTTATAATGAAAGTGTGATATAACAGGTCTTTATATGATTTTGCTTTGCCAAATGGGGAATAACCTCTAAGCCACCCGTCATATAGTATGACATTTGCTTATAAAGGGTTTGTGAAACATTTATGTAGACTTATAAAGCGCTTATGATGGTTTAACTAAGTCTTTATGAGAATCACCTAATTAGGAGTCTATAGGTTAACCCACAGAGAGATTTTTTCCTCTCTGAATAATGGTTTAAATGCACAGTAGAATGGAAAGTGGTTACTACTTTCCCTATTATGTATAATTGTTTTCAATGTACAACTGGATTGCAGGAATTCAGATACATCAATTCATTACCTCTAATGTGCTAAACAAGACAATACTTGGTTTTGCCTCTCCTAATGAATGCAGCCAGTCATATTGAGCTTATAGGGTTAATGGCTGATGCCGAATAACAGGAATGGCAGCAGGCAGGTGTGAGTGCATCTGCACTCACAGTGAGGCAAACACTTTTGGAGGATGGCCTGGTGACAAGAAGGGCAGCAAAGAAGCCACTTCTCTCCAGGAAAAAACATCAGGGACAGACTGATATTCTGCAAAAGATACAGGGATTGGACTCTGATGAATCCCCTTTCCGATTGTTTGGGGCATCCGGGAAAAAGCTTGTCCGGAGAAGACAAGGTGAGCGCTACCATCAGTCCTGTGTCATGCCAATAGTAAAGCATCCTGAGACCATTCATGTGTGGGGTTGCTTCTCAGCCAAGGGAGTGGGCTCACTCACAATTTTGCCTAAGAACACAGCCAAGAATAAAGAATGGTAAAAACACATCCTCCGAGAGCAACTTCTCCCAACCATCCAAGAACAGTTTGGTGATGAACAATGCCTTTTCCAGCATGATGGAGCACCATTCCATAAGGCCATAAATTGCTCAGGGAACAAAACATCAATATTTTGGTTCCATGGCCAGGAAACACCCCAGACCTTAATCCCATTGAGATCTTGCGGTCAATCCTCCAGAGGCGGGTGGACAAACAAAAACCCACAAATTCTGACAAACACCAAGCATTGATTATGCAAGAATGGGCTGCAATCAGTCATGATGTGGCCCAGAAGTTAATTGTCAGCATGCCAGGGCGGATTGCAGAGGTCTTGAAAAATAAGGGTCAACACTGCAAATACTCTTTGCATCAACTTCATGTAGTTGTCAATAAAAGTCTGAGATACTTATGAAATGCTTGTAATTATACTTCAGTATTCCATAGTAACATCTGACAAAAAATATTTAAATACACTGAAGTAGCAAACTTTGTGGAAATTAATATTTGTGTCATTCTCAAAACTTTTGGCCACGACTGTACTGTAATTACATGAAACTACACATGTGACAACATTTGAGCCATGTGGAAACATGGGAATGCACATTTTTACATGTGATACCATGAAACTACTTGTCTGTCAAATGCAATTGGAATCAGAATTAGGACACTTGTGACTTTCCTTTGCACACCTTTCCTATGCATTTCTCAGTAGTTGATATTAAGACTTGCTTTAGACAGGTGCGTAATGGGCTTTGCAGGTGTGGTTCCCTTGAGTGCGTTGATTTTCTTATAGATTTTTCAGTACATTTATTTTAAGTCATCCCTTTAAATACATTGTACCTTTAATTCAAATTTTGTTGACAGACTGGAATACATTGAGAGAAATGGTTCAGAATATAGAAATTGTAGGGTCAGTAACGTATGTTTGAATCATTAAAAAAAAAACGTTTAGAGAGCCTTTACACACTAAATGTATTTATGAATCAAAAATAGTGGTTTGATTCATTCTGTCACGATCGTTGTAAGGAGCGGACCTCATGATGATTTTTTAATTAAAGAAAGCACTGAACACTGAATACAAACTATACAAAACAATAAACGAATAACGACCGTGAAGCTATAATGAGCACTGTGCTGATACAAGCAACTAACATAGACATTCACCCACAAACAAACAGTGAAACCCAGGCTACCTAAGTATGATTCTCAATCAGAGAGAACTAATGACACCCGCCTCTGATTGAGAACCATACTAGGCCGAAACATAGAAATCCCAAAATCATAGAAAAACAAACATAGACTGCCCACCCCAACTCACGCCCAGACCATACTAAATAACGACAAAACAAAGGAAATAAAGGTCAGAACGTGACACATTCTGAAAGTTGTCATATTCAAGTTCAATCCATTAAATATTGGAAGGTGTAAAAAGTGAACAATAGGGGTTGAACAATAGTCCTATAAATGTACCCTAATTCTCAGTAATCATGAAACTGTATGATAACAGTCCAATCGTTATGAACCGTGCACCAGGCTCCAGCTGTAACCTGCTACATGGGGCCTGAGTTCCATAATTATTCAAATAGGCTACATGTATCAAATTATTGCACAACGCTATAATGCTAGTGACCCACATGAAAAACTACAGGGACATGACAGAGGAAATAAAGGTAAACATAATGGAATAGAATGATGCAAAATGGAAGCAAAAAATTGAAGGAAACTAACACTAAAGTGAGTTATAAATCAATGTATGTGGGTATTGCTGATGGTGGCTCTCGATAGTGGCTAATATTTAACATTATACAAATTGCAAAATAAAACTGAGAAAAGCCTGGGCATATAATTAAAACAGTGCATGGAGAATTCTGTTATTTCTATCGTAAAAACGCAAGTAGATGTTTTTTCCACTTAAAACCGGAGGGTTAGCTAAAAATTATACGCGGTATACACACCTCCGCCACACTTAATTTTTTTAGATATCTATCCCAAACAAATAGCAGGTGAATAACATGCTATTATCATGTTTAATTCAAGGTCAGAATGGTGTGTCATAGTGTTTGCTGTCATTAAATGTGAAGACTGTAATATTATCAAATAATTTCTCTATGTGATTAAACGAATCAAGGAATAGTAATTAACTAGCAAGTCAGAGCACCATGGGAAAATATTGTTTATAGAGTTGCAATTTCCCGAATATAAGTCTTCAGATATTTTATTTTCTTATCAATTAGTCTTCTAGTAATGTATTATTACTTCATCAGTCTCATTAATGAACATCACAAACCCTTTGATATCTGCACGAACCCTAGCGTCATAAATCATGAATCAGTGATATACAAATTGGCTTAATTATTTATTTACTAACTAACGAATCACATAATTACATAAACACACACACACAATAGTTATACATTGGTTATTGACATGATACAGTGAGATCAAAATATTTTGTAGTTGTAGCTTGTTATAATGGATATGTCAGAGTACCACTCGGTCGTTCGACCGGTTGTGTTTACCAGACTAAAGTACTTAAACAGCTGCAGCCTGAATAATTGTTCTTTAGTTTGTAGATTTCTTAGCCATTTCAATGTGGGAATGATCACGTTCTCTGGTCTTGTGCTTTGGTAGAGTTGCCAACCATTTCAACATGTAGAGACAGCTTCCATGTTGTCAGAAGTGTGTTTTATACTGGAGTAGAAAAGGGGGCGTTCCATGACGCCGTGTAATGTCTGTGCTCACGGGGGCATAGTAACTGATCCTAAGTTACTATGAAAAACAATTCTCATGTAGAAGACTAAGATCACATTGAGTATATGAATACATTTGGAAATATATCATTTATTTGATACAACAATCAGATACATACCCTATAATTGAGAAACATTAATGTTTGTCTCCTGTGCTTCATGAGGTCACCAAATGAAACAAACGTGACATGACTGTTCCTTAAGTGTCCACGGACCACTCCAACTGCTTGGAATACAGAAATCCTCTTCAATTATTCAACATTGTGATGTCCAAGTGTCTCTCTGTGTTCCACAGTCACATTCCAATCTCGATACCACAGAGCCCAAAAGCATAGTATTTTACTACCGCCATAAAGCGGGCCCCTCCACCTCTGTGGGAGTGAGAGGGTGATGTAGAGCGGACCCATTGTAACCTGATCCTTCAGATCTTCACAAGAGAGTTATGACAGGTGAGATACTTGAATAAAAAGGGAAATAAAGATCCCAGAAATGTTCCATTCGCAGAGTTGCGGTAAATCGGGTCAGAATTCCCCCTACTGACAATATTTTACTTTAGAAGGTATAATGGCCATTAATTCAATTTAAAACAGCCATGGTCCCCTATAGCTATTGTCTAGTTCCCGGTTTATTCCAGGGATGTCCCCAGGAAAGTTCTTATTATGTGCTATGGACCCCTGGAGGATTTTGTCTAGTTGCGGCGAAAAACCGGTACTTTTACAAAAATGCACTGTATTTTTACAGCTAAATTAAGGTTTAATTGGACAGTATGCTGCTCACAGGGAACTCTACTTCACTCAGGATTTCAACTCAAAACCTCTTGGCTGTTAGCTACCTAAAGTTCCTGCTGCACCACCAGTTCTGTGGGCATAATGGAGAATACAGTATATTGGCAAAAATACATTTTCACACTTTGCCTGAAGTATATACAACAACTTAAAGGTGTTATTTCTATAAAATGACAAGTACGCTGCTGTATTCTGATTTCAATTAGTGTAAAACATTTTGTAACGTGACGACACTTGGGACTGCATTTGAACTTAGCCTCCTGGTCGATAGCAAGCTGAAATGACGTGTGCATGTTCTGCTACACCACCAGGTCTATGAGTATAAAATATATATGGCCACAGACATATTGGCAAGAAAACATTTCAGCACATTGCTAAAAGCTGCCCTCAATCAAGTAAATACTTGTCTAATTATCACCACCAACGTCGCATCAATGTAAATCTAGCAGTGCTCAAAAACACTTGATCTAGGGTATATAGTACATGATTGAGGGATCTGAACTTGCAACCTCTTGGTTGAGTGCATCAATGTTGCTGCCGAACCTACAGGTTCATACTTATTGCTTGGAACATGTATTAAGACACTCAAAAAATAAGGGTATGGATAGGGTACAGTGTTGTTCCCTGGGGTGCAAAAAAGTCAAAGATACACATTATGTGACCCGTTTCAGGGAACATATGTCGAGGGTCACTACGTCACAGGAGAGCCTTTTTTTGGGAGGGTTTGGGGTCAAAATATTTAGGCAGAAATGCCTTCTGGAACATGTTAACTTTCATGGCCTCGATATCATGGCCTCGATATCAAAGGCCAAAATCTGTAAATATGAATACAATTGTTAAATTACGAGCTTATTTGGTTTAGCCACAGAAAAATACAGCAACCATCCCGCTAGCTATGATTGGCTGAGATAATGAGTCGGCTGGACATACTGAGAGATGAGTTCGGATTGGTCTGCCATATAGCACACTTCTGTCTATTTGAGCTGGTCAGTATGTGTAGGTAATCATGTCTAACACATCTTTTTTTAAATATAGAGTGTAGTAGAACTGCATAAGTGTCGTTCTCCACTTTCTGGAGGAGATGGAGAGAACAACTGTATCCAGGAGATGGAGAAAACACCTGTATCCAGATTACTTCAAACTAAGGGCAACCATGGCATCCTTGACAGGGAGAAGCGTCCAACCATGATGTATAGGATAGTCTAGCTAGCTACATTTTCAGAGATAACACATTTCTAATTTTGAGAGAAAGTCATTTTCATTTCAAGTTAGTGTATTGTTAGCTAACATTAGCTTGCTGGCTCGCTTGCTAGCTAACGTTACATGTATGATCTCATTGTTCACATCTCCATTTGCTTCGCTAGTTATAGCCTAATGGTAGCTAGCTAACATTGAACCTGGTTGGTACGTGTAGGATCTTATTATTCAAATCTCCATTTGCTCTGCTAGTTATAGCGTAATGTTAGCTAACGATTTGAACCTGGTTGGTTAGCTACCTGCAGGGTGGGAACATCATGAGTTGGGATTATCATTCATTATTCACCTAGCCAGCTAGCTACTTGTCTTAACAAAAGACTCCACTATGCAAGTAACCATTTCAATAGAATGTCACTGCGACAACTGCTGATAGACGTAGCTATCAGCGCAGAATAACTGATGAGTTTACGAACGCTCAACACCCACTCAATATGGCTAGTGTCAGTAAACTTTAGTAAAAAGTTGTAAATTGCTGCTAGCAGCACATTTGTAGTAACCAAAACTCTGGATGACATAAAAACAACCTAACCAGCTCTGCTAGGGCAAGTAAAATGGCCAGTGAGCTGTTCTCTCAATTGTGTCTGGAAGTAGCTAGCAAGCTAGCTAAAGTTAGCCATTTAGCTTGGGTGCTTGTTAGGACAGAACGCTCGGATCAACCCTTAATTATATGGGTGGAATAAGTAGAATACATCCTTTCACCCTGTCTGTTCTGCAGACTTTGTATGTGCCACTAATGAGCTGCACTTTGTAGAAGTTATGCTGCATTTTCAAGTAACTCAAATATTCATATTCAATATAACTCAAATCTTCAACATAAGTGAAAGTAATGTTGATACGTCTTTCCAATGACAACATCAACCAATTAGTAGGCGAAGCATACTCATAATTAAAATCATTGTGTTATTAGAAACACATCTTCAATTATCTTTTTTTCCATGAAACCTAGAAACATGCCATTTCACATTCACTACATGACCAAAAATATGTCGTCACCAGCTGGTTGAACATCTAATTCCAAAATCATGGGCATTAATATGGAGTTGGTTCCCCATTTGCTGCTATAACAGCTTCCACTCTTCTGGGACAGCTTTCCACCAGATGTTGGAACATTGCCGCAGGGACTTCTCTCCATTCAGCCACAAGAGCATTAGTGAGATCAGGCACTGATGTTGGCCGATTAGCCCTGGCTCGCAATCGGCGTTCCAATTCATTCCAAAGGTGTTAAATTAAGTTGAGGTGAGGGATCTGTGCAGGTCAGTGAAGTTCTTCCATATTTATCTCGACAAACCATTTTTGTATGGACCTCGCTTTATGCATGGGACATTGTCATGCCTAAACAGTAAAGAACCTTCCCCAAACTATTGCCATACATTTGGAAGCACGGAATTGTCTATAATGTCATTGTACTACGTAACGTTAAGATTTCACTTCACGGGAACTAAGGGGCCTAGTCCAAAACATGAAAAACAGCAATAGACCATTACTCCTCCTCCACCAAATGTTACAGTTGGCACTATGAATTGGGGCAAGTGGCGTTCTCCTGGAATCCACCAAACCCAGATACGTCTGTCAGACTGCCAGATAGTGAAGCGTGATTCATCTCTCCAGAAAACGTGTTTCCAATGCTCCAGAGTCCAATGGTGGCACCACTCCCGGAAACGCTTGGCATTGTGCATGGTTATTTTAGGCTTGTGTGCAGCTTCACGGGAATGGAAACCCATTTCATGAAGCTCCCAACGAGCAGTTATTTTCCCTGCTTTGCTTCCAGAGGCAGATCGGAACTCGGCAATGAGTGTTGCAACTGAGGACAGACAATTTTTATGCGCTACATGCTTCAGCACTCGGTGGTCCCGTTCTGTGAACTTTTGTGGCCTACCACTTCGCCACTGACCCGCTGTTGCTCCTAGTCATTTCCAGTTAAAAATAACAACACTTACTGTTGACCAGGGCAGCTCTAGCAGGGCAGAAATTTGACTAACTGACTTGTTGTAAAGGTGGCATCCTATGACAGTGCAGTTCTTCAGTATGGCCATTCTACTGCCAATGTTTGACAAAGAAAAATTATCCATTATTTTACCAGGTAAGTTGACTGAGAACACATTCTCATTTGCAGCAACAACCTGGGGAATAGTTACAGGGGAGAGGAAGGGTATGAATGAGCCAATTGTAAACTGGGGATTATTAGGTGACCATGATGGTTTGAGGGCCAGATTGGGAATTTAGCCAGGACACTGGGGTTAACACCCCTACTCTTACAATAATCTGTTTTTTTTTGTATTCTCTTCTTAATAACTTCTTTGGGATAGGGGGCAGTATTTTCACGTCTGGATGAAAAGCGTGCCCAAAGTAAACTGCCTGCTACTCAGGCCTAGAAGCTAGGATATGCATATTATTAGTAGAGTTGGATAGAAAATACCCTGAGTATAGTTTCTAAAACTGTTTGAATGATGTCTGTGAGTATAACATAACTTTTTTGGCAGGCGAAACACCGAGGACAAACCATCCAGGAATTATTTTTTTGAGGTCACGCTCTATTCAATAAGTTTTCAATGGGAATCTAGAATTCACTTGCTTGCATTTCCTATCGCTTCCACTAGACGTCAACAGTCTTTAGAAATTGGTTGATATTTTTCCTTTGAGAAATGAAGAAGTAGCCCTGTTCAGAACGAGGGTTGAGTGATGTGTGCTGTTTGTTAGAGACGCGTGACCTGAAAGCACGCTCCACTTTGTTTTCCTCCGGTATTGAACACAGTTTATCCCGTCTTAAATTTGATCGATTATTTACGTAAAAAAATACCTAAAGTTGTATTAGGAAAGTTGTTTGAAATGTTTGGACAAAGATTACAGGTAACTTATGAGATATTGTGTAGTCATGTTGCGCGAGTTGGAACCAGTGTTTTCTGGATCAAAAGCGCAAAAATAAAATGTTTATTTTACCATTTAACTAGGCAAGTCAGTTAAGCACAAATTCTTATTTTCAATGACAGCCTAGGAACAGGGGTTAACTGCCTTGATCAGGGGAAAAACAACATATTTGTACCTTGTCAGCTTGGGGACTTGAACTTGCAACCTTTCGGTTACTAGTCCAATGCTCTAACCACTAGGCTACCCTGGCGCCGCAAAATGGCCATTTTGGATATATAATGACGGAATTAATCGAACAAAAGGACCATCTGTGATGTTTATGGGACATATTGGAGTGCCAACAGAAGAAGCTCATCAAAGGTAAGGCATGAATTATATATTTTTTTCTGAGTTTCGTGTCGTGCCTGGTGGGTTGAAATATGTTTGGCTGTGTTTGTTTGATGGGGTGTTATCCTCAGATAATAGCAGGGTTTGCTTTTTTTAAAATTTGACACGTTGGCTGGATTCACGACTGTTAATAATTACAGTAATTTAATTTTAATTTGGAACTCTGCCATTTCACCGGATGTTTGTCAGGTTGGACGGTAGCGTCCCATCTAGCCTAGAGAGGTTTTAACATTGTAGCCTGTACAGTACACTGTTAATTCTGCAGCCTTGTTAAAGGATGCCATAACTCCGAATGATACCATAGAGCCATACAATATAACATTTATTGCAATGATACTACTCACTTCGCTGCCACACCATCAGGTGAGTGTGACAGATTAGCTATACAATTTGGGTGAATTTCACAATTTGGGTGATTACTACGCAACAGGACAGTTAATTAGCAGGCAGCGCGTGTTATCTATGGGCTGTTTCAACATGTCAATTTCAAATTATTTTCTGACAAGTTGTATTTTCTAACAACAGCTTGAATTGAGTTGTGTTGCGCCTCCTCATTAATTCACATAGAAGTAGCCCATTTCTGTGTTATGGACAATTTATGTTTGAGACTTTACTGAGCCAGATAAACTTCTCTCTTCAAAGAGAGCCCACCACACTTCACTCATGTTTGCGCAGATCCAGTATGCATATATTTGCGCATTCTTGCAAGAATTGGAACATTTTCTTGCTGGTGCTCGCTTTGCCTTCCTTGTTGTTTCCCTTACACATGATAACTTTGGACATGTGTGCGTTGCAATCAAAGTAAGTTCCCTGTTTTCTGTATATCGTGTTGTCATTTCTACTGTAGGCGCATACAGTATGTATATATGTGTATTTACAGTTTTGTTCACATTTTTAATTACTGGTGACAAATAATACATTCCGATTATTGCATATATTGTAATAGATATTGTGATGTGTGTAAAATACTTTTTTGAAGGTTGTACTTTATAATGAGCTAAGCTATTTGCCAGCTATGTGTGGTGGCATGTTCGTTGACATTATACAATGCATTCTGGGTGTCACGTAATCTGTCTGACCAAAGATGTTCTTATGAGGTGAAGAAATGGTTCACTCATCTTTCGGGTAAACTTCCGGAAGTGAATGAAGGGAGGTGAATGATCGTAGACGACACACCCCCTTCAGCATGCATACTATAAACAGACCAAACAAAAAAACAAGCATGGTGGTGTGCAGAAACTACCCATCATTGGATTACTATCTATTTCTAAAAATTGTTTTACTCAGTTATTTCGATCAATGGTGAGCTCACCCGTGATGTGAATATTTATAAATAGTAATTGCTATTAGCTAATTCATATTGTAGTTTCTGTCAGCCGAGAATTATAAAAATATAAACGCTTGTGTTTTGGCAATCTTTCCTCAGCGCTAGGACAAATGTAGCCTACATTTTCCAGGTTTGGATGATTGTGTTATGCTGTAGCTACTTCTACTGTCTTCACATTGCATCCAAAAATAAACTACTCATATTCTGGACATAACTTTGTAAGGACTGTGTTTATGCAAAATGTTTCTGAAAAACAGTGTGACCAGCTCAAATGCAGATTGCAGCATCATACCAAAACTGGATGTTCTAAATAAGCATTCTAATCACACCGGTTTGATTGTAAGCTACAGTGACCAGTGTAGAATCATCACACCCGTGTGTTGGTACGTGTGAAAAGGTTAACATGCAATAAAACCACTTAAAATAATACAACATTTCCACTGACGGTTGGCACAAATACCATACATTTTAGACCATGCCCACAAATATGCTAATCGCACGTGAAATCATGTAAAAAAAAATAGTTTTTTTAGAACACTTCACATGTGAAATGTCATATGTTAAATTGTTTTTAATAACACATCACGTGACATTTCACATGTGAAATCATGTGAAAATGTGTTTTTGGAAGACTTCACATGAAATTTCACCTCTGGTTTGAGGTGTGGCGATCTTTCTGTTGCACCACAAAGTCTGTAACATTCCCCTACACATTGATTACCTATAATGCATCTCTGTACTTAGCAAAAGAGTGCCTTCTGCACTTCTATTAATCAGTTAACCTGCCTATTTGCTAAACATTGAATTAATTTACTTATATTAGCAATTTTAGGGGTTTTCTGTAGATGTCTAAGTTTGGTGGGACATATTATTCAGTTTTAATGTTACTCCTGAATCACTATGATCAATACAGTGCATTCGGAACATATTCAGACCCATTGAGTTTTTCCACATTTTGTTACGTTGCTTTATTTAGTGTATTTTTAACAAAGTTGGGAATGTAGGAATACAGGTGAAATTCATGATTGACACAGAAGTGGTGGTGTAGCAGAAATTTCAGAATGTCATAAACCAAGAGGTAGTCAGTTCAAATCCCAGGTTGAAGACATGCTGAATAATAATTACTGTATTAACATGCACAATTTAGTCAAGAGTGTGAAAAATGTAAGTTGAACACTGTTAACAGCACTGTGTGTTTATCAAAATGATGAATTAATGTTTTCACATGGTAAATGTCACATGTGAACAGTTCCAAAAACTCATGATTTCAGATGTGAAATCATGTGTTTTCCACATGTGAACATGTGTTTTTTCCTTTAAGAGAATGCAAATGTATACAGTATGTTTTCTGTATAATTTCATTCAAACTCAAGAATCCCCACAAGTGTGGAAGTGTTAAATTAGTTTCTATATGAGTTTCTATTGACGAGTAGAAGTTCCATAGAGGCACCACCATAGATGACTGGTGGTTGATTGATTGTGACATAAAAAAATATATATAATAATTGTCTAACCTTAAAAGCTTTTTCAACTGCTTCTTGTTGATGGCTGGGGATTTGGTTTCAATATGTCTTCTGTCCCAAATTAAATAGTAGGAATGGTTCAAAGTTGAAATTGCATTGGTTAGGGTGTCTGCATTGTGACATGCAAAGATTAGTCAGCATGTACAGGCATAATGGGGACAATAGCAGTCCCTGAGTCACTTCCCCAAGGTATCAATATATATGACAGTGGTTCCACACGTTCCCGCAACACTCAAGTTGTGTGGTAAAAATATGATTGATTTATATTTTCTTAACATATATTCCATTATATTCTTACTGTAAAATGTATGTGTGTTGACTGTCATCAGGTCAGGGGAATGTAACTCTGTCTGGTCTGTTCAATGAACAAAATAACAAACTATTGCTTTAATGTGCATGGCGCAGCGATGTAGCTCATAGGCTGCACAGACAAGTCACTTAATGAAACAAAAATATGCTATTCTATTATTTTGAAAATAAATTGTATTAGTCTTATAATGTTTTTAAGGACCTGCCTTAATTAATGAATCATATTTCTTTGCAATGGTGTATATTCAATGGATTTATTAAAATTATGTCCACCCACATATGCACAGCCCTACTCCCATGCACTCAACACCTGTGCCGGCATGCGGTATAAAAAGCTAGAATGTGGTATGTCGGCAAGAATGTGGTAAAAATGCTGGTTGATAGTGTTTAGGTCAGGTATGTGTGCATTGTATCTTGAGACATTTTGTAGTATTTCTCAGAAATCTGTTAATATTAATTCACATCTTCAGAGAGAATACATGCATAGAAATAGTTGGACATTCATATCATTTACATCAGAGCATTTTTTTTTACCACATGTTTTACTCAGAAGAGACTTACATGACTGTAGGTTAGGAACATTCTCAGGTTATAAAGTCATTTGATTTTATGGACAAGAGGGAGAGCAGTGATCCTTGTCTGTTCTCCATCTCGGGTTAAGTACTTTGGTTCCATTGAAATCATTATATTCTCAAGTATCGGTACGTTAAAATATAACTTTGTTAATAATGGCGCAATCAAATAATCTCATGTGACTGGATCGTAATTGAAAGAATTGCCACTGAGATCAAATTTGAGTCACCTGTCAGATTCATAAGGCTTTCGTCTGTACGTGTTAATATCACGTTACACAATATCATATTTTTTTTAATTATATTATTTTATACTGATACAATTTCTTAGAGAAGGACATTTTGTTAAACAAATAATCATTTAATTTCTCAAAAAGGTAGGGGTCAAAATTATACACACACCTAAAAATTCCAATAAATAATGTAGTAAAAAGTTTACTATTTGGTCCCATATTCCTAGCAAAAACACCTAACAGAAGAATTCCCACTATTGAAAATAAATGGAGAGAGTAGGTAAGGATTAGAGGCAGTCATATCAGGCACTTCAAATATGACAAAATATAATGTATACCCCCTGGGTTTAGGTCAATCATGGTGGGTGTGGAAATAGCCCTCAATCTGTATGAAATAATATTTGCTCTCCGATGTTTCAACAAGTCTATGTGGTGAGAAAGGTGTAGTCGGTAGGAAGGGAGTCAACCGCTATTGACAGCATAGAGCAATATGGAGAAGTACACCATACAGAAAAAAGGCCTCTGTTCCCTTCATCCTTATTACGGTTATTGATTTCTGTTCAAAAGGAGCCGACATCAAAGGATCGCTCAGAAATTCATAAGTCACAAGCTTCAATGTAATTCATTGTGAGCCAAGAAAAGGAATGTCAGAAACGACATTAAAAATAAATGATTCTTCACATATGAAAGGCAGGTGTCTTTTCCTCCCTAAAGAGACTGTAGACACCAGCCAGTCTGTGGACTGTGGGGTCGGTACTGTAAAATCTAACTCCATTAGTTGAGCTACGGTATACATAAACAGTGTTCTCCTTCCTCTGTGTTTGCAATTTAAATATGTTATATAGTGATGCACACCTGCACCAATCCCATTTTGCATTTGTTTACCATGTTTATAACTTGTCATGTCACATAAATGTAGTACTGTATGTTTGTCCATTGGAATGCAATGTTAATTAAAGTGCCTCAGTCAATGTGCCTTCTCTCTCACGCATGCACACATACTTACACACACGTGCATACACACACACTCACATGCATGCACACACACACACAAACAGAAAATTTATTGGCCCAAGAAGAATATCAGGAATCAAATAACTTTACTTAACACTATCTGTAATTCTATTTACTGACCCTACCTACTTTTAGGAATCATGAATAAGATGGTGGAACAATGACACCTCAAGGTGACATGAAACAGGTGATTATATCTTGATAACCCTTTAAAACCCATTACCCCTTTAGCTCTGTAGGTTTTCTGTATGGTTTAGCAGGGAGCTGGAGCTTTGTTCTTCAAAGCTTACCTCCCACTTCCCTGATTGATGGATAATGGCCCACCATTGATGCCTGCATATCCAGCAAGGAAAGCCACCCATGATGAATGAATATGTCCTCTATCAACCATTCATCACCTCAACACCAAGTATTGTCCTTTTTCACCAAACGTATTCATCCTTCAGCCAAAGATTGATTAACTATGGACGTGATTGAGTCAGCAATTATGACTTCATCGCTAATCAATCTCCCTTTAGCCAAGGAGGACACACACACACACACACACACACACACACACACACACACACACACACACACACACACACACACACACACACACACACACACACACACACACACACACACACACACACACACACACACCATTTATTGGCACAAACCTTTATCCCACAGGATCATGGGAAAGTTTCAGTGATGCAAGTATTTAGTAAGGTGGCTGGATCACAGATATTTAGTAAGGTCCCATAGTAATCCTGATGACCTCAACTCAACAATGTTCAACCAGCTAAATTAAATAAGCAAAATACGCAATTGTTTCTTTAGTCTCTCAGATGTATTCAAGGTAATATACAGTACATTCAGATCAGTAGAGGCTGGGGGTAGCCGCTATAAGAAGACATAATCAGTGTAATCACTGTAATGGAATCAATGGAATGTAGTCAAACACATTGTTTCCATGTGTTGGATGTGTTTGGTACCATTCCATTGGTTCCATTCCAGCCATTACAATGAGCTCATCCTCCTATAGCTCCTTCCACCAGCCCCCTCTCATATTATAAAAAGGACGTAACGTGGGTCATATCTGTGTGTGTGTCCACCTCTGTCTCCGGCGCTCTCTGCACAGGTGGGTTTGCCTGGGTCTCTGATCTGTACTATACTATACAGAAAAGCATACACATCCATATGAATATCATTCGCTTCATGGTGATGCATCCTGAACTTTGCTTCATGGTGATGCATTCTTAACTGACTTGCCTATTTAAATAAAGGTAAAAATATATACAGTATATATATATCCTTCTTAGTAAGCAATTATCCTTTGCCAAGATAATCCATTCACCTGACAGGTGTGACATATCAAGAAGCTGATTAAACAATGATGATCATTACACAGATGTAACTTGTGCTGGGGACAATAAAGGCCACTCTAAAATGTGCAGTTTTGTCACACAACACAAAGCAGGAGACGTCTCAAGTTTTGACGGAGCTTGCAATTGGCATGGTGATTGCAGGAATGTCCAGCAGATATTTTAATTTATCTACCATAAGTCACCTCCAGCGTTGTTTTAGAGAATTTGGCTATACCTCAAACCGGCCTCACAACCGCAGACCACGTGTAACCACACCAGTCCGGCTTCTTCGCCAGCGGGATTGTCTGAGACCAGCCACCCAGGCAGCTGATTAAACTTTTGTGGGGAAAACTCATTCTGATTGTCTGTGCCTGGCTCCCCAGTGGGTGAGCCTATGCCATCCCAGGCCCACCTATAGCTGCATCCCTACCTAGTCAAGTGAAATCCATAGATTAGAGCCTAATGAATTTATTTCAAATGACCGATTTTCTTATATGAACTATAACTCAGTAAAATTGTTGAAATTGTTGCATGTTGCGTTTTATATTTGTGTTTAGTATACTTTTCAACATCCGTGGTCTTGGTCGGTGCTCAGTGGGTGAGGATGCTTGCTACTAGCAATGTGCATGCCCCGCTTACCTGAGGATCTGTCTTTTCCAGCCATCTGTTTCCTGTGTTTGAGGGGTGCAAAATGCACTTGTCACTGAAATCTCACTTGATTGATTGCTTTCATTTTACTCCTGTGACTTTTTCATACACTTGCGTGTGCCTGTCTTTTTTCCCGTTAACGTCACAACCACAGAAATGTTTGTAATGGCCTGTCAAACACCCCGGTAATGGCTGAAATGGGCTCAATGGAATACATTGGCTTTCTGTTGCATTTATAAGAACGTTAACTCTTCGTCTACGATTTAATAATCTCAACACTTACATCACAAGAAAGATAACTTTATTTTGATGTTTCTTCATTTTTTGTGGACTTGAAAAAAGTAATAATTTAATACATTTGAAATGTTTACAAATTAGATGTGCTGAAATGAAAGCAACTTCCGAAGATGAACACTGATTATAAGTGACATCGTGTCTGATCTTGCAAACAATGTAAAGTATGTTTTGATAAGTAGAAACTAGAACCAAGCATGTTGACTTTTACATCGAGGGTACCCTGCTACTGACACACAGGTGTGTGCTGCTAGGGTAGACAGAGCAAGTGTTTGGTAGTTACATCCCTGTTCCACCCCTTTTGTATTAATATATTCATATATGCAAATATGGCACATATATAATTGTCTTTATTTTAACACAAAATGTATTTTTAAACATGATACAATAACAAAATGAGTGCGTTTTAAGAAAAAAAATTGAATTTTTACACTAAATTGAATATCTGGAGAGAGAGAGAGAGAGAGAGAGAGAGAGAGAGAGAGAGAGAGAGAGAGAGAGAGAGAGAGAGAGAGAGAGAGAGAGAGAGAGAGAGTTCACACTCTTGCATTGTGGTTTGCTCTGATTTCCCATTGTAGCCAATTCAATTGCAGTAATTCCCTTACTGATTTGGTAATAGAATTGAGTTTTAATCACTTAATAGTTCATAAACAAACTTTAATTATAACTACCTTACTTTACTTGCTTCTGTGAACTTTATCCTCCTCCACATGTTGGTGCTCATGGGTCCTTTTAGATGGAAATGCACTTCTATGTTTGTATCCCCCGCAATATAAACTCAGCAAAAAAAGAAATGTCCTCTCACTGTCAAAATGTCAAAAGAAATGTCCTCTCACTGTTATTTTCAGCAAACTTAACATGCGTAAATATTTGTATGATCATAACAAGATTCAAAAACAGAGACATAAACTGAACAAGTTCGACAGACATGTGACTGACAGAAATTGAATAAGGTGCCCCTGAACAAGGGGGGGGGGGGGGGGGGGGGGGGGCCGGGCTCTCGCTGGCCATGGTAGAACACTGACATTCCTGTCTTGCAGGAAATCACGCACAGAACGAGCAGTATGGCTGGTGGCATTGTCATGCTGGAGGGTCATGGCAGGATGAGCTTACAGGAAGGGTACCACATGAGGAAGGAGGATGTCTTCCTTGTATGCACAGCATTGAGATTGCCTGCAATGACAACAAGCTCAGTCCGATGATGCTCTGACACACCACCCCATACCATGAAGGACCCTCCTCCTCCAAATCGATCCCGCTCCGGAGTACAGGCCTTGGTGTAATGCTCATTCCTTCGACAATAAAAGCGAATCCGACCATCACCCCTGGTGAGATAAAATCACGACTCGTCAGTGAAGAGCACTTTTTGCCAGCCATGTCTGGTCCAGCAACGGTGGGTTTGTGCCCATAGACGACGTTGTTGCCGGTGATGTCTGGTGAGGACCTGCCTTAAACTAGGCCTACAAGCCCTCAGTCCAGCCTCTCTCAGCCTATTGCGGACAGTCTGAGCACTGATGGAGGGATTGTGCGTTCCTGGTGTAACTCAGGCAGTTGTTGCCATGCTGTACCTGTCCCGCAGGTGTGATGTTCGGATGTACCGATCCTGTGCAGGTGTTGTTACACGTGGTCTGCCACTGCGAGGACGATCAGCTGTCCATCCTGTCTTGACCTTAATTGCCTACCGTCTGTCTGTAAGCTGTTAGTGTCTTAACGACCATTCCGCAGGTGCATATTCATTAATTGTTTATGGTTCATTGAACCAGCATGGTAAACAGTGTTTAAACCCTTTACAATGAAGATCTGTGAAGTTATTTTGATATGTATGAATTATCTTTGAAAGATAAGGCACTGAAAATATACAGTACAGCCTGTCTGTATCCTCCTTCCTCCTGAAAACCAGCTGAGACATTTATCTTGAGTTTGACTGCTTTTCCTAAATTACTCTTCAGGGTCACCCAGTAATGGACTGGCTTCCTAATCAGAGACCAAGAGCAATCTCTCTCTCTATTCTATCTCTACACGATGGTGTCTGTGTCTGAAAGGGCAGCCTATTGCCTACATAGTGCAATTCTTTTGACCAGAGCTCTATAGGGTGCCGTTTGGGACACAACCTCTCTCTAAAATATGGTCTGTCTGTCTGATGCTCTCGTGATTGTCATCTTGTAGTCCCTACAGCAGTGTGACAAGAAGGACTCAACAGTGTGAGAGGCAAGGACAACATCTCAAACCCCGGCCGGCCATACAGTCCAATGTGAAAATTGTAAAGCTATTTCACAGTATGCAGCTTTAGACCTGCGGTAAAATGTAGTCAACATTACTGTTAAAATAAACATATGTCTGACCCTCTGTCAGATGGTCTCTGACCTATATTTTTAACTTTAGATCAATAAATAAATACAAATTATAAGAGACAGAAGGTTGTGCTTCAATTTCTGATGTGAAAAAAGAACCATCAGGAAACAGGAGAATGTTCTGTCTCAGAATAACAGGCATCGCCCTCACCCACTCACGCAGTATGAGTGAATGCTGACGCTAACAGTGTTAATGCTGCATTTCCACTCTGCCATACGAAACCTCCATTTAGCTGTAGTGTATTTGCAAGTAAGACCACACCTGTTCCAACTGAATCATATGGAAATGAGTCTCATTACTGTGTAATTGGAAACCATCAGCTGTGATCATAACGTTTGAATGGATGATTCTCTCTTGCTCGCTTTACAAGGGGGGGTGGGGGGGTGTCAGGTAATTGAGTTGAGACAACATTAACTGGTGGGGGGGGGGGGGGGGGGGGTTCATTCAGATACAGTATATGTCAGACTTGAACGCTGTATGGCAATGCTTGCTAGCTCTGTGGGCCTCATGTTGGGGTATTATGCCATGGTGGTGTTACTGCTGGAAAAGAGATGCACAGCAGGAATACTTGCTGTTAAGTGTGGAACAGTTCTGGCTGTGCTATTCAAGGAATGTATGCAGGTTCACCTATAACTAAATGCAGTGGCGACCTGTTTTGAGCCCCACATGTTTTGCTAAAAAAATACCTGTTTTTCATTTTGTTATTTTGGCATTAATTAATACATGCCACATATCAGTTTGCAAACAATGTAACACAAATGTATAAATCATTGAGTTAATAAAGCCACGTACAAACGTGGTCTCTTTTTTATTTTATTGGGTAAGGCAGCTCCAAAATACAGGTGTTTCAGCCTAGCTCAGTGCTTTCTGTGGTGGTGGGGCTATTTTATCAAATAGATTACCTAACGTTTCATTGATTATGTGATTGAATTAAACCATGCAACAATTAACCTGCGGCACCACGGAAGAGTGTTGATAGACCTGTTGTCTTTTGAAAAAACTCTTAAAGATCTAAATATATTTTATATCAATAGCAGTCAATTGTTAATTGTCACCTTATTCAGTCTCATCTGAACGTTGTAAGATCTTCACGAACCCTGGCTAACAAGTTGAATCAGCAATACAAACATTTTTGTACTTTTTTTAAAACTAAATACCTAAATAATCACACAGAATTACATATACACAGGATGGATCATACGTTGATTACTAATCATGTCATAAAATAAAAAGTCCATAGTGGATGAAACCGATATGATGGCTGGTTACACAAAAAAAAAGAGGTTGGGTTTGAATGAAAGAGTGGGAAGAATGAGGGACAAAGGGGATTGGATCTCTATTGGACCTTGAGAAGTTATGCTACCTTAAATACAGAATCTTATGCATTCTAATAACTGCCCATTCGGAAAAGGAAAATGCAAGATATATATTTACACTGAGCTATGCTTCAATAGGTGGGTTGAATATGGAAGACTGGTTTGCCCAGCAGAGATCGCCATTGTCCTTTGCAGAATCATTCTGGTCGTAGTGTTGTAGAGCGGATACATTGAAGTACCCTGTCATTCTCAGGAGATTGTCTGTCTTTTCCTAGGCCATGTACGTATACAGCTGCAGCTGATATGTCAACGTCTATGTAACGGCTTTCTTCGGGTGAAGTAGAGGCGGACCAAAACGCAGCGTGGTGATGATTCATGTTTGTTTAATAAAGGAAAACTATACATGAATAAACTACAAAACAATGAAATGTGAAAACCAAAAACAGCCCTATCTGGTGCAAAACACAGAGACAGGAACAATCACCCACAAACACACAGTGAAACCCAGGCTACCTAAATATGGTTCCCAATCAGAGACAATGACTAACACCTGCCTCTGATTGAGAACCATATCAGGCCAGACATAGAAATAGACAAACAAGACATCCAACATAGAATGCCCACTCAGATCACACCCTGACCAACCAAAACATAGAAACATACAAAGCAAACTATGGTCAAGGTGTGACAGTACCCTCCCCCCCAAGGTGCGGACTCCGGCCGCAAAACCTGAACCTATTGGGGAGGGTCTGGGTGGGCATCTGTCCGCGGTGGCGGCTCTGGTGCTGGACGTGGCCCCCACTTCACCATAGTCTTAGTCCCCCACCTTGTCCGCTTCTGTGGCCTCCTAGCACGGCTACCCTACTTAATGACACTGGACTGAGGGCCAGCTCGGGACAGAGGGGCAGCTGCTCGGGACAGAGGGGCAGCTGCTCGGGACAGAGGGGCTCTGGCGCCGCTGGGCTGAGGGGCTCCGGCGCCTCTGGGCTGAGGGGCTCTGGCAGATCCTGGCTGGCTGGCAGTTCTGGCAGATCCTGGCTGACTGGCAGATCCTGGCTGAACGGCGGATCCTGGTTGACTGGCGGATCTGGAAGATCCTGGCTGACTGGCAGCTCTGGCTGCTCCATGCTGACTGGCTGCTCCATGCTGACTGGCGGCTCTGGCTGCTCCATGCTGACTGGCGGCTCTGGCTGCTCCATGCTGACTGGCGGCTCTGGCTGGCGGCTCTGGCTGCTCCTTGCAGACTGGCAGCTCTGGTGGCTCCTTGCAGACTGGCAGCTCTGGCGGCATCCTGCAGACTGGCAGCTCATTGCAGACTGGCAGCTTCTTGCAGACTGGCAGCTCCTTGCAGACTGGCAGCTCCTTGCAGCCTGGCAGCTCTGAACAGACGGGAGACTCCGGCAGCGCTGTAGAGGCGGAAGGCTCTGGCAGCGCTAAACAGGCGGGAGACTCCGGCAGCGCTGTAGAGGAGGAAGGCTCTGACTGCGCTGAACAGGCGGGAGACTCCGACAGCGCTGTAGAGGAGGAAGGCTCTGACTGCGCTGAACAGGCGGGGGACTCCGGCAGCGCTGTAGAGGAGGAAGGCTCTGGCAGCGCTAGATAGGCGGGAGACTCCGGCAGCGCTGGAGAGGAGGAAGGCTCTGGCAGCGCTGGACAGGCGAGGCGCACTGTAGGCCTGATGCGTGGTGCTGGTGGTACTGGGCCGAGAACACGCACAGGAAGCCTGGTGCGGGGAGCTGCCACCGGAGGGCTGGTGCGTGGAGGTGGTGACGGATAGACCAGACCGTGCAGGCGCACTGGAGATCTGGAGCACCGAGCCTGCCCAACCCTACCTGGTTGAATGGTCCCGGTCGCCCTGTCAGTGCGGCGAGGTGGAATAGCCCGCACTGGGCTATGCAGGCGAACCGGGGACACCATGCGCAAGGCTGGTGCCATGTAAGCCGGCCCAAATAGACGCACTGGAGACCAGATGCGTAGAGCCGGCTTCATGGCACTTGGCTCGATGCCCATTCTAGCCCGGCCAAAACGTGGAGCTGGAATGTACCGCACCAGGCTGTGCACCCGCACTGGGGACACCGTGCATTCCACCGCATAACACGGTGCCTGCCCGGTCTCTCTCGCCCCCCGGTAAGCACAGGAAGTTGGCGCAGGTCTCCTACCTGGCTTCGCCACACTTCCTGTGTGCCCCCTCCAAGAAATTCTTGGGGCTGCCTCTCGGGCTTCCTTGCCAGCCATGTTCCCTAATATCGCTGGCTCCTCTCTCCGGCTGCCTCTGCTCTCCTAGCTGCCTCCACCTGTTCCCATGGAAGGCGATCCTTTCCCGCCAGGATCTCCTCCCAGGTGTAGCAACCCTTGCCGTCCAATACATCGTCCCATGTCCATTCCTCTTTGCGCCGCTGTTGCTGTTGCCCGTTACCACGCCGCTTGGTCCTGTTGTGGTGGGTGATTCTGTAACGGCTTTCTTCGGGTGAAATAGAGGCGGACCAAAACGCAGCGTGGTGATGATTCATGTTTGTTTAATAAAGGAAAACTATACATGAATAAACTACAAAACAATGAAATGTGAAAACCCAAAACAGCCCTATCTGGTGCAAAACACAGAGACAGGAACAATCACCCACAAACACACAGTGAAACCCAGGCTACCTAAATATGGTTCCCAATCAGAGACAATGACTAACACCTGCCTCTGATTGAGAACCATATCAGGCCAGACATAGAAATAGACAAACAAGACATCCAACATAGAATGCCCACTCAGATCACACCCTGACCAACCAAAACATAGAAACATACAAAGCAAACTATGGTCAGGGTGTGACAGTCTAGGATTTATCACTTCTTCTTTAGTGAATAAGAGTTCAAAGTTCGTACCATTTTGCCATAATCAGCTCGTGCCGAATTCTGGCTGGTCTAGTAGAAATTCATCCTTCCATCGTGGTAATCGTCAACTCCACGTGATCTGGTCTCATGTAAATTTTGTTATGTAGAGTAGATATTCAACCATTCGCAACCACAGCTCACGGCGGTTTGCTTAGTCTGACATGAATTGGGTCCTGGGGGCTTTTATACTGGAGAAGGGGGTGTCTCATCCCTCTCCAACCAATGTCTGTTCACTTGGGCGTGGCCACTGAGTGAGCATAGTTTACTTATGAAAACAATTCTCTCATTTAGATGGCTAAAATACATTTCACCGTTTCACAAATAGTTTCATATTTAAACATTTAAATTGCGCAACAATTCCATGTGAATCTCATAACTAGAATGTGTAGACTTTCCAAGACACAATATATGTTGTCCTGTTATAAGTAATAATGTCCCAGACAACAACTGATCTGACATCGTATCCTTTAACTTCTTGCTCCTACTTGAGACGCAGATGTCTCAACTAGGCACCTGGAAATGCAAATGCGCTACGCTAAATGCTAAATGTACTCGTTAAAACTCAAACGTTCATCAAAATACACATGCAGGGTATAGAATTAAAGCTACACTCGTTGTGAATCTAGCCAACAAGTCAGATTTTTAAAATGCTTTTCGGCGAAAGCATGAGAAGCTATTATCTGATAGCATGCAACACCCCAAAATGCCTGAATGCGACGTAAACAAAAGATTTAGCGTACCCGGCGATACACAAACGCAGAAATAAAATATAAAACATTCATTACCTTTGACGAGCTTCTTTCTTGGCACTCCTATATGCCCCATAAACATCACTATTGGGTCTTTTTTTCGATTAAATCGGTCCATATATACCCAAAATAGCCATCTATGGAAGCTGTGTAATTCAGAAAAAAACATTGTTTTAAAACGCAGCGTCATTTTTTAAAATTAAAAAAGTCGACGATAAACTTTCACAAAACACTTCGAAATACTTTTGTAATCCAACTTTAGGTATTAGTAAACGTTTATAATCTATCAAAATGATTACAGGGCGATGTGTATTCAATAGCTCCTCGTCTTCAAATCAATGGCCGACAATGTGCTGCCCCTCAACTGCCCCTCAACCAGTTTTTCTTGTTAACGTGATCGTCAGTGACCTAAACTGTTTCACCGACTTCCTCAATCCTATAATAGTTGCTTTGATCGGGCCTTTCTAAAATGGCCATGTCACAATCTTGTGCCTTCATGTGTATTTTTTTTTGTTGTTTTTTCAAAACATCCTGGCGGAGACCGGAAGAAATGGAATCCAGTTAGTTGGATTTACCAACAAAAAACTCCCCGGATAATGACGACAATGGCGACATCGTGTGGAATCTGTAGGAATTGCATGCAGGTCCATAATTAATTTTGTGCCCTTTTAACAATCCATGAAAGTGACGCATGGATATTATTTTTAGCTTTCAGTGAGCAGTTTTTCTTGCGCTTTTCGATGAAACACACGATCTGTTATATTCACAGCCGTGATTTAACCAGTTTTAGAAACTTCACAGTGTTTTCTATCCACACATACTAATCATATGCATATACTATATTCCTGGCATGAGTAGCAGGACGCTGAAAAGTTGCGCGATTTTTAACAGAATGTTCGAAAAAGGAGGGGGTAGGATGAAGAGGTTTTAAGTACCAACGGATACTTTCAACTGGTTGGATTACAGAAATATTGTTCCATTCCCAACCTTTTGATGTTACTGTATTGCAAAGTCCCTCTCTGTGGTAAAAATTAATTTTCAAAAGTACATTTTTGTCGAGTGGAGAGAGACAAGCGGAAAGGCATAAATGGGGGGTCATAAACCATTGTGTGGAAGAGAGGGAAAGGTGGTTTTATGACACTCACCCAACAGGACAAAGTCATGACAGGGTATACCTCGATTATTCAAGCCCCTTGGGTGCTGCCATAGAGTCAGAAGTGTCCATCCAAGAAGGCTCAAGGTCATTGGCCACAGATAAAATGTAAAAGCATGTTATATCTACAGTAGCTTTGATTGGACTTCCAAAATCATACTTTAAACATCTTAGCTACCAGTGGTCTTCATCGTGAATCAAGTCAACAATATACTGGCAAATCCTTTTTAATCCTTGTCATATGAAGAGAAATAATGAAAATAAATTATAGATAAAATGTATCTGTGCTCATCGGCCATTGGACATAAACATTACATCATGTTTATGTCCAACATTACACAACAAGTTGCAAATTCAACAAAGAGCATTTTGGAAGGAATCCATGACAGTGGCTAACTGCAAGCATTGCAAAGCAATGCACTAGCCTGTTGTTCAGTGGCGTGGCTGTGTGGTCCCAACTCTGGGTTTAAGTGTCTCTTTTCCAAGTTCAAAATGATAACATTGGCATTGCTGTCAATGAAGCATGATTTATGCCGCACTCAAAACAATTGTTAACTTGGAACTTGAAAACTTCAGTGAGTTCAAGACAACTGGGAATTCCATAAAAAACTCTCTGACTGGGAAATATGTTTTGAATGATCATCCAACTCAGAATAGTAAGTCGAGAACTCGGGCCTCTTTCTAGAGCTACGACCTGAAGATCAATGACGTTATCATGATTCAACCTGTTTTTTTTTCTCCAGAAATCCCAGTTGTCTTGAGAGCACCATAAAACCAGAGAATGCTTGACTTTGATGGCAAAATTTTCCCAAGAAAGACCGCCGTGCCACCTTCCTTTTCAAGTGAGCACAGCACAACAAGGTATGCTGCTGCATAAATGGTGCAATATGCCAGGGAGATATGTATACTGTAGCTAAGAAAGTAATACTAAGTGCATGTTGTGTAGTAAGCTGTTAGTAGCCCATGTGCCTCACTTAAATAATTTGGTTTATTTACGCCTCTTAATTAAATTTGCCTACTGTTCTTAATTGGGGGTACACATGTAGCCTATAACCTGTTTTAGAGAAATGTAATCATTTAATTTTGTAAGAGCTTTCATTGTCTGCTTATATGCCCCCTTTATTTTTTCTACTGTTCTGACTTGGCGTACAAGGAGAACACTGTACGAACGGCCCATGTTCTGAATCGCTGTACATTTCAAACGTGCTAAACAAATTGTTATATTGACTACGTCCATCCTAGTTCGCTCATTAATGTCTTAATCAAAATTACGGATTGCCTCTTATCCGCTTGTCATCCCTTTATGCCATAGTTTGTACATCTCAATTGTCATTAGAAACCACATTTGTTTAAGCATGTCAGCCATATCCTCTATGTATTTTCTTAAAGGCAGTAAATGAGGCTGAATGAAGTGTTTTGCTGCCAGACAAGGCCATGTGTAGCAGTGATAGCCGTGTGTAGCAGTGGTAAGCTGTTGGGACTGCTGTTGGGACAGCTTTATGTAGGCCCTAACAGTTTGTGGGCACCGTTTGTCACCATTATAGTGCAAATAATGTGTTGTTTAGTGGCTTTGCTGGCATGCATCCCACTTTTATTTTTTTGCCCCACCAAGATGTACGTGCTAAATTATATATTCATGTGTATTGTGATACCTGGAGTTAATCCAGGTATCTATTCTGTGACAATGATTATATATCTGTATTTTATTACACAAGGTCAAGGCTTTTGAATTAATTGTAATTGGTCATATAAGTATTTTGTTTTCTATGACAGAGCACTTTCTATGTAATGGAGACATTGGCAGGCTATTTACGTAGTTACTGGTTTAACATTCAGTAACATGTGCTCATAGGAGTATTAGGTTTTCTCTATTTCTTCCTGAATTTAATGGATATTGGAGCCATCTATGGAAAATAAAAAAAAGCCTATTAGGTATATACCAGTGGCCTTTAAAGGTCAGTTTGAAAAGAGAGGATGTACCAATGCTTGCTATTGAATAAATACATTTAATTAATGGAAAATTAGATGCTTGAGGCTGAATTTGGCTTTCAAGTGCTAGGGGTCGTCACAAATATAAATTTATTTAAAATAAGTCTGGCAAGACCGAGTTAACCTTTTAACTTCTGGATCATCATTTCTATGGAAACAAACCTCAACCTACCATCGTATATAAGCCAATATGACACCAATGTTGATGAATCTTCACAAATCAACTTAAAGGTACACAACACACTACCTGCCTCTCATCATTATTATGTTCTGCCATTACCGAGAACCATATAACAAATGTTTTAACAAAGTTGTTAGCATTAGAGCCGTGAGAATTTCTTGACAAAACCTATCTCAAATTTTTGACTTCGGATTCAAATGACATCATCTATAAGGTGACCATTAGACTTAAATGCATTTGGACTGAAAATGTTTTAGGGGCAACAGTTTTCATAAAATGTATAATTCATCACTCTCACGTGCCAATTGACAATCAATGTTGTACTACATTTTTGACAACGCTAATATCTTTTTCAGCCGAATCTCAGGAATCTAAAACAGGGTTCAGCAACCTGGTTGCTCAGAAACACAACAACCAGGCAGCCAGTCATAAGTGGATGAGATCAAACCTAGGCCGGTGTAGATAGCTATATGTTGGTGTTCAAGTTGAGGTTAATAAATGCATACAGATATGAAATAAATACAGGCATGAAAAAAATAGGTTGGTTGTTATTAGTGAGCTGTTTCCAATGTGATACTTCAATGAATGTGGTTTTGTTTTGATAAGCGAGATAACTAGCTAGCTAGGCAGCAGCTATAGCTAGCAAGCTAACGCTAACGTTATACCTGTCAGATGAAAGCTAACATTGGCTAGCTAGCTAACCAACAAGCGAGGAAAGCTAGCTTTGCTAAGGATGTTTTTTCATATAAGGCTTAAGTCATTTGTAAAATGATGACCGACACTTGCATATAATCAGAGCACAAACAAATAAGCTAGTGAATGTCCTTGGCTGATATGTTAGCCAGTTACCTAGCCAACATAAGACTAACTTTAGCTAACATTATGTATGGCCAGTTCATGCACCACAAAGCTGTTCACATAAATGTACTTTGACATCTACAATGAGATGCATTCCTTACATTTGCTACTGAAATAGCTAGGTAGCCAAAATTCTCCCAATAAGACTTTACCACAACTCAATGTTGATAATACAGTATATCCTACATTCTTCCACTAAACATAACTAGCTGGATTCAAAGCCAATGGCAAACTTTGGGAAGCACTGCTAGTTACTTTATGATGCATGCAAGTGACTAACATTACTCCATAGTCCAAGCTACAGCAAGATGAGCTAGTGTGATTTTAGTGTCAGACAGGACAAACACTGCAGCTAGTTACAGTACATTTCCTCGACCAATAACCACCAAGACCCCAACACAAATCATAGCTGAGAATTGTTTTGCTTTGTTGAACCCCAAACACATATGTAAACAGATTATTGTGTGCAATTGCATGCTTGATAGTCAGTGATAGAAAAAGTACCCAATTATCATATTTGAGTTAAAGTCAAGATACTGTTACGTTCCCCAGCAAGAAACCCAACATTTTCTCTCAAACAGAAGAGGGAGTTTTAGGAGGGGTTCTGAAAGACACTCATTGTGGTGTCCACTTAAATTTGACTGGCAACAACAACTGGAACCTAAGACACTCAACATGAGAGCCCACTAAATTTGCCCAAGAAGAGGAAAACAATATAAAAACCCACAACAAACTGAAAGACAGGAAGCAAACCAAAATGGTGGCACAAAGAAGATCAGACAAAGGCTTGTTTTTCTAGAACTCAAATAGGGTGAACCAACTAAAAGTGTTAACCCTCCACATCTCTCAAAACAACTGGTGCACTGGGCCAGTAAAGGTGAAACACCTTCTGACTAATGAGATGACAAACATGCACAGGTGTAACCACACTGACTAATGAGGTGACACAAATCGGTGTGCCACACGTGCTAACATGCTAAACTCCAAACTCAAAATATAAATGGAAAAACCAAAGCCAACAATAATACCTGGATTTAAAATAACTCAAGTGAAAGTCACACAGTATAATACTACTTGAGTAAAAGTATTTGGTTTAAAATATACTTTTTACATTTATGGATAGCCAGGGGCCCACTCCAACACTAATTTACTAATTTACAAACAAAGTATGTGTGTTTAGTGAGTCTGCCAGATCAGAGGCAGTACGGATGACCAGGGATGGTCTTTTGATAAGTGCATGAATTAGACAATTCCCCATCCTGCTAAGCATTCAAAATGTAAGGAGTACTTTTGGGTGACAGGGAAAATGTATGGAGGAAAAATTACACAACTTTTTTAGGAATGTAGTAAAGTAAAAATTGTCAGAAATATGAATAGTAAAGTAAAGTACAGATACTCATAAAAACTACCTAAGTAGTACTTTAAAGTATTTTTACATGAGTACTTTACGCCACAGTCGCTAGCATCAACCGAGACCAGGCTGTTACAACACAAACTGTAGTAGTTAAATCAAAATGCCTTGCTAACGTTAGCTAACATTGAATCAACACCCTGCCAATGAGCATGCAAGTAGCTAGTATCGGCTTTGCATTGCAGTGTACAAATTCTTACTAGCTAATTAGCTAGCTCGATCAATATAATAGACAGACATGTTACTGTTTGAGCATCCAGAACAAATCCCTTACCTCATGATACATTAATTAAGTACACTCTATCATCTGTTAATGCAATTTTTTTCATGCCATTTAAATCCAAATTTGCTCTCAGTGGACAACACAATGTCAAGTCAAGCTACTTTTTAGTGTTTTACAGAAAATCTGAAGTCCCCATGTACAAGTAAAAAGTAGCAAGGGGGTGCTAGCTAAGTATAACATCATTGTTTGCTCGGCCAGTTAAAATACATGTAATGCTTGCTAACTTGATTAGCTATGTGATTAAACCAGGCTGTTTTCAATTGTTTTATTCAAAAACATTTTTAATCAAGTAAGATAAATAAACATTCGATCACTACTGAGTGGATGATTAAAAGCATTTTGGAACAAAAACTTCATTCATCACCAAACTGACCATTTAAATAGTGTCAAGTAAAACAAATATTAACAGGGTTTTTAGTGTAACGGTTAGCGTTGCAATCTGGGGATCTGAAGACGGTGGGTTTGCCTCCCAGAGGAACCATTTTGACCACATTTTGAGGACTGCTTCGTACACCAGGCATGGTGTGTGCCTATTTTTATTAATTAGGTGGCTCTTAAAAGAGCATTTTGGTTTGTGGAGTGGCAGGAAAGTGAGAACGGAAGAGAGACCAGCTCTCAAACTCTCGAAGAAAAGGTAGTCGAAAACGTATGTGAGATGGACGCCATCCCGACGGTTCAGCGCAGGGACTGCTCGATGGCAGGGTGGTGGATTGTGGGCATGCATCTGTCACAGAGAAATGTGGACACCAGCTTGTTGACAGAGCGCATGCTTTGATTTTAGGAACATTTTATAATAATTGAAAAAAATCACTGATTTATGTGAGAGGTAGGTCTGAAGCATAGAACAAAAGTAAATTCACATGAGCACCGAAATGTCTTCTTCACCCATGATCTACCAAGGTTTTCAAGAACACAGCTTTAACCTACTACCGTAGCTCATTATGCTGTATGTGATTATAGATATAGGCCTTTTGAAAATGTGTTTTATTGTAGTGTCACCATTTTTTGTAAAAATAAATACATATACAAAACGTAACTTTAAGCTACATATTCATTTGACAGAGGTAATGAATGACCTGTCCATTAATCAGCACAACAATTGATAAAACAGAACCATGTTTGCAGTAGTTCTGAGTTTATGTCAATATTACACAGATGAGGTGGTGGTTACAGAAATCACAAATGCAGACAGGCTGTATAGTAAATCAAGGAGAGTTGAAATTACAGAGTAAAAACATTTAGAGTTAAATTCCCTATTGGAGTTCACTATCTTAACCTTCAACAGAGTGATACCCTCCATGAAGTTAGTGTTAATAACTGGAGTTGTTTGGGACTGAGTACTTTTAGCTCCATTAAGAGATACCAGAGACAGGATGTTAAGACTATGGCATATCCACATATGTGGGAGGGGTGTTATTGCAATTTTTACCAGCATTTTTTATTGCAGGTTGATTTTTAGAATTGTTTTCGCATTTACATTATTATTTTTTTTCATCATATGCTACACAATGATACACTACTTGACCAAAACTATGTGGACACCTGCTCGTCAAACATCTTGTTCCAAAATGATGGGCATTAATATGGAGTTGGTCCCCCTTTTCTGCTATAACAGCTTCCACTCTTCTGGGAAGGCTTTCCACTAGATGTTGGAACATTGGTGTGGGACTTGCTTCCATTCAACCACAAGAGCTATTGGGATACTATAAGAGATATTGGGCGATTAGGCCTGACTCGCAGTCGGAGTTCCAATTCATCCCAAAGGTGATCGATCAGGTTGAGGTCAGGGCTCTGTGCAGGTCAGTCAAGTTCTTCCACACCGATCTCAACAAACCATTTCTGTATGGACCTCACTTTTGCACGGGGACACTGTCATGCTGAAACAGGAAAGGGGCTTCCCCAAACGGTTGCCACAAAGATGAAGCACAGAATAATCTAAAATGTCATTGTACGCTGTATTGTTCAGATTTCCTCTCACTGGAACTAAGGGGTCTAGCCCGAACCGTGAAAAAAAGCCCCAGAACATTATTCCTCCTCCACCAAGCATTACAGTTGGCATTATGCATTAGGGCAGGTAGCTTTCTGCTGGCATCCGCCAACCCAGATTTGTCCGTCGAACTGCCAGATGGTGAAGTTTGATTCATCACTCCAGAGAACATGCTCCAGTGTAATGGTGGAGAGCTTTACACCACTTAAGCCGATGCTTGGAATTGCGCATGGTGATCTTAGGCTAATGTACATTTACTCGGCCATGGAAACCCATTTCATGAAGCTCTTGAAAAACAGTTATTGTGCTGACGTTGCTTCCAGAGGCAGTTTGGAACACGGTAGTGATTGTTGCATGTGAGGAGAGATTATTTTTAAGCGCTACACGCTTTAGCACTCTGCGTCTCCATTCAGTGAGCTTGTTTGGCCTACCACTTTGCTGCTGAGCCGTTATTGCTCCTTAACATTTACACTTCACAATAACAGCACTTACTGTTGACTGAGGCAGCTCTAGCAGGGTATAAATTTTACGAACTGATTTGTTGGAAAGGTGGAATCCTATGCCACATTGAAAGTCAATGAACTCATCATTAATAACATTCTACTGCCAATGTTTGTCTATGGCGATTGTATGGCTGTGAGCTCGATTTCATACACCTGTCAGCAGCGGGTGTGGCTGAAATAGCCGAATACCCTAATTTGAAGGGGTGTCCATATCATTTTGTATATGTAGTGTACGTAACATACATTTTCCATAACTAATCTAATCATTAAGTGGTTGGATTTATTGCAAACATTACTGACAAGGCTTTTCCAGTTTACATGATGTAGGTGGTCTCTACCAACAGTACTCTCCTCCCTACATTCTGAATGTAAGTTGTGGGTTATGTAAAATTGCTTGACAAATACAAATATTCTCACTCTTATCCATAATAATGTCATCATGTATACTAGCATACACTGTAAAAACAAATTTTACAAATTTTTATATTTTTACAGTAAATACTGGCAGCAGAGTAGCCAGTAGGTTACTGTAAATCTAAGGTAAATTACTGGCAGCAAAGAAACCAGTAAATTACTGTAGACTTACAGGACCTTTACTGTAACAAACATGTACAGCATATTACTGGACCATCTGACTACGGTAACATGCTGTATTTCTAGAATTTACAGTGCATTACTGGAAGCACAGTGGTTAGTAAACTGTTGCAGATACATGTACATGTTACATGTATTTGATATAAGAATTTCAATACTTATTTTGTTATTTGTATTTCACTGGCATGAACTACAATTCATGTAGCCTATTTTGTAACAATTTCATTAGAGTACATGTAATATATGCGCATTCCGCCACCTACTGTGAGTTTGGATAATACAAATCCCCAAAATGAAATAATGTGGGGTATATATACAGTACCAGTCAAAAGATTGGATACACCTACTCATTCCAGGGTTTTTCTTTATTTTTACTATTTTCTAAATTGTAGAATAACAGTGACAACATCAAAACTATTAACTAACACACATGGAATTGTGGTAATCAAAAAAGTGTTAAACAAATCAAAATATATTTTATATGTGAGATTCTTCAAAGTAGCCACCTTTTGCCTTGATGAAAGCTTTGCACACACTTCTCTCAACCATCTCCATGAGGTAGTCACCTGGAATGCATTTCAATCAACATGGGTACTTTGTTAAAAGTTAAATTGTGGAATTTCCTTCCTTCTTAATGTGTTTGAGCCAATCAGATGTGTTGTGACATGCTAGGGGTGGTATACAGAAGATAGCCTTATTTTGTAAAAGACCAAGTCCATATTATGGCAAGAACAGTTCAAATAAGCAAACAGAAATGACAGTCCAACGTTACTTTTTTAAGACATGAAGGTCAGTCAATATGGACTATGATGAATCTGGATCTCATCCGGACCACCACAGGAAAGGAAGACCTCTGCTGCCTCTGCTGCAGAGGATAAGTTCATTCAAATTTCAAATATATTTGGATTTGTTTAACACTTTTTTGTTTACTACATGATTCCATGTTTAATTCATAGTTTTGATGTCTTCACTATTATTATACAATGTAGAAAATGGTCAATTTAAGAAAAACCCTTGAATGAGTAGGTGTGTCCAAACTTTTTACTGGTACTGTAGATAAGTAGAAAAATTAATAAATAAGTAGACAAAGAGGACAGAAATGTAAATAAGTAACAAGAAAATGGCCTCATCATTCAAACCCATCCCTGCAGTGCAAATAAAAAAAAGTTGTCTTACAGTACATGCATGTTATTTAATTACATTTGCTGTGTGACATTGTTGATGGCAATTTTTTGTATTTTATTTTATTAAAATAGCTTACTATTTTTTTGCTTTTTGATACTTGATCTGCTTATGTGCGTAAGCTTGTCAACCATTTGCAAACATATTCATGCATAACACATCTTCTGTATCTTAACTCAAAAATGTACTCACCTCTTGTTCGTTGTTCCACCCCATCCCCTTCCACACTCTACCAGCCTGAGGTAGTAACTCTGCCATAGCCCCCTTCCCTCCTGCTGGTGTGATAGCCGGCAACACGGGTAGTGGTACTGTGCTGTGTAACCCCCCCACAACCCCATTACCCAACACCCCCAGGTGGTTCCTCAGCCCCCATATGTTCTTGCTGCAACCTGCACCTCTGAACCCCACAGCCCACAGTCATCCACCTTTTACCAAGGAGAATAACTCAAGACACTCTTTCTGCCCAGCATGCATTTTAACACCTCTTGATTGTCATTATGTTTTTGTTATTTTATGTTTGTATGCTCCATGGATCTCAAGTTCTTGGTCAGTGACAGTGTGGCTTATGTTCTGGTCAAAGTCCTCAAAACAGCTTTTCATGCAATGTAATTTAGCATCTTTTAAATATGAACTGTACAGACAGTATATATTTCCTATGCTCTCTCCACTAAATAAATGCCATGATCAACTAAATAAATAACATGATCAACATATTCAACATTTTGTATGACTAAAACAAACAAATGTTATTTCAATGATGTGTTATTGATGTTGCATTGTAGGATTGCTATGGCCACGGAAAGGTTAAATAAATACTTTATGCTAGTGACAAGTTAATTATATTCCCAACAATGCTAATCAATTACCAGTTATGAAATTTACATTTGGAAATATGTGGCACTCAGTTAAAATTGATTATGATGCCATACAGCAGTGAAAGAGAATGGACTAGCTGCTATGGTGCATTGACCAAATGACACCCTATTCTCATTATAGAGCACTAAAATAGGCAATAGGGTGCCATTTAGGTCGGAACCAACACATTTCTCTATTACACTGATGACTTTGTATACGGAATCCAAACATTGCAGGCCTTTACTGTCCATTAATCCAATGTTTATTATCCAGGCAACAAACTCAACCTTAGTGTGATATCATCTTCTAACACTGTTGATTAGTATAATACAGACTTTAAACTCTCATATCATAATCGTCCACATAGTCACAGAGAACTACACTGTATAACATTTCCTGTAAAATACAGTAAAATACAGGCAGCACAGAAACAGTAAATTACTGTAGATTTAATAGGACCTTTACAGTAACACAAATGTACAGCATGTTACTGGAACACCTCACTACAGTAACATGCTGTATTTCTAGAATTTACAGTAAATCACTGGAAGCACAGTGGTTAGTAAACTTTTGCAAATTCACAGTATAGGTAGCTAGTGCCAATGACAGGCAGTATTTCTGTTACAGGTATTTGATATAGGTATTTCCATACCTTCAATACCTATTTTATTTTGTATTTCACTAGCCTGAACTGCAATTCATGCAACCTATTTTGTAAGACATGAATTATACATGTATTTTGTATTTTCAAATATATACTTGTAAGTATCCCATTTAACTACAACATTTTTGGTAACTGTAACATCATATTTTTTACTTTCTATGACTGTGGTATAATCTCGTTAACCTTAGTTTAATACACTGGTACTGTAAGTCGTTCTGGATAAGAGCGTCTGCTAAATGACCAAAATGTAAATGTAAAAAAGAACACTTGCAAAACACACTGCTGGGTATTATTCCACCCTCAAAAAGATGAAATTTGATCAAAACAGAAAATGTTTAATTGAGGAGCTCATTTGAATAATACCCATCAGTGTGCTTTGCAAATATTGATTTTTAATATTTACATTTTGGTCATTTATCAGACACTCTTGTCAGAGTGACTTACAGTCAGTGCATTCATCTAAGGTTGATACAAAAAAACATAGGGTTGAAGTTTACAGACACTTAGGTTGGAGTCATTAAAACGCGTTTTTCAACCACTTGTTAACAAACTCTAGTTTTGGCAAGTTGGTTAGAACATCTACTTTGTGCATGACACAAGTAATTTTTCCAACAATTGTTTACAGACAGATAATATCACTTAAAATTCACTGTAAGTTTACATTACAGTGAATTCCAGAAGTTTACATACACTAAATTGACTGCCTTTAAACAGCTTAGAAAATTCCAGAAAATTATGTCATGGCTTTAGAAGCTTCTGACAGGCTAATTTACATAATTTGTGTAAATTGTACCTGTGGATGTACCTTCAAACTCAGTGCCTCTTTGCTTGACGTCATGGGAAAATCAAAAGAAAAATATCAAAAGAAATCAGCCAAGACCTCAGAAAACAAATTGTAGACCACCACAAGTCTGGTTCATCCTTGGGAGCAATTTCCAAACATCTGAAGGTACCACGTTCATCTGTACAAACAATAGTACGCAAGTACAAAAACACGATGGGACCACATACTACGAAATTGGGGAGAAAAAGGGGTAAAATTCAAAAAAAATAAAAAAGATTTTACTTTTTGGAGAAATGTCCTCTGGTCTGAAATAGAACTGTTTGGCCATCGTTATGTTTGGCGGGCTGGGCGCAGGTACGCTAAAGTTGGCCGGGTGCACGGTGGGCGCAGGCTTGCAAGCCGAAAAACACCATCCATAGCACCATGAAGCACGGGAGTGGCAGCATCATGTTCTGGGGTTGCTTTGCAGCAGAAGAGACTGGTGCACTTCACAAAATAGATGGCATCATGAGGTGGGAAAATTATGTGGATATATTGAAGCAACATTTCAAGACATCAGTCAGGAAGTTAAAGCTTGGTCGCTAATGGGTCGTACTTCCATACTTCCAAAGTTGTGACAAAATGGCTTAAGGACAACAAATTCAAGGTATTGGAGTGGCCATCACAAAGCCCTGACCTCAATCCTGTAGAAAATGTGTGGGCAGAACTGGAAAAGCGTGTGCGAGCAAGGAGGCCGAGAAACCTGACTCAGTTACACCAGCTCTGTCAGGAGGAATGGGCCAAAATTCACCCAACTTATTGTGGGAAGCTTGTGGAAGGCTACCCGAAACGTTTGACCCAAGTTAAACAATGTAAAGGCAATGCTACCAAATACTAATTGATTGTATGTACGTAAGCTTCTGACCCACTGGGGATGTGACGAAAGAAAGAAAAGCTGAAATAAGTCATTCTCTATTCTATTATTCTGACATTTCACATTATTAAAATAAAGTGGTGATCCCAACTGACCTAAAACAGGGAATTTTTACTTGGATTACATGTCAGGAATTGTAAAAACTGTGTTTAAATGTATTTGGCTTATGTAAACTTCCGACTTCAACTGTATCTCCTTAATAGAAAGTAAAAAGTACCTTAACCGTTGCTGTTAATGTTGTTTTAGTCAGGCATACTTTCATCTTCAAATTATTCTGCATTTGTAACAAGATACCATTTGCACGTACACAACATGACCAAAAGTATGTGGAGACTTGCTCGTCGAATACATCATTCCAAAATCATTGGCATTGATATGAGGTTGATTCCCCCAATTGCTGCTACAGCAGCCCCCACTGTTCTCGGAAGGCTTTCCACTCGATGTTGGAAGATTGCTGCGAGGACTTCCATGCAGCCACAAGTGTTAATGAGTTCTGGCACTGATGTTGGGCGATTAGGCCTGGCACGCAGTCGGAATTCCAAAATTAATTCCAATGTTGTTCGATGGGGTTGAGGACAGAATCGTCTAGAATGTCATTGTATGCTCTAGCGTTATGATTTTCCTTCACTGGAACTAAAGGGCCTAGCCCGAACCATGAAAAACAGCCACAGACCATTATTCCTCCTACACCAAACTTTACAGTTGGCAGTATGCATTGGGGCAGATACCAGATTTCTTCTGTCAGACTGCCAGATAGTGAAGCGTGATTCATCGCTTCCAGAGTCCAATGGCAGCAAGCTTAACACCACTCCAGTCAACGCTTGGCATTGTGATCTTAGGCTTGTGTGTGGCGGCTCGACCATGGAAACCCATTTAATGAAGCTCCCGATGAACAGTTCCTGTACTGACATTGTTTCCACAGGCTTTGGACCTCAGTAGTGGGTGTTGCAACGGAGGACAGACGATTTGTACATGATACGTGCTTCAGCATTTGGCTGTCCCGTTCTGTGAGCTTGTGTGGCCTACCACTTTGCGCCTGCGCCATTGTTGCTCCTAGACATTTCCACTTCGCAATAACAGCACTTAGCTCTAGCAAGGCAGACATTTGATGTACTGACTTGATGGAAAGGTGGCATCCTATGACGATGCCACGTTGAAAGTCACTGAGCTTTTCAGTAAGGCCAAACATTTTACTACATTCGTCATCAAGCTCGAGACCCTGGGTCTCGACCCCGCCCTGTGCAACTGGGTACTGGACTTCCTGACGGGCCGCCCCCAGGTGGTGAGGGTAGGTAACAACATCTCCACCCCGGTGATCCTCAACACTGGGGCCCCACAAGGGTGCGTTCTCAGCCCTCACCTGTACTCCCTGCTCAACCACGACTGCGTGGCCACGCACGCCTCCAACTCAATCATCAAGTTTGCGGACGACACAACAGTGGTAGGCTTGATTACCAACAACAACGAGACGGCCTACAGGGAGGAGGTGAGGGCCCTCGGAGTGTGGTGTCAGGAAAATAAACTCACACTCAACGTCAACAAAACTAAGGAGATGATTGTGGACTTCAGGAAACAGCAGAGGGAACACCCCCCTATCCACATCGATGGAACAGTAGTGGAGAGGGTAGTAAGTTTTAGGTTCCTCGGCGTACACATCACAGACAAACTGAATTGGTCCACCCACACAGACAGCATCGTGAAGAAGGTGCAGCAGCGCCTCTTCAACCTCAGGAGACTGAAGAAATTTGGCTTGTCACCAAAAGCACTCACAAACTTCTACAGATGCACAATCGAGAGCATCCTGTCGGTCTGTATCACCGCCTGGTACGGCAACTGCTCCGCCCACAACCGTAAGGCTCTCCAGAGGGTAGTGAGGTCTGCACAACGCATCACCGGGGGCAAACTACCTGCCCTCCAGGACACCTACACCACCCGATGTCACAGGAAGACCATAAAGATCATCAAGGACAACAACCACCCGAGCCACTGCCTGTTCACCCCGCTATCATCCAGAAGGCGAGGTCAGTACAGGTGCATCAAAGCTGGGACCGAGAGACTGAAAAACAGCTTCTATCTCAAGGCCATCAGACTGTTAAACAGCCACCACTAACATTGCATGGCTGCTGCCAACACACTGACTCAACTCCAGCCACTTTAATAATGGAAATTGATGGGAATTGATGTAAAATACATCACTAGCCACTTTAAACAATGCTACTTAATATAATGTTTACATACCCTACATTATTTATCTCATATTTATACTTATATACTGTACCCTATATCATCTACTGCATCTTTCTGTAATACATGTATCACTAGCCACTTTAAACTATGCCACTTTGTTTACATACTCATCTCATATGTATATACTGTACTCGATACCATCTACTGCATCTTGCCTATGCCGCTCTGTACCATCACTCATTCATATATCTTTATGTACATATTCTTTATCCCTTTACACTTGTGTGTATAAGGTAGTAGTTTTGGAATTGTTAGCTAGATTACTCGTTGGTTATTACTGCATTGTTGGAACTAGAAGCACAAGCATTTCGCTACACTCGCATTAACATCTGCTAACCATGTGTATGTGACAAATAAGATTTGATTTGATCTACTGCCAATGTTTCTCTATTGAGATTGCATGGCCGTGTGCTCGGTTTTATAAACCTGTCAGCAACGGGTGTGGCTGAAATAGCCAAATCCACTCATTTGAAGGGCAAAGTATGTTACTGTAATATTCACAAGAACTTGATACCAGCTTCCTGCAAGTTACTAGAAAATGCAGAGCATTAGACACAATTTATGCTTGAGCCGAGAAAGTGGTCGTCGGTACCGTATGAATGGTGTGACACAATTGCGGAGCCTCCGGAGGCACGCAGTGGCCAAATTGTGCTGCGTACCGCATCTCTGTGTGCCTCTCAAAATTTGTAACAGTGCTGAGGGCTCCGAAATAGATCCGTATTGACATGATTGGTTGACGGTAGGTGAGGGTGGGAGGTCCTGTATAAACAGAACTCACTTCCTTGACAACTTCCTTCACAAAAGCTCTGCTCTGCTCCGGGAAGTGAAAGATGAATGAATGCCCTGACTTCTGCATTGGCCATATCACCGTAAATGCTGCTCGGCAATGCAGATGTCGAATTGACCATGCAGCACTTTTCAGCCTACTATACTGTGAGAAGGTAAATGATACTGTAATCATGTCAGTACTTTTTTGTACTTACATGGGATTAGTGTAAACAGGTCGGGTGTCAGGTATTTGTATATCACTTGCACTTCTAGAGGCCTAAACAAAGGCTTCCAAACTCGCTGTGATTACAGGGAAAAACAGACTTAAAGGATATGCTTAATATTCACCAATTAAAGGTTTAAGTCCCACTGCCTCTCTGATCTGTTCCCTATACAGTGCTTTCGGAAAGAATTCAGCCCTGTTTACCTTTTCCACATTTTGTTACGTTACAGCCTTATTCTAAAATTGATTAAATAAATAAAAATCTTTAGCATTCTACACACAATACCCCATAATGATGAAGTGAAAACAGGTTGTCAGAAATGTCTTTGCCTTTCCTATCTCTGCAGCACTCCACTAATCAGGTCTTTATGGTAGAGTGGCCAGACGGAAACCACTCTTCAGGCAAAGGCACATGACAGCCACCTTGGAGTTTACCAAAAGGCACCTAAAGACTCTCAGACCATGAGAAACAATATTCTCTGGTCTGATGAAACCAAGATTGAACACTTTGGCCTGAATGCCAAGCGTCACGTCTGGTGGAAACCTGGCACCATCCCTACGGTGAAGCACGGTGGTGGCACCATCATGCTTTTGGGATGTTTTTCAGCGGCATGGCCTTGGAGACTAGTCAGGAGCGAGGGAAAGATGAATGAAGCAAGGTACAAATCTGGGGTGATGGTTCACCTTCCAACTGGACAACGACCCTAAGCACACAGCCAAAACAACACAGGAGTGGTTTCGGGTCAAGTCTCTGAATGTCCTTGAGTGAACCAGCCAGAGCCCGGACTTGAACCTGAAAATAGCTGTGCAGCTATGCTCCACATCCAACCTGACAGAGCTTGAGAGCATCTGAAGAGAAGACTCTATGCTGTAATCGCTGCCAAAGGTGCTTCAACAAAGTACTGAGTAAAGGGTCTGAATACTTACTGTATGTGATTTGATAAATTAACACACATTTTTAGAACCGTTTTTGCTATTTCATTATGGGCTATTGTTTGTAGATGGATGAGGAAATAAACAATTTAATCAATTTTAGAATAAGGCTGCAAAGTAACAAAATGTGGGAAATGTCAAGGGGTCTGAATACTTACCAAAGGCACTGAATATATTAAATGATTAGGGCACTACTACCACATATCAGTTAAATTGGTATAGCATTCACACTAACCTGTCCAGCAAATATAGCCACTTACAAGGCATGTCTCATATGTTAATGAGCCAGCGATTCTTTCCCTTCCCTCAAAATGTGTCCACAATGCAAAATGATTTACAGAATGCTTCAAACAATAACAAATCAATCCAAGGTAAGCTAAGAAAAAATAAAAAATGCATTGAATCAAAATTCAACCGTTACAAATGTGCAACTTACTGCCACTCTGATCTATCCCTTACATACATTTAAATGTAATGGAACTGCTACTACATATCACTTAAATTGGTATAGCAATCTCACTAATGGGTGCAACAAGAGTAGCACTTACCAAGGCACTCCTCAAAATATGTTTAAGAGCCACAACAACACCATGCACCTGCAAAAGGATTTTGGCGCAGCGGTCTAAGGCCCTGTATCTCAGTGCAAGACCGTCACTACAGTCCCAGATTCGAATCCAGGCTGTATCACATCCGGCCGTGATTGGAAGTCCCATAGGACAGCGCACAATTTACACAGCGTCGTCTGGGTTTGACCGGGGTAGGTCGTCATTGTAAATAAGAATTTGTTCTTAAATAATAATAATTCATAACACATCCATAAAGACTCTATCGCATGACGCTGTACTTATTTTAAAGTGAGACACCTTTGGTCATTCATAACACGTACCTAAATGCCTTATTGAATGACGCTGTACATTCTATAAAGTCAGCTACCTTTGGTCATTCACAACACAGGCTTAATGACGAAACCCAAATGCTTTAACACCTAAGGAATTATCACTAACAGCTAAAACAAATACACATTCAAGTTTAAACCATAGATGTCCTTGTATTTTTTACATTGTAAACCCCTTCCCTTTAATACTCCACCCCACTTATCATCTTCCCTATCCCTAACATATGGGATGTCAAATTAAAAAGTTAAAACAATACAAATCCATTAAGTTTCAAGAAGTCCATCCTTAATGGCTCCAACCTTAATAGTTACAACAAATAAAGTTAGCAGGTCTGTTCGGAAATGCCTTTGTCACATCATCTGGATGAGGGCATTTCTGAGCTGCACTGATAGGGAAGTGTTTTCTATCCTAATCTGTCAATTTTATGCATATTCTATCATCTGGTCCTTAGAAATAGGCCGATTACTTTGGGAACGTTATTTTTCCAAACATAAAAATAGTGCCCCCTAGCGTCAAGAAGTTAAGGACAACAAAGTCAAGGTATTGGAGTGGCCATCACAAAGCACTGACCTCAATCCCATAAAAAAAATATGTGGGCAGAACTGAAAAAATGTGTGCGAGCAAGGAGGCCTACAAACCTGACTCAGTTACACCAGCTCAGGAGGAATGGACCAAAATTCACCCAAACTTGTTGTGGAAGCTTGTGGAAGTCTACCCGCAACATTTGTCCAAAGTTAATCATTTTAAAAGCAATGCTACCAAATACTAATCGAGTGTATGTTAACTTCTGACCCACTGGGAATGTGATGAAAGAAAGAAAAGCTGAAATATATCATTCTCTCTACTATTATTCTGACATTTCACATTCTTAAAATGAAGTGGTGATCCTAACTGACCTAAGACAGGGTATCTTTACTTGGTTAAATGTCAGGAATTGTGAAAAACTGAGTTTAAATGTAGTTGGCTAAGGTGTATGTAAACTTCCGACTTCAACTGTGTTTCTGTTTCCCTTGTATATCTTAAGTTATTCATATGGGGAAAAAATGCTAATATATATTAACTTCTTAAGGTATAGGGGGCAGCCTTTTCACTTTTGGATAAATAGCGTGCCCAATTTCAACTTCCTGCTACTCATGCCAAGAATATAAGATATGCATATTATTAGTAGATTTTCATAGAAAACACTCTGAAGTTTCTAAAACTGTTTGAATCATGTCTGTGAGTATAACATAACTTATTTAGCAGGCAAAACCCAGAGGACTGACCGTTCAGAAGTTATTGTTTTTTAGGTCTCTATCTGTTTAGTAGTTCTCATTGGGAAACAATATTTCTTAGGAACTTGTTTTCAGTTCCTACCGCTTCCACTGGATCTCACCAGTCTTTGGAATTTGGTTGAGGTTATTATTTTGTGCAATGAAGAAGTACGGCCATATAGGAACTGCGTAACACTGTTGAGAGTTGCGCAAGATTTTAAAAGTTTGTTGTCTTCCTGTATTGAACACAGATAGACCCGTCTTCAATTTGATTATTAATGTTTAAAAATACCTAAAGTTGTATTACAAAAGTAGTTTGAAATGTTTTGGCAAAGTTTACAGGCAACTTTTGAAATATTTTGCAGTGACGTTGCGCAATTTGGAGGCTGTTTTTTTTCTGGATCAAACACGCCAAATAAATAGACATTTTGTATATATATGAACAGAATTAATCAAACAAAAGGACCAATTGTGATGTTTATGGGACATATTGGAGTGCCAAGAAAAGAAGCTTGTCAAAGGTAAGGCATGTTTTAGATTTTATTTCTACGTTTTGTGTAGCGCCTGTAGTGCCGTCCCCTATACCATAAGAAGGTAATGACTTTGTAACAGCTCCAAACAGTTGTCCACTACAAGAAATGCTCACTGGTAGCGTTTTATTTATCCTTTATTTTACCAAGTAAGTTGACTGAGAACACCTTCTCATTTGCAGCAACGACCTAGGGAATAGTTACAAGGGAGAGGAGGGGGATGAATGAGCCAATTGTAAACTGGGGATAATAATAATAATAAATAATAATAAACTAGGTGACCGTGATGGTTTGAGGGCCAGATTGGGAATTTAGCCAGGACACCGGGGTAACACCCCTACTCTTATGATAAGTTCCATGGGATGTTTAATGACCTCAGAGAGTCAGGACACCCGTTTAACTTCCCATCGGAAAGACGGCACCCAACACAGGGCATTGGGATATATTTGTTTAGACCAGAGGAAATAGTGCTTCCTACTGGACCTCCAACACCACTTCCAGCAGCATCTGGTCTCCTATCCAGGAACTGACCAGGGCCAACCCTGCTTAGCTTCAGAAGCAAGCCAGCAGTGGTATGCAGGGCATTTCGCTACACTCGCATTAACATCTGCTAACCATGTGTATGTGACAAATAAAATTTGATTTGATTTGGTATGCTGCTGGCAAACCGTAGTTTGTAGAAAGACAAACATACTACATCTCCATTAAATAACATAAAATGGAATGCATATCATACAGTTAATTTATGAGATTACAAAATATTTAGGCCTAGGCCCAGCTAGCTAACTGGTTTTGGAGATAGATTCACCTTCAATTTTTGAATTTTATCTCTGTTGTCCTGCACAAACAGTGTCTGTAATAAAAAAATATATATTATTAGCTATCTAACTTTAGCTTGCTAGCTAGAAGTTCCTTTGAAGTCACCAAAATTATTTGAAATAACATTTTAGGTAGCCATGTAACCTAGCCATACACTTAACTAATTTAAATTACCATTAATAATGGTAAAAATAATTAAATAAATAATTAGGCAATAAAAATGTACTTATTTAAAAGTGTTTTGCTGTGCATGGCTGCACTTTAGAATAAGTGTTATCCTGCAGCACAGCATTTTGGGGAAAGTGAGGTCAGGTCCAATATTGGCTAAGCAACCAACAGGGAAAGGGGTTAGGCCATCCTATAAATGTTTTGGTAATCCTAGAATTGTCTTTCCGTAATATAATATATGCCATTTAGCAGAAGATTTTATCCAAAGCTACTTACGGTCATGCTTGCAAGTGCTTGTAAGTGGTGTGAAATGGCTAGCTAGTTAGAGATGTGCACTAGTAGCATTTCAACGCCACTCGCTCTGAGACTTTGAAGTAGTTGTTACTCTTGCTCTTCAAGAACCGGGGATTTTGTAGTGCGATGGGTAACAATGCTTCATGGTGCGATGGGTAACAATGCTTCATGGGTGACCGATGTTGTGTTCAGAGGGACTGGTTGGGGCAAGGAGAGGGACGCAAGCGATACGTTTACACATACATTTTTACGCATGGGTGGTCCTGGAACTCTAACCCTCTATCCTGGCGTTGCAATGCTCTACCAACATGCATGACAACGTTATAAATTCCTTGTGAAGCCTCAATGAAATATGATTTATAAAGCCTTTATTAAGCGATGCTTATGTCACCCTTTATAATGATTGGTGACATATTTATGTAGTAAATTATGGAGGCTTTATGAAGCCTTTATAAGCTAAACCTCATTTAAAGTGGGACCATTTAGGGTAACCCTTTTCAATGTCCCCCGCTGTTGCATGTGATCTCATGCCTTTTTTCACCCATCAAGGGTACAGACGACTTCTGTCAGCCATCAGTTGCTGTGTGGCAGATGTCACAACATTTATTGTCACGATGATTTATTGCTTTAGTTGGTCGACAGCCACAGGGAACAACACATCAAAAAGGCCAAGCATAACCAGTAGGGGAGAGAACCTCAGAATGCCCACAACCCAACCAAGTTCCATTTTGTCCCCCCGGGGCCCAGTTTCGCTCCCAGTTATTGTTTGGCCATCTGTTTCATATCAAGCCTCTCATAGGTTTTCCAACTAAGCAAACATGTTTTTTCTGCCAAGAATAGTCACCTTCCTTTTGCCCGACTAATATCACCCCTACTGTGGTCCATCATGCCAGAAGTTGGCCACTGGTGGCAAACAATCTGTGGCAGAGGTTCATGTGAAGAGAAAGAAGATGGGTTTTTGTGTTTTGTCTTTTTCCCTTTACCTTGCTTTCTGTGACTCTCTGTGTCTGTCAGAAGCCTCTTGAAGGCATACTATTGCACTGAAATCACTGTATCAACAGTGAATGCCTCAAGCTACAGTATTTGGAAATACTGTGCAAACAATTATTTTGGTAAATGCAGTATGTATGTGCCAAATATTTTGATTTGTTATTTATTTATTTTCTGTTTAAATTTCTTTGCAAACTTGTTTCACACTAAATAGTACTGAACACACAAAGCCAGCAGCATATTTATCTAGCCAAATCTATTGGAGGTGAAAGTGTCATTTCCGGCAATGTACCCCCCTAATAAACCAATTGATTTATTTTAACAGTGAGACTTTATTCAAGCCATCTTCTCTCATTCCAGACATGATGATAGCAGCAGCCTGTCATCTGATGTTTCACCTTGGCTGCATCCGAAACAGCACCATATTCCCTTTATAGTGCACTACTTTGACAACAGCCCTATGGATGCTAGTCAAAAGTAGTACACTATATAGGGAATAGGGTGCCATTTAGGATGTAGCCCTTGAGAAGGCTGAGCTTGGGGACGGCTATTCTCTGCTGATGCTGCCAAATATGAAAGCTATGAGCCCTTCTCACCCCACCACACCAAGGGCACGCATCATCACTTTACTGGTCCATCTTCCCTATTGATGCATGGCTTCTAAAACCAGTCAGAAAGCAACAGTATGTTTAACAAACTACTGTATGTGAGTGAGGCAGCAGCAGACCCAGGCTCACAGACACCAAGGCACACAGACGCCAAGGCACACAGACCAAACAGCAGAAGAAGCTCTTTTTACACTGTATACACACTGGTAGAGGCATATAGGTGAAGCTGGTTGAGAGAATGCCAAGTGTGCAAAGCTGTCATCAAGGCAAAGGGCGGCTACTTTGAATAATCTTAAATATTAAATATATTTCGATTTGTTTAACACTTTGGTTACTACATGATTTCATATGTATTATTTCATAGTGTAGAAGTTTTCACTATTATTCCACAATGTAGAAAATAGTAAAAAATAGTTAAAAACCCTTGAATGAGTAGGTGTGTCCAAACATTTGACTGGTACTGTATATAGTCTTAAATGAGCATGCAGTTACTTGTAAAATTGACAGATTAAAGAAAATACTTTCATTGTCTTTAATGAAATGAATCCATCATTTGACAGATACCGTTTGCAGTGATGAGGTGATCAGCAGACCTCTATGATCTGCAAACTGCGTATTATCTGTGCAAATGCATAAAATCACTGTTTGCAGGAATGTTGAAGAAAGGGTTTGAATGTGTTGTTGATACAGCTAATCCATAAACCAAATATGACATCTGGCCTAACCTTAACCTCAATGCGTGATTGGATGCTCATGGATATACAACTTGGGAGAAAGCATGAAAGCATGGGGTGGCAGGTAGTGGAGAGGTTAGAGTGTTGGGCCAAAGGTTGATGGATCAAATCCCTGAGCTGACAATGTAAATATTGGTCGTTCTGCCCCTGAACAAAGCAGTTCCTCCATAGGCTGTCATTGTAAATAATAATTTATTTTTAATCATTGACTTAAAAAAAAAAATGAATGTGGTGAATCAATTAAAATTGTTTTTTAAATGCTGTGCATTGAACTAAAGCAATAACTATGCAGCTATGCACAACACTTGTGTGTGGAGTAAGGACAAACAGCTCAAGACTAGCAGGCAAGTGAACAGCGAGGGATTCTCAATGCAAAAAAAAAAAAAGAATAATTAGATACCAGTGGGGGACAAAGCACTGACAGGTGTTTATGCAAATTAGCTGTGAATGGATTCATCTTACTAATGGGGAAAACAACACTGAGGGAGTAAGGTGTGAGGTGTGGAGTTGAGGTTAGTCAACAGCTAGGCTCTTTTTGATCATTTAGGACCTGCTGGAACCAAAGACAATATGTGATCACTTTTTACGGAAATGTTTATACAAAAAATAGACTAATATATTCATAATTTACACAGTGAAGATAACATTTTTTTATGATAGTGACCGTGTCAGTTTCACTCCAATCACCGTCAGACATTCCTTAGGTAGGTAGCAATCACATCATACTGTCAGTGGCGACTCGTCATTCAGGGCAGGTGGGGCATAGCCTGTTTTGAGCCCCCCGTTGCTATTAAAAAAAAAATATATATATATATATATATATATATATATATATATATATATATATATATATATATATATATATATTGCGTGTTATTTTGGAATTAATACATGTCACATATCAGTTTTCAAACAATGTAAAAAAAATCAATAAATCATTGAGTTAGTAAAGATACATACAAACATGGTCTCTTATTCACTTTCTTGAGTAAGGCAGCTTCAAGAGTGGAGGTGTTTCAACCTAGCTAGAATGGAGGTCTTTCAACCTAGTCCTTTCTGTGGTGGTGGGGCAGCCAAAAGAAAGTACGGAGCGTAGGGGTTGGGAATGTTCTCAAGTTGCGCTGTGATTGTCCCAGTGTTCCGTCACTCATGGGGACACTACGACACAGCAAAATCTATGGTGAAAGCTAGAAAATTCAAGCCCCTTGCGTGCTGTCATTGAGTTACATTAGAAGTGCCCGTCCAAGAAGGCTCAAGATCATTGGCCACAGATAAAATTATGTCAAATCACTTCAGACAAGTAATCATCATCATGAATCAAGTCAACAGTCTACTGGCAAATCCTTTTCAATCCTTGTCATATGAAGAGAAATTATAGATACAACGTATTCGTGCTCATCTTCCATTGGACATAAACAAGTTGGAAATCACAAAATTCAACAATGAGTGGTTTGGAATGAATCAGTGGCTAACTGCAAGTGTTGCAAAGCAATCAGTAGCCTGCTATTCAGTGGAGTGGGTGTGTGGTCCAAGTCGGGGTTTAAGGGTCTCTTTTCCATTCTTTAAAGGATAAACATTCAACACCATGGGCCAAAAAAGGTTGAATACATTAGCCATGCTGTCAATCCAGCATGACTTCTGCTGTATTCAAACCAACTGGAAACTCAGAATTTGAAAATCTCAGATTTCAGTGTGTTCAAAGTCAACTGAACTGGGAACTCGGAAAAAAAATGAGCTCTGACTGGAAAATACATTTTGAACGGTTATCCAATTCAGAATCCCAAGTCTAGAATTTGTGCCTCCTTCTAGAGCTCTGACATGAAGATCACTGACGTCATGATTCAACCTTGTTTTTTCCTGAGTTCCCAGTTGTCTTGAAAGCACCATAAATTCAGAGAATGACAACGTTTCATGGCAGTAAATTAAGCTAAATTAACTGTTTCCCTGCCAGAGGCTCTGCTGATAGCCAAGTGTAGCAGTGGTAAGGATTCACTCCATGGTACTGAAAATAAAGCTCTGCTGTTGGGACAGCTTTATGTAGTACTTAACAGTTTGTGGGCACTGTTTGTCACCGTTATAGTGCAATTAATGTATTGTTTAGTGTTGTGTTGTTATGTGTTGTGGCTTTGCTGGCATACATCTAAAAATGGGACTTTGCCCAATGGGATTTTGCCCAACCTAGATTTACATGCTAAAATTGCTACTGTATATTGTCATGGTCATATCTTAGTGAAATGACCAGGAATATTATTGTCTTTCATCAAAAAAGATAACGTTGCAATAAATGTTAAAGTGTTTTTCCTGATCAACTTACAATGTCCTACAGCATATGTTTGTTTTATCAATTAATATGTAGACTGATAAATATTCCAAAACGTTTTTATATCCTGTCATAGTGGGAAAACAACAACATTAAGACTAGACAAGGCAAAAATGTGATCACAAGCTGTCATAATAATGTTTTTCCCTCTTAACATAAAGCCTCTGTCGATAATGTACAAAACATCTAAAAATGTTATTTTAAAAAACACTTAGGAGTCAATCAACATGTTAGACATACAGTAGGGTTTGGAATCATTGGATTCCTTGAGAAAGATTAGCAAAACATACTTGTATGTATGAAATAAATAATTCAAAAACGGAGACATATTGTATGAAAAATTATATTATTTTATACAAATACAATTGCACCAAGTAATACAATTTAAAAAATAAAAATAGGGGTCAAAATTAATGGATCCCCTGTTTTCAATAATCAAGCACCCTCCCCTTGTAATGATAATGACACTGAGCATTTTTCTAAAATGTTTTACAGTATGAGATTGGAGAACACATTGGGAGGAATTGTAGAACATTTCTCCATACATCATCTTTCCAGGTCCTTGATATTCTTTACTATGCTTATGGTCTGCCCTCTTCAATTCAAACCACAGGTTTTCAATGGGGTTCAAACCCGGAGACTGAGATGGCCATTGCAAAATGTTGATTTTGTGGTCAATTAACATTTTCTTTGTGGATGTTGCTGGTTGCCCAATGTCGAATGTCAACTTAAATGACTAAGTATTTTCTATTATCTATATTTCTATCATTTCAATCCGTTTCCTACAGAATATTGACAGTATAATTTAAAACAACGAATATTGCCATTGTAATATCTAGTTTACATAAGTATTCACACCTGTGAGTCTTTCTGGATAAGTCTTTAAGAGCTGTATACACCTGTATTGTGCAACATTTGCCCAGTATTCTTTTTAAAATTCTTATAGCAATGTCAAATTGGTTGTTGATCATTGATAGACAACAATTTGCAGGTCTTGCCATAGATTTTCAAATAGTTTAAGTCAAAACTGTAACTCGGCCACTCAGGAACAATCAATGTATTTTTGGTAAGCAACTCCAGTGTAGATTTGGCCTTGTGTTTTGGGTTATTGTTCTGCTGAAAGGTTAATTAATCTTCCAGTGTCCGGTGGAAATCAGACTGAACCAGGTTTTGCTCTAGGATTTTCCTGTTCTTAGCTGGATTCCATTTATTTTTTATCCCGAAAAACTCCCCAGTACTTAACGATGACAAGCATACCCATAACATGATGCAGCCACCACTATGTTTGAAAATATGGAGAGTGGTACTCAGTAATGTGTTGTATTGGCCACAAACATAACACTTTGTATTCAGTACAAAAAGTTAAGGTCTTTGCCACATTGTTTGCAGTTTTACCTTAGTGCCTTGTTGCAAACAGGATGCAGGTTTTGGAATATTTTGTATTCTCTACAGCCATCCTTCTTTTCACTCTGTCAATTAGGCTAATATTGTGGAGTAACTACAATGTTGTTGATCCATCCTCAGTTTTCTCCTATCACAGCCATTAAACTCTGTAACTGTTTTAAAGTCTCAATTGGCCTCATGGTGAAATCCCTAAGCCCTTTCCTTTTTCTTCGGCAACTGAGTGAGGAAGGACGCCTATATCTTTGTAGTGAATGGGAGTATTGATAGATACATAGATCCATTGATAGATCCAAAGTTCACCTTGCTCAAAGGGATATTCAATGTCTGCTTTGAGATTAAAAAGGTTTATTTTTTTCTAAGAAATTATAAAACAGTTTGACAACCCTGTTTGTAAGCTTTTAAATCATATCAAACTCAAAATGTAATATTTTCCAGTGATGAAGACAGGAATGTCTCATGTTAGTGTGGGGCATGCAGAATTGGTCAACTTTGAGCATATCTATCTCCTAAAAGTTTGGGCATTCAGGTCCAAAAAGTTATTTTCTGAACACTTCTATAACAGGCAAAGATGTAAAGCATAGTTCAAACGGAAAGCCCCATTATGGTCTTTCTTTTTTTAAGGGTTGTGTTCTCCACCTTAGTTTGTGGGATCTTGATTTTGTTAGTTGCTGTATAGCCTGCAGAACTTTACGGTCGTTATTGATTGACGAGGGCTTTTCAAATCACCCAGTATTGCTTTCTGCAGCGTTAGTTCTAGGCAAATGTTGCAATTCTTCAGCCATTTCTGGACTTGTGACCAAAAATGAGCTACATGTGGACAATACCAAAATAAATTATCTAATGACTCTGCCTCCTCACAGCAAAATCTGCAGAGCTGGGAAGATTAAATCCCCCATATCTATAACATTCTATTGGTTGCAAGAATTTTGTGTAGTAATTTAAATTGAAAAATGTGAAGTTTTGAATCCGGCGTTGTTTTGCATATCAATTCATAAACCATGTGCCATGGAATGGGTACATCGAAAATCTCTTCCCAACTATATTGCAATTTATATGGCACAGCTGTCCGTTTTTGGTCCTTAAATGAAATTGGTATATGTTTTTATTTATCACTCTTCAACCATTTATGTTCTTTAATACAGGGCCGACATACAAGTTACTTACTTTTTTTACCCTTCTACTTGTCTCTTCCATTTTTGTGGTAATGCTGCAATTAGTTGTTTGTAATGTTGGGTAGTGCAGACAATTCCATATGTCTGTGTTAGCTGCATGTGTGACATAACTCCACCAGTCCTATTTATGATATCATTCACTAAAATAAAAAATATTTTTCTTTCTTTTTTTCTTCTTCTAAAAATATGTTTTTTTAATCAATTAGTATATTTAAGTTTAACCACAATATTTGTTGTATTATTTGTTCTGTCTTTTCAGGTGGATTAAACTGAAATTGCAACCGACTTTGTAAGGCTTGTTTTAAAAGAAATAACGATATCTTGGAGATGATTTCCTTTTCAAACAACCGAAAGTGAGCAGGTGTAATCTGAATAAAGGGAAAAAGGCCATTCTTGAACAAAGGATGAAACATTCCTACCCATTGACTAGAGAACCAGTTTGGATTTAAGTATAACTTTTGTATGACTGATGCCTTTAGTGAGAGGTCTAATGCTTTAATATTTAATCATTTCTGCCCTCCGAATTCATATTCGTTATATAAATAGGCCCTTTAAATTTTCTCTGGCTTTCCATTCCAAATAAAATAGAATATTTTTTGTTCATATAATTTAAAAAGCAGGTGTAGGCAGAATCTTAAGAAAATAGGTCAACTGTGATATAACTGAAGAGTTAATCAGGGTGATTTTTCCACAAATAGACAGGTATGTTCCTTTCCATGGTAGCAAGTTCTTAGCAAAAATAGATAACTTTCTATAAAACTTTATTGGAGTGAGAACATTTCTTTCTTTTGGGATTTGTATGCCGAGTATGTCCACATCTCCGTCAGTCCATTTAATTGGTAAACTACACGGTAATGTAAAATTAGCATTTTTTTGATATACATAACTTTAACTCATTTTATAAGAGATTCCCCCTAATTGAAATATTCTAGGCATTTATATATAAACTCCAGTCGTACTTTATCAAAAGTATTTTCAAAATCAGCTATGAAAACCAGGCCTGGTGTCCCCAATATTTCATAGTATTCTATTGTTTCCAGTACTTGTCTTATATTATCTCCATGTACAAAACCTGTCAGATTGGGATGAATAATATCTTAAAATACTTCATAATTCTATGCGCCAAGCATTTTGCTATGATTTTTGTATCACAACATAAGAGGTCTACAATATTTTAAAATGGACTGGATCTTTATATATACCACTTGGGTCCTGTTTCATTAATAATGATATCAGACCTTCTTGTTGCGTCTCTGATAATCTATCATTTATATAGGAGTGGTTAAAACATGCTTATAATGGTCCTCTGAGTGAATCATTTTTTTTTGTATACTTCCACTGGTATACCATCCAGCCATGGAGCTTTCCCATCCTTTAATGCTTGAATTGCATCAAGAAGTTCCTCTGTAATTTGGCCTTCACATGAGTCTTTCTGTACAGATGTTAATTTCACATTATTATTAGGAAAAAAATACATACAATTAGTTTCAGTTAGTGGAGATGGAGGAGACTGTAATGGAAACATATTCTTAAAGGACTTTATTTCCTCTTTCAAAATATTATTCGATGAATCAAGCGTGACTCCATCATTTGTAACAATACAATACATTTTTTGGTATCATTTCTGTATTGAAGATTGAAAAATTATTTGGTGCATTTTTCCCGATATTCCATCCAGTTCGCTTTATTTTTATAATATATTACACAGGATCATTCTTGAATAAGTTCTTCCATTTATTTTTGTTTTTCCTCAATCTTATTCTGTGCCTCTATGGTACAGTTTGTATTGCTCTCTAACTGTACTGTTAGTCCTTACATTTCCTTTGTTAATATGGTCTATTTTGATCTAAATTGCTTTTGTTTTATAGATGTTTTATAGATGAATACTGAATCTATGAATATATTGTTTTATAGATGAATAGTGAATTGCATGACCTCTAAAGGCATATTTAAAAGTGTCCCATACAAAAAGGGGTATGTCTGAAAAAGTCAGTTGTAAATGATTCTGTCCTAATTATAAACAATTTATCATCTAGTAGGCTTTGATTCAATTTCCAATATCCTCGCCCACGTGGAAATTCTGTAAGAGTAATATATATGTGATGATGCGACCACATTCTGTCCCCTATTTAAAACTTTTTTAACGTTTGAAGCCAGAGAGAAAGGCATTAGTAGTCAAGACGACTAGCTTGATTAAGCCTCCGCCATATATACTGTATCTCACTAGGTCAGGGTATTTAAGTCTCTATATATCCACTAATTCCATTGACACTAATTCCATGACATTCATGATTTCCTGAGGGTGCCTGAGGGTGATAGTTTGTTGTGTGATTTCCTTTCCGGTCCATGGAGGTATTTAAGACTGTATTAAAATCTCCCACCATAATAATAGAGTCTAGTGTTGCTTGTAGAGTTGATAAATTCTTATATATTTTGAAAGAAGCTTCGATCATCATTATTTGGACTGTATAGGTTAATAATCCCTATCTGTTTATTGTCCAATAACATATTTAAAATAATCCATCTACCTTGATGATCTGTTTGGACAATTTGCACATTTAAATCAAAATGACTGTTAATTAAAACCATCACCCCTTTTGAATTTCTTTGCCCATGGGAGAAATATATTTCGTCCCCCCCAGTCCTTTTTCCACAAAACTTCATCTAAAATTGTTGAATGAGTTTCCTGTAAACAATAGATATTATATTACCTCTCTTTTGGCCAGGTAAATACTGATCGTCTTTTCTTATTATCTGCTAAGCCATTACAGTTGTAACTGGCTATACTTTTTTCACCATATGAGACACAACTTTCAATTCTATTCATCAAAATATATGTTTGTAAATGTACCATTAAAAAGTAACGTGATGATTGAGTATATATCTGTATCTTGATATTTGCATTGTTACTAAGTAAACCTCCAATTGGTCTCCACTATTCCACCCGCTAAAAGCCCTCCTCATCCCAAGTTGGGTTGTCATCACAATGCCCGGCAGACCACCCCCGACCCCCCGTATTCCATAGCCTTGAAAAGAGTGGGATCCATCCTTCGAAAATAATACACGGTGCCATTTAAAGAACAGAAGTAGATCAACCGCCAAATGCATTTCCATCTCCCTCACCTCGATGTGTATTATATATAGCAATTAAAAAAATATATATATATATTTTAAAAATTCTGTTTCTTAATTTCCATAATTAGCTATTAATATTTGTTGTAATGTAGGCAATTTATGCAAATGATTTTACCTCTCACCAGTCTCGCCATTACAAAATTACAATATTGCAAGCAATTATTATACTAGCAAACAATTATTGTGATTCATCCTTATTGTCCCTAGCATCTTTAACTCCTTTGCAACAGTTTTGGGATACACACATACACAATCAACCCTTTCCCCCCACACAACCATAGTCTCACATTCTCAACATTTGCACCAATCCAGAGCCCAACTCATGAAAGGTCTTGATTTACGAATGCATATACAGTTGTAGCTGTATGAGAAAGCCTGCTAGACTGTGCAAAAAAGAAAATGGGCAGAAATTGAGAGATTTTATTAACCATTGTCACGTCCTTGATGATGGAGGTCAAATGTACACCTTTTCCCTGTCCCCTGCATTGACCATATTCCCAAGCATCTCCATGCAGTCAGACTTTTGATTTTGTGCCATGAGGGCCACAATAATATACCCCCTCTCTGAATGTCCGAGTTTGACCCCCTCCCCATGGGTTACTGCAGCTAGTGTTGCCATCCACTGCCTGGGTGGGGGCACCCCACCGGAATCCCCACCGGCTAGGTATAAGGTCATCAAGGTTCTCATTAGCAGCTTTGAGAATTTTATTGTATAGTATGCTCTCCCTTTAGGGGGCTTTGGCTTTGCAGGAACAACCCTGCCAATCAAGCTCAGAATCTTGAGGGGGCAGTGCTGCTCTAGGTCTCTGACCGTATTTTGGCTGCATACAGACCGCTTACAGCAGGCCCATAAAACAGTTATGGACTTCTCCTTATTATCTGGGTCATTCAGGTGGGTGTTATTGTCTTGTTGGAAGATTCATTTTAGGCCAAATTTTTCTGGTACTTGGTTAAGTTCATGATGCCGTTGACATTGACAAGAGCCCCAGGAGCAGTGGAAGCATAATACCCCCATAACATCAGAGCTCCACCACCATATTTTACTGAACACTCTTAGAAGTTAAGATGCCTGGAAGAACCTTTTGTGTTGCCACACCTGTTGAACCTTTCTCGTTAACAAAGGTTCCTCAAGGAACCCCTCTGATAAAGGTCTTCGAGCAACTGCTGTTTAAAGGTTAGAACCTTATTGTGGCTGGAGGGGTTCAATGTTGAACCTTTTTAATAATATATTGTTTGGGGCATTGAGGCGTGGCTATCAGATAGTTATTTTTTGCCAAACTGTTATCTTTTGCCAAATCGCTCCACCATTTATTTCCTGGTTCTAATAGTTCGCCTAATTTCAGTGTATGTGACAAAACAAGCAAGAATAGTATAGAAAATCACTGTACAATCTATACTGCTGTGAAATATAATTTCCATATCCAAAAATATTGTATTTTCAGCTGTTTGAAGTTGGTGTACAAAACCAAAAGTAAGAGACACATTTTTCTCTAACGGATGGCCCAAAATATATATACAGTATCTTAAAGTCCCGCTCCTACTAAGGGTTCCTCCAAGCACCTGTTGCTACGTTGAACTATTACAGATTGTTTCAAGAACCCCTCAACTAACTGAAGGTGTAAATGTGAACCACTGACTAGCAATGGTTCCTTGAGGAACTTCGGGGGTTCCTTGAGGATCTCCAGGGTTCCTCGAGTCACAAATAATTCTAAGAGTGAAGGCGTGAGGTATTGTTTGCATGTGCTTTCTTCTTTTGTGTTTGGCCAAAGACCTCTATTTTCATGTCATATTACTATTTCTCTCTCCCTCTCTCCTCCCTTCATCTCCTGCTCTCTTTCCCTCGATGCCTGGCTTCCTTGGCACATTTACATAACTTTGTGTAACATGTAAAACCAAACACAACTTGACGTGACCAAGTTATTCTACTGACTGAACCCAATTGAGCAGCAAGCTAGAGTCTAACACTTGCCAGTGGACTTGAAGGAGCATAGCAAGGCTGAGGAAAGTGCTGGGGCCAAAGGCTAAAGCAGAAATCAGTAAGTTAAGGAGGAGCACATAGCTGTCATTTGAACTGTATACTCACCAGGTCTCTGTGCTCTAACCTGCAATTGATTCGGTGTTGGGCTGTTGACTCCAGAACTTAGCGGCTTGCCCCTTGCTGCTCTCTGAGGGAAAGGACGACATGGAGGGGAGGGTGACAGGACCTCCGACTGGACTAGATAGAGCTCTTGACTGTTCTATTGAGTCAAATACTGCCACTGATAGGGGCTGTTAAATGTATGCATTTCTCTCTTATTCTATTCATGGATTTTTATTTCAGTCATTCTTGCCAGTCATCCATTAATCTTATCATTTTTGTGTTCACTGGTGACTATAGGATCAGTTTAATTTTCTCCTTTGGTTTCTCAAGTTTTGGTTTCACATCTTTTTGAAAACAGAGGTATTCAGATTCATGCAACACATCTGAAATGTGTATTTTTCTTCTTGTGGTTTATGTTGTATATTAAAGATTGATGTGCAATCGATATTCTGGTGTCATACTCGCCTGGAAGACGGTGTGAAGCACAGCAAGAGTTCTGTCTAATCTGTCACATGCACCATACAGAATATGTGTAGCAGACATCTGCATCCACCACAGTTGGGATTCATATAAATATTCGAAAGAGAGGTGTGGCTATCAATCAATATCCAATGTCTGTGGAATGTGAATGTTTGGGAGTGCCGGATGCACATAGAGGTCTGACAAGCCACTTGGGAGGTGAGAGAGAGATACTTTGATGTGTACATAACAGTTATAGGGCAGTATGTCATTTGATACTAGATAATTCTATAGTGAAATATAAAGGCCTTCATTTATATTCACAATCGGTGTCAAATGTTTTTTCAGAGGCTTGCCTGTAATCACAAACTTATTGACTTAATTGAAAACAAAATTGTTTTTTTATAACCATTCATTTAAATGATGCGAGATGTGTTTTAGTTAACAATGGAAATAAAACTTAATTGAAGGTCAAAAGACAGTCTGTGAAGAAAGACGAGATATCGTAACTATCTGCATAACACTGTCACTTCCTATAAATTATAAAAGGGATAACTAGAAAATAACACTGACAGGAGAGACAGCAAGGGAAATAGCCTTACTTATATGTCTTTGTAAAAAACTAAACAAGTATAGAAATACATTTCAAAAGACGCTGTGTCTCGAGGGCCATTGTGTGTGGCGGAATAGAATGTAATGTAATAACAGTTTGTATAGAGACAAACTTGAGACAATAAAACCTCCTGTCAGTCAATACTCAATACTCACCATTGAGACTAATCTCAAACACAACGGCCCCCAACAACAATTAAAGCACTGACGGCCAGGTTCTATTTGTGCATCTTTCATGGAGGTTAATACTGACAGGCATTCAGGTACTCACAACACAGCTCACGAGGGAGCGTTCAAAAGCAAAGACCTGGTAGGCTTGTGTGTTATATTACATTAAACATTTCCCTGTCTGTGGGTGGTGGAAGCTTTTTCTTGTTGTGTCCCTGGTTGTCCACCTTGGGCTGCATCTCCTTCAGGCAGGGAGCCAGGGCTGACAAGCACAGTGGGAGGGCCAGGAGCCAGCATGGATCCCGCCCATCATAATGAACCCCAGACTATCTTAAACACAATCAAATGCTTAACTAACAACCTTCAAAAAGACATGGAAATACAGGGTTTGTTTTTTATCTTGTCATCGTTGTCGTTTTTCTCCTAGATGTGTTGCTTTGATTGCACAGCTAATGTGACCACAGGAGAGAACATTATGTTATTCAAGAGACATAGATCATGGATTGCTTAATATGATAGCATTCAGCATGCTAAAGACATGTAATCAAACGCTATGTGAAAGATGGTAAACATATTAAAACAACAACACTTTTGTACATTATTTTGCTGTGGTTTAATGACAATACATCACACGTAAAATACACTTGCCACACTTATACAAATGCATTCATAAGTGAAAGCATACAATCATTATGTATACATACTCATGTACATTGGGTTCCAGACATTTTTATCTTCATGCTTTCAATGGCCTATGCTGAGCAACTCAACGTGAGCTTGTGTTAAGGATCTGCCCTTTTTCTTTTCTTTTTTTTATACCATCATCTTTGAAATGGAAGAGAAAGGCCGTAATGTATTTTGCCAGCCCAGGCACAATTTATATTTTGTCCACTAGATGGCAACAGCGTATGTGCAACGTTTTAGACTGATCCAATGAACCATTGTATGCATGTTCACAAATAATAGCATGATATTATTTCACTGTAATAGCTACTATAAATTGGACAGTACAGTTAGATTAACAAGAATTTAAGCTTTCAGCCAATATCAGATGTCTATGTCCTGGGAAATGTTCTTGTTACTTACAACCTCATGCTAATCACATTAGCCTTCTTTAGCTCAACCGTTCGGTGGGGGGACCCACCGATCCTGTGGAGGTTAAATTCTACAACCACCTAAAAGGAAGAGATTCCCAAACCTTCCATATGAAAGCCATCACCTACAGAGAAATTAACCTGGAGAAAAGCCCCCTAAGCAAGCTGGTCCTGGGGCTCTGTTCACAAACACAAACAGACCCCACAGAGCCCTAGGTCAACAGCACAAACCTAACCGATGGGTGTTTCTCATCATCAGAAACAGCACAGGTTATGCACATGGTTAGGGACAGGCGCAGCTCCACTGGTATAAACAGGTTATTTGGTTTCGAAGGATATCAGACAATCAAGTGTGGGATATTGACACTGCTCACCTCTGCTGGGAGTTGAGAAAACTGGAGAATATGCAGGATGTTTTTCCAGGAAATCATACATTAACCTCTAGAGAAGGAGAAGGAAAAGGGGAATGGTAAATCGAATGACTTTTCCCATTTTGTGCCCAATTGATTAGAAGCAGAAAGATCTTGGGGAGTGACAAATTGATCGAAATAAGATGTTATCAATACTTATTCTGCAACAAAAACAACTTACTTTTCCAAAACCATGAGTCATGTAACACATTATGGGAAGGGACAGGCTCTGGTAGTTAGAAAAGCATGCCCTGATAATCTTTCTCCGTGTCCAACAGCTAAATAAAGATGAACTGAGCTCCAATTGTCATGTTCACACTTGCTCATGCTCACACCACAAAGTATTCTTTCTCAGTCTCCAGTTAAACAGCTCATAATTAAAGTCTGACCACCTCCTCACATTAGTCTCACAAGGCTTAGGTACTTGGCAAATAGACATGGACTTGGGGTGGAATACATCCAAGTACATCTCCTTGTCATAAACTGTATCCTTGTGAGATAAGCCATGTTGACGGTAATTACTCTGATTAATCTTGTGTTAGCAGTCTTTTTGATAATCAGTTTGTCAAAGTCAGCCAGGATTCTATTCCCTCATCCTTCCATCTCTCTATCCCAGCATCCACATCCAGCAGTGCCTCAAGACTTCCTTTTAGTGCTTGTGGGGATATTTTTGTATGCCAAGTATAGAATGACCTGGCTGACAGTGTGTGACTATGCCAACCCAATGGGGGCACGGAGAGACACAGATGTGACATTGCTCGATTCTGGTTGTGATGGCACCTTGGCTTTCTCTGTGGCAATGTCAAAAGGTGCTTCTCGTAAAATGGAGACTTACAGAAGCTCATCAATACATAGTAGATTGTCCCTAATTTGGATCAGGATGAAGTGTAATCTCTGGGCACGAGGCCCTAGTATTAGAGTTTATATTGTTACACTGTTGAGCATGTTTTTGATTAACATTTCTTTCACATCCTCTTCTTCCCTGCAATTTAAGCCAGGCATGAATGACAGCATTGATAACATACCAGTTATGGAAAAGGGACTCAGGACAATACTATAGCAGTCTCACAATGAGTTTCAGTGAGTACTGAATATACTCTATTGTTATGGACTCAATTGTATCATGAGTCTCCTTGAAAACTTGGATTGAAATGGGCTGACTAATTTATCAAAAATAATATTGCACTCTCTGTATTCTACTATTCTAACTCTGCAGTAAGTTGAGAACCTGACTGAGTTCCTAAAAAAATATATATTTATACAGTACCAGTCAAAAGTTTGGACACACCTACTCATTCATTGAAGTTTTCTTTATTTTTTATTGTAACATAATAGTTAACACATCAACACTATGAAATAACACATATGGAGTCAAGTAGTAACCAAAAAGTGTAAATTTGAGATTTTTCAAAGTAGCCACCCTTTGTCTTGATGACAGCTCTGCACACACTTGGCATTCTCAACCAGCTTCACCTGGAATGCTTTTCCAACAGTCTTGAAAGAGTTCCTACATATGCTGAGCACTTGTTGGCTGCTTTTCCTTCACTCTGTGGTCCAACTCATCCCAAGCCATCTCAGTTGGGTTGAGGTCGGGTGATTGTGGATGCCAGGTCATCTGATACAGCACTCCATCACTCTCCTTCTTGGTAAAATAGCCCTTACACAGCCTGTAGGTGTGTTGTGTCATTTTCCTGTAGAACAACAAATGATAGTCCCACTAAGCGCAAACCAGATGGGATGGCATATCACTTCAGAATGCTGTGGTAGCCATTCTGTTTAAGAGTGCCTTGAATTCTAAATAAATCACAGACAGTGTCCCCAGCAAAGCATCCCCACACCACCACACATCCTCCTGCATGCTTCACAGTGGGAACCACACATGCAGAGATCATCCAATCAACCACTCTGCATCTCACTAAGACACGGCGGTTGGAAACAAAAATCTCACATTAGGACTCATCAGACCAAAGACAGATTCCCACCGCTCTAATGTCCATTGCTCGTGTTTCTTGGCCCAAGCAAGTCTCTTGTTCTTATTGGTGTACTTTAGTATTGTTTACCTTGGTTTCACAGTAACCTTTTGCAGTTACTGTCACATCTGCTCCTGCTACGCCCTCTTTTGTTCATCCGGTGTCTTCTTGACCTGCAGTTACTCCCCCTGTTCACTCTCTCTCTCTCCCGCTCCTTCTCTGTGTGATTGTGTGGTTGGAGACAGGTGTGCAGGAGTCAGAGCAGATCCCTACCAGCTGCAACTAGTTCCATAATCAAGACCTCTACAAATACTCAGCCCTGCCACTACCACTGCCAGATTGTAATCTCTGCTCAGTCAGTTCATGATTCAAGCCATGCATGATTATTCAAGATCCTGTACGCTGCTGTGCCTGTTTCCCTGCCTGACACAGTTTATCCTCTCAATGCAGTTACCGCTCTTTCTCTGGCTCCTGTCTACCACAGCATTCTGGATTTTACTCACCACCACTACTTTGGATTCCCCTCATGACCTGTTTACCCTGTTCTACTCAGCTAGCTCCAACCTCAGTCTCCACATCTGGTTTTTCTGCAACACATTCGAGCTTCTCCGGATCTGCACTCCATATCTCTCTGTTTCCTCATCCGAGTCTGCTCTTGGGTTCCTGTGTTTCACTCCGCTTAACAGTTACTGCTAATACGAACCGCTTTCTCTAAAACACAATACAATAGAGACAGGATACTTGTCCACATGATTAACTTCTTGATCCTACTTGAGACGCAGATGTCTCAACTAGGCACCTGGAAATGCAAATGCGCTACGCTAAATGCTAAATGTACTCGTTAAAACTCAAACGTTCATCAAAATACACATGCAGGGTATAGAATTAAAGCTACACTCGTTGTGAATCTAGCCAACAAGTCAGATTTTTAAAATGCTTTTCGGCGAAAGCATGAGAAGCTATTATCTGATAGCATGCAACACCCCAAAATGCCTGAATGCGACGTAAACAAAAGATTTAGCGTACCCGGCGATACACAAACGCAGAAATAAAATATAAAACATTCATTACCTTTGACGAGCTTCTTTCTTGGCACTCCTATATGCCCCATAAACATCACTATTGGGTCTTTTTTTCGATTAAATCGGTCCATATATACCCAAAATAGGCATCTATGGAAGCTGTGTAATTCAGAAAAAAACATTGTTTTAAAACGTTGCGTCATTTTTTTAAATTAAAAAAGTCGACGATAAACTTTCACAAAACACTTCGAAATACTTTTGTAATCCAACTTTAGGTATTAGTAAACATTTATAATCTATCAAAATGATTACAGGGCGATGTGTATTCAATAGCTCCTCGTCTTCAAATCAATGGCCGACAATGTGCACTTCAAAACATCCTGGCGGAGACCGGAAGAAATGGAATCCAGTTAGTTGGATTTACCAACAAAAAACTCCCTGGATAATGACGACAATGGTGACATCGTGTGGAATCTGTAGGAATTGCATGCAGGTCCATAATTAATTTTGTGCCCTTTTAACAATCCATGAAAGTGACGCATGGATATTATTTTTAGCTTTCAGTGAGCAGTTTTTCTTGCGCTTTTTGATGAAACACACAATCTGTTATAGTCACAGCCGTGATTTAACCAGTTTTAGAAACTTCAGAGTGTTTTCTACCCACACATACTAATCATATATGCATATACTATATTCCTGGCATGAGTAGCAGGACGCTGAAAAGTTGCGCGATTTTTAACAGAATGTTCGAAAAAGGAGGGGGTAGGCTTAACAGGTTTTAAGCATGTATTAGCAAAAATGATATTAACTCATTTTCGACCAAATGAGCAGTTACTTTCTTTTTGCTTGGTAGGGCAGTATTTACATGACCCATACTTTAAGAAATTCTGCATTAAAGAGACAATTTTTTTTACAGAACAATAAAGGATAAAGAACCCTTTTGATTTGTGAATCGTGTTTCCAACTTTAGTTCAATCGAGTACAGGCTTAACTGAATGAACGACAAAGATGGAATAAGATATTTTATTCAATAGTTTGTGGAATGGCCTCGTTTCTGAGGAAAGATGATGTGATGACAGGTATTATTTGGCCGTGCTTATAGGCTATAACGTAAATAGGCGAATGACATTACGCTCATGGCTAATAGGAAAGAGGACAAGAAACAAGATGCTATGCTGATAAAACATTTGATAAAACATTTGTATTCATTCCCACTATGCCCGGAGAATAGAAAACAAGATGAATTATGTTACGCTTTACTGAATGAAGTTAAATGAGAATTCCTGCTTGAACTTTTGTAAACTACACTTTTTGAACAAAGGGGCTATCTAGAACCTACAAGGATTATTTGGCTGTCCCTATAAAATAACTCTGAATAACCCTTTTTGGTTTCATGTAGAACCCTTTCTCCAGAGAGTTCTACATGGAAGCCAAAATAGTTCTATCTGGAACCAAAAAGGTTTCTAAATGCAACCAAAAAAAGGTCCTCCAATGGGGACAGCTGAAGAACCCTTTTGGAACCCTTTTTTTAAGAGTTTATAAAGAGTAGATAAACCAAGAAATTAACCCTCTGAACTTTTAAATCCATAACATGCTATTTTTTTTAGACTCGTTCAATCTGTATGTTGCTCAAGGCTTGAAAGTGCAGATCAATATTTTATGAGCAAGTGATTGAGGCATTTTGTGGTTTCAATTCTAAGAAAGAAACCATGGGAAGAGTAACACTGAAAACCACACAATGATCTGTGAAGACCACACAATTAACTGCTTGAAACAGTCTAGCTCCCCAGAAACACATTCAAACACTCACAGCTGATAGACAGTATCAGAGCAGTTCAGTTCTACCAATTCATGTCAATGTTGACCTGAGAACTCAATTTGGTTTCTTTCAACCAAACAACTGTAAACTCTGGACACAATGTTGTGTACTGTGATGACTCATTTATCATGTTATGCACAAGACAGTCATTGTTAAAATCTAGCTAAAATGGTAAGTTTACAATGAAAAGTAAACTACTTCAAAACAGACTGCAAGAACAATTTAGAGCCTCCATTTGGGAGGAGGGAAAACAGGAGTGAGAACGAAGGTTAAATTGGATTTTGGAAGACCACTTAATCAGGCTTCAATTGAGGGGAATTGGAGCAAAGCAAGACAATAATAATATCATCAAAAAAGAGAGGAAATGCTAGTCCTAAATGTTCAAATTTTAATCTGAGTAAAAGAGAAGGCAGGTATTGAATTTAATACAAATTGTGTTGGATGTTGTCCAGTCTCGATTTTAAAAATAAAAATATTGGCAAGGCAAACTCAATCAACAAAGCTCATATACATTGAAACCACTAGAGATTGAATGCAATAATAACCAATCTCATAAATAATTTTGAGCCACAGACAGAAATGTTACAACATTTGGGTTATGATCAGTTTATGGCTACTTCCCATATCTTTAGCTGTTATTGCAGGGAGCACCATGGTAGTCGACCATACTTTTATAGAGTAAACTAGCTAGTAATCGTTCTGCAATATTGTGACACAGCGCGCATCTGCCTGTCTGTTACAAAGGGGCCCGGTTAGCAATATGCAAGCGCTTCATAAATTGCACTGTTCCAGTTCCATCAAATACAGTACCAATAAATAGTTTGGACACACCTACTAATTCAAGGGTTTTTCTTTATTTTTTAAAACTATTTTATACATTGTAGAAAAATAGTGAAGACATCAACACTATGAAATAACTAAATCAAAAACAAAAAAGCAACCCAAAAAAAGTGTTAAACAAATATAAATATATTTAATATTTGAGATTATTCAAAGTAGCCACCCCTTGCCTTGATGACAGCTTTGCACACTTTTGGCATTGTTTCAACCAGCTTCATGAGGTTGAATGGAATGCATTTCAATTAACAGGTCTGCCTTGTTAAAAGTTAATTGATGAAACTGGCTCTCATGAGGACCGCCACTGGAAAGAAAGACCCAGAATTACCTCTGCTGTAGAGGATAAGTTCATTAGAATGATGATCTCTGCATGTGTGTTTCCCCTGTGAAGCATGGAGGAGGAGGTGTGATGCTGTTGGGGTGCTTTGCTGGTGACACTGTCAGTGATTTATTTAGATTTCAAGGCACACTTAACCAGCATAGCTACCACAGCATTCTGCAGGAATATGACGTTGCATCTGGTTTGCGCTTAGTGGGATAATCATTTGTTTTTCAACAGGATAATGACCTAGCACACTTCCAGGCTGTGTAAGGGCTATTTAATCAAGAATGAGAGTGATGGAGTGCTGCATCAGATGACCTGGCCTCCACAATCACCTGACCTCAACCCAATTGAGATGGTTTGGAATAGGTTGGACCGCAGAGTGAAGGAAAAGCAACTAACAAGTGCTCAGCATATGTGGGAACTCTTTCAAGACTGTTGGGAAAGCATTCCAGGTGAAGCTGTTTGAGAGAATGCCAAGATTGTGCAAAGCTGTCATCAAGGCAAAGGGTACTGTATATTTATAACTAACCCTTCTTCTAAATGTTGTTCCATGGGTATTACAGTCTGCCATCAAACATCAACAATAAGATCTAGTCTATAGGAAATTATAGCTAGCCCACTGCAAAACAGATGTTAGCCATTGCTCCATGATCCACCACTCAACTTGAATCTTCTTTTCCAGCTTGTTTTATTTTCATGGATGGCCAAATTTTAAAGTTTAGGTGGCTAATGAACAACAAGATTTTTCATCTCTACATTTCCTTCATAACGGTAACCTAGAAACGTATTTGCTAAGACATAGCTAAGCTAGTCGACATGTTTCAGCTAGCTAAGCTACCCAGCTTGAAGACGTGGAAACAGTGCGTGGTAAACAACTAGCTAGCTATGAAGTTGACACATCAGTCCAATCAAAGTCGCCATTCATATTGATTTATCTGTGGCCAGTGTCAATGAGCCTTCTTGGGTGGGTACTTCTACCGTAAATTAATGAGGCACTGAAGAGGGGCTTTTGCTGACTAGCTCTCCCAGCAGGTGTTGCGGTGACGTAGTGTCCCCATGAGTGACAGCACCCTGAGCCAATCACACGCAACCAGAGAAGCTCAAGGCTTTATACTTTCTTTATCTGCTCCTCCAACACAGAAAGCACAGAGCGAGGCTGAAGCAGCTGCATTTTGGAGCTGCCTTACTCAACGAAAATTTACCAAACAACAGTATAATGGGAAAATAATATTGTTTGTCAACTGATATGATATATTGTGTCATGAAATAACAGAATTTCATGCAAATCTCCTGGATATTGGTGGGGCTCTGCCCCACCTGCCCCACATGACGTGTTGCCCGTGATCATATCATGGATTGAAACATTAGTGATGTGACTGAAAAGCCTTTTTTGAAATATACTTGTCAGGCAGTCTCAAATTAGATTGAGGAAAGAAAAAAAAAGAGCATGCAAAGCCATAACCAAAATGACACCTCACTGAAGCATTGAAGACTTTGAACAGCAGCAGGCAGGTATCCCATTCAGGATGAGAGCCTAGAGCCTCAAGGTTGAATATTCTCTTGTCTTCGCTTTGTATGCATCTATGTCACGCAATGCTTTCATCAGCCCGGATTAGTGCTGGAGATGCTGCTCTCTCAACACTTTCTACAATATGACACCATCTCACAAGTTTAATCAGCACAATCCTTCTGAATTTTTATGGCATATCAGGAACGGGATCAGCTAAAATGAACTTAAGACGAGGGAGATCAGAGGCACTGCGTGTGGAGGAATAAGGCAAGACAAGGCAAGATAGAGATAGAAGACCTAAACCTTTCTCTATCTCACCCAAATTTCAATTTCCATATGGATATGAGTATATAGAATGCAACTTTCATATCTTTACAAATTGCGACATGACTTTGTGTAGGCATTATCTTGATAAACTGGTTTAGTAATGGGATACAGACAGTATTTCTAATCCACATAACATTTATTTTTTGGCTCTGTGGTTCAACAGGCATGATGGAACAACATGATGATAGAAGGGTCCCACTGGGCAAAAACTAGTTGAATCAACGTTGTTTACATGTCATTTAAACAAATGTGGAAAACTGATTGGATTTGCAAAAAGTCATCAACATAAGGGAATGTTGTCTTTTTTTCACCCAACTTTTAACCTTAATGACATGGTGAAATGTTTTGTTGATTTCACATTGAATTCATGTTAGTTGACAACTCAATCAAATTTAAATCAACATTTAATTGAAATGACGTCTCCGTATGCTCAGTGAGAGTGCTAGCTACTAGGGTTATAGCCTCATATTGGTAGTTGGCAGAAATGTGGATGTTGTCTACAGAGATAATCCAAAACCTCTCTTTACTTGTTGTTCCAAATAACACTATGAGAATGAAACACTATATAGCCTACACTGTGCTATTCAATGACACTGACAGGAAACTTCTAGAAATGTTTCCTTAGCACTATATTTGTGTTGAAACAAACTGTTTTTGGGGATGTGTAAATGCGCTTTTTGAGTCAGAGGAGTTTGGTTTTCATCTACTGATAGACATGAGTGTTGATAAATGAGAATAGAATCGACAGGACATTACATTTTCTGTATTTCTTCCCCCTTAAACATATTTATATTCAAGTAGTTGTATATATTTTTATACTCAGTTAAAACCCTATCACGGAGATGCACATCTTGTACAACCTTAACAACTAATAAAATTAAAAGGGCATGGCACATCAAGTACCACTTAATCAAAACTGGCAAGTAAATAATCAGACTTAACATTGGAATAAAAAGGGCATGGCACATCCATTCGGAGCCTTTTTTCTTGCTGTTCAGGAGCCCCTAATCAAAATGTAACAGAAACACTGTATCCAGGAAATAATATGCCCATACCCTATTAATGTGCTTTTGAAAGACATATTAAAGACTTTATGCCTAGAATACTAAGTTGTGTTTAAATCATCCCTTAATAGTAGGTTTGATGATTACAGTGTGCTCCATGAGGCTGGAAGATTGTCATTTCATGAAATATAATGCCACTGTAAGTGGCATGTGTATGGAGCGTGTTATGCAATCATGTTACACAAGCTGGCAAACTTATTTCTAAGAACCCCCTAAGGTTTACAACAATTTATTTAACCTTTATTTAAGCAGGTATGGTACGTAACGAAGAACACAATAATAGTTTACTAAAACAACCTGGTTAAATAATTAATAGTAATAGCTGATCATAAATCCGAACTATGAAAATATTAACATAATAGCTAACCCTATCAAGGGTTTGTTTTCTCTTCTAAATCAATGTCTTCTGTCTGGCACTGACTTCCTCTAGGGTTGTTCCATTAGATGTCAATCTAATTTAACCAAACTTTCCATACTTATTTGCCCATGGTAGAAATGGTCCTGAATGCCAAAACATTTAGGAGATTGAGGTGATCAAAGTTGACCCAGTATGCATACCCCATCATACCATGAGACAAATATGTTTTCATCAATGGAAAATATAAACAGTTGAGTTTTATATCATTTGAAAGCTTACAAAACATACTTTTTTTTACAAAATGATTACATTTTTTAATCTTTAAAATCAATTACTTAAAATATGTATGTTGTAGTTTAGACCCTAAATTACATAATCTGAGATGTTTGTGTGTGCCCGCCATCGTTTAAGACACAGCATGCTCATGAATACAAGATGAGAGTCGTTTTGTCTTTTAAATTTAGTCAAATGGGAATAAAATTAAAATGGTACTACAAAGACGGTTGGAGGTCTACACATCAGATAATGTTAATTTGAATGGGAATATCGGTTAATTTTATATTATATTGTCACTCTTCCATAAGAAACCTATTGAAATCATACAAATTTAATAATAGAATAAACATTCCCATTTAAGATGATATTCGACAGTGGCTGGACCGGCGGCCATCTTTGTGGTAGTAATTGGAATTTTATTTCAATTTCAATGTTATAGCAGCTAAATTGCAGTGGTCTGAAGGGATAGGTCCATTCTCTTAATTATATGTATACGATGGAAATGACACTCACCCTGTATTCAAGAATATGCTGTGCCTCAACCAATGTCGGGCACAACACAAACACCTCAGATGAAGTAAATTAGGGTATTAGCTGCAACATATGCAAAAAATACATATAATTGGAGTTTACGCTTTTTAAGGCCAGGCACCACGCCCTTTTAACAGATGAACGTGGCCACAAATATATTACATTAAATGCATTTTTTGATGCATGTTTCAGAAGAAAATGTCATCTAGAATAGAAATTTGACAACATATTAACAATTCCCTTATGTGTAGGTCTGGAGAATATGTCAAAGGATAGTCAGACAACCTTTGGTGAATGCAGAGGCTTCTGAGGCTAGGCAAAATTAGTTTGGGTAGAGTCAAACTTTTGGGAAATGGCAGTTAAAGACAAGGACGCTGAATTTAGACTACCGAACACCAAACACATATTTTGACCCAATCCGCATCTCTTCAAAGCCAGTTTGTAACATTCTCTATGAAATGGGTTTCAATGTAGTGACTTTTGAAATTATGGATTTATGTCCATTTAAAGGGGGTTACAATTAATGACAAACTTTTTGACATTTTGCTAATATGAATGGACCAAAATACCAAAAAAGCTCAAATGTATAAGCACATGCAAAAAAATCATTTTAGCCTGTGGTGCCTGGCCACTGGTCCTGAACAATCAAAAATATGTTTCCTGTGTTTTATTTATATTTCCACACAAGAGGTTGGAATAATACTGTGAAATTGTACAAATTACAATCATGTCCTTTTAGTGTGAAAGCTTTTTAAAAATACAGAAATGTCAGCCTTTTTTTGGTAGGATGGAGGTTTGGCTTTCCATGGTGAAATCACCATGCAATAAATTAGGTAGCCCTTTAAAATGACAGATTTGGACACTTATAAGCACCTAGATTGGAGGCTGTACAGTAGCATACAATGAATTACGTCAGATCTCAGGCTCCGTGCTTCACAGCGCTGTCTGGGATTTGACTGACAGACGTTCTGAACTTGAGCACTGCACGCAACACGACGTTGCCCCCATCCCTCCAGCTAATTGAGCCAACTTTGCAAATGTTTTGTTGTCTAGTGAGGGAAATACTGTAAATTAAGAAAGATGAGACGTGGAGAATACCACTTTGATGTCAGGCAAGCCAAAGACCCTGATTCCAAATGTTCACTTCATATTTGCATATCATAAAACTCAGATCATATAGTGTCAAAAAAGTCTGAATTACCCTGTGAAAGCCTAACACTGTAAGATAATATTTTATAACTTAACTAATCATGTTGGCCCAAAAAAATTCTGCCCACCTGACCCAGACCCAGTTTTTGGATTGTGTAACCACCAACAGTAATTGTGTGATGGCGGGTATGCAGGGCTGTGTTCCAAATAAAATAACTACAAGTGTGCTTGCTCTAGTTCGTCAACAGCACAGCTAGGAGAGCTCAAAAAAGCACCTTTGTGCCTTATTAGCCTTCAAAATTTAATTATTTATGACAATGCATTACATATACTGTATCATAAGGCATTTCTTTGAGGGCCTAGTTATACCCTAACACAGTGGTGTTAGGAAAATCCTGGTTTGCAGGCCACATTATGCTGGCTGGCAAAGTGATGTGTAATTCCTATTGGAATCGAGCCAGAGTCAGGACATCCGATAAGTGGACATTTTAATTATCCACAACCTGCATTCAGAATGACTGCCAGGGTAGGTGTCACTCCCTGACCTTAGAGAGCCTTTTTATGTCTCTATTTTGGTTTGGTCAGGGTGTGATTTGGGTGGGCATTCTATGTTCTGTTTTCTACGTTTTTGTATTTCTATGTTTTGGCCAGGTATGGTTCTCAATCAGGGACAGCTGTCTCTCTTTGTCTCTGATTGGGAATCATACTTAGGCAGCCTTTTCCCTTTTTGTCATTGTGGGAGGTTGTCTTTGTTAGGGGCACTCAATCCCTTGTAAGCTTCACGGTCGTTTCTTGTTTTGTTGGTGACATTATAATAAAGATATGTATGCTCACCACGCTGCGCTTTGGTCTTCCTTTAACTACGGCCGTGACAGTAGGGAAGATTGAATACTAAGACTACCTCAATCATCTGAACTGGAACAACCATCTCCTTAACGGGTGCAATAAGTCCAACAACTAACAGATTGGATTAGTTTAGAAACATGTCTTTTTTTATGTCTTATTTTAGCATGAAATGAATCAATGTTCATGCAAAAACATAGATATGAAAAAAATACTATTCTGAAAATCACTCTGCAATACAAAATTATGGGAAATATGATATACGGTTCTATGTAGAACCCTTCTTGCCTTCAAAGAATTACTCCTGCCTTCTAAAGAATGATCAACAAACCCTTTCCTCCAAAAATGGTTCTTGGGAAGTTAAAAGATCAAGGTAGATCCCTTTGCCTTACAAAGAACCATTGTCTTCCAAAAAGGGATCTTCAGATCAAAACAGTTCTTGGTAGAACCCTATCCCTTCAAAATAACTCCTTGGACACCTTTTTCTATGAGTTTATGTCAGTGGAGGCTGGTGACTTGAAAAATTGAGAAGGATGGGAGACCCATGGTATAGGCATAGGCGCGCAAGGAGACATCAGGGTGTTTCAAAAATCATCAAAGAGGAATTATTTTAACCTAAAGATTTTAATAAAGATATTTATTGTACAATATTATGGGAATGAGAGGGCTATTTACACCAGTTTGGAAGGGGGTATGAGGCATGAGTTGAGGTGTTCAGAGGTTTGACTTAAGTGCAGGACAGAATTTGGCTGGGAAGACAAAAACAATAACACTACACAGTTAGACAAAATACCTAAGAATGAGTTAGTCCAAGCAAGGAGTAAAATCATTGATGTTTAGTAATGTGATTGTGTATGTGATTGACTCTACATACAATAATGACAGAATATTGATAGCGGTACTTACAGTGCTTGGAGAGGAAACATTCAATATGCCAGTGGATGAGCGGGCACATGAGACGTGGCTTCTGTTCATGTCAGGAGAGAGTTGAAAATGGTAGTGGAGAGGAGCTGTCATCACCTCTTAATCAGGGAACGGGAGGGGACTTAGCTGTAAATACAAATGGCAGACACATTCCATTACAGGTGCGCCATCAAAGGTTTGAACAACACGTTTCTCCATGAAGTTAAACACAGACTGCACATCTTGCCAACTGGACACATCAAAGTAGCCTAAGAAACGTTCCTGAATAAAGCCCTGATCATCCACACACCTGACGATAACTGACAACTGCAAGCAGACTAGTGGCACCATAAGTCCCAGAGTGGGGGGGCAATTTTTATCCCCTGAGGCCCAGAGTTTTTCCTTGTGTTAATCTAACCAGAAAAACTCTGGACCCTATAAGGTATGACAGTGATTAATCAGTTGTAAAAGGTGTTATAAGGGCTGTGATGGGCCCCGTTTTTCCTAATCAGGTCACATGGTTTTAAAAAACTGGAAAAAAACTCCTGGCGGGGGGGTATGAACACCCAGCACCCTTGTACTTGTTCATATTCATTATATTTAGACTAGATTAGGAGGGGGATTTCCTATACCCAAACACAGAGACAACAACTGCCTAGTCAGCCCAATTTTTGAATATAAACCAAATTCGATCTCATTCACATTTTCTCCTGACACACAAATGGACTGTAAATACAGAACGTTACCAATTAGTTACCCTGACCAAATGTACAGTGCACATTGGCCATATACATCTGCTCTTATTAGTAGCCTACAGTTGATCAGGCACAAAAAATGTCTCGTTTTCATCCCATACAGCTTGTCAGATCTCTAATGTTTAGGTGCAGCCTAGGCTGCTACAACATTTATGTAATGAGTTTTTGCTTCTGTCTGTCCAGAGTGATTATGTGTTATCATCTTTGCTAAATAAATCCCAATTGAGGGCGCCCCCAAAAAATGCATTGCATCAGCCTCTCTCTTTAATCTAACTTTTGATGGATGATGCGATGGAAAATATCAAAGCATTCTGAATTGATTTCGACATCCCAGAATAGACAGTAGAAAGTTCCATATGTTCAGCAAGTAAAGCATCGTAATGTGCAATTACCGCTGCAAGCTCCTTGTCTCTCTTGTCGTGTCCTCTAAAAGCTCATTCTTGCATATCCAAAAATGCAGTGGTGTTGATAAGCCACTTGAGAACACCCTTGTTTCTTCTTGCTTTCTCGTTGTGTTGCGCAGTTTGAATACGCAGACCTTTGTCATGATCGAGGAAGCTTTTTCACAGAAGCTTGAATCTAATGTGGGCATTTATATGCTCCCTGCTTTTGTTTTGCCGTTTAGCTGAACAATCCATTTTCTTCAGGTCACTGTACCCCTCTTTCACCCAAGGCTCAAACTTTTAAAAAATCAGGCAAGGCCAGCAATACAGGCGGATTGATGAAAGGCTCCCTGTTAACCAGCTATACTTTTGATACCAATTGGTATTGAACGCCCTCACCTTTTCATCCTTCTTCATGAAGCTAATCTCAGGCAGAGGTCGACCCTTGGTTTTAATTCACACCTTTTCAGTGTACCCCAGAGAATGAAAGGGATTCTTGCTAATAAAATCCATCCCCATAATACTATGTGGAAGAACCCCAATACAACACATTAGGTTCATTCTCTGATCATAATCCTATGATTGGATGGACATGTCAGTTTATACTGCAAAAGCTTTAAAAGGTTGGAGGACGTCATCCGGGAGTGGTCATAATTACCTTGTTGGTCGATGGAATGGGAAGTCAGTGTACCCAGAGGAGGACAGAAGCTAGCTGTCCTCCGGCTACACAATGGTGCTACCCCAGAGAGGGCTGTTAAAGTTACTATAGACCTTATTGCAAAACAGTGTGTTTAGTATAGTATTATCTAAAAATGATAACTTTTTTAGTGTTTCTGTCACGCCCTGACCTCAGAGAGCCTTTTTATATCTCTATTTGGTTAGGTCGGGTGTGATTTGGGTGGGCATTCTAGTTTTCCTATTTCTTTGTTTGGCCTGGTATGGTTCCCAATCAGAGGCAGCTGTCTATTGTTGTCTCTGATTGGGATCATACCCTTTTTCCCCCTTTAGTTTGTGGGATCTTGATTTTGTGTAGGTGCTGTGTAGCCTGCAGAACTTTACGTTCGTTTTGTATTTTGTTGTTTTTCGGTGTTCATTTTAAATAAAGTAAGATGTTCGCCTACCACGCTGTACCATGGTCTAATTCATCGAACGAACGTAACAGTTTCACTATTAGTATTTTATGAAATTTCACTCCTCGGAGGAGCCTCCACTGGTGTATGTTGCACTTACCCCATTTTTTCCAGGAATATTATCATGTTACTGAATGTTTCCAGAGTATTTTCAGATTGCATTATAAACAAATGCGGGGGAAGTACAGAAAATGTCAAATGCACATAAAATAAACAGTGTAATGTTTGGATTCAGTCTTGTGTCAGGTGAACTGTTGTGTCCTCAATTTTGGTCTAATAATTTTCCCATAATCTCCAAACTGTTCCCTTTCAGTTTTTACCATGCTGATGCATGTGATTTTGCTATTTCTTCTGTAAGAAACATTTCAATTTAATAATATCCAATTCCCATGAGTGTGAAGGGTTAATAGACCAACAAGAAAGAGAGTTCCAAACCTCTGCGAATAACAGATCATTTTCAATGTTCCCTTCCCCACTCAGACCACCAGGCAGTCCTTCCTCCTTGAGAAATGGCCGTTTCCTAAGAAACCACTTAATTTTTACCCAGAAATTATTAGAAATTGAAAAAAATGTCTGCAATTCTAAAATAGTTTGACAACCCTGATTGTTAGCTTTTAAGTTAGCTTTTAAGTTACCTCAAAATCAACCATGAATCTTTTCCGATGATGAGGATATGGATGTTTCATGTTAGGTTTTGGTATGCAAAATGTGTCAACATTGAACACCTATCTCCAGAGCGTTTTGGCATTTAGGTCCAAAAAGTCACTTTCTGTCCATTTCTACCATTGGCAAATATGTATGGAAAGTTTTGTTCAAGTCAAAAGGTGATTGAAATAAAAATGGAACGACTGTCTTATGAACTTAATGTTTTACTGGCTTATTGGCTTTGATACTGTTATTCATTCTTACAATGTGTGAATTGTAAGCATCCCGAGTAATAAACTACAGAGATAAAAAGGGATATTTTCTTGATGTGGTCCCCTGCTTATAGATGGTGAAAATACACTGATTATTTTATTTTATTTAACAACACCTAACAAATATTGTTCCACATTCTATTAAGAATGTATTATTTGTTCAGTACTTCCCAATTAGAGTAGAGAAGATGTGTCACAGTCATATCAGTGCCCAGACAGCAAATACCACATTAGTCATGTATGTTTTCATGCAGAGGGTTTGCCGTACCTCAAACCCTTTCTTCCACATTTATTGACTTGTCAATGTCACTCTCAACCTTTTCTCTAATTACACATACAATTCACTGAATGTTCAAACTGTCTTCTTAATTACAATATAGTACACAAATCAAACACATGCACATGTGATTGATTTATTATTCACACAGAGTCAGTATATATTAACTTTCTATGTTTTTAACTCAATATATTCAATAGTTCCGTACATTTTTGAACTCTGAATGTTTTGTGCATGAAGTATCTCCATAGTTTGGAAATGCAAAAAAACTTTAGGAATTTGTTGGACGTTCAAATAAATGTGATTTAAATACCTCTATCTTCATCTTTAAAAAATGATTGGGGGTTTATGACAAAGGCCTTTTCAGTTATTATTATTCATTCCGCAGGGAAGTAGAAATCTATGTTGAAAGACCCATGCTGAAAGACCCAGCCACGTTTCATCGTCAATGCCCTTGCTGATGGAAGGAGGTTTTCACTCTAAATCTCACGATACATGGCCCCATTCATTCTTTCCTTTACACGGATCAGTCGTCCTGCCCCAAAGCATGATGTTTCCACCCCCATGCTTCACAGTAGGTATGGTGTTCTTTGGATGCAACTCAGCATTATTTGTCCTCCAAACACGACGAGTTGAGTTTTCACCAAAAGGTTATATTTTGGTTTCATCTGACCATATGACATTCTCCTAATCTTCTTCTGGATCATCCAAATGCTCTCTAGCAAACTTCAGATGGGGCTGGACATGTACTGGCTTAAGCAGGGGGACACGTCTGGCACTGCAGGATTTGAGTCCCTGGCGGCGTAGTGTGTTACTGATGGTAGGCTTTGTTACTTTGGTCCCAGCACTCTGCAGGTCATTCACTAGGTCCCCCCGTGTGGTTCTGGGATTTTTGCTCACCGTTCTTGTGATCATTTTGACCCCACGGGGTGAGATCTTGCGTGGAGCCCCAGTTCGAGGGAGATTATCAGTGGTCTTGTATGTCTTCCATTTCCTAATCATTGCTCCCACAGTTGATTTATTCAAACCAAGCTGCTTACCTATTGCAGATTCAGTCCCAGCCTGGTGCAGGTCTACAATTTTGTTTCTGGTGTCCTTTGACAGCTCTTTGGTCTTGGCAATAGTGGAGTTTGGAGTGTGACTGTTTGAGGTTGTGGACAGGTGTCTTTTATACTGATAACAAGGTCAAACAGGTGCCATTAATACAGGTAATGAGTGGAGGACAGAGGAGCCTCCTAAAGAAGAAGTTACAGGTCTTGTTTGTAGGTGACCAAATACTTATTTTCCACCATAATTTGCAAATAAATTCATTAAAAATCCTACAATGTGATTTTCTGGATTTTTTTTCTCATTTTGTCTGTCATAGTTGAAGTGTACCTATGATGAAAACTACAGGCCTATCTCATATTTTTAAGTGGGAGAACTTGCACAATTGGTGGCTGACTAAATACTTTTTTGCCCCACTGTAAAATGGGGACAGTAAATACTTCTGATTTCAGTAAATCAGGATTTTAATACTGAAAATGTTGGATTATTGCTAGGGTATTGCAGGGGTTAAGGTCTACAAGCCCTGGCTGTAGGCTTCCTCGGTGCTCTGCTAACATCCATGTGTCATATCCAATTTATGGGAAGGTCTTTGGATGGCAGTACTAGAGTGATCTTATTATATTGTATGACAGCTCATGGTTAATCGTATAAAAAAAACAGTCCATCTGACCCTGCCACCACCACCCCCATTTGGATTCCTGAAAATACATGGCAGGCATCAGAGGTCAGCTGTAGTACTGACAAGGCCGTAAGCAATCCAGCGTCTGTCAATCTCGATATAGAGTGTCCCAGCGGCAGCAGCTGGTCAGTACACAGATCATTTATGTGCTGGAATTGAGTTGCATCCCAGTCACCTGTTCCCTGTTCCCCTTAATGTAATTGGATCAGATTTAATTTAAATTTGTCATTACACTAACTCATATATTTTCTGGTATATGTATTGTATATCATATACTGTGTATTATTCTAACTTGAATATTGTCTATACAGATTCTATACAGGTTGTTCCCATAAAGGACTATGATATTTTTTAGGACAGTATAGTGACGTAAAACAATAAAGGTCTCAATACAATAACAGTTTTAAAGCTACTGGTTAACTTTGCCTGGAATATAATATGCTGAGTTTATCAATTATTAGTTTAACCACGTTGGCACGTTCGACTGACAACAATGTCCTAAGGCCGGCACAATTACCATGAGCTCCATCTAGCCTCTGGCTTAAGTATGAATAGAAGGCAATTATAAAACCAGAACTTGTTGACCACCGACAGAATGAAACCTTTTTCTCCTCAATGATACTGGAAGGAGAAGAAATACAACAACAGCAACAAAAAAAATCATTTTTGTGAGAATTGGCATTGCAGGAGGAACCTATGCTGAAATTGTTGTTGGAAGAAGATGAATACTTGTCTGAGTGTAAAACAATGTGTCTGATTTCCTCGGGTCAGGCTGTCAGTAATGTTTGATGTCTTATTTTAAGACGTCTTGTTTAGGATTGCTTTGAGAGGCTTGGGCTAATTAAATTGGCTTATGAGCAATGTGTGACTACTGTGGGTTTGTATGGTGGAGATGTGTTTGGGAATGAGCTTGCAAAACATGACTAAAGACAAATAACTAAATAATGATTCCAAACTTCACTAAGCCATACATAAGAGCAAGTAAATCGTCTATATGCCACTTTCTGCAGATTTTACGAGTTGTTTTTTGTTGGTGATGTCAGTAATCTAATTCTCACAAGTAAATGAAATGATCACTCTTTTGAAGAGACAACTTGAGCCCCATAAAGAAGGATTGCTCTAAAGGGCAAGCTAAGGATTAGTGTTAAAGAAAAAGATAAGAAAATGACAGGCCAATATGCATAAGCCGTAATTTTCTACTTATGGGGATAATCAAAACTACTAGAAATATGTCCTCATTATGACCAACACAAACCCAGACTTACAGGTCAATTTGAGTTTTGACAGTAGTGAACATGAAACATAGGAGAAGTGTCCAAGACCTAAGGGTTACCAGCCATCTACCTGACAGCTCTAAGGGTACAATTGATATTAATTGGTCAAGTAGTCAAAACTTGTGATCCGGCTTTTTTTTCACCGCAGACATTTTATTTAAATCTCAAACTGCATGCTAATTATTGTAGGTATCATACTAAGACTAGAAGTATGCAGACTGGCAATACCAAAACATCTGATATAATCTGAGCATCACTGCATCCCAAATGGCACCCTATTCCCTACTGTATATAGTGCTCTACTTTTGACCAGACTCCTAGCGGCCCTGGTCTAAAGTAGTGCATTATAAAGGGAATAGGGTGCCATTTATGAGGAAATGCTCACAGCAGGGGCAAAGAAAAGGTCATCCTGACAGGAGGGGAAAAATTATGACAGGAATGTCAGGAGGCATTTTTATTAAAATGCCAATATTTTTGCTATATATGTCTAAACAGGTCATCAAGATTAGACCTTTACACTGTTTTGCCATTCTGTCAGTCTCTGGCATTTTCTAAGGGGGGAGTTATGGACGTGTATGTCATTTTGAGGCTGAGGAATTTTCACTGCTCTCAAACTAGCCTTGCCTATTTCTTCATCCCTGGATAATATCCACTAAGCGTTTGTATATGTACAGTATGTCTATTTTGTTAAAGGGCCATTTTTTCATATTAATCTTCACCACCCCAACGTCAACATATGTAAAAATTGCTTCCAATGACCTGTGTGCGTCGTGTGATTTTAACCAATTATGAGTAAGCATTGCCTACTAATTGCCTACTAATTGGGTGATGATGTCATTGGAAACATTTATCTCCCAAAACAAAACATTGAAACGTGACATTTTCCCATATGTTGCTGTTGGGGTGGTGCTGTAGATGATAAATATGTGTAATGAACATGATGGGAGACAGAGCTGGTTTCAAGTGCAGGGCACAGCAGGTGTTTATTTGTAAAGGACCACTGGAGGAGGCAGGTAGCTGGGTTCAGGGACAAGCAGAAGGTCATACACAAGGGGTCCAAAAAGGCAACAGTACAGGCAGGGAAAAGTCAAGTAATCAGTCATCAGGCAATAGGTTGATAAGAGGAAATCTGATAGGCTAAAGTACAGGCAGGAAATAGGCATAAGGCGTCTTTATTGAAGCAGGCCAAAACTATCTGGAAGCAGACATTACAATAAGACGTTGAACATTTTTGACATTTCGCTTTAAGCTGCCTTTGTCTCATTGACGTCTTGGTCATGTTTTTAAATATGGGACAAAATCATTGGCTACTGTAGGAACTAGATATCAACACATATGTATCTTTCTCAATCTCAATTCATCATATCTTCAGTCCAGTAGTTAACTGTTTTTTTTCTTCATATTTCCTGCCATATATGAGCTCTGGGTGACCTGGTATCTTTATTATTTGGACCATATATCAATGTCACATCATATTTATTCAAATGAAAACTGTCCTAAAGATGGACATATAATAATTTCACAATTTTCTCTAGTGGCCAAATTCATATTTTTTTATTGCCTTGGGTTAAATGCAATATTTACATACTGTGATTCTGTGTAAGAGAAGATACTTTGTATACTGAATATTGTTATTCATACATTGTATTCCCTTACAGGTGTCTGGTGAAATTGCTGGAATATGTGTCAAATCAATTTCTGACATCTGCTCAAATGCATCAGCTGCTAAGCCATCGCATTGGCACTGTTCATTAGAGTAGTGACACAAAACTCCATCAAGACCTGATATCCTCCTAGCGCTGAGTTAGATTGGATTTTTAAATAAATGTCAGAATGGGTTTTATATTAACTTTAGACAGCCCAAATGTAGTTTTGAAATGGGGTGAGAACATAAAAAAGGCATTGGCATATTGTTGAAACTGATGAATTTCAGGTTGGTACTGTCACTATTTCCTTAATGTATACCAATACATATTATGCACTAAAACCGAAGAAATCAATAAAATATTTTCTTCTTTAGAAATGAGCACAAATCTCTACTATCATTCATCTCAGTGCTGTACTATTCCAGGGTCTAAAGATACATTTAAATAATTGTAATAATGAACGTGTTAAATGAATAACTCCACTCAAAAAAGATCATTTGGTATTTTCTTTGTTAGTCCACTGTCGACACAGTCTGACAATGTTTGAGAAGGGTGCAATTGCAGGTCACAATTAGGGGCGTTCCTTCATGTGGGCATTCCTGCATCTGCAGATACCCCATTTTTAAGCTAGGACTCCGGTACACAGGCAATAGGTGGGGGCGCTCCACTACAGTAGGTGGCAGTAATATCTTGAAAACGTAATATTTCGAAAACTTGACTGCTGACATGCAAAACACATCCACAACAGTGGACTAATGAAAAAAATACCAATATATAGTTTTGGGGTGGATTTTTCCTTCAACGTCGCATCACATTACATTATTGTAACCTGAACTGTGCTACTGCATCCTGCTCTCTCACCAAAAGGTCAGCCTAATCACAGATTTCTCAGTGGTGTCATTTCACATGTCAGTCACTGTGGCTAATGCCTAGACTGGCTTCCGACTGCAGAGGGGGAGTATTATACAAAATATTGTTTGATGTCTCGCCTCGTCTGATCCAAATGCAATTACAGTGGATACCTTCTTAATAATTACAATAAATTGAAGTACATTTGATGATTGGAAATTAGAAAATTAATCTTAAAATATCTTCATTCAAGTATTTTTGGAAAGATGATTGCATCAGCCGAATGTAAAGGTCACAATCTGAAGGTCCTTTCCACTTTGCACCAGAAGAAAACCAAACAACATCAACTATATTTAATTCATTAACCTATTGATAATGATGGGAAGCTCTTTTTAGTATGACAACACATCCAGACCTGCCTGGCCTGAAGCAAATAGGTGCCTGCCATGTAGGTTTAATATGAAAGTATAACGGCCCATATTGCAGGAGCCTGTCTCCTGTTTCTGTAGAGTGAGGCAGCTTGATGTGCAAGTACATCCCCTTGACAGGAAGATACTGTTTATTAATATTAGCAGTGACGTATGTCAGTCAGATCCAACAGTTCCATCTGTGGAAGAATTCCAACTATACAAGAAAGAAAAAGTAATAACATCGGAACAATTTCTAAGGATTTCTCTCCATTTAATCTTCACCTTATATGTTATTTTCTTCTCTGAAGTAGTCACCCATGCCCTCCTAAATTGGACAGAGAGACCTCCTCCGCAGCCACCTGCTCACATCAGAAAAGTACTCATAAGTTTCTCCCTGTTCAAGTAGCCTTACTTTGACCAAGTCGCCAGGGAGCAGCTGAGCCCAGGAAGACTATTACTTCTCCAAGTCTCCAACCAACAGAGGTAGGAAATGTACCCAATTGTTATACTTGAGTAAAAGTAAAGATTCCTCAATAGAAAATGATGAAGTAAAAGTGAAAGTCGTCCAGTAAAATACTACTTGAATAAAAGTATCAAAGTATTTCTTTTTAAATACAGTTGAGTATGAAGAGTAAATGTAAATGCTAGAATATACTTAAGAATCAAAATTTATAAAATTCCTTATATTAAGCAAACCAGACGGCGCAATATCCTCTTTCTTAAAATTTACGGATAGCTATGGGCACACTCTAACACTCAGACATCATCAGGGAAAATGCATGGAGCAAAATGTGCATTATGTTCTTCGGGAATGTAGTTAAGGACACGTAAACGTTGTCAAAAATATAAATAGCACAGTAACGTACAGATATCCCCCAAAACTACTTAAGTAATACTTTGAAGTATTTTTTACTTCAGCACTTTACACCACTGCCAACCAACTAGCAGTTAATCAGAGCTAAATCAAACCGGTTTCTTTAACTGGATCCCAAATGGCGCTATCCCATTTATACTGTAAATCGAGATTTAGGCAATTTGGATGCAGACTTTATCATGGTCTCGACACATCTCACTTTGGTTGAAAAGTGTTAATACTGAAGTGTTTTCAACTTCTTTAAAACCTGGTGCATCAAACAAAGTAACATGATAAAACAATCTGTTAAACTAGAGATATCCATTTTTTTGTATGGGCTCCGTCCCTCTCCACCTCGTCAACCGATGTCACCCCTTCGGTGTAAAGTGGTAGAGCTACACCACTGTTTGTCAGACCAGGAGACATCCCAGTTTGGCGTACAAACTAACATGACCACTCCATAAAAAGGGAAGACTCCCACGAACATGGTGTTAGTTTTAGTGTCCCAAGATTGTCCAAACCTTTGACTGGTACTGTATATATAGTTCCTGAGCTTTATTATATATCCTAGATACAGTGCATTCGGAAAGTATACAGACCTCTTGACTTTATCAAAATTTGGTTATGTTACAGCCTTATTCTAAATGAAAAATTTCCTCATCAATACCCCATAACGACAAAGCGAAAACATTTTTTTTTTACCTTAATACATAAGTATTCAGACCCTTTGCTATGAGACTCCTGTTTCCATTGATCATCCTGGAGATTTTTCTACAACCTGATTGGAGTATACCTGTCGTAAATTAAATTGATTGGACATGATTTGTAAAGGCACAGACCTGTCTATATAAGGTCCCACAGTTGACAATGCATGTCAGAGGAATTGAGGACGAACGAATGGTCCGTAGAGCACCGAGACAGGATTGTGTCGAGGCACAGATCTGGGAATGGGTACCAACACATTTCTGCACCATTGAAGGTCCCCAAGAACGCACTGGCCTCCATCATTCTTAAATGGAAGAAGTTTGGAATCTTCAAGACTCTTCCTAGAGCTGGCTGACCGGCCAACCTGAGCAATCGAGGGAGAAGGGCCTTTGTCAAGGTTGTGACCAAGAACCCGATAGTCACTCTGACAAAGCTCCAGAGTTCCTCTGTGGAGGTGGGAAACCTTCCAGAAAGACAACCATCGCTGCAGCACTCCTCCAATCAAGACTTTATGGTAGATTGACCAGATGGCAGCCTCTCCTCAGTAAAAGGCACATGACAGACCACTTGGAGTTTGCCAAAATGCACTTAAAGGACTCTCAGACCATAAGAAATAACAATGTCTTGTCTGATGAAACCAAGATTGAACTCTTTGGCTTGACTGACAAATGTCACGTCTGAAGGAAACCTGGTACCATCCCTATGGTAAAACATGGTGGTGGCAGTATCATGCTGTGGGGATGTTTTCCAGTGGCAGGGACTTAGAGACTTGTCCGGATCGAGGGAAAAATGAACAGAGCAAAGCACAGAGAGATCCTTGATGAAAACCTGCTCCAGAGGGCTCAGGACCTCAGACTGGGGCGAAGGTTCACCTTCCAACAGGACAACAACACTAAGCACACAGCCAAGACAATGCAGGAATGGCTTCGGGACAAGTCTCTGAATATCCTTGAGTGACCCAGTCAGAGCCCGGATTGAACCCGAGCGAGCATCTCTGAAAATAGCTGTGTAGTGACTACTATGGGCTATAGTAGTAAAAGCCCAATTCAATAATTGTTAAAAAATATGTATATATACCTAAATGGGTCGCTGCTCTTAACAATGAAGGCATTTACCACTTCCATCATACTATAACTTATCAGTAAATGGAATTAAACCCACTAACAACAACAGGCATTGGGAATAAAATGCTTACTAAATTATTATGAAGGAAATAACCACTATAACAAACCTATTTTGAGGCATTTACACACATATATACACAGGTTACATCATGTAGCGGTGGATAATGTTTTTCCCTGTTCATATACCTTTATAATGTAGAGACCAATTGGTGGCTGGAGACCTGTTAGGTATGGTCAGGATGCATGTGATCTTTCATGCCTCGTAGCACTAGCAGTTAATTAGGATAACTGGTAAGAGAAGTCTAGCTGAGAAAGTTAGACTTCGAGTCTGCGAGCAGGGAATAGGCTCCTATAACCTTTTGGGAATGGCGACAAGATTCCCAGGAGTCACCAGAGAAAACGATTTCCCACAGGGCAAAATAGCTGTGGGCATGTAGAGCTTCTGGCAAGACGTTTCTGAAACAGAGTAATACTATTAAGGGGGGAAAGTCCCTTTGCCCTCCTGACAGTCTCACAATGTTTGCCTCTCTTGCTGCTAGGCAGATTAAACTTTTCACATTTTCCGTCCGTATCCCTTCATCCTCGCGTGAGATTGATAGTTAATTTCTGATTAGGAACTGGTGCAATGGTAAAACGGAGTGCCCTGCAATTACACAGATTTGTTGGAGACATTGTAGGATAGTTAAAATAGTTTAAATGGTTATTCCGTCAAACTTTACACACCGCAGAACAGAATATCCAGGTTAAGGATCAGCTGCCCAAGCCCGCGAAAATGAATATTCCAAGGTCAGACAAAAGGGGGAGTTAGATCACTATGATCGCCAGGAACTTTACTTTCGGTTTCTGTTTTCAATTGTTGCAATACTTGTACTGCCTGTTGATGCTTGATGTTAAGTAGGCAGCCACAGAAGCTGGATGATATTAACATCTTCGGTTTTTATTTAATGTATTTTATTTAATCTGGGTGCTTACGTCACCTACTAGCACCTTGGTACTACCCGTAGCTCCCGTTGTCCTGAGTCCGAGAAAATTCTGAGAGAGAAAGAACAACTTGTCAGATGGTTCTTCTGTGGTACATATAAAGACCGATACAGTTTGGTGCCGTGACCCGGAACAACAGATCAGCTGAAGCTGATTGTCGGGGGACCCCTACACACAGAACTGGGTTGACATCACATGTTTAGAATGTTTGAGGGCAAGGTGAATTTTGTACAATATGTTGCGTACACCTCAGTTGTATGAGATTACAGAACAGGAGAGAGAAGACGTATCAGGTGTTGGTGATAACAATGTAGGTACATGTTACTCCGGTTGGTGTTACTGTGAGAAGTCCACAAGGTGTTACCACTGGGGTGGGGCGGGGGGCTCAGTTGGCTGGTATGGTGGAACATAGTGTTAGAGCCAGTCATGTTAGATACCCAGCAATCGATACTAGAGGGCCAACTGTTAACAGTAGCCAACCAGAGCATGATAACAGTAGCCATTCAGGCAATGATAAAAGTGAAGAGTCACTGAAGCCCATAGGGGGTGAAAATGAAAACCGAACCCAATAGCAAGCCCAAGCAGAGTTAGTCAAACAACTGGGCAGTGAAATAGGAAATCAAGTTGCCGCAAGTCTGCTCCAAGTACTCTCCAACCCATAGCACTCCCGAAGCCATAGCACAAATACCTGATTGGTCAAAGGTCAACCTAATTCTGAAGTCAGACGTGAGAGAACCACCCCACTTCAGGGGTGATAGCACAGACCAGTGCACAGTGACTGAAAGGCAAGAAATGATGCAAGCTTACCTGAAAAAGATGGGATGCAGTATATCAGAACAGGGGTAAGAGATACAGGACAGACTAATTGGGTGGGCGGGCTAAAGACAGAGTCAGAATTGGGCTCCGTAGAAACCCCTTTGTTAACATAAGCAGAGACCCTGAAGCCATTTACAATATCCTGAGACAGCACTTTGGAGAGGCAATCTCATCCACAATTCAATTAGGATACTTCTTTGAAACTTGACCAATACCATCAGAGAGCTGCTTGGATTAAAAGACCATGTGAATCTTCTTTGGCAGGTTTGGAGAGGCTGCCCCAATACCTCCTTGTTTTCTTAACTTGTTGCATTATGTGTTTTATGGTGTTTGATCCAACTATCATGTCGTCTGTCTGTCCAGGTACAACTAAAACAGACACTGCCATCTTGAAATCTAAAATATCAATGTTCAAGTCATATTCATACTTAGACTGTGCCTGGTTGCCCCCACAGCCTACAATAACTAATTAAGTTGGCTTTCTTGACTCTGGTTTTATCAAATTACATCTCAGAAGTTTGTCTTCAGCTAACTCACTTAACGTGCATGTCATAGACCCACTATCTATCAGAGCTTGAAGTTCTACAATTTCTTGCACTATTACTTGAACATAGAAAAGACTGTCATTACTCTCTATTTTCAGATAAATCGCCTCGGTTTTCATGGTGTTTCCAGGCCTTATATCCGTTATGCTCTGTGGGGCTGTGACATGTTCGCCCACACTGACCACCTCTTGGAGTGAGCATGTTAGTTTAAAGTGGGCCCTGGGGGAGCCTCGGTGGCTGCCCCTCCAACTTGTTTTCTTGCTGGGCATTCAAAGCCTCTGTGGCCTGTCATGTGACACTTGAAGCATAAACCCTCCTTAAACAGTGTGACGGAGTTGAATGGCCTGAGGCCTTACAAATTCTACAGGGACCAGAAGCTGTATTAGTTTATGGCGTTCTGGCCGAAGTTCTCTTTGATTCTGTTCCTGGGTTGACAGAAGCTTTTCCAAGAGAGAAATCACTTTGTTCAATGAAGCCTGATCACTGTTACTGGGTGTGGTTGAATTATCATGACCGACTGCTTGTTGTTGAGTCATATACCAAGAGTTGGGGGTCATCGGGTCGTCTACCTTGGCAGTACATTGCGCCCTGCGTCTGACTGACTGTTTGTCTCTGTGTTGGCTGTCAATCATTGCCTGTAAATCTCCAACGGTCCAATTTTCAATAGGCTTGCACCTAAGAGTGGAGTATAGTGCTTGGTCGGGCAGTGCTTAACAAACATCATTGTCACCTCATGACCTGGATCATCCACTCTTTTTCCCTGTATTTGCAAGCACTCATTGGCAAGGTCAATTGCTTTGTTCAGTCTAACCTAATACTCAGCATGCTAGCCAATGTGAACCGCTGGAACGGTGACAATATACCAGACAAATTGGGAACTGTAATGCTCGAGCAGAGTGTGACTCATGCCTCAACATGAACATTTGGTCTGGGGAAAACTGAAAGAAAAGGTACCGCCATCAGTTGGTAGTACTATAGTCGTAATGGCCACTACAGTGCAATCTGCACCAACAAATCCTGCATCCTAGTGGGATGCACTGTATGTCCTTTGAGGAGTGACAAGTGGGTCCCCAGGAAAGTGATCAACATGTTGGACCACCCTATTGTTCTCCGCCGTAACACCAAGTTGGCTGATGTGCACCCATTCCTAGCCCTAGAAGACCTAGATCTCTATGCCAGCCATGCTGAGAACCCCAGTAAGGTCCCGTCTGCTCTTCAGAATGTCACCCAAGCTGAGGAAGAATGTTCAGTGAGTGGGAAAAGGGCAAAGAAGGAGTATCTACAATATTTGGGCTTAACAGAAGTTGATATAGAGTCCTGTTAAGTGTCTGACACGTCGAAAGGAAAACTAGTGGACCTTATTGCTCAGTATGAAGACATCTTTTCCAGGGACCGACTTGACTGGGGAGAAGTGAAGAACATCATCCACCGTATCCAACTCAAAGATGAAAAGCCTTTCAGGCTGCCGTACAGGAGGATCTCTCAAGCCGACTACCAGAAACTGAAGCAGACGTTGGAGGAGATGGAGGAGCAGGGCATCATCCGAAAGTCCAGTAGTGAGTGGGCCTCCACCTCGTCCTGGTTTGGAAGCCGTCAAAAGAGTTGGGAATTTGCACTGATTTCAGATGGTTGTACCAGACGACAGAGAAAGATTCATACCCATTGCCCCATCAAGCCGATGCTCTCGCTGCTTTGGGAGGGAACTGCTTCTTCAGTACTATGGATTTGACTTCGGGATTCTACAACATCCCCATACATGAAGATGACCGCAAGTACACAGTGTGCAGAATGGCTTAGGAGTTATGTAACAGCCCAGCAACATTCGCCAGAATGATGACCTCGATCTTCGGCGACCAGAATTACTTGTCCCTCCTGTGTTACTTGGATGATCTCCCAGATTTTGGGAAGAGTGAGTAGGAAACCCTGGACCGTCTTGAAATGGTGTTCTCCCACCTTAACTTCATATGGTATATGGGACGCTTGCGTCCCACTTGGCCAAAAAACAGGTAAAATGCAGCAAGGCAAATTCAAATAAATTGATATAAAAATCAAACTTTCATTAAATCACACATGTAAGATACTCAATTAAAGCTACACTCGTTGTGAATCCAGTCAACATGTCAGATTTTTAAAAGGCTTTTCAGCGAAAGCATAAGAAGCTATTATCTGATGATAGCACAACAGTAAACAAAGAGGGTAGCATATTTCAACCCTGCAGGCGCTACACAAAACGCAGAAATAAAATATAAAACATTCCTTACCTTTGACAAGCTTCTTTTGTTGGCACTCCAATATGTCCCATAAACATCACAATTGGTCATTTTGTTCGATTAATTCTGTCCATATATATCCAAAATGTAAATTTATTTGACGCGTTTGATCCAGAAAAAAATAGCTTCCAAAATGTGCAACACGTCACTACAAAATATTTCTAAAGGTGCCTATAAACTTTGCCAAAATATTTCAAACTACTTTTGTAATACAACTTTAGGTATTTTTAAACGTTAATAATCGATCAATTTGAAGACGGGTCTATCTGTTTTCAATAGAGGATGAGAGGAAACTAACTCTACTTTTCAAGTCTTGGCCAACTCTCAACAACATTACCCTTTTCCATGATTGCCCTAGTTCTTCGTTGCACAAATGAATAACCTCAACCAAATTCAAAAGACTGGTGACATCCAGTGGAAGCGGTAGGAACTGAAAACAAGTTCCTAAGAAATATTGTTTGCCAATGAGAAATCAGTGAACAGTCAGAGAGCTCAAAAACAAATCTGAACGGTTAGTCCTTGGGGTTTTGCCTGCTACATACGTTATGTTAAACTCACAGACATGATTCAAACAGTTTTAGAAACTTCAGAGTGTTTTCTATCCAAATATATGAATAATATGCATATGTTATATTCTTGGCATGGGTAGCAGGAAGTTGAAATTGGGCACGCTATTTATCCAAAAGTGAAAATTCTGCCCCCTAGCTTTAAGAGGTTTTTAAGGAACACAACCTGAAGCAAGCGCAAAACAAATGCTACCTCTTAGGCCATATCATCAAGGCAGAGGGCATTGCAACTGACCCAGGAAAAGTATTTGCAATCAACGACATCACAGCAGCTGACCTGATTAAAAATAATGGGAAAAAACCTTCACCTACCAAGGTCAGATCATTTCTTGGTATGGAAAACTATTATTCCCACTTCATTTTTAATATTTTATTTCACCTATATTTAACCAGGTAGGCAAGTTGAGAACAAGTTCTCAATTGCAACTGTGACCTGGCCAAGATAAAGCATAGCAATTCGACACAGACAACAACACAGAGTTACATGGAATAAACAAAACATACAGTCAATAATACGGTAGAACAAAAGAAAACAAAAAGTCTATATACAGTGCAAATGAGGTAAGTTAAGGAAATAAATAGTCCGTGGTGGCGAAGCAATTAAAATATAGCAATTAAACACTGGAATGGTAGATTGGCAGAAGATGAATGTGCAGGTAGAGATACTGGGGTGCAAAGGAGCAAAATAAATAAATGAATAAATAAATAAATACCAGTATGGGGATGAGGTAGGTAGATAGATGGGCTGTTTACAGATGGGCTATGTACAGGTGCAGTGATCTGTAAGCTGCTATGACAGCTGGTGCTTAAAGCTAGTGAGGGAGATGTGAGTCTCCAGCTTCAGAGAATGTTGCAATTCGTTCCAGTCATGGGCAGCAGAGAACTGGAAGAAAAAACGACCAAAGGAGGATTTGGCTTTGGGGATGACCAGTGAGATATACCTGCTGGAGCTCGTGCTACGAGTGGGTGCTGCTATGGTGACCAGAGAGCTGAGGTAAGGTGGGGCTTTACCTAGCAGAGACCTGTAGATAACCTGTAGCCAGTGGGTTTGGTGACGGGTATGAAGCAAGGGCCAACCAACGAGAGCGTACAGGTCGCAATGGTGGGTAGTGTATGGGGCTTTGGTGACAAAACAGATGGCACTGTGATAGACTGCATCCAGTTTGTTGACTAGAGTGTTGGAGGCTATTTTATAGATGACATCACCGAAGTCGAGGATCAGTAGGATGGTCAGTTTTACGAGGGTATGTTTGGCAGCACGAGTGAAGGATGCTTTGTTGCGATACAGGAAGACGATTCTAGATTTAATTTTGAATTGGAGATGCTACATGTGATTCTGGAAGGAGAGTTTACAGTCTAACCAGACACCAAGTAATTTGTAGCTGTCCATGTATTCTAAGTCAGAGCCGTCCAGAGTAGTGATGTTGGACGGGCGAGCAGGTGCGGGCAGTGATCGATTGAATAGCATGCATTTAGTTTTACTTGCGTTTAAGAGAAGTCGGAGGCCACGGAAGGAGAGTTGTATGGCATTGAAGCTTGTCTGGAGGTTAGTTAACACAGTGTCCAAGGATGGGCCAGAAGAATACAGAATGGTGTCGCCTGCGTAGAGGTGGATCAGAGAATCACCAGCAGCAAGAGCAACATCATTGATGTATACAGAAAAGAGAGTCGGCCCGAGAATTGAACCTTGTGGCACACCCATAGAGACTGTCAGAGGTCCTGACAACACTGAACTCTATAAGAGAAGTAGTTGGTAAACCAGGCGAGGCAATAATTTGAGAAACCAAGGCTGTCGAGTCTGCCAGTAAGAATGTTGTGATTGACAGAGTCGAAAGCCTTGGCCAGGTCGATGAATACGGCTGCACTGCATTGTGAGTTTCTCAGGTTTAGCCAAACCACTGTTTCGTATGACTTTAGGACAGAAAGGTAAGAGGAAAGGAGAAAGAAAAAAGCCTCATGGTGGAACCCTAAAACATCTGAAACCTGAAGCCTGGACTTTTGAATGTGAGGAGGCGCTGGAGAAGCTATGTGAGTGTGCAGTCTTTCAAACAGCCGTGCTGGCTCACCTAGACTTTAGCAGAACGTTTCTTCTATCAACAGATGTATCAATTGATGGCTTAGGTGCAGTACTTAGCCAGACACTTGAGGGTGAGAGTAGGTCAGAGCAGTAGCCTTTGCATGCAAGACTATGTCATGGTTCCAGTCCCATTACCCAGCACACAGATTAGAGTTATTCGCTCTTAAATGGGCTGTGTGTGATAAGTTCACCCATTGGCTGAGGGGGAATAGTCACAGTCGAAACAGATAACAATCCCCTGACATATATAATGACAAAACCAAAGCTAGCCGCTTGTGAACAATGCTGGGTCTCTAAACTGGCCCGGGCCCCAGAATGTCTCAGCAGACATGCTTAGTCAACAGCCATTCATTGGAGCTAGGAGGCAAGTGAGTTCCCAAAGTATAGAGCAGAGCATGTGACTTCAGAGTCCATCCAGGAATCTTTCAAACTGTCAGTCAACATCCAATGTGGTGAGATCCTGGCTCAAGTCTCTTCTGAATGAGTGAAAGCAGTTTTGGAATCCTGTCTGGAGTGGGATGTGAGTGTGCCAGTGCGCATCTTCCAATTAGCATCCTTCAGCATTAAGGGGGAGTGGCTACTCTTCCAGACTTTTCTTCTGATGTGATACAGAGAAAACAGAAGGTGGATCAGTTGCTAGCCCGAGTGGCATACTTTGTTGAGAGGAGGAGGAGACCTTCGCAGAGAGAGCTCATGAGACTGCCCAAGTGTTGAGAATGCTGAAGCATTGGGATAAACTCGAAATCAAGGATGAGAACTTCTACCGAAGAGCTACAGAGATGGCAAGAAGAGGCACCAGCTGGGTGCCAGACTCCCTTAAAGCCATCGTTCTGCAGGGAACCCATGATGAAGCCGGCCACCAAGGCCAGACCAGAACCCTCCATCTGGGGTGTCAAAGGTTCCTCTGGACTGTAAGGAACAGGGAAGTGAAGAAGTATGTTTCCTACTGTAAACACTGTGTGGTTGGCAAGACAATGGATCCAGAGGCTAGGGCACCGTTGGAATCTATACAGACCAGCACAGCATTGGAATTGGCATGCATAGACTTCTGGTCAGCAGAAGGAAGAGATGGAGAGAGAGTTGACGTACTCGTCGTCAAAGACCATTTTACGAAGTTGGCACATGCGTTTCCTTGCCCGAACCAGACAGCAAAGGTAGATGCCCAGAAGTTATGGAACCAGTTCTTCTGTGTCTATGGTTTTCCCCAGCGGAAAAACTCAGGCGAAGGAGCAAACTTTGAGAGTCACTTAATCGCAGAACTGCTACAATTGTCAGGAGTCAAAAATTCCCATACCACTCCATATCCTACTACCAAGAAGAGTAAGGTCGTTCATCGAAGCTTTGTACTGCCAGTGAACTTTCTGCCGGTGGGACAGACAGACGAGATGTCCACAGTCGTTTCTACTGCTTCAGAGGAGGACATGAATATAGACAGCGGTGGCAAAAGACCGGTATTCGATATGGATGAGGATTCTGAGGATCGGAGGACTGCTGCCCGGATTCCCAAGGGCCAGAAACCTGAGGGGCCCACGGAAGCTGAAACCCAAAAAGCAACGGGACTGGAAAATGGAGTAAACATGAGAGAAGCTAATCCTCAAAGCCCACTGGATTACATGATCTCTGGAGAAGCAGCTAGCTCAAACACAGGAAGCTCCTCAAAGATGCCTAGTGATGATTCAAGTGATCCTTTGAAGATGACACAAGTAGAAAAGCGACGTCAGTGAGCAGTATAGATGGCATCAGTAGTAGAAGTGCATCAGTCAGCGGCTCTGGATACATAAGATCTACGAGAACGAGTAACCAGAGCATAACATCTACCAAGTAGAGAGAGGAAGAACGCAGAAACAGCCAGACGTCTGAGTTCACTGATACAGTCCTGAGACCCTGTGAAGGCACCCTGAGAACTCAAACTGGAAGAGTTGTGAAGCCTGTCAGGAGACTTTTAGAGTCAATGAGTTAAGTGATTGCTGAGCAGGACGAAAGAGAGCATCTAGCTGCCCTGATTCAAGCCCTATCAACTTCTGTCGAAGTGACACAGTACAACAGTAAAAAACAGAGGCCTAGAGGATAGATTAATAGAGAAATAGATCTCAAGAAAGAATCAATAGATTAAGGGAATGATAAATACTTTATTATAAGGTCATAGGTTATATGTATAAGGACATATTTCTTCCTGGAAAAGTCTCTTTGCTGTCCTTCTGGATTACTTTTGGTCAAGGTTACCTCTGTTACCACCGCCTTTCTGTCACCCCCCTTATCCTACCTCATTTGCACACACTGTATATAGACTTTCTCTATTGTATTATTGGCTGTATGTTTGTTTATTCCATGTGTAACTCTGTGTTGTTGTTTGTGTTTCACTGCTTTGCTTTATCTTGGCAAGGTCGCAGTTGTAAATGAGAACTTGTTCTCACCTAGCCTACCTGGTTAAATAAAGGTGAAATATATATTTTTTTTACATTTGCTCAAATGAAGAAGGGGTGAGTGTAGGAGAGTTAAAATGATTATTCCATCAAACTTTAAATTACTAGAATAGTACACAACGCAGAACAGAATGTCCAGGTTAAGGGTCAGTGGCCCAAGCCCACAAAAAGGAATATTCCAAGTTCAGACAGAAGGAGTCAGATCGCTATGATCGCCAGGAACTTTTCAATTGTTGCACTACTAGTACTGCCTGTTGGGTATGCAGCTACAGCAGCTGGATGATATTAACATATTCGTTTTTTATTTCATTAAATTTATTTTTTTTAATCTGGGTGCTTACGTCATCTACTAACACCATTGTACTACCCGTAGCTCCCGTTCTCCTGAGTCCGTAGCTCCCGTTCTCCTGAGTCCGTAGCTCCTGTTCTCCTGCACCACTTGTCAGATGGTGCATTGGAGACTGGTGTATTCCTCTCCTGTCTATTCATAATATTATTGCAGAACTACATAAAAGCCAAAAAGACAGCCGTGGTGTCGCTCTTCATTTCTTGGTTCTTCTGTGGTACATATAAAAGACTGCTACAAAATCACCTCAGTGCTTGAAGGCTAGCATTCACAATATAGGTAAAGCATGAGAAAAGAGCAGCTAATAACAAACACTAACCTGATTCTGCCCAGTGATTTATCTTTCTTTACCGGTTAAGATGAAGAAACAGAGTACTGTAGGTATGACTATGGTACACAATGGCTGCATATCTAACATATAATATGTCTTACAATACTGTATTTTGATTTACTCCATAATAGAACAATATCAAAAGTTGTTTTACAAACCTCCCCGGTAACAGTAGGGTGTTTAGGTCAACTGACCGATTGTGGCTATTGTTAGCTAGTGTAGGTAGTGTGCATGTGAGCTTGGCCACTGGTGATCTGAGCCAAAGTGGATTCACCCAGTGTAGATGAAAAAGTCAGTAGGCCTGTGTCTTAAATGCAACTTATCCCCTACATAGTGAAGTACTTTGACCTGGGCTCTGGTGAAAAGTAGTGTACTATATAGGGAATAGGGTTCCCTTTGGGATGCACCCTAGGTTATATTACCACACTTACACAACTACGCTGTTCCCATTTTGAACTCAAACAGTGTTAGATGATCTTGGGATTGATTCTGCTCAGTCATCAAAGCACAGCTTTGTTGTATTACACAAGTGATGGATCAATATTATTATAAACTGTGTTTTTGCTCTCATTTGAACAAAGCCAGAGCCACTGATGTCTTGATGGGATTGAGGGCCTTGTATCACTCATTGGAAGAAGATCATTCAAATTTGGTGAGCTGAGGGAATAGGGACAAATGTCAATAACTCTTTGGTTGTCCTATTTTAGTTTTTAACCTTCAACAAGATAATGTTAGCTGTTTTAAAGCCAAATGAATTTGTGATGACTTCAAGCAAGACAAATCATGTAAACATAAATATTGGATGGAATATTTAGTTTAATTGTACTTGTGATTTTATATTTTCAAACTGAGGGCAACCATGGCATCCATGACAAGGAGAAGCGTCCATCCATGATGTATATGGGTAAGATAGTCTAGCTAACTACATTTACAGATATTACACATTTCTAATTTTGACAGAAAGTGGTTTCATTTCAAGTTAAAGTGTACTGTTAGCTAGCTAGCTAAAGTTAGCTGGCTGGCTAGCTAGCTAACGTTACCTCTGTGATCATATTATTCATATCTCAGAGCCATTTGCTTTGTAAGTTATAGCCTAATGTTAGCTAGCTAAAATCGGACCTGGTTGGTTAGCTACCTGCAGAATCATGCAGGGTAGTAACGTCATGAGTCATAGCCTCTAGTGACTCCCCATCCCGCCTGAGGGAGCGTAATCATCGACTGACACTAATTAGCATAACGCAGCGGACATAAATATTCCTAGAAAATATTCCTATTCATGAAAATCACAAGTGAAATATATTGAGACACAGTTTAGCCTTTTGTTAATCACCCTGTCATCTCAGATTTTCAAAATATGCTTTACAGCCAAAGCTAGACAAACATTTGTGTAAGTTTATCGATAGCCTAGCATAGCATTTTGTCCAGCTAGCAGCAGGTAACTTGGTCACGGAAATCAGAAAAGCAATCAAATTAAATAGTTTACCTTTGATGAGCTTCGGATGTTTTCACTCACGAGACTCCCAGTTAGATAGCCAATGTTCTTTTTTTCCAAAAATATTATTTTTGTAGGTGAAATAGCTCCGTTTGTTCTTCACGTTTGGCTGAGAAATCGCCCGGAAATTGCAGTCACGAAAACGCCAAAAAATATTCCAAATTAGCTCCATAATATCGACAGAAACATGGCAAACGTTGTTTATAATCAATCCTCAAGGTGTTTTTCAAATGTATATTTGATAATATATCAACCGGGACTGGTGGCTTCTTAGTAGGATAGAGAGAAACAATGGCCGCATTTGTCCTTTACGCACCAAATACTCTGAGAGACTTCAGCTGACCACTGACGTAATGTTGACATTCAGGCTTCAGGCTTATTTTCAAAATAAAAGCCTGACACATTAGGGAAGCCATAGAAAAAAGGAATCTGGTTGATATCTCATTCACTGCTCAATACGGACGCATAGGAACGCAGAGCTTTCTAAATAAGAGTCACCTCCTGGTTGGATTTTTCTCAGGCTTTCGCCTGCAACATCAGTTCTGTTATACTCACAGACAATATTTTTACAGTTTTGGAAACTTTAGAGTGTTTTCTATCCTAAGCTGTCAATTATATGCATATTCTAGCCTCTTGTCCTGACAAAATATCCTGTTTACTACGGGAACGTTATTTTTCCAAAAATGAAAATACTGCCCCCTAGTCACAAAAGGCTAGCTACATGTCTTAGAAAAAGACTCCAATATGCAAGTGTCCATTTCAATAAAATGTCACTGCAACAATTGTTGATAGACGTAACTTGTAAATTCTCTCTGGCTATCTACTCTGATTTCAGAGCATGTGTAAGATAGTCTAGCTAGCAACATTCTCATATATTACACGCTTCTAATTTTGACCTAAATTAATTTTCAGTTCATGTTAAATTGTACTGTTGGCTGGTTGGCTAACATTAGCTGGCTAACTCGCAAGATAACGTTACATGTATGATCGTATTATTCGTATATCAGAGACATTTGTTTTGCTAGTTATAGCCTAATGTTAGCTAGCTAATATTGAACCTGTTTGTTTAGTTACCTGCAGATTCATGCAGGGTAGTAACGTCATGAGTTGGGATTAAGGTTCATTGTTTACATAGTTAGCTAGCTACATGTCTTAGAAAAAGACTCCAATATGCAAGTAACAATTTCAATAGAATCTCACTGCAACAACTGTGATAGATGTAGCTGGTAAATTTGCTCTGACTATCTACTCTGATTTCAGAGCACTCTCGTCTGAGTGTGCCCAAGCGCTGAATAACTGACACATTTACGAATGCTCAAGCCCCGTCGAATATGGTCGGTGTCAGTAAACGTTGGCAAAAAAAGTGTACATTGTTGCTAGCAGCACAGTTGCAGTCACCAACGCTCTGGATAACATAAAAACAGCCTAACCAGCTCTGCTAGGGCAAGTAAAATGGTCAGTGAGCTGTTCTCTCATTTGTGTCTGGAAGAAGCTAGCAAGTTAGACAAGGTTAGCCATTTTTGCTTGGTTGCTTGACTGCTGTTGTTAGGACAGAACGCTCGGATCAACTCTTAGAGGTTGGTCGGGATAAAGCTTAAGAGTGTGTGAACGATGCTGAATGGGTGCAGTCAAAGAAGAGCTCTCGAGTAGGTATCAACACATTCAAATGCCATTTTATCAAAAGTGAAGTTACAGGTTTATCAACTTTAAAAGCAGAATTACTTTCCCATTGTTCCTCAAATGCAGTGTATGATATACCATTTTGTAGCTTTGTGTCTCTGCTTTTATCCAACGTAAACAACACCATTTCAAATGTTGCTACATAAGACTGAATCAAGGAGGTCGGTCACATGTTTGGTTAAAGGCAAATCACGTCATAAATTTCAAAGTGTTCTTTTTTAAACCCAAATACACTACAAGTTTGCTTTTTCTGCCTTACAGAACATTTCTCAGCAACAAAATAGTGATCCAATTAAGATCCTACATCTGTAGTATATATTCTGAATGCATATGTTATGGTAAATATAAAGAATGTATATATTTGCAGGTGAGAAGGCAAATCTACACATTTACCAGTGCAACAGATAATCTATAGATTTCCAGAGGAATCTGTAGATTTCCCAAATTTACACATAAATCATTACACATACAGTACCAGTAAAATGTTTGGACACACCTACTCATTTAAGGGTTTTTATGTATTTTTAAAATGTTCTACATTGTAGAATAATAGTGAAGACGTCAAAGCTATGAAATAACACATGGAATCATGTAGTAACCAAAAAACTGTAAAACTAATTAAAATCTAAGTTATATTTTTGATTCTTCAAAGTAGCCACCCTTTGCCTTGATGACAACTTTGCACCCTTCATATGGTATGTGCCCATATGCTTGCCAAGGTGAGTGAAGGCAGCAGTTGTGTCAGGCAATGCGAGGCTCACGCTGGAGTCTCTTTTGGCCACCAAACAGATGAGAAGTGGCCCCATCCTTGAATGGCCTCAGAAAAAATGGGGAGGCATTATCAAAGGCCTCAGCTTGCCCTGCTCTTCGTCAGTCTCCACTCAGCTAATGCCTGAATCGGTAATGTCCCAGTGGTCGCCTTATCTCCCCCGGCCACTTGGATGCAGTGCCAACCTCCAGTTGATGGCAATGCTCTGATCTGAAGACAGTTGTATGCCAAGGTGGGCAACAGAAAAAAGTGACCCCCACCACCGGCACTCATCGACTCTCCCTCCCTCTCTCTCACACACAAGCACACCAACTGCTCCGTGCTCCCGCAGCACACTCAGAAGGTTGGAGTAACGCTCGGCTCATTAGATTGACCTATGCTGTTCCTATGTTGACCCAATTTAGGCAGTTGGAGAAACTTACTTGGCTCTTTAGACTACTCTTTTCTGTTCCTGTATGTAGACCCAAAGATGTATGCACATCCAACTGTCGTAACCTGAAAGGCATATACATGAATTTGTCTAAAGCAAATTAGCTACCTAAAAAGAGTAAGATCTGTTATTTCTATGGAACTTTATTAATATTTTCTGCATATTCACCAAATGGAGACTCAATGATGTAACTTTCTGTAACTTCCTAATATAACATTTGTTCTATTTTAATATATTACAAGCATACTTAAATATACACAAATCTATAATAATATACTTCAAATATGAGATTTATTTTTCTAGTATACTTTTAATATGCTATCACACTTCAATACACTTATTAAAAATGTACTTCACATTTATTGTTTTTCAGTATTTAAGTATATTATATGCTCACTATTATTGAACCTAAACACACTCATTCAAAATGTAATTCAATTTCAATTTCTTTAATTGTAATTTAGTATAGTAATTCAAAATACACTTGGAGTTGTTTTTAAGTTAAAGCATAGCTTTTTTATGAAACTGCTTGTGACTGATCAAGTACACTATAAGTATACAGTGCCTTGCAAAAGTATTCATACCCCTTGTATTTCTTCAAAATGAATTGTGTTAAAACATGGGATTAAAATTGATTTAACTGTCATTTGTTGCCAACAATGAACTCAAAATACTCTAATGTCAAGTTTAAAAATAAATAATATAAATTAGAAAACTAAAATATTGGCATTACATAAGTATTCAGCCCCTTAGTTGGGGCAAGCCTAAATTAATTCAGGAGTAAAATGTGGTTTAAAAAATCACACAATATGTTAAATGGACTCTGTGTGAAGTCATAGGGGTTGGCATTATTTTTTAAATGACTAACCCTTCCTCTGTCCCCCTACAACATCTGTTAGTGCCTTCAGTCAAGTATTACATTTCATGCACACATTCAACTACAAAGACCAGGGAGCCTTTCAAAAGCCTCATAAAAGGGCAGTGATTGATAGATCGGTAACAATATCAAATCAGACATCGAAAATCTCTTTAAGCATGGTCAAATTAATAATTATGCTGTGGATTATGTATTAAACCACCCAGACATATCAAAGATACAGTCGTCCTTCTGAACTGAGCTGCAGGGCAGGAATTAAACTTGCTCAGGAAGCCATTGGTTATTGTAAAAGTTAAATGACTATGATGGAGGAAAAAGTGGATGGATCAACAAAAATGTAGTGATTCCACAATACTGATTTAAATAAAAGTGAAAAGAATAATAAAAAAATACAGAATACAGCAAGGAACTAAAGTATTACTGCACAGCTGAAGAACATGCTTTCTGAGAGTATACGTTCTTATATGTCAAGAAAATATACTTAAGTATACTTTAAAAAGTAATGTGCACAAACATTTGCATATTACGCAGCATCCTTTTCTGTAGCTGAAATGTTGATTGTTGTTCCTCATATTTAGCTTATTCAAATATTTAAGTGTTCAATTTCAAACTGAATAAAATTGTACATTTAATTACACATTATATATTATAAATTAAACATTTTATTGAAATGCTAATTTATTACTGTAATGTGAACAACTAAAGCATTAAATGCCCATGTTGCAGTTTTTAAACATGTGTCTTGTATATTACGCTCAAGCTATAACTACTTTGTAAATAGCATGGTACATTGGTTAACATTGGTTAAGGAGATGCCTTGGTCAACCAAGGTATCCTTTGCATAGCTAAGTACAATAGGTAATGTGGTTTAAAAGTATACTTGAAACATTATAAATACACTTCTTTCTCAAGAAAATACTGGAAATCTAGTTCAAATACCATTTTAGTATACCTAGAATTGGAGAAATATATATACAATGTACTTAAGATGTATTCAGGTGTATTCAAAGTATATTTGTTTTTCTCATTGTCTATTATTATACTCTAATATATACTGAATATATTTAAGTACAAAAAAAGTCACAATTTAAATAATTTTAAATTCTATTGAATGTACTTAAATGTCATGCCCTGACCATAGAGAGCCTGTTATTCTCTATGTTGGTTAGGTCGGGGTGTGACTATGGTGGGTCATCTAGGTAATTATATATTTATGTTGGCCTGTTATGATTCCCAATCAGAGGCAGCTGTTTATCGTTGTCTCTGATTGGGGATCATATTTAGGCAGTCATTTCCCCTTTTGTGCTTTGTGGGATCTTGACTATCAATAGTAGCCTGTTACACGTTTCGTTTTTCTTCTGTTTTGTTTGGTGAGTTTATTATTTATTAAACATGTGGAATTCTACACACGCTGCACCTTGGTCCAGTCATTATGACAATCGTGACATTAAATTGTAAAGCGTCTGTGTGTAGCTGGTGAGGTGACTCAGGCGCAGGACAGCAGATATGAGTAATGAAAGCAATTTTACTCAATAATAACACAATACACATTGTATAAATGCAAGGCCACAAATACGGACCGCAATACAATAAACAATTACTCACAAACAAACATGGGGGAACAGAGGGTTAAATAATGAACAAATAATTGGGGAATTGAAACCAGGTGTGTAATACAAAGACAAAACAAATGAAAAGTGGATCGGTGATGGCTAGAAGGACGGTGACGTCGACCGCCGAATGCTGCCCGAACAAGGTGAGGGACCGACTTCGTTTGAAGTCGTGACATAAATACTAAGAAAATAGTCCGAAAATTTACATTAAATGGAATTAAAATAGTTCCAATTTAGACTTTTTAAAATATACTTAAAATATGTTAATAAAGTATGATTTAAGTATATTTAAAGAAATAAAAAATTCCGCATGGGATTTTCTGGATATGAATACATCTCCACAGTTACCAAATTCATAGCAGTACTGCTGTTTCAAACCTACAGTAAGAAACATTCATGCTGAATTAAACTTAAGGAACCCATTTACAGTAGTACGTTGGGGAAAAACGTCAATAGACCATACTGTAGTTATTTCCATTCCAATGGTAGTAAACCATTGTACATTAATTCATTCCATCACACTGCATTATACCTAAAAACAGATGCTATGGATTTAGCACATGAAGGTGTTTAGGTAAAAAGGAATGCTAATACTAAATCAATTTTGTACAATTATTGACTGGCATATCAAATGAATTTCACTCAAACCCAATCTGGCTGTCTTGTTAATGACCACAGGCCTCCATTACTTATTTAAATACCTGCATAAATAAATTGTCATCTGATTTGTATGAACGGTATGTTATACAATATGTTATGCATTTCGGCTTAGGGTAGTTTCCATCATTTAGACAGTTCATATTTTATTGCAGCTATTTTCATTGTACATAGATACTGCTCTCAACAAAGTACTACAACATAACAGGAGAGTTCACAAACAAGGGCTTTTCAAATGAGAATTTATGCCGCAAAGGTTGAGTGACACCCTCGGTAGACAACTGACAACGTCCATGTTTCTGTTTTCGTACTTTCCAACTTTTATAGCATTCATTTGAGGCGCAAATGAAACAATAACAACCCAATAAAACATCCTATAACAAAGTACACTACAAGCTACGGCTACAGACTTGTGCCAATGTTAACACTGAAAATGCTCAGTTGCAAAGTTGTTGCTAGAGAATATCAGCGTCTTATTATCTCCCTATCTTGATCTTCCGTCCCCCTTAATTAGTATTATGGCCCTCTGCGGTGCAGAAAGTCCTCTGCATATCGCTTCAAGTTACTATGTGGACGCAGATGAAAAAGCTTTCTTTGGTGAAGCTATGAGGCAACAAGGGACATGGTCAGCCACGCAAAACACCACAGGACACCTGATCAAAAGCAGTCTGATCGGTATCTGTCCTCTTAACCATGAACTTTAAAACAGGGTGACGGATACTGCAAAGTCAGATCTCAATTCTGCTCAGTTTGAAATAACCCTGTATGGAAATGTGTCTGAAGGTAAAAAGAGAGAGAGAGAAAAAGAATTACGTTAGATAACAGGTATTACTCGCCCAAACCCACCACACCAACCTTGAAAAGCAGTCCAGTGCAGGATTGCCTCCTAAGATCCTGTACTCATTAGCTTCCCATGCTAAAGCCTAGTTTCTTTATCAAAGGCTCGCCCTTTAGACATATTTTAACATAACGAGCGTTCAACTCCTCACGTGTGCTTCATACTGATTCCAATGCAGTTATATTTCAGCGCAATTATATTTTGGTTAGTTCTCTGTGAATAAATCATGGACTGTCTACTTATATAATTAGAATATGCACATATACAACACATATACAACTAATACAATTTATACCTCTGAAATGGACACCATAAATTTGGATTCTTTCGGACTAGCTTCAGAAGGCCATCCAGTAGGTATCAAACATTATAATATACCAAAAACCAGTCTGGCAGGTGCATTATTACTTCCCTGTGGAAATAGTGTGGTTATATGAAATAATAACTGAAAAACATTGCCCATTTCACTATGGCTCTGTTAAAGAGCGTCTCCATATGAAGTTGTTTTATTAACCAGTAACAGGGTGTCACATATTTTGCATAGCACGGAAAGGAAAATGCACGTTGGATTCAGAAAAAGTACAGTATAAAACTGTGAAGTTTAGTCTATCAAAATGCTTATAAAATGTGATACTCATCTGCACATTTAAAAATACGTTAAACTGTATATAATCTCCGACCCACTAGAGCAATATAATCTTAAAATGTATTTAGTTCTGCAGTCTGATGTATGCATAATTGACTCCAGTGCAATCTATGAGTGGTAACCTGTCACGCTACACATCGTCATCAATAATGTATCAACCTACACTTCAACTGCTTGATGTAGCATACATTTATCAAAGTCAACAACTGAAGAGAACAGAGTTTTAAATCGGCAAGGAATTGTTCAATGAGGTGCGCTGCTTGGCAAGGTGTGAATTGCTGGGGAGCCAGGGGGTGCTCAGCTCTGCTGAATGAGACGTTATCTCCCCAAAATGCAACAAAAATCTAATTTTGGGGGAGCCTATAAATAATGCTAATTTAACCATTCTCTATTTGTTCAAAATCTAGTGGTAAATCTGTTTTACAGTGATAAATATGAAAACAAAACCTTCCAAATGAAACAAACACACTCACCTCTCTGTCATGGTTTAAACAATGTATTTCAATGTGGTAGCGCTGTCCACTAAGTCGTTTTGAATTCCGTGCCATCCGTGGCCAGAAGTAGTACACCATTTATTTAGCTTTATTCTTTTTTGCTTAAATATCCAAATACAGAAGAATAGTACAGCTGTTATTTGGACAAATACAGTTCACTACAAGCTAACTAGAAAGCTTTGTGCTATACACACAGATAGTTAGGTTGAAATAAGTATTACCGATTTACCGCTGATGAAGTGCTTTGAACACACATACATGTATAGTGTAAATGGAGCTGACAGCTTTCGATCATTGCGATGTATTAGCCTGAAACCATGAGGTTCGTCTAACCTGGTCCTTGGGCAGTGGATGAAACTTAATTAGGTGGTCTTTCCTCTTACTGTTGTTCAAACAAACAGTACGCAACAGCTTTTCAACAGTTAGTTAGTTGAAGACAGTCTGTCGGAATTTTCTCTTTTGCTAATAATCATGATATACATTCCATGATACAGTATATCTATTCATGCAAAAACTTCTACATTTAGAATGAAAATGTTTTAGGTATAATGTAGTGTGTTTATTAAGAGGACATGAAAGCACGTTAAAAATGAACAACCAAGAAAATCCAAAATGTTTATAGAATTATAGAAACAATAAAATAGAATAGAGCCGTTGTCAAGTTATGAGTAAGGTAGGCAATTTAACATGGGAGTACCGGGAGTAGCCTATGACTGTACCCTACTTGGGGGTGTGGTCATATTAAGCCATGCCTCGGTGTGTGTATCTATCACTTTTTCTCTCCACAAAAGATGTTGGTATCCGATTGCTAAGCAACCATTTTTTGTTAGTCCAGACGAAACCAGTCTGTCAAAAGTTGCAAGCTCACATCTAAATCCTCAAAGTAAATACATAACGCAATTCCAACCACAAAACCTCTTAGTTAACAGCTAAATCTTTGTTTTAACTTTGTTATAAATTCTAATTATATTGTCAAGTCTCCACATGTCATGGGAAATATTAATGTTATTTCCAATGTTTCAACCAATGAGCAACTTCACCGTAATTCCAGCTCATACTGATTGTTGAGATTGTTCAAAGGCCAGTCTCTATGGCAATGAAAAGGAATGGCAAGGAACGGAATGTTAGCTAAAGAGACTGGTACTCAGTCAGGAGGAGGCAAGATCAGGTGGGACCATTCTAGCCAATGAGAGGGCAGATAAACATGTGAACAACAGGCTCAACTCCAATATGAAGTGTTTTTCTCAAAATTGCGGGGACTTCACGTGTCCTACTTACACTCATCAGAACCTAAACACTATGAAACATCTATTACCTCAAATAAGCCATCTCATTCTTTATTAACCAAATTCAACACGCTCTCATTGACCTCAATACAAAAATTCCATACTTTGTGAGCTAAAAAGATATTTTTTAAACACCAGCTGCTGGAGAAGACAGATTTTGGACATAATTATCACTCTCGCTTCGCCTCTTCCTCTCTGGTGTGACAACAAATGTCAGTTAATTACTATAGCTCCCGTCTTGGGCCATTCAGTGTAATTTTGTAAATCCTGGATCTCTATGACAAGCTGCATCATTCACACGAGTTTCGTCAAAATTGTGACAGTGCTGTCTGTGCGATTGCATGTGACTAACGTATGAACGAATGGATGGATGGAGACTGATCCCCAGTTCCCTCCCCGATTTTGTCTTGGGGGACAAAAATAGTAACTGTCTAAGGTGCAGGAACAGAATGTACACAAAATCAAAACTAAACTGACTACGCAGAGTGAATATATGGGAGTGGACAGTTCCATTCTCTATTTAAAGGGAGTTTCCAAAACATGAATTTTAAAAACACATGATCATCATATAAAGTTTCAAGGTACTGATCAAATTTTAAAATACATGAAATGATTATAACATTAAGAGTACACAATATCAATGTGAAATTTACTTTGCAATTTCAACACGTGAAGGAAAACAGAGGGGTTGCATTTTTCAATGCCCTTCCGAAACCATACTATAACATTGGAATTCTGGTCGGACCTCCTTTTCCAGAGCACAGACGGCTTCCATGCTACAGACATGGTGGCCATATATAACTGCGGCAAAACATTATACAGCATTTCTACTGTTTGCTGTTAATGATAATGGTTCAATTCAAAATGTTGATGTTGAGTTCAATTATATCAGATTGTTACAACGTAAACCATGAAGTGTGGATTCAACATACACTACCGGTCAAAATTTTTAGAACACCTACTCATTCAAGGGATTTTCTTTATTTTTACTCTTTTCTACATTGTAGAATAATAGTGAAGACAACTATGAAATAACACACATGGAATCATGTAGTAACCAAAAAAAGTCTTAAACAAATCAAAATACTTGTTATATTTGAGGCTCTTTAAATAGCCACCCTTTGCCTTGATGAAACCTTTGCACAATCTTGGCATTCTCTCAACCAGCTTCACCTGGAATACTTTTCCAACAGTCTTGAAGAAATTCCCACATATGCTGAGCACTTGTTGGTTGCTTTTCCTTCACTCTGCGGTCTGACTCATCCCGAACCATTTCAACCATTTTGTTTGAGGACGGTGCATTGTTGAGGCAAGGTAATCTGATGCAGCACCCCATCACTCTCCTTCTTGGTCAAATAGCACTTACACAGCCTGGAGGTGTGTTGTTTCATTGTCCTGTTGAAAAACAATTGGTAGTCCCTCTAAGTGGAAACCAGATGCGATGGCCTATTGGTAGTTATGCTGGTTAAGTGTGCCTTGAATTCTAAATAAATCACAGACACGTCCTCACATTTCCACATTTCACAATTCTAAATAAATCACAGTGTCACCAGCAAAGCACAACCACATGATAAAATCTCCTCCTCCAAGCTTTCCAGTGGGAACCACACATGCAGAGATCATCCATTCACCCACAACGCATCTCACAAAGACACGGCAGTTGGAACCAAAAATTGCACATTTGGACTCCAGACAAAAGCACAAATTTCCACCGGTCTAATGTCCATTGGTCGTGTTTCTTGGCCCAAGCAAGTCTCTTCTTATCATTGATGTCCTTTAGTAGTGGTTTCTTTGCAGCAATTTGAGCATGAAGGCCTGATTCACACAGTCTCCTCTGAACAGTTGATGTTGAGATGGGTCTGTTACATGATCTTCCTAAAGCATTTTTTTGGGCTGCAATTTCTGAGGCTGGTAACTCTATTGAACTTTATCCTCTGCAGCAGAGGTAACTCTGGATCTTCCTTTCTCGTGGTGGTCCTCGTGAGAGCCAGTTTCATCATAGCGCTTGATGGTTTTTGCGACTGCACTTGAAGACATTTTCAAAGTTATTGACAGACCTTCATGTCTTAAAGTAATGATGAGCTGTCATTCTCTTTGCTTATTTGAGCTGTTCTTGCCATAATATGGACTTGGTATTTTACCAAAACAGAGCTATCTTCTGTATACACCCCTACCCTGTCACAACACAACTGATTGGCTCAAATGCATTAAGAAGGAAAGAAATTCCACAAATTAACTTTTAAAAAGGCACACCTGTTAATTGAAATGCATTCCAGGTGACTACCTCATGAAGCTGGTTGAGAGAATGCCAAGCATGTGTAAATCTGTCATCAAGTCAAAGACTATTTGAAGAATTTCAAATATAAAATATAGTTGGATTTGTTTAACACTTTTTTGGTTACTATATGATTCCATATGTGCTATTTCATAGTCTTGATATCTTCACTATTATTCTTCAATGTAGAAAACAGTGGAAAAAAAACCTTGAATGAGTAGGTGTTCCAAAACTTTTGACCTGTAGTGTAGTATTTCAAACTGCATTTCTGCAATAATTGTATAGGATATAAGAAACAAAAACTATGTGTTGCAATGTCATTTGTACAGTACATCACGGTCACACACTCCCCTTCCTCTGGTTTCAGCTGACGGGCCAGTGGGAAATTAATTCAGCCATGGCATTGTCCTTGCTGGGGACATGGCTGATGGTCAACCTGTAAGGCTGTATGGAAAAGTACCAACGGTTGATGCAGGCATTGGAGTTCTTCATCCTGTCCATCCACTGCGAAGCCCGGTGGTCCACTTGACGAATACAGAGCCCTCCTTCTCCACTGTCGAATATCGAGCCTCTCTCTCGAACAGCTTCTGACGCACTGTAAACCCCAAGGCATTTGTTACTCAAATACTTCTAATACGTTGGACTCAAAGTCAATGAAAAGTCCTTATTACTTAACATGTTTGTGGTACTGATTAAAAACTAAATGAGAAGTCACACCAACATTTTTTTAAGATACAGTATGATAACAAATGAAGATTTTTGGAGAATTGTTTTTAATGTTTGTGTTTTTTCATCTACATTGAGTAATTGATTGATGCATACAAAAATTAAAAATAAACCATTTCTAAGCTAATCCAATTATATATATTTTTGCACCCGTTACTGAAATGCTGGTTTCAGTTCAAATGGCTTAGGTAGTTTCCTACAACTAGTTTAACCCTGATAGTCATTCTGAATGCAGGTTGTTCTTGTTACAAATTTCCACAGTTGGCTTGCCGAATGCTGGCTAAATTCCAAAAAGAATAACACTTCACTTTGACTGCCAGCATAATGTGTTTTACAGTTAATGTTTCAAGAAATTCTGTTTGTTAATGTTCTGGAAAAATATTTTGGGAAAGTTGGTGCAACCTCAGTTGCAGGCCTGATGTGGCCTTTAAATGACCAGTTTGAGTATTTTGCTGCACCAGGACCACCCACAGTTGAGCACAGCTCAACGCTGATTGGCTAATTATTACATGTTTTATTGGTTCAATTTTTGGGGAAGCCTGGCTTGCCTTGGGATTCATTAATATGCCACTGTGTATCGGAACCGTTTGATGACAAGCTGAATAACTTTTTTTTCAGCGTGATATTAGTCATATTTAAACATTTTTCACCCCAAAATGAAAGTCTGTTAGAGGATTTTAGATATCAAGATTAGACTACTGTCAATAGAGTGTCTTCAGAAAGTATTCACACCCCTTGACTTTTTTTTTTTTCACCCCCCCCCCCGAGTTCCCAGTTGTCTTGAACGCGGCATCAGATTGTACATTTGGTACCTCAGGGTTGTTTTTATCGGCGCAACCTGTTATTTAGACTGGTTTATGGAATGAGTTTGGCTGTGGATGTGTTCCGTGTGATGCTTGCATGATGAAGTTTGCATTTTTCTTTAACAATAAAAGGTCAAATTGAGGGATAAAGTTTAAGACCTTTATTTTCCATCAGTACCAAAAAATATTTAGATGCTGTTCAGACATTGTGTTTGCGTCATACGTTTTGTTGCTACTGTTCCAATCACGTATTTGAGATTGTATGCGGCAAGGACACCTCAACACTGATCACAAATCCGTGATTGTACGTGTAAAGGAGTTAAGAAACGACACAATGCAATAGTGCATGCCAGACAACTCAAAGCTTTCCATTAATTAATTATGCTACAGCAAGCATTTGAAAACCAAAAATTGCTAAATAAATCACGGTGCGTTTTTTTTTACATGACATGTTACTGATTATCAGCAATGGAGTGTTAAGGCTATCAATGCTTTGGCGCATTGTGTCCAGCTCCCTGCACAGCATTTGGAACCCCTCCAGTTGTTGGGAGAGTAAGGACTGATCAGCAGCATTAGCACTGTCGAGGCGTTGCGGGGCTCTATGTTGCTGCCTCAGTTGTCTGAGGGTAGAAATCGGGATTGGACCTGCGTTCAAAATGTACTCTTTTCTTCTACAGAATCCCTATCTGTCTGAGGATCCCGGACAGGAGGTCGATGAACCGGAAAACCTGATCGAGGGAGCATATATTTAGTTTAAATGATATGTTTGAAAACAATTAGTTATGCATTCTAGGCTAGTAGCCTGCAAATATCAACTTGTTAGAATATAATGTTTGATTGAAAACAAACAAAACATTTTCCATTATCCAAAATGAATTAAACAAGCACCATGCAGTAGGCTTAGCCTAGGACGATAATCATTTCATGGGCACAGCATATTTTGGACACTGATGGTTACCTGGTATGCTAACATCCTCCAAACTAGGGCTGTGGCGATCATGACATTTTGTCAGCCAGTGACTGTCAAGAATATAACTGCCGGTCTCACGGTAATTGATTGTTAATTACCATAAGCAAATGTAGGATCTTCTGGCTTCCACACACAGCCTACAAGCCACCGATGCAGACCTTTGGAACATCTACAGTTAAAAAAGTATAATAAATCCATGTAATATAGACCACACCATCACAATAAATCCATGATTTATTTTAGACAGGTCTAAAGAAACATGATATGAGGAAAATGCAGTCTATTTCAGAAGAACAAAATAGCATACTTTGCATTGTCTGCCCTGATCTGGCTATGCCATATGGCTGTGGGCTAAACTAGTTAATTTAGCAGACAAGATTTGCTTAGAATTCAGTGACATCATTTCATAGAATGAAGAATAAAATGTATCATAGCTGAATCAAATAGAAAGGATATTTCCTCCAAAGGATTTGATGGTGTTTGCCCATGTCGTTATTCTGTGTTGAGCGGTTAACAAAAAAACAGATAGTCCTATATGGTTAATTTTGAGTTATTTATGTAACTTTCATTGTGATAAAAATGTTGGGCTATCTGTTTAGATTGTTTATGCATTAACATTAATACATCTTGCTCAGCTGCCACAGCTATTAATCAAAATATAGATATGATCCCTGAGAGTAACCTCATAAATGATAGAAATATAGTCTACCATATTCACAAAATGGACACCATGTACTGTAGCTTTAAAATAAACTTGCAATTTTTATCTTTATCATTATTTTTAGTTGCATTATTATTGCTGTTTTATGAGGATAGTGATGGTGTATACATGTTCCTGCTGGCTATACTTTACTGGTGCAAACATGTACAGTACATTACATTTGGAGAATCCTTAGCTCAACAATACGATTGCATTACTGCATTTATCAGTGCATTCTTCGATAAGCTACCATTGAAGTAGTCAATGATCAATTGTCATGGCTTCCAACAAGATGAGCAAACTGTTCCCTGTAAAACTGCTTATGCCTCCTCACTATCTGCCTCCCCCATATCTGCCAACTCCTCTGGCTGAGCAATATGAAAGAGCTGTATTATTTTTCAACCTGAATTATTTGTGCATGGTGCAATTCATTTTTTTTAAATGACATTTTCCAAGCTTAAACATTATCCTTGCAAAATGGGGACAGGAGTATTAAGCACAGCTGAATTAAAACTATACATAACAGTAATTAAAACCACTGCACCAGCAATCATCAGGCACAGAGGAAAGCAGTTGTGTTGTGTATTGTCACAGACTGAAAGCTCTATTCATCTGTACCTTTTTATTCAGGCAGGTGCTCCAAAAACAAATGATAAGATAATACAACATTGCATTACATTATTTACTTTTTATTACTCTCACAGGGTTTCATTATATTTTACAGTTTACGAGTCTTGGAACAATTCAGAACATTTGTCTAGTTTTTCCCCATTTATAAATGAGTGTGCCTGCCATCATCTATCGTCATTGAACCAGCTTCAAATCAAATCAAATTGTATTTGTCACATGCGCCCAATACAACAGGAGTGAAAAGCTTAAGTAAGCAGTACAGAGGTCCTGGATGGCAGGACGCTTGGCCCCGGTGATGTACTGGGCCATGCACACTATCCTCTGAAGTTCCTTGCGGTCGGAGGCCAAGCAGTTGCCATACCAGGCAGTGATGCGGCCCGTCAGGATGCTCTCGATGGTGCAGCTGTAGAACCTTTTGAGAGTCTGAGGACCCATGCCTAATCTTTTCAGTATACCGAGGGGGAAAAGGTTTTGTCGTGCCCTCTTAACAACTGTCTTGGTGTGCTTGGACCATGTTAGTTTGTTGGTGATGTGGACGCCAAAGGAACTTGAAGCTCTCAACCTGCTCGGTCCTCCTTTTCCTGTAGTCCACAATCATCTCCCTTGTCTTAATCACGATGAAGGTGAGGGTGTTGTCCTTGTGCACCACACGGTCAGATCTCTGACCTCCTCCCTATAGGCTGTCTCATCGTTATTGGTGATCAAGCCTAACACTGTTGTGTCATCAGCAAACTTAATGATGGTGTTGGAGTTGTGCCTGCCGTGTAGTCATGAGTGAACAGGGAGGGCAGGAGGGGGCTGAGCATTGAGCGGGGCGGCAGGGTAACCTAGTCGTCAGAGCGTTGGACTAGTAACCGGAAGGTTGCAAGTTCAAACCCCCGAGCTGACAAGCTTTGTTCCCAGGCCGTCATTGAAAATAATAATTTGTTCTTAACTGACTTGCCTAGTTAAATAAAGGTACAATTTTAAAAAATGTAAGTTTATCATAGCCTTTATTTTATACAGGTGTTGAGGATCAGCATGTGTTGAGGATCAGCATGTGTTGTTACCTACCCTTACAACCTGGGGGCAGCCCATCAAGAAGTCCAGGATCCAGTTGCAGAGGGAGGTGTTTAGACCCATGGTCCTTAGCTTAGTGATGAGCTTTGAGGGCACTATGGTGTTTAATACTGAGCTGTAGTCAAATAAAAGCATTCTCACATAGGTGTTCATTTTGTCCAGATGTGAAAGGGCAGTGTGGAGTGCAATAGAGATTACATAATCTGTGAATCTGTTGTGGCGGTATGCAAGTTGGAGTGGGTCTAGCTTTTCTGGGATAATGGTGTTGATGTGAGCCATGACCAGCCTTTCAAAGCATTTCATGGCTACAGACGTGAGTGCTACAGGTCCGTAGTCATTTAGGCAGGTTACCTTAGGGTTCTTGTGCACAGGGACTATGGTGGTCTGCTTGAAACATGTTGGTATTACAGACTTGGACAGGGAGAGGTTGAAAATGTCAGTGAAGACACTTGCCAGTTGGTAAGCCCATTCTTGGAGTACATGTCCTGGTAATCCGTCTTGCCCTGCGGACTTGTGAATGTTGACCTGTTTGATAGTCTTACTCACATCGGCTGTGGAGAGCGTGATCACACAGTTGTCCGGAACAGCTGATTCTCTCATGCATGTTTGGTTTACTCCTCAATTCCATTGGAAGAATCCTGGAAACATATTCCAGTATGTGCTAGCAATGCAGTCCTGTAGTTTAGCATCTGCGTCATCTGATCACATTTTATAGACCGAGTCACTGGTGCTTCCTGCTTAAATTTCTTGTAAGCAGGAATAAGGAGGATAGAATTATGGTCAGATTTGCCAAATGGGGGGAAAGCTTGCTCTTGTGAGCTCACATTATGTTTCTCCTGTCAAGTGAAGTGAAATAAAACATGAGTGCAGTGGTCAGTCTGGTTTCATCAACCACTTCAAAGTGGTGAGATGATAGCAGCTGAAAAACTGTCACTGAGTAACTGTAACAAACACAGTAACTGTCAGAACCAGAGTGTGTACAATCAAAGCACTAGCTTGCAAGGTGAGTGACAAGGGTAATTTTTAAAAAAAGTACCTTTATTTATACAGGTTTTTTCTCATTGAGATAACATCTCTTTTCCAAGAGAGACCTGGTCCAATAGCAGCAGAGGGAGCAACGTTTCAGACAAAACAACTTACATACACTAACACAACATTAAACAAACATACAGTACAACAAAAACATTGTACATTATTGAAAACACAAACGTCTTGACTAAAAACAGCTGGCCTAAAAACAATTACTCTCTTCTATGATGTATACATCGATCAAGTGTTTTTTTAAACTTCTTGCGACTCTCAAACCCTGATCCGGGAGCGTAATCATCGCCTCAAACTAATTAGCATAACGCAGCGGACATAAATATCCCCTAGAAAATGTCCCTATTCATGAAAATCACAAATTAAATATATTGAGACACAGCTCAGCATTTTGTTAATCACACTGTCATTTCAGATTTTCAAAATATGCTTTACAGCCAACGCTAGACAAGCATTTGTGTAAGTTTATCATAGCCTAACATAGCATTATGCCCTGCTAGCAGCAGGCAACATTTTCACGAAAATAAGAAAAGCAATCAAATGAAATCATTTAACTTTGAAGAACTTTGGATGTTTTCACTCAGGAGACTCCCAGTTAGATAGCAAATGTTCCTTTTTTCCCAAAATATTATTTTTGTAGGCGAAATAGCTTTTTTTGTTCTTCACGTTTGGCTGAAAAATCGACCGGAAAATGCGGTCACTACAATGCCAAACTTTTTTCAAAATTAGCTCCATGATATCGACAGAAACATGGCAAACGTTGTTTAGAATCAATCCTCTAGGTGTTTTTCACATATCTATTCGATAATATATCCACCGGGACAATTGGTTTCTCATAAGAAGTGATTGGAAAAATGGCTACTTCTGTACTTTACGCAAGATTTTCTGCGGGAGCCATCATGTGACCACTTTCTCAATGTGGTCCCTTACGGCTATTCTTCAACATAAATGCGTAAAAAGACGTCACAATGCTGTAGACACCTTGGGGAGTACGTAGAAAGCGTAAGCTCATTCGTAGCCGATTCACAGCCATATAAGGAGTCATTGGCATGCAGCGCTTTCAAAATATGGGGCACTTCCTGATTGGATTTTTATCCGGGTTTCGCCTGTAACATCAGTTCTGTTGCACTCACAGACAATATCTTTGCCATTTTGGAAACGTCAGAGTGTTTTCTATCCAAAGCTGTCAATTATATGCATAGTCGAGCATCTTGTCGTGACAAAAACGTTTTTTATCCAAAAATGAAAATACTGCCCCCTAGTTACAAAAGGTTCAACTCCACCAACAAAACTAGATCATCACATTTTAAAATGGTCATGACAGAATTCCAGGACCACTGAGCTAAGTAACTAAAACTATTTCTACCATGTCTTGTTCAAATGTTGGTACTGTTAGAAGCAAATCAGAATGGGACCGTTATTTATATTTATTTACTGACATGACTAAAAAAGAACAGAGATAAAATGGCATATTACCCAATATGGCCTTATAAATCAGTGTATACCAGTGTTTAAGTCTATGCAAGGTCAATGACGACCAGCCAACAGCGCTGTAGAGATCACAATGATGTGTTAGACGTTTCTGATTTGAAATTAACCTGAGGGCTGTGTCGTGACGTTGTATTAGTTAATGTGACGACTGTTGTTCGTCGAATGATTATAAGTTTCTAATTGCGTGATTACCTGAATCAAGTAATTATTAACTCATTAACCTGGGGCACCATGGGAAAACTAGTTTTTATTGAGTTTCTATTTCCCAAATTAACTCAAAGAATATCACTTTTACAACAGTCGCTAATTAACCAGTTACCTCTACAATCTCGTTCTGAACGTAGTATAGTCCGTGAATCTGCACGGACCCGGGTCTCACCAATGAGTTCATACCACACCAATCTTTGTTGAATATTTATTAACGAGACAGCTAAAATGATACACATTATAGGCTATTGATTAGAACTTAGCATAACGGGCCAACACATTATGGCGTGTGTTACCCAAAACGGGGATTTCAAAGAGAGAGAGAAAAGCTATGCTATTCTAACTCAAGCCTTGCCCCAAACTGCCACTCTTATGGGTCAGAATATAATGATGTAATTACGTGGGGAAGGTCTCCGAGGATTCCCTGCGTGGACCGTTCAGGGGACCGTTCATGCTGTTCAGGCTGCTCTATGACGCACTTCGCCGGCCCACCTTTCTGGTCTTCCTCACGATGTCAGTGTCCTTTTGTCTTAGGAGTCTGTTCCCTCACCCTTGCTCTGGAAGGGGTCTTCTGAGGACAGACAGCTTTGTAGCTCAGAGCTCACAGCATAGGAATGAAACCGTTTAGATACCACGATTCGTTGGGTTTGGATGCTAGGGGGTCCGGCTTGAATTCACCCGCTTAGACACAGCTACTCATCTGTAGCTTGGGTAGAAAATATTTCTTTGTCTTCAAACTTGTGTTGCGTTTTTGGGTTCGCTGACTTTTTCGACCTTGGCTGCAGCTTGGATCACGTAGTCTTCTCTGTAAATTCTTTACTCACAGGTTTTATACCCTTGGTTCAAAAGTGGGCGTAACCGCCTTTAGGGCAATTATCTGGGCGTACCAAGTTAACTTCTTGCGTCGAGCAATCCCGTATCCGGGAGCGTAATCATAGCCTCAAGCTCATTACCATAACGCAACGTTAACTATTCATGAAAATCGCAAATGAAATGAAATAAATATATTCACTCACAAGCTTAGCCTTTTGTTAACAACACTGTCATCTCAGATCTTCAAAATATGCTTTTCAACCATAGCTACACAAGCATTTGTGTAAGAGTATTGATAGCTAGCATAGCATTAAGCCTAGCATTCAGCAGGAAACATTTTCACAAAAACAAGAAAAGCATTCAAATAAAACAATTTACCTTTGAAGAACTTCGGATGTTTTCAATGAGGAGACTCCCAGTTAGATAGCAAATGTTCATTTTTTCCAAAAAGATTATTTGTGTAGGAGAAGTCGCTCCGTTTTGTTCACGTTTGGCTAAGAAAAAAAAACGAAAATTCAGTCATTACAACGCCAAACTTTTTTCCAAATTAACTCCATAATATCGACAGAAACATGGCAAACGTTGTTTAGAATCAATCCTCAAGGTGGTTTTCACATATCTATTCGATGATAAATCATTCGTGGCAGTTGGGTTTCTCCTTGGAAGCAAACAGAAAAATACACGCAGCTGGAGATTACGCAATAATTGCGACGGAGGACACCAAGCGATGTAGTGTAAAATGGTCAATCTTCCAATGATATGCCTACAAATACGTCACAATGCTGCAGACACCTTGGGGAAACGACAGAAAGTGTAGGCTCATTCCTGTTCCATTCACAGCCATATAAGGAGACATTGGAACACAGCGCCTTCAAAATCTGGGGCACTTCCTGTTTGAAATTTCATCTTGGTTTCGCCTGTAGCATCAGTTCTGTGGCACTCACAGACAATATCTTTGCAGTTTTGGAAAAGTCAGTGTTTTCTTTCCAAAGCTGTCAATTATATGCATAGTCGAGCATCTTTTCATGACAAAATATCTTGATTCAAACGGGAACGTTTTTCATCCAAAAATTAAAAGAGCGCCCCCTATATCGAAGAAGTTAAGAGCAAGGTCTAGGTTTTTCTCAAATCCAATTCTAGACAACTAACTTAACATTTCATCTTTACCAAAACATTCCCTTTGATTTGGACATTTTCCACACAATGTAGAATCAGCTTTAAATCATACAGATTCTGTTGTATGATGTTAAATGCTCGTTGGACATTTTCAAAAGCTAAAAATAAACTACTACCACTTGAATAAAGAACAGTATCATCTGCATAAAAATTAAAATACGCTGTTTCAATAAGATCCCCCATATTGTTGATATACAAAATTAACAACAGTGGGCCCAAAATAGAACCTTGCGGAACACCTGAGCACACCTCTACGGACTCAGATTTACAACCATCCTCCATTACACATTGTGTACGATTTGATAGGTAATTTATAAACCAATATAGAGCATGACCAGTAATTCCACAACATTTGAACCTTTGTACTAACATAGCATGGTCCACGGTGTCAAAAGCCTTCGATAAAATCAATAAAAACAGACACACAATGTAACTTCTTATCAAGAGCACAGTGGATGTCATTTAAAACCTTCAATGTTGCTGAAACAGTGCTGTGGCCAGATCTTAAACCTGATTGCATTCCATTTAAGATATTGTTTTCTTGGAAGTAGACCTTTAGGTGCCTACTAACTAAGGACTCAGTACCTTTGACAGTACAGACAATTTCGATATGGGTCGATAGTTGTAAAGCAGCGAAGGATCTCCACCTTTCAGGAGAGGCAGTACAAAAGCAGATTTCCATAACTTGGGGATTTCTTTAACATAAAGCGTGAGGTTAAAAATGCATGTTATGGGGGAGTAATGATGTCTGCAGCTAGGTGTAGGAGGCAGAGGTATAGTTCATCAGGGCCAGGGGATTTTTTAAATCAATTTCTTTCAGGGCTTTACACACTTCTGAAACAGAGAAGGATGAAAATGAGAACCTGGTGGAGGAGTGCACAGGGGTGTCAGGTAATTTCATAGGGGGCTCAATTATACCTTTGACCTTTTCAAATAAACTGCCTGCATCTAAAAAATGCATATTCAAGACTTGCAGAAAGGAGGTTCTCTCAGTTACAATCTGTGTATCGACCAACAATTGTTTGGGAAGCTGTGTATTTTTTTTGCACTCCAAACCCTTCACTAGTTGCCAAAATTTGGATGGATTATTTAAATGTTGTGAAGTAAATTTCAGGTAGTGGTCTGCTTTCAATTTACGCATCATAGCCACACCCATATTTCGAAAATGTTTAAAAGCCATCCAATCAACCGCCAAACCAGTCCCTCTTTCTTTAGCCCACATAGCATTTTGTTCCCTTATGATTTTTGTAAGTTCCTTAATAAATCAAGGGTTTTCTCTGCCCTTAATCCTGAATTTTTTAAAAGGGGCATGTCTATTGCACACATGCTGGAATGCGTTGTGGAAGTAAGAAAAGGATAGTTTAACATCAGGGATTAATTCCATTCTATTCCATTCAATGCTAGATACATCATGTAAAAAACCTTGAATATCAAACTGCTTCCAGTTTCTTTTCATAATAACACATGGAGATTTCTTAGGAATTTTACCATCTCTCACACAGATCACTTTTCACTATGCACATGGTAATACACGTAATATATAAAAGACGTCGTGACACATAACTTTATTGCAGAAATAGTTTGACTTAAAAGTGTGCCCAAAGTAAACTGCCTGCTACTCAGGCCCAGAAGCTAGGATATGCATTAGTAGATTTGGAGAGAAAACACTCTGAATTTTCTAAAACTGTTTGAATGATGTCTGTGAGTATAACATAACTTATTTGGCAGGCGAAACCCAGAGGACAAACCATCCAGGAATTATTTGTTTTGAGGTCACTCTTTTCAAGGGTATTTCTATGTGGATCTAAATTTCTAAGGCACTTGATTGCAGTTCCTATCATTTCCACTCGATATCAACAGTCTTTAGAAATTGGTTGATGTTTTTCCTTTGAGAAATGAAAGTAGGGCTGTTCAGAACGAAGGTCGAGTTTAGTGTACTGTTGTGGCTGGGGCGCATGACCTGAAAGCTCGCTCCACTTTGTTTTTATCCGATATTGAACGCAGTTTATCCCGTCTTACATTTTATTGATTATTTAAGTTAAAAAATACATACATTTGGATTAGGAAAGTTGTTTGAAATGTTTGGACTGTTTTGGAGTGCCCTCTTTTTGCCGCCTCACAGCCCGCCGCCTCACAGCCTGAGCACTTGAAATATTTGTCCACTGCAGGAGCTTCGATCTGGCTATGATGCCAAGGTGCCAGAACCGGCTACCCCAGTACGCACTGGAAAGGAGAGAGGGTAGTGGAGAAGGGAGTTTTGGGCCATCTCTGCCCAGGGGATGAACGCCGCCCAATCCCCTGGCCGGTCCTGGCAATATGACCGCAGAAACCTACCCACATCCTGGTTTACTCTCTCCAACTGACCGTTACTCTTGGGGTGAAAATCTGAGGTGAGGCTGACCGAGACCCCCAGACGTTCCATGAACGCCTTCCAGACCCTGGACGTGAACGAACTGGAGACCTCGATCAGTGACTATGTCCACAGGCACCCCGTAGTGCCGGAAGACATGAGTGAACAGGGCCTCCGCAGTCATAGGGAGACCGGGCAAAGGGAGGAGACGGCAGGACTTAGAAAACCGATCCACAACGACAAGGATCATGGTGTTGCCCTGTGAGGGAGGAAGATCTGTCAGGAAGTCCACCGACAGGAGCGACCACGGCCATTGTGGAACGGGTAGGGGTTGCAATATCCCTCTGGGCAGATGCCTGGGAGCCTTGCACTGGGCGCACACCGAGCAGGAGGAAACATAAACCCTCACGTCCTTGGACAAGGTGGGCCACCAGTGCTTCCCACTAAGGTCCGCTCGATGCCAGGATGACCAGAGGACGGTGACGTATGGGCCCAATAGATCAAACGGTCGCTGAAAGCAGACGAAACGTACAGGCGCCCAGCTGGACACTGGGGGGGGAGTAGGCTTTGTGTGTAACGTCCACTCGATGACATTTAGTACCACATAATTTGAGTCAACTGGAGGTGTACCTGTGGATGTATTTCAAGGCCTACCTTCAAACTCAGTGCATCTTTGCGGGAAATCATGGGCAAATCAAAAGAAATCAGCCAAGACCTCAGAAAAAAAATGGTAGAACTCCATAAGTCTGGTTCATCCTTGGGAGCAATTTCCAAATGCCTGAAGGTACCACGTTCATCTGTACAAACAATAGTATGCAAGTAAAAAACACCATTGCACAATACGGCCGTCATACCGCTCAGGAAGGAGATGTGTTCTATCTCCTAGAGATGAACATACTTTGGTGTGAAAAGTGCAAATCAATCACAAAACAACAGCAACGGACCTTCTGAAGATGCTGGAGGAAACAGGTAGAAAAGTATCTATATCCACAGTAAAATGAGTACAATATTGACATAACCTGAAAAGCCACTCAGCAAGGAAGAAGCCACTGCTCCAAAACCTCCATAAAAAAATCCAGACTAGAAACCATTGCACATGGGGTCAAAGATCGTACTTTTTGGAGAAATGTCCTCTGGTCTGATGAAACTAAAATATAGCTGTTTGGCAATAATGACCATCGCTATGTTTGGAGGAAAAACGGGGTGGCTTGCAAGCCAAAGAACACCATCCCAACCGTGAAGCACGGGGTGGCAGCATCATGTTGTGGGGGTGCCTTGCTGCAGGAGGGACTGGTGAACTTCACAAAATAGATGGCATCATGATAAACTAAAATTATGTGGATATATTGAAGCAACATCTCAAGACATCAGTCAGGAAATTAAAGCTTGGTGGCAAATTGGTCTCACAAAATGGCATAAGGACAACAAAGTCAAGGTATTGGAGTGGCCATCACAAAGCCCTAACCTCAAGCATATAGATAATTTGTGGGCAGAACTGAAAAAGCGTGTGAGCAAGGAGCCCTAAAAACCAGACTCAAGTTACACAAAAGTTTTACTGTGCATGAAGTTTCAAATGCATTTGTCACTATTACATGTTTAAGTGTTGAAAAAAATGTAACACACAAAAATGAAGTTTGCGAGACACATTCAGGTTAAATGTAGCCCTGAGTGAACCTGCCTCTGAAGGATTTGTTGGCGTATAAATTTACCTGGCTAAAAGGTGAGCCATTTTCTTGGTAACAGTTAACTCAGAGTAGACTAAAGTTACCTTGCTAACTCCTCAAACTGTATTCAGAATATAATTGGGTGTGGCAGGGTGTGACTTGAAGCAATGAGGATGGAGGATGGAGAACAATCAATACTTTTTTTGTGTGACGTTCAGATGCTTTCGAAGATTGAAATCCCCGCCAAACAACGAATAAATGAAATCACGCACAAAAAAGGTGTTGATTGTTCTCCAACCTCCCCTGATTCAGAATGTACAATTGTCGTTCTCATGGCATGTTTGGTTCAATAGCCAATGATGAGAAAAAAACAAAACAAAACCAATTTTACCTTGGTGCTGCAGCAAACCATATACTGCACCGACAGGATCTCTACAAATTCGGTTAAACAGTACTTTCCTGTGGATAATTTGTCAAAATCTTAGAGCAGCTGAAGGACAAACTGCACAGACAACCGTGAGAGTAAGTTTAAATGTCATTTTATTCAGCATTCTGGATTGTAAGGAACATTTACACGATTTTGCAGCCATTAGTTTCAGGCTGTATATACCATTTAATTGTAATATTACAGCCTGATTAATCAGACTAATGAATAGGCTAACCAAACCAATCGTCTTATGAAAACAATTACATGTTTACTTTCCTTTGAATCAAGCCTGTGATTGAGCAGCTATATTAGGTTTTTCAATATTATTGATTTTCACTCAGTCCCTCAAGATATTTACTTTCAGTCAGTGTGGATAAACTCAACATACTTGGCCGCATCACCATTGACATTAATGCGTTCTAATGCTGCATGATGCGACTAATGATGATTTGAAAGAAGTTGAATGAAAGGCATGAGCTCAAATCAGTGAAATGCTTACTTACAAGCCCTTAACCAACAATGCAGTTTTAAGAAAATAACTTTAAAAAGTAAGTGATAACAACAACAAATAATTAGAGCAGCAGTAAAATAACACTAGCGGGGTGATATAAAGGAGGTACTGGTACAGAGTCAATGTGCGGGGGCACCGGTGTCGAGGTAATTAAGGTAATATGTACATGTAGGTAGAGTTATTAAAGTGACTATGCATAGATAATAACAGAGAGTAGCAGCAGCGTAGATGAGTGGGGGTGTGATTAGATGTTCATGATTTTTATGGCTTGGAGGCATAAGCGAGGTATAAGCTTTTGAGAAGCCTCTCAGACCTAGACTTGGCGCTCTGGTACCGCTTGCCGTGCGGTAGCAGAGAGAACAGTCTATGACTAGGGTGGCTGAAGACTGACCATTTTTTGGGCCTTCCTCTGACACCGCCTGGTATAGAGGTCCTGGATGGCATGAAGCTTGGCCGAGGTGATGTACTGGGCCGTACGCACTACCCTCTATAGTGCCTTGGGGTCGGAGGTCGAGCAGTTGCCATACCAGGCAGTGATGCAACCCGTCAGGATGCTCTTTATGGTGCAGCTGTTAAACCTTTTGAGGATCTGAGGACTCCCAATCTTTTCAGTCTCCTTAGGTGGAATAGGTTTTGTTGTGCCCTCTTCACGGCTGTCTTGGTGTGCTTGGACCATGTTTGATTGTTGTTGATGTGGACTCCAAGGAACTTTAAGCTCTTAACCTGCTCCACTACAGCCCCGTCGATGAGAATACGTGATTGGTCCTCCTTTTCTTCTTGTCCACAATCGTATCCTTTGTCTTGATCACGTTGAGGGAGAAGTTGTTGTCCTTACACCACACGGTCAGGTCTCTGACCTCCTCCCTATAGGCTGTCTCATCGTTGTCGGTGATCCTACCGCTGTTGTCAATGGCAACCCCCTGATGGGCCCCCATGTTGAGGATCAGCAGCCAGTATCCAGGATCCAGTTGCAAAGGTAGGCATTTAGTCCCAGGGTTCTTAGCTTAGTGATGAGCATTGAGGGCACTGTGGTGTTGAACGCTGACCTGTAGTCAATGAAAAGTATTCTCACAGATGTTCCTTTTGTCCAGGTGTGAAAGGACAGTGTGGAGTGCAATAAAGATTGCATCATCTGTGGATCTTTTTGGGCCGTATGCAAATTGGAGTGGGTCTAGGGATTCTGGGATAATGGTGTTGATGTTAGCCATGACCATCCTTTCAAAGCATTTCATGGCTACAGACGTGAGTGCTAAGGGTCTGTAGTCATTTAGGCAGGTTACCTTAGTGTTCTTGGGCACAGAGACTATGTTGGTCTGCTTGTAACATATTGGTATTACAGACTCAGACAAGGAGAGGTTGAAAATGTCAGTGAAGACACTTGCCAGTTGGTAAGCCCATTCTTGGAGTACATGTCCTGGTAATCCGTCTTGCCCTGCGGACTTGTGAATGTTGACCTGTTTGATAGTCTTACTCACATCGGCTGTGGAGAGCGTGATCACACAGTTGTCCGGAACAGCTGATGCACTCATGCATGTTTCAGTGTTACTTGCTTCGAAGCGAGCATAGAAGTTATTTAGCTTGTCTGGTAGGCTTGTGTCACTGGGCAGCTCTCGGCTGTGCTTCTCTTTGTAGTCTGTAGTAGTTTGCAAGCCCTGCCACATTCGACGTGCATTGGAGCCACTGGACACACTTCATCAGTCTGCCTTTCACAATTTGACAAGCACTTGATAATGCCTCAAATTTTTTGGCTGCATCCCCTTTGTGTGGCCATAATACCACTAAAACAATCCATGCCATTTTCGGCCAGTGGCAGTTGTGCCTTTGGGATGAATATAAAAATTATAATTTCCTTCTCCCCGCTGCGGGCCAAAGCAACTCTCACTTACATGGCTCACAGTCATGTGATCAGGACTTTCTCACAGGCTACAAGTGAAGACCGACACATCCGGGACACAACTGTAAACGTCCTTATCCAATTCCGAGGCGCATATTGAAGATATTGAAAGAACTGTTAAAATTTACTTTTTGACAGCCAACAAGATGAGTAGGCCTAAAAAACAGCAAAAGCACTAGCCTATGTCATCTACTATCCACCATAGTACAAAAGTGGACCTATTCTGGGCGAGAAATAAATATTCCAAACATAGTCTGGGACAGTTGTGGGATGCGATAGATCCCAAAATAATACAGCCACTAGCATAAAAAAACCTGTTTTAACCTTTCTAGCATTTTAACCTTTTTAACCTTTCTAGGGTTCTGCTAGAGGAACCCCTCGACAACATTCTGCTGTAAAGGCAGCGCGCAAAATTCATTTTTTTTTTTTTAAATATGTAACTTTCACACATTAACAAGTCCATTACAGCAAATGAAAGATAAACATCTTGTTAATCTACCCATTGTGTCCGATTTCAAAATGCTTTATAGCGAAAGCACAACATATGTTAGGTCATAGCCAAGTCGAAAAAACAGACAACATTTTTTCCAGCCAAAGATAGGAGTCACAAAAAGCAGAAATATAGATAAAATGAATCACTAACCATTGATGATCTTCATCAGATGACACTCATAGGACATCATGTTACACAATACATGTAGGTTTTGTTCGATAATGTGCATATCTATATCCAGAAATCTCAGATTACATTGGCGCCTAACGTGCAGCAATGTTTTGAATCCAAAACATCCGGTGATTTTGCAGAAATACTCATAATAAACATTGATAAAAGATAAAGGTGTTATTTACAGAATTAAAGATAGACTTCTCCTTAACCTGTAGTGACACCCCATCCCGTGAACGGGACCGTTGTCATCATCTGACACCAATTAGCATAACGCAACGGACATAAATCTTCCTAGAAAATATTCCTATTCATGAAAATCACAAGTGAAATATATTGGAACACAGCTTAGCCTTTGTTAATCACCCTGTCATCTTAGATTTTCAAAATATGCTTTACAGCCAACGCTAGACAAGCATTTGTGTAAGTTTATCATAGCCTAGCATAGCATTATGCCTTGCTAACAGCAAGCAACCTTGTCACGGAAATCAGAAAAGCAATCAAATTAAATAATTTACATTTGATGAACTTCGGATGTTTTCACTCATGAGACTCCCAGGTAGACAGCCAAAGTTCATTTTTTCCCAAAATATTATTTTTGTGGGCGAAATAGCTCCGTTTGTTCTTCACGTTTGGGAAATCGCACGGAAATTGCGGTCACCACAACGCCAAAAAATATTCCAAATTAGCTCCATAATATCGACAGAAAAATGGCAAACGTTGTTTAGAATCCATCCTCAAGGTGTTTTTCTAATATCTATTCGATAATATATCCGTTGGGAAAATTTGTTTTTCACTCGGACCGATTGGAATAATGGCTACCTCTGTATTTTACGCGAGAATCTCTCTCGGAGCCACCATGTGACCACTTACGCAATGTGGCCGTCTACGGCTATTCTTCAACAGAAATGCGTAAAACTATGTCACAATGCTGTAGACACCTTGGGGAATACGTAGAAAGCGTAAGCTCGTTGATGGTACATTCACAGCTGAATAGGGAGTCATTGGAACGCAGTGCTTTCAAAACCTGGGGCACTTCCGGATTGGATTTTTCTCAGGCTTTCGCCTGCAACATCAGTTCTGTTATACTCACAGACAATATCTTTAGAGTTTTGGAAACGTTAGAGTGTTATCTATCCAAAGCTGTCAATTATATGCATATTCTAGCATCTTTTCCTGACAAAATATCCCGTTTGAAACGGGAACGTTTTTTTTCCAAAAATGAAAATACTTCCCCCTAACACCAAGAGGTTTAATTAATGCAACCGATGTCAGATTTAAAAAAAAACTTTAAGGAAAAAGCATAATCTGAGAACGGCGCTCAGAACCCAAAACAGCCACAGGAATATCCGCCATTTTGGAGTCAACAAAGTTAGAAACAACACCATAAATATTCACTTACCTTTGATGATCTTCATTAGAAGGCACTCCCAGGAATCCCAGTTCAACAATAAATGACTGAATTGTTCCATAAAGTTTCATAATTTATGTCCAAATAGCCACTTGTTGTTAGCGTGTTCAGCCCAGTAATCCATGTTCATGAGGCGCAGGCACTTCATCCAGACAAAAATTCCATTACAGTCCTTTAGAAACATGTCAAACAATGTATGGAATCAATCTTTAGTTTTTTTTAAACATTAAACAATGTTCCAACCAGAGAATTGCTTTGTCTTCAGAAAAGCACTGGAACGAGAGGTAACTCTGTCGGTAGCGAGCGTCATGAGACCAAGGCACTCTGCCAGACCACTGACTCAAAGAGGTCTCATGAGCCCCTCCTTTATAGTAGAAACCTCATTCAAGTTTCTAAAGACGGGTGACATCTAGTGGAAGCCGTAGGAAGTGCAACTTTATCCATATCTCAGTGTGTGTTCGGTAGGCCAAGCTTTGAAAAACTACAAACCTCAGATGTCCCACTTCCTGGTTGGATTTTTCTCAGGTTTTCGCCTGCCATATGAGTTATGTTATACTCACAGACATCATTCAAACAGTTTTAGAAACTTCAGAGTATTTTATATCCAATACTAATAATAATGTGCATATATTAGCATCTGGGACAGAGTAGAAGGCAGTTCACTCTGGGCACGCTATTCATCCAAAAGTGAAAATGCTTCCCCCTATCCCAAAAAGGTTAAGCAATGAGCCTGACGCAACAAATCATTTAGTTTAGGATGTTTATAATCTATTAGGCTATCACATTAAAAGCACAGCAATGCACACACGACAGTAGGCATGATGGTGCATTAGCAGGAAAACACCATTCTCAAAAGTGACCAGAAAGGCGATTATGCATGTATTGCTTTTATTATAAAGGTCCATTTTTATGAGGGAAATTATCTTCCCAAAACGTTTTAATGGGCTGCTTATGTATGCCAGTTAGGCTCTACACCCTTTGTAAAGTGGAATAATGTGCTTGATTTTAACCTGTTGATCCTACTTGAGACGCAGACGTCTCAAGTAGGCACCTGGAAATGCAAATGCGCTACGCTAAATGCTAAATGTACTCGTTAAAACTCAAACGTTCATTAAAATATACATGCAGGGTATTGAATTAAAGCTACACTCGTTGTGAATCTAGCCAACAAGTCAGATTTTTAAAATGCTTTTTGGCGAAAGCATGAGAAGCTATTATCTGATAGCATGCAACACCCCAATATACCTGAAGGGGACGTAAACAAAATAATTAGCGTAGCCGGCGCTACACAAAAACGCAGAAATAAAATATAAAAAATTCATTAACTTTGATGATATTCTTTGTTGGCACTCCTATATGTTCCATAAACATCACAATTGGGTCTTTTTCCCAGTTAAATCCGTCCATGTATGCCCAAAATATCAATTTGTATAGCCTGTCTGGTTCAGGAAAAAAGCTCTCTTCCAACACGCAATGTCATTTTTAAAAATTATATAAGTTGCCTATATTCTTTGACAAAACACTTCAACCTACTTTTGTAACCCAACTTTAGGTATTTGTAAACGTTAATACGCGATCAAATTGATCACTGGGCGATCTGTATTCAATAGCAGCTACTCAAGAAAACAATGTCCCTTTTTCTCTCCTCCAAAATCGATTGCTGTATGCTGGACGGAATGAAGGATCTATTTGTCATGATAAAAAGGATTTTTGTCAATGAAAATGACGTTTTTGACTACATCGTGTGGAAGTTGTAGGTACTGCAAGCTCCCTGCTATATATTTTTGCTTGCCATAAACAACGCAGAGACTGGCGGAATAATACTTTTCTGTGTTTTTTGTGACCAGGTTTTTCTGGGGATTTCGCTTGCTGTTCACGTTCTGTTATAGTCACAGACATTATTTAACCAGTTTTAGAAACTTCAGAGTCTTTTCTATCCACACATACTAATCATTTGCATATACTATATTCCTGGCATGAGTAGCAGGACGCTGAAATGTTGCACGATTTTTAACAGAATGTTCGAAAAAGGTGGGGGTAGACTGAGGTTTTAACCTCTTTAAATCTGAAAAAAGTATCCATGCGCCCCTTTCATTTTATTTAAAGGAAACCAAATTTAATATGGAGACGGATGCAATTCCTACAGCTTCCACACGATGTCACCAAAAACGTCATTTTCATTGACAAAAATCCTTTGAGACATTACCAATAGATCCGTGATTCCATCCAGCCTACCTCAATCGATTTTGGAAGATTGAAAAATGGACACTGTTTCTTTTGTAGCTGCTATTGAATACAGATCGCCCAGTGATCAATTTGATCGCTTATTAACGTTTACAAATACCTAAAGTTGGGTTTTAAAAGTAGGTTGAAGTGTTTTGTCAAAGAATATAGGCAACTTATATAATTTTTAAACATGACGTTGCGTGTTGGAAGAGAGCTTTTTTCGTGATGCAGACAGGCTATACAATATATATTTTGGGCATTCATGGACGGATTTAATTGGGAAAAAGACCAATTTGTGATGTTTATGGGACATATAGGAGTGCCAACAAAGAATATCATCAAAGGTAATGAATGTTTTATATTTTATTTCTGCGTTTTTGTGTAGCGCCGGCTACGCTAATTCTTTTGTTTACGTCGCCTTCAGGCATTTTGGGGTGTTGCATGCTATCAGATAATAGCTTCTCATGCTTTCGCCGAAAAGCATTTTAAAAATCTGGCTTGTTGGCTAGATTCACAACGAGTGTAGCTTTAATTCAATACCCTGCATGTATATTTTAATGAACGTTTGAGTTTTAACGAGTACATTTAGCATTTAGCGTAGCGCATTTGCATTTCCAGGTGCCTACTTGAGACGTCTGCGTCTCAAGTAGGAGCAAGAAGTTTTAAGAAGTTATTTGGCCACTTTAGTTGTGATACAAAATATATAGGCCTATGGGCTAGGCTACATAAGGTGTGAGACTATGATTTGAAAAAGTCACAAAAAAACATGCTGTTTGCTTTAAATTGCTTTAAATTTAAAATCATTCACAAGTGATTGGCTAATATTGTCACCCATCACACTATTCTTGATTTAATATTGTCTTTACATACACGAAATAATATATGTGTGAAATGTATTTCGATTTAGAATGGACTTTTATCATGCATCTGTCTCAAAGCAGCGGAAAAAAATGCATGTCGTCTATGCACTTAAATAGCGAATGTAGTTTTCTTGTGGTTAATTTTTATGCCAGACAGGTAGGCTATATTCATGTTTTAAAGAGAAGCAATAAAAATAGTAGGGCTAACCTATAGAAGGCTGATGGGATCCTCTTCTTTTCAATAGAGGCCATCAAAACTGTTTTCAGTTTGCAGAACCTATAGAAATGTTGTGCAACATGAGCTCATGGGCTCACACAAAGTGTTTGATTAGATCTTCGATTACATTTGCATTGAGTGATTAGATGGACAATAGAGTGGCGAGTACCAGGCAGTTAGCAAATTTGGTAGGCTACTAATGACCATCAGCAGCATCAGAGGTCGGTAATACGGTCTCCATAAGAGCCCTACTCCGAACCCTTCCACACTCTGCAATACCAGGGAATTGGAGCACACCTCCTCAACTGGTGACAGTGGCTATTGTCCACCTACTTATTTTTTGCCCTTCACCTCAAATCATTAAACAAGCCTGGTACGAGACATCACTATTATGTTTATTATTATCAATATTCCGAATTAAGCCTATAGTTTACTATTATCAAAAAAAATCTTACACATTTCACTGTACCCTAACCAATAAAAAGTTGACTTTGAATTGCCAAAAATCATTTAAGATCTACAGTCCATAATCTGGAATAATTTTAAGCACGGGACAGCTCCTGTAATGCTATAGTTAAGTTTAACTTTGTAACGAGTGCACTGCGTGGTGTTTTAGGAAATGGGTTTGACCTCTTCGGCAGTTATTTTCATGATGCATTGTTAAAACACTTGTAAACCTAAGTTCCATTGTTATCAGGAAACCTGGTCGTTTTTGGGAGTCCTGGTTGAGGTGCCATAAATAGCAACAGCTCTCACCTGCACTTCCCCTGGAGTCTCTTCTGGAGAAAATCACTCCTGTTTCTGTCGCTCTCTGGGCACGTTTGTCTGTTCCTCTTCACTAATGTTGAAATTGTTAACAACCATTGTGTTAACTCTTTTAAAATAAATGTCACAGGCAATCTGATTGGTCATCATGAAGGCACACCTTCAACACACCTACAGTCAATTTATTAATCAAAACCCAGCCCTTTCCGCACCACCGCCAGCTACTGCGACCATAATTCTGGTTGTGAAAAAAACAAAAACATTTCTTATAAACCCCCGGACCTATAGTGCTAGCGCCAGCGCTCAGATTTACCATTGCATTAAGTTTGTTAAAATAGAGCCCTTGAAGTTTCATCATGGTTTGTACCCAGGAAGGTTGTGGTCTTTGAAATATGGAGAGGCTGTTTTTTTGTTGCACTTATACGAGCTTCCAGAAGCATTAGAACCGTGTTCATGGGGACTGCTACTCCAAACACTGATGGCCATGTAGCCTTTTTTACATGGTGTGAATTACGAGGGAGCCAGAGACGTCAGTTTCCCTAAATGCAAGTCAAACTTTGGGGGGGGGCTCTGAACAATGCTAATCTAACCATTATCCTATTTATTAAAATGCAGTGGTAAATAACTTTTACAGGTAAACATCTTCCAATGAAACAAACATCCCCATCACTCTGTCATGATTTAAACCATCGATTTTAATGTGGAGGCGCTGTCCATCCATTAGGGCAACATTTTGGCTTCAGCTGACCTGACCTTTTACGCATAGATTTTCCTTTATACTTCATTTTCACAATTTTTTTTGCCATGCGCCCTTGATAAAAATGTCCTTTAGTCCAATGCATTAGATTTAGCATTGTTTGCTTTTGTCAGTCAGCTGTTTAGAGCGCTCATTGCTTTGTTTTTCAGTACTGGTGTTCTCCGTGCCATCCCTTGCCAGATGTAGTAGACCATTAACAGTATTTAGCGTTATTATTTTCTATCAATATTTGTTTCCTTTCCTGGATCAGCTGATGGTCAAAAAATTCCCTAGACAGCTAGCTAACAGCTAGACACCGATGTTCATCTGAACCATGCAACAAGTATATGTTAATGACAATAGGCCCATAGTTGACCTTTTTAGTTAGAAGCATTTGATTTTGCAATGGCATAATCCTACATTACATTGGATTTGTGTGCCCATGAGAACTGTTTTCACAGCGAAACATATTGAAATTGTGTATTCATAGTTATGTATGCATAGTTACACTTACAGTGCATTTTCCGAGATCTACAAGATCCACGATTTGTATAGGGTTTAAGTTCAATGTTCTAATTCAATTGTTAAATTCTAAAATTCTTCATTGTATGAACTGCCTTCATTTTGCTGGACCCCAGTAAGTGTATCTGTTGCCTTGGCAGCAGCTAACGGGGATCCATAATAAATACAAATAGTGACAAATAAGTGTCATAAATGTAATTAATGTAAGGAAAGAAAGGTAAAGTTTCATGTCACACGATCTGCGTAGACTCCAAGCATTAATTAACTCATGAATTATGGACAACTCATTAACATGTTTTTATTCAAGTCATGTATTATATTGAATGTTGGCTACCCATTCTGTGTGTGTTCATGTGTTTAAAATTGCCCTTGCCAAAGAGGGTAGGCTATCGGCAGTGCTCTAGGCCTAGTGGAGGGTAAACACAAGTACACACTGTTTATCCACCTTAAAAACAATAATGCATTGACAGTATAGGGAGCATTACTTTTTTCAACGCAACCGGAAATCAGAGTTGATGGTAAAGCATACTGTAGTCTAGACTAGTAAAATGAATGTGTGGTAGGTTGACCATCCCGTTTTGCCTGGGACAGTTTCAGACCCATTTCAGGTTTCCCGACTTTTCAGGCTACAAAAAAGGTCAATTTGTCAGCAAGACGCATCAATTAATGTAGGCCTAATCAATGGCAAACGCTGAATGTCATTAGGCACACTGTTTAGTGTTTTGTCTATTTCCATTCATCAAATGGCGCACGTTTACAGTACATGTATATGGAATTATATTGGAGTGGACAACCATGCACTGAAGTGATTGTTTGACAATCAGATTAAAATATCATGAATGGTTGTGTTAATTCCACATTACAAGGTAATGCATTTTTACAGTTTTATTGACGTCTTTATTATTAAGACCATACAAAATAGAACGCCTGCACTCAATCAATCATCTGCTTAATAGCAACTGGAGTATACAATGTCCCCCCTCGTCTTCCCATCGGCAAATCTGACTAGAACTTAATTTTCTTACTTCCTGTTTAAAAACAAAAGCTCAAACAGGAAGTACCAATGATGCGCTCAATACGGAAGTGGTCGGATGAAGCAACAAGACTGTCATTCTAATACAGACTGGGATATAATTTGGGATTCATCCGATAGCATTGAGGAGTTTACCACAACAGTCATGGGCATAACCAATAATGTCGTCCCCACAGTGACGAAAAGAACGTATCCAAATCAAACACCATGTATCAAAGGGAATTTCCACGCTGGACTAAAGGCTAGAGCTACCGCTTACAAGGAATAGGACACAGACATGGATGCATACAAGACAGCCTGCTACGACCTCCGATGAGACATCAAACATGAAAAGGGACAATGTAGGAGGAAGGTCAAATCCTATTATAGCGGCTCTGACGCTCGTCGTATGTGGCAGGGCTTTTAGATGATAACGGATTACAAAGGGAAACCCAGCCGTGATGCAGAACTCCCAAACGAGCTAAATGCCTTTTTTACTATAATAACACTGTGCCCTTGTTTTTCACGGATGACTGTGAGATCTCGCTCTCTGTGGCCAATGTGAGCAAAATGTTTTAACAGGTTAACAATCACTGAATATGAGGGTGAATTCTCAAAGCATGCACAGACAAGTGCATAGTAGCAAGTGTCTTCACGGAAATGTTCAATCTCTCCTTGTCACAGTCTGTAATCACAACATGTTTCAAGCTGACCACCATTGTCCCTGTTCCCAAAAGCTCCAATGTAATCTGCCCAAATGACTACACCCCTGTACCACTCAAATCGGTAAATATGAAGGGCTTTGAAAGGCTGGTCATGACACACATCAACACCATCCCCCCAGACACCTTAGACTCACTCCAATTCGCATACTGACCCAACAGATCTACAGATGACACAATCTCAATTGCACTTCACACGGCCCTCTCCCACCTAGACAAGGGTAGGCAACAACAGCTCCACCACGCAGACCCTCAACAGGTGGGCCCCTCAAGGGGTGTGTGCTCAGTCCCCTCCTTTACTTCCTGTTCACCCATGACTGCGTAACCACGGACAAAATCCAACACCATTATCAAGTTTGCTGACGACATGACGGTCGTAGGCCTGATCACCGATGGCGATGATACAACCTATAGGGTAGAGGTCAGATACATAGCAGTGTGGTGCAACAACCGCTCCCTCAACGTCAGTAAGACCAAGGAGCTGATTGTGGACTATAGGAGAAAGGGCGGGGAGCACACCCCCATCCACATCAGCAGGGTTGTGGAGCCCTTTGAGAGCTTCAAGTGTCTTGGCATCCATATCGCTAAGGATTTAACATTGTCCACACACACAGCACAGTCATGAAGAGGGCACTGCAGTGCCTCTTTCCCCTCAGGAGGCTGAAAAGATTTTAATGGGCCCTTGGATCCTCAAAAAGTTTGACAGCTGCCCGATTGAGAGCATCTTGACTGGCTGCATCACTGCTTGGTATGGCAAATGCACCACCCTTGACTGCAAAGCGCTATGGTGGTGCGGCCAGCCCAGTACATTACTGGGGCCAAGCTCCCTGCCATCCATGACATCAATATCAGGCAGTGTCAGAGGTAGGCCAGAATAATTGTCAAAGACTCCAGCCACCCAAGCCATAGACTGTTCACTCTGCTACCGTTACCCCCAAGCCATAAGAGTGCTAATTAGCCAATAACCAAACGATCTGCATTGACACCATCTTGCCCAGAACATACGCACACTCACTAATTGCCCAACATCATTGCCCAACCTCCCTATTGCTCTTGTGGCTGAATGGAAGCAAGTCCCTGCAGCAATTTTCCAATATCTAGTGGAATGCCTTCTCAGGAACGCTGGTATAGCAGGAAAGGGGGACCCCCTCCATATTAATGCTCATTATTTTGGAATGAGATGTTCAACAAACAGGTGTCCACATACTGTACCTTTGGTCATGAAGTGTAGCCAATTTTATAAAAGTGTGTGCTGTCTCTTTAACCAGTAATGATATCATTCAAGACGCAAGATGGGGGTGGCCGGAGTCCGTTTCCTGAGGCAATAGATAATCTATGGGAGAGACGTGAGAGAGAGGCCGTGAATGAAAACACTTTTGGTGGCAATCAGCTTGGAAATCAGTATATTTTGTGTTATGTTTTACTTATGATCTCAAAGTAACAGTGTATTGAATTGAAGTTAGCTTCAGCTGTAAGCTAGCAAGAAAAGTTAGCTTACAAAGATAGAAATTACCAATATCTTCTTGGATTCTAAGGTGTTCCAGCCTGTATTGACATTTTGTGAACAGTTATTAACAGTTTCAACATTTCTACTAGCCATGTCACATTATTCAAGTGTGTTGACTTCTGTGCAGCATGATTGGGGAGCTAACATGATACAGCCCAGACACCCAGTGTAGGCTTAGTGGAGCATGAACGGTGCTTTCGTGCTGATAGACAGAGTGGATCTGTGAGACACATTTTGAATTGAAAAAGTAATGACGTTTGGGATAACGTGCAACACTAGTGTACTGTTAATGCTAAAATAACTTATTGTTTTTGAAAATCTGATCAGTATCTTGTGACTTCATATTTGTCAGGTGTATTAATATTAATGTTTTACATTAATTTAAGAGAATGGAACTGGCCAATCCCATATATTCTCTCTGTGTAGTTAGGCCCCTCTTGTCAGTTGAAGTCTGTTCCTGCACCTTAGACCTCAGTTCTTTTTAAATTAACGGTATTAGATCAGTCTGTTTTTCATTTAATTTCAATTCAGTTTCTACTTGTCTATTTTAAAACACTAGTTGTATTTTTTTACAATTTTGGAGAATAAAATCACCCCTTTGTATTTTTGACAAAACAAGAGAACCACCACTTTGGACCGAAAAAGGACAAAGACAAAGCAAAACTTGCACCACCTCTCCACGTGGAAGTTGGGGCTGAAGTTATGGCTGAAGGAAGAGAGAGCCCATACCAGGCAATATGGACATGACCTCATTGGAGGAATTGGCCCTCCTGTTCAGGACCTTGAGATGCAGTTGTCACGTGATGTGAGGCAGGATCAGTAGGCCAAATGACAGGAGCAAAAGTGGACGGCCCCAAACACTGACCACATCCTTGGTGGCTCTTCTGAGGCCAATGGCATAGCCTAGGAGCTGCTCCCTCCATGGTGACCCTCTGGATCGACTTTGGGAAGCACTGGTTTTAACATACAAAGCATTCAGGAAATATTCACATTTTGTTACATTACAGCCTTATTCTAAAATTGATTAACTCATTTTTTCCCTCAAACTACACACAAGACTTCATAATAAAATCAGTTAGAATTTTTTGCCAATGTATTACAAATGAAAAACTAAAATATCACTTTTACATAAGTATTCAGACTCTTTATTCAGTACTTTGTTGAAGCACCTTTGGCAGTAATTACAGACCTGAGTCTTCTTGGATATGACGCTACAAGCTTGGCACTGTATTTGGGCAGTTTCTCCGATTATTCTCTGCATATACTCTCAAGCTCTGTCAGGTTGGATGGTGAGCATTGATGCACAGCTATTTTCAGGTCTCTCCAGAGATGTTCGATCAGGTTCAAGTCTGGGCTCTGGCTGGGCCACTCGAGGACATTCAGAGAGTTGTCCCGAAGCCACTCCTAGTATCTTGGCTGTGTGCTTAGGGTCGTTGTCCTGTTGGAAGGTGAACATTCGCCCCAGTCTGAGGTCAAGAAGGATCTCTCTGTAATTTGCGCCGTTCATCGTTCCCTTGATTCTGACTAGTCTCCCAATCCCTGCCGCTGATAAACATCCGCACAGCATGATCCTGCCACCACCACCATGCTTCACCGTAGGGATAGGTACCAGGTTTCCTCCAGATGTGATGCTTGGCATTCAGGTCTAGGAGTTCTACCTTGGTTTCTCAGACCAGAGAATCTTGTTTCGCATGGTCTTTAGGTGTCTTTTGTCAAACTCCAAGCGGGCTGTCGTGTATTTTGCTAAAGAGTGTCTTCTGTCTGGCCAGTATACTGTACCATAAAGGTCTGATTGGTGGAGTGCTGCAGAGATGGTTGTCCTTCTGGAAGGTTCCCCTATCTCCACAGAAGAACTCTGGAGCTCTGTCAAAGTGACCATCGGGTTCTTGGTCATCTCCCTGATCAGGGCCCTTCTCCTTCGATTGTTCAGTTTGGGCAGGCAGCCAGCTCTTGGAAGAGTCTTGGGGGTTACAAACTTCTTCCATTTAAGAATTATGGAGGCCACTGTGTTTTTGGGGACCTTCAATGCTGCATACATTTTTTGGTACCCTACCCCAGATCTGTTCCGTAACACAATCCTTTCTCAGCGCTCTACAGACAATTCCTTCAACCTCATGGCTTGGTTTCTGCTCTAACATGCACTGTCAACTGTGGAACCTTATATAGACAGGTGTGTGCCTTTCCAAATCATGTCCAATCAATTGAATTTGCCACAGGTGTTCTCCAATTAAGTTGTAGAAACATCTCATGGATTATCAATGGATAGGATGCACCTGAGCTCAATTTCGAGTGTCCTACAAAACAGCCTGAACACTTAATTTTTTTAAAAATAAATTGCGAACTCTCTTAAATTCAATCTGGCTATCTATTCTGATTTCAGAACACTCGTCTTGAGTGTGCCAGAGCGCAGAATAACTGAGGAATTTACGAATACCTAACACCCGCTGAATATGACCGGTGTCAGTAAATATCGGCAAAAAAGTTATTCAATTGTTGCCAGCAGCACAGTTTGTCACTAACTATCTAGATAAAATGTAAACAGCCTAACCAGCTCTGTTAGGGCAACTAAAATGGTCAGAGTGAGGTTCTCTCTCATTTCTGTCTAGAAGTAGCTAGCAAGCTCGCCAACTTTAGGCAGTTTGCTTGGTTGCTTGACTTCCATTGTGAGGAATGCTCGGCTCAACCCTACTCCTTGGCCAATGCGTCCAGTTTCAATAGTGCAGTCTGCGTTCTGAACGTTTAGAGAGCAAAACGCTCTGAATTTATGAACGACCCAGAATGTACTCTAACACACTGGAGGCAATTTACAAAAGCACTCTTGGTTTTCAATCAAATGTATTTGGCATTGATCAAATGGGCTGGCAGACAAGTTCCCATTCAGTTGTCAAATGTAGGTGGTGACAAGTATGCATTTGCAGGCAAGCTGCAGAAGAATGAGCTGCCTGCTATTCCCCATCGTTTATCAGTGCAATGCTCTGGGATAGGCGTCCCGCTAGCAGGACACCTGTCGACAACTTCCAGTGAAATTGGAGGGCGCGCAATTCACATAAATAATCATAAACATTTTGGTACATACAAGTATCTTATATCGGTTAAAAGCTTAAATTATTGTTAATCTAACTGTATTGTCTGATTTACAATAGGCTTTACAGTGAAAGCATACCATGCAATGGTATGAGGAAGGCGCCCCACATCAACATATTTTTCGACAAACACAGGCTTCATAAAATCTAAAATAGCGATTAAATAATCACTTACTTTTTGAAAATCTTTCTCTGTTTGCTATCCAAAGGGTCCCAGCTAGAACATGCATGGTCGTGTTGTTAGTTAAAATCCTTTATATCCCCAAAAATCTGTTTAGTTGGCGCCATCGATTTCAGCAATCCACTTGTTCAACATGCAGACAAAGGAATCCAAAAAGCTACAGCTAAACTTTGTTAAAACCAGTCAAACTACGTTTCTTTTTCACCCTCAGGTACCCTAAAATGTAATTAAACTATAATATTTGATATGGAAAGAAGTATGTTCAATAGAAAAGTCAAATTAGCAAGACTGATTTCCAACTGTGACTCCCGGTGCAAAAACTCAAAATTCTTCCTCGTTTGGGAAGAAACAAGCCTGAAACCTTGAACAAAGACTTTTGACATCTAGTGGAAGCCATAGGAATTGAAATCTGGGAGCCGAATTTAACATTGACCCTATACGTTCTAATGGAAGAGCATGGGATCTAAAAAAAAAAATGTTCTGGTTGGTTTTTCTTTTGATTTTCTCCTAGCATATCAATTGTGTTATAGTCTCATGCATTGTTTTAACATTTCTTTAAACTTCAAAATGTTTTCTATCAAATGCTACCAATGATATGCATATCCTGACTTCTGGGCGTGGGTAACACAGCAGTTTACTTTGGGTACGTCAGTCAGACAGGAAGTGGAGAAAATAAGAGCCTGAAGAAGTTATTAATTTAGATTTTAGCTCATGTCCCTCTGGCTAGCATTAGTTGATGAAATTATTGCTGTTGATTATGATGTGCATAACTGAGGAAGAGAGGGCCTACCTTTTCATGGTTGTTTTTTCAATAGGACTGTAAAGTTCCCAACTGTAAGAGGACTGGTATTTACCTATTTACAGGAATAAATTTTTGTGTATTTTGTGGCTTTTGGCGAATGTTTTCGAATGATCTAAAGTCGCTCTGTTGCTACTGCCTGTAAACACACAGTCCTGTTCAGCGTGAATTATTGCTGACCTGTGGCTTACTTGCATTAAGGCCTACTGTAGCTCTGATTGGCTATGGGGCACCTGTCTGTGTGGACTCCGGTTCTGAATGAGACAGATGTTTTTATTATGTTGTATTACCTGCAGTGTATATTTCTAATAATTGTCCAAACATACGGCCCCATATTGCTATTGAACTTTCAGAAATGCATTACTCTGCGTTATTACCAAACATTCTATACATTTATGAAAATGTGAAAATTACCATATCTAAATGCTCTCTTGTCAGGAAGTCTTAGGTGTCATATATAAAAAAAAGGTGTCATATTGTTCCTGGGGGTGTACTGTCTATGAACAGATTGTGATAAGATTTAATATTGCTAAAGCCCTGTCAGTTCCACTTTTAAACAACACACAAAAATGATTTACTGTAACATTACAAGTGTTCATTTATTACACTGATAAAGTGCAACAGCTTCAGCACTAAGCAAAGTGAGTTGAGTTTCCTTTAAATCAAGTTTTGTTTTACACTGTAGGTGTTGCATATCACTACTCTCTACAGTAGAGCTATGCAAACACCACAATCAAGTTAATTGAACACTTTACGACTTGAATGGGGAACACTGCAACAGATCTTTAACACTTTCAAAATCGTTTTAACACCAGTACAGTGGGACTCATATGTTCCCTGAAAATAGTGTACATTTAACACTTTCCAAATTAAATGTACACCATTGATTTTGCTGTGTACAGTGTAAAATTTCAATGTATGAAAGGTACTTTGCTATTTAAAACATGAAGGAAAAATAGTTTTCTCGGGGGGTACTGTCGGTCCCGTTCCTTGTTTGGGCGGTGTTCGGTGGTCGACGTCACCGGCCTTCTAGCCACCGCCGATCCACTTTTCATTTTCCAGTTGTTTTGTCTTTGTTTTACACACCTGATTTCAATCCCACAATTACTTGTTCATTGTTTAACTCATATTTGCTGTCCTTGCGCCTGACTCTCTACACCAGCTACACATAGGACCCATTACAGGTTCTTGTACAAACTGTACATTATTTTGTTCTTTATCTACTGGCATTGATGCTTTTAGTTCTTCTTTTTATATTGACACTATTTTATATTGCTACTATGCAAACAAGCAACTAACCATTTCACTGTACATTTTACAACTTCTGTAGAGACCCATCCACTTACCAAGATGTGGCTGGTGGTTATAGCATTTTTTTTCACATGACCCATCAATTTAGACAAATATGTCTGGGTAAGGGTCATCTAATATTTGTATCTGGACACTTTTGGTTTTTGATATTGCACCTATGCAAATATGCAAGTAACCATTTCACTCTACCGTGTAACACTTCACCTGTCACCATCGTTACACGCACCTGCGCTTTATCACCGGTCACCATCAGGCGCAGCTGCGCATCATTGGACTCACCTGAACCCCATCATTATTTGATATCCTCCCCTTTATCTGTCTGTTGCCTCTGTGTTCCCCTGTGTCTGCATTAATGTCATTGTGTGTTCCTGTCCTGATGCTGTCCTGTTCCGTGTCCGTTGGTTAAATTCAAGGTCTACTCCCTGCACCCGCTTCCTGTCTCCAGCGTCAAGCCTTACAAAGTCTGATTAGGATATAGGCCAATGACTAGATAAAGTGTATTTTTACCTGGAGCTTTTCCTTATTGTAGGCTACTACTTTTGCCACTTTTAGTCTTGAAAGCTTTGGTTGTTTACTACACTATTCACTCTGTTTTTTTCACCTTTATTTATCCACATGTGAATACTTATAGAGATGGTTGGGGCTAAGGCTTGATAGGGTGTGAACGATGCTGAATGGGTGTAGACAAAGAAGATCTCCCCAGTAGGTGTGCCAAGTATTCAAGTGCCATTTTCTCAAGAGTCGGGTTACAGGTTTATCAACATTCAAAGAAGAATTACATTCCCATTGATCATCAAATGCAGCTTGATATACCATTTTCTAACTCTGAGTCTCAAATTGTATTTAATGTAAAAACCACCATTTCAGATGTTGCTACATAAGACCGAATCGAGGCAGTGAGTCATATATTTGGTATTTTATTTGGATCCCCATTAGCTGTTGCAAAAGCAGCAGCTACACTTCCTGGGGTCAACACAAACATGACATAATACAGAACATTAATAATATGCAAAAATAGCTGAAGGACAGAACTACATTAAAAAAAATACAATTTAAAAAAGGTACACGTAGCCTCCATTTAAAAACCAATACACAAAATATCTAGATATAATTGGGGAGAGGTGTTGTGCTGTGTAGTGTTGCTTTATCTGTTTTTTAAACCAGGTTTGTTGTTCATTTGAGCAATTTGAGATGGAACATAGTTCCATGCAATAATGGCTCTGTACAATACTGTACGCTTTAATTAATATGTTCTGAATTTGGGGACTATGAAAATACCCCTGTTGGCATGTCTGGTGGGGTAAGTGTGTGTGTCAGAGCTTTGTGTAAGTTGACTATGCAAACCATTTGGGTCAAATGGGCTAGCTCGGGAACTTCTGAAAATTGATTTTAAAGAACTGATTCTAGTACTGAAAGATTCCACAAAGCTGCCAATAATTTCAGGTCCGGTACCATCATTGAGCCGGGGGTGTGAAAGATTCAGCAGGCTAATGGCATTCCACACCTGGCTAAAATGTTACTGTAGCTCGGTTGGAAGCACTTTTAGAGATCGTTTTGACACCTTCTGGAAACCGAAGATACAGGAACGACGAAGTCCAATCAAATCATCTTGGCTACTGTCCGCGCATTTCAAGGCTGCGTTGAGACAATGACTTATCAATGACCTATGACCAGCTCAGTTAATCCCTACCATTGTGACGCTGAGTTGCCATAATTCTGCATCAAATGTGCATTATCCCAGGGGAGTGTATGTCTCTCTAACTGCCCTGAATACCTCTGTTGATCCTACAGATATTATACAATTAAAGTCGGAAGTTCCATACACCTTAGCCAAATACATTTTAACTCAGTTTTTCACATTTCCTGATATTGAATCCAAGTAAAAATTCCCTGTTTTGGGTCAGTTAGGATCACCACTTTATTTAAAGAATGTGAAATTTCCGAATAACAGTAGAGATAATTAATTATTTCAGCTTTAATTTCTTTCATCACATTCCCAGTAGGTCAGAAGTTGACATACACTCAATTAGTATTTGGTAGCATTGCCTTTAAATTGTTTAACTTGGGTCAAATGTTTTGGGTAGCCTCCCACAAGCTTCCCACAATAAGTTGGGTGTATTTTGGCCCATTCCTACTGACAGAGCTGGTGTAACTGAGTCAGGTTACACCTCCTTGCTTGCACACGCTTTTTCAGTTCTGCCCACAAATTTGCTATAGGATTAAGGTCAGGGATTTGTGATGGCCACTTCAATATGTTGTCCTTTGTTGTCCTTAAGCCATTTTTCCACCACTTTAGAGGTATGCTTGGGGTCATTACCCATTTGGAAGACCATGTGCGACCAAGCTTTAACTTCCTGATTGATGTCTTGAGATGTTGCTTCAATATATCAACATAATTTTAGTTTCTCATGATGCCATCTATTTTGTGAAGTTCACCAGTCCCTCCTGCAGCAGGGCACCCCACAACATGATGCTGCCACCCCCGTGCTTCACGGTTGGGATGGTGTTCTTTGGCTTGCAAGCCTCTCCCTTTTTCCTCCAAACATAACGATGGTGATTATGGCAAAACAGTTCTATTTTTGTTTCATCAGACCAGAGGACATTTCTCCAAAAAGTACGATCTTTGTCCCCATGTGCAGTTGCAAACCGTAGTCTGGCTTTTTTATGGTGGTTTTGGACCAGTGGCTTCTTCCTTGCTGAGCAACCTTTCGGGTTATTTCGATATAGTACTCGTTTTTCTGTGGACATAGATACTTTTGTGCCTGTTTCCTACAGCATCTTCAGAAGGTCCTTTGCTGTTGTTCTGGGATTGATTTGCACCGTTTGCACCAAAGTATGTTCATCTCTAGGAGACAGAATACGTCTCCTTCCTGAGCGGTGTGACAGCTGCGTGGTCCCATGGTGCTTATACTTGGGAACTATTGTTTGTACAGATGAACGTGGTACCTTCAGGTGTTTGCAATTTTTCCGAGGGATGAACCAGACTTGTGGAGGTCTACAACTTTTTTTCTGAGGTCTTGGCTGATTTCTTTTGATTTTCCCATGATGTCAAGCAAAGAGGCACTGAGTTTGAAGGTAGGCCTTGGAATACATCCACAGGTACACCTCCAACTGACTCAAATTATGTCAATTAGCCTATCAGAAACTTCTAAAGCCATGGCATTTTTTTCTGGAACTTTCCAAGCTGTTTAAAAGCACAGTCAACTTAGTGTATGTAAACTTCTGACCCACTGGAATTGTGATCCAGTGAATATTAAGTAAAATAATCTGTCTTTATAATAAGTCTGGCAGCCCAACCGATTTGACAAACATACTGCAAATCGAGAAATCATGTGACTAAACTAATTCAAAATAAACTATACTAAAATAAATGATATAAAGAATTATAGTAAAAAGCTTAGGAGCAACATAACTTCTTTGGTATAGGGGGCAGCATTTTCACTTTTGGATGGATAGCGTGCCCAGAGTGAACTGCCTCCTACTCAGTCCCAGATGCTAATATATGCATAATAATAGTATTGGATAGAAAACACTCTGAAGTTTCTAAAACTGCTTGAATGATGTCTGTTAGTATAACATAACTCATATGGCAGGCAAAAACCTGAGAAAAATCCAAACAGGAAGTGGGAAATCTGAGGTTTGTAGTTTTTGAACTCAGCCCCTATTGAATTCACAATGAGATATGGGTTATGTTGCACTTCCTAAGGCTTCCACTAGATGTCACTAGACCGTCTTTAGAACATTGTTTCAGGCTTCTCCTGTGAAGGGGGGCCGGATGGGAGCTGTTTGACGAAGGGGTCTGCCAGCAGCCTCATTCTCAGTCAAGCGCATTTCACATGTGAGGTATCTCTCGTTCCATTGCTTTTCTACAGACAATGGGATTCTCCGGCTGCAACATTATTGAACATTTATGATAAAAACCTCCTAAAGATTGATTCTAGACTTAGTTTGACAAGTTTCTTCGACCTGTAATATAACTTTTTGAACTTTTCGTCTGATTGGACCTGAACTCGCTTTTGGATTTGTTTACCAAACGCGCTAACAAAAGAAGCTATTTGGACATAAATGGACATAAATGATGGACATTGTCGAACAAAACAAACATTTATTTATTTATCATAAAAGTAACCAGTAGTTTAAATGTTAGGGTACATTCACCACTAGGTTCACTTCTCACTAAGGCCAAAGCCTCATGGGATTCCCACTTCTGCCATTTTCCAACCAAAGAGAGGAGTCACAAAAATCAGAAACCTTTGACGATCTTCATTAGATGACACTCCCAGGACTCAATGTTACACAATACATGTATGTTTTGTTTGATCAAGTTCATATTTATATCAAATAACCTCAGTTTACATTGGCACCATGTTCAGAAATTCCTCCAAAACATCCGGAGAAATTGCAGAGAGCCACATCAAATAACAGAAATACTCATCATGAACTTTGATGAAAGATACCTGTTTTACATAGAATTAAAGATAAACTTGTTCTTAATGCAACCGCTGCGTCAGATTTCAAAAAAGCTTTATGGCAAAAGCACAATATTCAATAATCTGAGAAGAGCGTTCAGCCACAAAAGCAAGCCATACCAGTTACCCGCCAAATTGTGGAGTCAACAAAAGTCATAAATAGCATTATAAATCTTCACTTACCTTTGCTGATCTTCGTCGGAATGCACTCCCAGGACTCCCACTTCCACAATAAATTTTCTTTTTTTCCGATTATATCTATAGTTATGTCCAAATACCTCCATTTTGTTTGCACGTTTAGTTCACAATTCCAAAGGCACAATTCGCGAGCACAAAATCCAGACGATAAGTCAAAAGAGTTCCATTACAGTTTGTAGTAACATGTCAAACAATGTTTACAATCAATCGTTAGTCTTTTTATAATAAATCTTCACTAATATTCCAACCGGACAACAGAGGAAAAAGAAAGAACGGCACGCCCGCGTGACCGCACAGTAAACAACTGATTGGCCTCAGCCTAGTCCACTTGTTGAAACAGCTCTTATTCGACACCCTTCTATAATAGAAGCCTCTAACAACTTTCTAAAGACTGTTGACATCTGCTGGAAGCCTTGGGAAGTGCAATCTGGCAACATAGACACAGCATATTGGATAGGCAATCACTTAAATGAAACTACAAACCTCAGATTTCCCACTTCCTGGTTGGATTTGTCTCAGGTTTTCACCTGCCATATGAGTTCTGTTATACTCACATACATCATTCAAACAGTTTTAGAAACTTCAGAGTGTTTTCTATCCAATACTACTAATAATATGCATATATTAACATCTGGGACAGAGTAGCAGGCAGTTTACTCTGGGCACCTTATTCATCCAAGCTACTCAATACTGCCACCCTGTCACCAAGAAATTAACCTTTCCACGTTTGAGTTCCAAATATCTCTAATGGTCGCACCAGCGTGAGTTGTTTATGCACATGATGTCAGAATGCACTCACTACACAACAGGACAGTTAACACGCGCTGGCTGCTAATTGTCTATAGGCTGTTTCAACTTGTCAATTTCAAATTATGTTCTAACAAGTTGTAACAGCTTGAATTGAGGTGTGTTCCGCCTCCTCTTTAATTCACATAGAAGTAGCCCATTTCAGCATTGCGGACAATTTATGATTGAGGCTTTACTGAGCCGGATAAACTTCTCTCTTCTAGAAGAGCCCTCTGCACTTTACTCATGTTTGCGCAGATCAAGTTTGCATATATTTGCCCAGTCTTGCAAGAGTTGGACAATTTTCTTGCTTGCGCTCACTTTGCCTTCTTTGTTATTTTCCTTACAAATAATATGTGTGCATTGTTAATAAGTTCCTTATTTTATGTATATCGTATTGTCGTTTCTACTGTAGGCGCATACAGTATGTATGTATGTATGTATGTATGTATGTATGGAGATAATGTATTTACAGTTGTATTCACATGTTTTCAAGCAGTGGTGACATAATGTATTCCGATTATTGCATATATTATAACGGACACATATAATGTATGTAAAATATGTTTTTGTAAGGTTGTGCTGATTATAATGAGCTAAGCTATTTGCCAGCTATGTGTGGTGCCATGCTTGTTGACATTATACAATGCATACTGGGTGTCGTGTCATCTGTCAGACCAAAGATGTTATAATGAGGTGAAGGAATGGTTCACTCATCTTTTGGGTAAACTTCCGGAAGTGAATGAAGGGAAGTGGATGATCGTAGACAACACACCTACCTCAACATGCCTACTATATACAGTGGGGCAAAAAAAGTATTTAGTCAGCCACCAATTGTGAAAGTTCTCCCACTTAAAAAGATGAGAGAGGCCTGTAATTTTCATCATAGGTACACTTCAACTATGACAGACAAAATGAGAAAAAAAAATCCAGAAAATCACATTGTAGGATTTTTTATTCATTTATTTGCAAATGATGGTGGGAAAAAAGTATTTGGTCAATAACAAAAGTTTATCTCAATACTTTGTTATATACCCTTTGTTGGCAATGACAGAGGTCAAACGTTTTCTGTAAGTCTTCACAAGGTTTTCACACACTGTTGCTGGTATTTTGGCCCATTTCTCCATGCAGATCTCCTCTAGAGCAGTGATGTTTTGGGGCTGTTGCTGGGCAACATGGACTTTCAACTCCCTCCAAAGATTTTCAATGGGGTTGAGATCTGGAGACTGGCTAGGCCACTCCAGGACCTTGAAATGCTTCTTACGAAGCCACTCCTTCATTGCCCGGGCGATGTGTTTGGGATCATTGTCATGCTGAAAGACCCAGCCATGTTTCATCTTCAATGCCCTTGCTGATGGAAGGAGGTTTTCACTCAAAATCTCAAGATACATGGCCGAATTCATTCTTTCCTTTACACGGATCAGTCGTCCTGGTCCCTTTGCAGAAAAACAGCCCCAAAGCATGATGTTTCCAACCCCATGCTTCACAGTAGGTATTGTGTTCTTTGGATGCAACTCAGCATTCTTTGTCCTCCAAACACGACAAGTTGAGTTTTTACCAAAAAGTTATATTTTGTTTCATCTGACCATATGACATTCTCCCAATCTTCTTCTGGACCATCCAAATGCTCTCTAGCAAACTTCAGACGGGCCTGGACATGTACTGGCTTAAGCAGGGGGAAACATCTGGCACTGCAGGATTTGAGTCCCTGGCGACATAGTGTGTTACTGATGTTAAGCTTTGTTACTTTGGTCCCTGTCTCTCTGCAGGTCATTCACTAGGTCCCCCTGTGTGGTTCTGGGATTTTTGCTTACCGTTCTTGTGATCATTTTGACCCCATGGGGTGAGATCTTGCGTGGAGCCCCAGATCGAGGGAGATTATTAGTGGTCTTGTTTCCATTTCCTAATAAATGCTCCCACAGTTGATTTCTTCAAACCAAGCTGCTTACCTATTGAAGATTCAGTCTTCCCTGCCTGGTGCAGGTCTACAATTTTGTTTCTGGCGTCCTTTGACAGCTCTTTGGTCTTGGCCATGGTGGAGTTTGGAGTGTGACTGTTTGAGGTTGTGGACAGGTGTCTTTTATACTGATAACAAGTTCAAACAGGTGCCATTAATACAGGTAACGAGTGGAGGACAGAGGAGCCTCTGAAAGAAGAAGTTACAGGTCTGTGAGAGCCAGAAATCTTGCTTGTTTGTAGGTGACCAAATACTTATTTTCCAACATAATTTAAAATCCTGCAATGTGATTTTCTGATTTTTCTTTTCTCATTTTGTCTGTCATATTTGAAGTGTACCTACGATGAAAATTACAGGCCTCTCTCATCTTTTTAAGTGGGAGAACTTGCACAATTGGTGGCTGACTAAATACTTTTTTGCCCCACTGTACATACTAAACTCATCTTGTCTCCTCTTATTATCTTTGGTTGATTTGAAAAAAATACACATTCCTGCATGCACAAACTACCCATTGTCGGATTAGTTTCGATTTCTAGAACGTGTTTTACTAAATTATTTTGATCAATGGTGAGCTCACCCATGATGCCATGAATTATAACTAGGAATTGCTATTAGGTAATTCATATTGTAGTTTCTGTCAGCTGAGAGTTATGAAAATATGACCGCTTGTGTTACTTCAATCTGTCAGGACATAAAAAATCCTACATTTTCTGTTTTGGACAATTGTGTTATGCTGTAGCTACTTCTGTGAATGTCTGAACATTGCATTAAAAAATTGTCACATTCTGGACATAACTTTGCAAGGACTGTGTTTGTGCAAAATGTTTCTGTGAATTTTTTGGGGGCCAGCTCAAATGCTGATTGTTGCATCAATCGAAAATGGACGTTCTATATAAGCATTCCAATCAAGCATTCTAATCACACCGGTTTGATCATACACAACAGGGACCACTATAGAATGATCCCACCTGTTTGTTGGTACGTGTGAAAAGGTCAACAAAGAGCTACAGTTAATTTCAGAATGGGTGGCAAGGAATAAGGTAGTCCTACATTTTTCAAAAACTAAAAGCGTTATATTTGGACAAATCATTCACTAAACCCTGAACCTCAACTACATGTTGAATGGACCGAGCTGTCGGACACCCATGCACACCCATGCCAACAGAGGTTTCTTTGTGATAAATAATGTGGAAATTGAGCAAGTTGAGGTGAAGAAACTGCTTGGAGTAACCCTGGATTGTAAACTGTCATGGTCAAAACATATTGACACAACAGTAGCTAAGATGAGGACAAGTCTGTCCGTAATAAAGTGTCACTCTGCCTTCTTAACAACACTATCAACAAGGCATGTCCTACAGGACCTAGTTTTGTCGCACCTGTACTACTGTTCAGTAGTTTGGTTAGGTGCCACAAAGAGGGAAAATTACAATTTTCTCAGAACAGGCCAGCACGCCTGGCCCTTAAAAGTACACAGGGAGCTAACATTAATGATATGCATGTCAATGATATGCATCTCTCATGGCTCAAAGTGAAAGAGAGATTGAATTCAACAGTACTTGTTTTGTAAGAAGTGTTGACAAGCTGAATGTACCGAGCTGTCTGTTTAAACTACTAGCACACAGCTCGGACACCCATGCACACCCATGCCAACAGAGGTCTCTTCACAATCCCCAAGTCCAGAACAGACTATGGGAGGCACACAGCACTACATAGAGCCATGACTACATGGAACTCTATTCCACATCAGGTAACTGATGCAAGCAGAACATCCAGATAAATGAAAAAAAACAGGTAAAAAATACCTTATGGAACAGCAGGGACTGTGAAGAGACACACACGAAGGTACAGACACATGTATATGCACACAAGTGCTAGCACACACACTCTACACACACGTACATTGTAATACAGTTGTATGGTGGTATTATACATTTTTTTATTGTAGATATATAATGGTGTAATAATGTTGTGATGTATTGTTTTATCTTTTGTTTTATATGTAATGTAAGTGCCTTAATGTGTTTGGCAGCAGCTAATGGGGATGTCTAATAAATACAAATAGAAATGCAGGCTATCTGGCTTGAATTCAATTTTGAATATGTCTGAGAACAAAAAAGTATACAGTGTTTAGCTTCAATGTTGTCAGGATATAATGTTAGCTTGCTTGTGTCGATAAAAACATGTGTAGCTAGCTAGCTCCTGCAAGTAGCTAGTTACTCGTTACTGTTTCTCTTTCACCAAAAATGTATTATTAACCTGTTAGCCCCCATTCAATTAGTTAGCTTGCTATCATATTTTTATGCAAAAGATAGCAGAGAAAAGATTTGTTTTAATTAAATTAACAATAACTTGTTCAAATATGACAACGGAAGTTGAAGGCCACAATTAATCTTTCTCTGTCATTCGAGTTTCAGTGTTGACAAATTAGTGGAATCTCTTAAATTTCTCCTGAGATCTCACTTTTGGTATAATGCACATTCTCTATACATCCTTCCTACAAGAACACTAGAAAACGGAACTATGCGCCATCTGCTAACAATTTAGGGAATGGAGTTCACAGTTGATAGTTTTGTGTATATATAGTCTATCAACTGTGAACTCCATTCCCTAAATTGTCAGCAGATAGTTCATAGCAGCATAGTTCAGTTTTCTAGTTTTCTTGTAGGAAGGATGGATAGAAAATGTGCATTATAAAAAAAAGCGAGATCTCAGGAGACATTTAAGAAATTCCACAAATTTGAAGGGGTGTCTACATCATTTTGTATATATATAGTCTATGTAGACACCCCTTCAAATGAGTGGATTCGCCTATTTCAGCCACACCCTTTGCTGATATGTATATAAAATCCAGCACACAGCCATGACATCTCAATAGACAAACATTGGCAGTAGAATGGCCTTAAGAGCTCAGTGACTTTCAATGAGGCACCATCATAGGATGCCTGGCACCTTTCCAACAAGTCAGTTAGTCAAATTTCTGCCCTGCCAGAACTGCACGGTTAACTGTAATTGCTGTTTTTGTGAAGTGGAAGCAACAACAGCTCTGACACGAAGTGGTAGGCCACACAAGCTCACCGCCGAGTGCTTAAACGTGTAGTGCGTACCAATGGCCTGTCCTCGGTTGCAACACCCACTACTGAGTTTCAACTACCTCTGGAAGCATTGGAAGTAACTTCATCAACTGTTCATTGGGGGCTTCATGAAATGGTTTCCATGGCCGAGCAGCCACATACAAGCCTAAGATCACCAAGCGCAATGCCAAGCGTTGGCTGGAGTGATTGGACTCGCCGCCATTGGACTCTGGAGCAGTGGAAACACGTTCTCTGGAGTGATGAGTCACACTTCACCATCTGGCTGTCCAACGAACAAATCTGGGTATGGCGGATGGCAGGAGAACCCCAATGCATAATGCCAACTGTAAAATTTTGGGCAGGAGGAATAATGTTCTGGGGCTGTTTTTCATGGTTTGAACTAGGCCCCTTAGTTCCAGTGAAGGGAAACCTTAATAGTACAGCATACAATGACATTCTTGACGATTCTGTGCTTCCAATTTTGTGGCAAGAGTTTGGGGAAGGCTTTTTCAAGTTTCAGCATGGCAATGCCCCCATGCACAAAGCGATGTCCATACAGAAATGGTTTGTTGAGATCAGTGTGGAAGAACTTGACTGGCATGCACAGAATCCAGACCTCAACCCGATTGAACACCTTTGGGATGATTTGGAATGCCGACTGCAACTTGCATGCCAGTCAAGTTCTTCTGTATGGACCTCGCTTTGTGCACGGGTATATCAGTGCCCGACCTCACTAATGCAATTGTGGCTGAATGGAACCCTGATGAAAATCCAAATACACTACATGACCATAAAGTATGTGGACACCTGCTCATTGAACATCTCATTCGCAATGCTGCTATAACAGCCTCCACTCTTCTGGGAATGCTTTCCACTAGATATTGGAAGATTGCTGTGGGGACCGCATTGAGAATGAGATGTTCAATGAGCAGGTGTCCACATACTTTATGGTCATGTAGTGTATTTGGATTTTCATTAGGGAATAAGGAGGATTGACAGAGAAAAGAGGAGAGGAAAAAGTCAATTTAAAATGCATTGATGGATCAAAATCTAATTTAGATTGCTTCGTAGTATACCCTTAGGATACCGTGATTCTACTATTGTATAATTCAATGCAAAATCAACCAAACCATGCATATTAGCATGAGTTGGCAATTTTGAACAATCACTGCACTGTTACATTATAAAAGGTTCCAATCAAAAGAGAGTTCGCAATTTCGACCACTTTTACTGCGGTAAACAGTCCAATAAAACCACACGTACAAACGTGTTTCCCCCTTTCAGTGTGTGAAGCTGATAGTGCAATTTTTTTGGCACTCTGTGCAATGTTGAGAAAGTCACATTGAATCGTCAAAGCAAGCAAGTTAAAAGAATATCACAACAGCCACCACAGCAGCAGCAGATCACCGTGACCGAAGCAATAGTAGGGAAATATTTTGTAGTGATGTGCAAATTATGCATTCTTTTCGAATGACTCTTTTTACTGACTTGAGAATCATTATTGTTTTTCTTTGCTGGCCACAATTAATCAATAGCATTGAAGGATAGATATACTCTCCTCCAGCTCTGCAGCTCCAGAGACATGTTCAGAGAACTGTGTATCGTGTGTGTACAGAAGAAAATAGAAAATAGATCATTCTGCAGGGAGCATATTCTGCTTAAAATCATACTAGAACTGAGCACATATGACTTTTTATTGCCTTATGTGAGATCTACATTACCAAACCAAAATAATTACAAATAGCATCGAAAAATGTCTATAATGCTGCTGCAAAATCAAGCATTTTGGCCGCAGATATCACAAAAAAACATTGTGAAATCCTGGAAGGACTGCTTGTGGGTTACAACAGTGCAAACAATTACAACAAGCACACATGATCTGAAATGTTCTTCATATTTGAGTAGATCATTTGACAACAGAGAGAGAAGATGTATTTTACCATAAACCTTTCATTAGAGGCCCTGTCGGCTAAGTATGATAATTCATTTGATTGTACCTGTTATACATGCGTTGATATCTGGCTCATAATGATTCTAGGTTACTTGTCATCTTTGAAAAATTAAACCATTTCTCTCATCTGCCTATTCCCCATCATTTAATTATGAGAGAAGCTATACACATAGCCATTACTCTCCCTTGCCTCCAAAATTGACATAATTTATAACTGAAATCATTACCATGCTATGCAGATGAGCCAAATGCTATATCTCTCTGCCGTTGCACTGAAACTGGAGATAAAGATTACACACTAAAAACAAATGGCTATATAATGGTGCCAAATCAGGGTTCTTTGACCTTTCTCAATCTCAAAGGTTATTTGTAGAACCATACATTTGTTGTTATTCTGTTTTAACTGCCATGACTTTGACAATGGTTTCCAAGTGACACCATTCCTTACATGAGTCTTTTACAAGACACTGTCACTGTCAGACATGACATGTAATTCCATAAAACAAGACATTAGATAAACTGGAATGACACACTCACGGCTGCACAAAAAGAGCTGTGAACTAACCACGCCCCAAAATATTTTAATGAGCTGCTGTCCTAGTGTGTAAATTATCACTAAAAGAGGAGAGAACCCTTTCATGAACTGCAAAGAACCATTAGACCATGGTACATTATGCATCCATGAACATGTGTGCACATGTTAGTTAAAATCATATTTATGATTTGACTGTGAATCCTTCATCCATAGCCTATCCATCTATACAGATATTGATTACAGTTCATAGATTGTCTACTAACTACAAGGGGTTAGTTAGTATTACTCCTCCACATGAAGATATTTCAATGGCATTCAGGGTTTTCTTAACAATATTCCCTTGGCACATCAATCAAAGTTGCCCTGGAGATGGAGATTATGATGTAATGTTGCATCAGGACCATGAGTAATCTGTTAAAACATCTCCAGGTGCTGTTTGAAAAGGAGTTTTATGCCAATACACTTCCCTCTTTGGGGGAATCCAATGTACTGAAGGTCAGTCTCAGGCATTACTCAATTTCTCCAATAATCTGAACTGATTTTATGAAAGGCTAATAGATGGCATCAGATTTGCATATAAATTATTGTAAAGTCCCTGGTGATCTATGACTTTCAATCAGATTCACCCAGCAATGGAAAAGCAAGGGAAGAAGGAGAAGTGAGCGATAGGAGGAGAGAGAGAAAGAGAGGGGGATATAGAAAGAATGAGGCATGTGGGCTACACAGATGTGTGGGACCTCTGGCTAGGTTTTTAACAATTAAAATACATTTACATTTTAATTGTATTTTCAGATTTGGCATTGCTAGAATGATACAGTATAATCCAGACCATATCAGTGCTCTTAATATGAGGCTAGTGTATCTGGTGTTTGTCCCTCCGAGAATAACAGCCATGAAATTAGTTCAACCTAATGCCACAAACAAAGTGTGTAATGAATTATCATTTATTTCAAGGCTTTCTCTCTACTTTTTTGTAGCGTGATAAGGCCCCATAATTACTGTTTGATGAATTGGCTGTCTGCTGCCTTAGTACTTTGTCGGCTGCTTATAACAGAGACACACACATATGGCGCACGTGTCTCAGCATCAGAATAAGCCCAATCAATAATTGTGTAAAGCAGACAATACATGTATGCTCGTAACGAGAATTAGTTAATTTATTGTGCACTGAGACTGATGGTTTATGCTTGAAAAGCTATTCAAGCCAACATCTGAAATGTTTTGGTTGCCAAGTAGACATGAAAAGTCACCTGACTTGTAGTGTATTGGCTCTTTTCCTTGATCATTATAAGTTTTAGAATGATTGTAAGGATGAAAAAGATGATCATATTTTATAAACCTAGGTTGGTGTGTACTGGAGGCAGTTCTGCAGTGTTCACTAGCTGGCACAGCCACAAAGAAATAAAAACAGATTTGAAACCTTATCCTAAGCTTAACCCTTACTTTAACCACACTGCTAACTGTAATGGCTAACCCTAACCTTAAATTAAGACCAAAAGCAAATGTTTGTTTTCAGGAATTTTTACGATATAACCAATTTTGACTTTGCAGCTGGCCCATCTGTGGAACCCGCTCATTTCTGCCTCTAGGGCAAGACTCAATACAATAAATGTCAACCTGTGAAAAAGTCTGGAGTTGTGGTCGACAGTTCCAGAACGTCTGTCTTTTTTCATGACTTTAAGTATGTGTAAGCAACGGAGGGTAGATAGCATCTAAAATCAATGGCAATCCAATTGGGTTTCAGCGTCTGGTACCACGGACCGAGGCTGTGCATTGCTTTGTCCACACTGCAGGTGTTATGGTTGTATGACTATTTATCTCCTTTATTTTACCGGTCAAGTCAGTTGAGAACAAATTCTTATCCTTCAGTTACTATGAAACACTGATGTGACAACATTGAAAAGGAATAGACCTCAGATGAGCTCTTTATAATGATTATTTATTTTACTTGGATATTCATGTCTCTCCGCTGGTGGGGTAAATGTACTGTATATTAAAGAGGAATCAATTGCGTTGTTGGTGAGCCCAGGCTCTATTGCTTACTTCCTATTCCACAACATGCACGCACACACACGCACACTCACCCACATGTGGATATGTGTGCGCCACAGGAGGTTGGCGGCACTTTAATTGGGGAGTTGTGGTAATGAGCTTGTGGTAATGGCTGGAGAGGAATGAGTGGAAGGGTCTCAAATGCATCAAAGACATGGTTTCCATGTTGACGATGCCATTCCATTTTCTCTGTTCCAACCATTATTTTAATATCATCCTCCCCTCAGCAGCCTCTTGTGGACACACACACACACACGCACACGCACAGAGTATCAAGTCACCCCTGTGCTCTTTTACCGGAACAGGGAAATCAATAGGATTGATTATTCACCACTGGACCGTGTAAGGGCAACAAGCAACCCTAAATTGTTGGTAAAAGACAATGGGTGCGTCACTCGTGACGTGAGTAAAACATTTAAACAAGTTAACCGTCTCAAGGCTGCCAGTCCAGACGGATCCGTAGCCGAGTCCTCAGAGCATGCGTAGACCAGCTGGATGGTGTATTTACGGGCATATTCAATCTCTTCCGATCCCAGTCTGCTGTTCTCACATGCTTCAAGATGGCCACCATGGTTCCTGTACCCAAGAAGGCAAAGGTAACTGAACTTAATGACTATCGCCCTGTAGCACTCACCTCTGTCATCATGAAGTGATTTGAGAGATCATTGCACCTCAACCTTACCTGCCACCCTAGACCCACTTCAATTTGCTTAGCCCCCAATAGATACACAGACGATGCAATCGCCATCACGCTGCATACTGCCCTATCCCATCTGGACAAGAGGAAGACTAGCATCCCGGAGTCGCCTCTTCGCTGTTGACGTTGAGATTAGTGTTTGTGGGTACTATTTAATGAAGCTGCCAGTTGAGGACTTGTGATGTTTCTGTTTCTCAAACTAGACACTCTGATGTACTTGTCCTCTTGCCCAGTTGTGCTGTTCTGTGAAGGGAGTAGTACACAGCGTTGTACAAGATCTTCAGATTCTTGGCAATTTTTCGCATGGAATAGCCTTCATTTCTCAGAACAGGAATAGACTGACGAGTTTCAGAAGAAAGTACTTTTTTTCTGGCCATTTTGAGCCTGTAATCGAACTCACAAATGCTGATGCTCCAGATACTCAACTAGTCTAAAGGCGGCCAGTTTCATTGCTTCGTTAATCAGCACAACAGTTTTCAGCTGTGCTAACATAATTGCAAAGGGGTTTTCTAAGGATCAATTAGCCTTTTTAAAATGATAAACTTGGATTAGCTAGAGATATTAATGATATGGCACTTCCTAGGGGTTCCACTAGACTAACCATCTATAGAAATTTGAATGAGACTTCTACTGTGTTGTGGGACTGAATGAGAGCAGAATCTATCAGTCAGTCAGCCATTTTCTAATCATGCGCATTCCTCATGGTATCCACTTGCGTCCCATTGCTCTTCAAGACACAAAGGAATACTCCAGTTGGAGCTTTATTGAAGTTATAGGTAAAAAAAATCCCAATGATTGATTCTGTACTTAGTTTGAAATGTTTCTTCGACCTGTAATATAACTTTTTGAAGTTTTTGTCCGACGTAACACTGACCAGAATGAGCGTTTGAATATGTATACAAAATCAGGTATTTGGACATCCGTTATGGACATTATCGAACAAAACAAACATTTATTGTGGACCTGAGATTCCTGGAGTGCTTTCTGATGAAGATCAAAGGTAAAAGGTAAGGGAATATTTATCATGTAATTTCTTGTTTATGTTGACGCTAATATGGCAGCTATTGTGACTATTTCTTCTGAGCGCTGTCTCAGATTATTGCATGGTTTGCTTATTCCGTAAAGTTTTTTTGAAATCAGACACAGCGGTTGCATTAACCTTTTGTTACTAGGGGGCAGTATTTTCATTTTTGGATAAAAAATGTTCCCGTTTTGAACAGGATATTTTGTCACGACAAGATGCTTGACTATGCATATAATTGACAGCTTTGGATAGAAAACACGTTTCCAAAACTGCAAAGATATTGTCTGTGAGTGCAACAGAACTGATGTTACAGGCGAAACCCAGATAAACATCCAACCAGGAAGTGCCCCATATTTTGAAAGCCCTGCATGCCAATGACTCCTTATATGGCTGTGAATGCGCTACGAATGAGCTTACGCTTTCTACGTATTCCCCAAGGTGTCTACAGCATTGTGACGTCTTTTTACGCATTTATGTTGAAGAACAGCCGTAAGGGACCACATTGAGAAAGTGGTCACATGATGGCTCCCGCAGAAATTATTGCGTAAAGTACACAAGTAGCCATTTTTCCAATCGCTTCTTATGAGAAACCAATTGTCCTGGTGGATATCTTATCGAATAGATATGTGAAAAACACCATGAGGATTGATTTTAAACAATGTTTGCCATGTTTCTGTCGATATTATGGAGCTAATTTGGAAAAAAATGTGGCATTGTAGTGACTGCATTTTCCGGTCGATTTGTCAGCTAAACATGAAGAACAAATGGAGCTATTTCGCCTAAAAAATAATATTTTTGGAAAAAAGGAACATTTGCTATCTAACTGGGAGTCTCCTGAGTGAAAACATCCAAAGTTCTTCAAAGGTAAATGATTTAATTTGATTGCTTTTCTTATTTTGGTGAAAATGTTGCCTGCTGGTAGCAGAGCCTAGCATAGCATTATGCCATGATAAACTTACACAAATGCTTGTCTAGCGTTGGCTGTAAAGCATATTTTGAAAATCTGAGATGACAGTGTGATTAACAAAAGGCTAAGCTGTGTCTCAATATATTTAATTTGTGATTTTCATGAATAGGAACATTTTCTAGGGATATTTATGGCCGCTGCGTTATGCTTATTAGTTTGAGGCTATGATTATGCTCCCGCATGCGGGGTGGATAGTATCAAGCAGTTAAGGAGAGGTATATCTATAATTCCATGTGTATAACTTGTATTATCATCTACATTTATGAGTATTTCTGTTGAATGATGTGGCTATGCAAAATCACTGGATGTTTTTGGAATTAGTAAATGTAACGCGCCAATGTAAACTCATACTTTGATAAATTTGAACTTTATCAAACAAAACGTACATGTATTCCTATCTATGACTGTCATCTGTTGAAGATCATCAGAGGTTAGTGATTAATTTTTATCTCTTTGTGCTTTTTGTGACTGCTATCTTTGGCTGGAAAAAATGGCTACGTTTATTGTCGTTTGGTAATGACCTAACATAATCGTTTGTGGTGCTTTTGCTGTAAAGCATATTTGAAATCGGACACTGTGGTGGGATTAACAAGGACCTTTAAAAAATCCCAGTGGCTAGATGTGCCAAGCTTATAGAGACATACCCCAAGAGACTTGCAGCTATAGTTGCTGCAAAAGGTGGCTCTACAAAGTATGGACTTTGGGAGGGTGAATAGTTATGCACACTCAAGATTTATGTTTGTTTTATCTTATTTCCTGTTTATTTTACAATAAAAAAATATTTTGCATCTTCAACGTCGCAGACATGTTGTGTAAATCAAATGATACAACCAACCCAAATAGTCATGTTACTTCCAGGTTTTAAGGCAACAAAATAGAAAAATTGTCAAGGTGGGTGAATACTTTCGCAAGTCACCGTACATGGTTGATATATGCCATTTACTGGTGCTAGGTCACATCATTTATCAATAAAAATGCTTTTAGATTTTTTTATTGTAAAATGTGATTGTTGTAAACAAAATTCAATTATAATCAAGACATAGGTGGAATAAATTATGTTTATCTTCAACAAACAATGTTTCATCACTATTCATGTTTTTTGCTTTGAACTGAACAAATTGGAAGGACAAATTTTACACACAGCATTTTATGGAAATGTTAAATGAGCCCCATTGAACACAAATATAAGGCCAGTCTACACATCACTGTGTGTGTGTTGCAAATGCATTTATTGCACTTGATGCATGTGTGCTGTGTCTCCCTGTCCTTCTTTTGTCCACACACACACACATCACAGCGCTTCTTCTTGTTGCTACCGGCTGCGATCTAGAATGATGAAAACACTTCAGGAATTTTACTAACTTCTTCCTGATTCACATATATAGTTACAGCAGGCCAAGGTAGGAAAGTCAGACACACACGTGCAACAACATCACTCACTCTAACTTCCGGTATTGGAGTTGTTGGTTCATCCTCATGAATCCTCCTCACGATGGCTGCAGAAGATAGGTTCCTTGGGATATGCTGCCTCCTCTTTATTTGAGGTCTTACCAATGCCTTGCCCAGCTCCTTGAGAAAGAGCAGTCTCTTCTGAAGATTCCCTCCATTCTAATCTGGCTTCCACGCCATCCAGATGATGAATGCGTTGTATGACAAAATGTCCAAAATGTTAAAGAATATCAGAAGTGTACAGCGTAGGGTTCTTATTTTGCAGCTGTAGCCAGTTACTGTAACAGCTGTCATATGAAGGAGAAGAGGAGGACCAATGCGCAGCGTGGTAAGTGTCCATATTTAGTAGAACAAACTGAACACTACAAAATACAAAAATAACAACGTGAAATAACAAACCTAAACAGTTCCGTGTGGAAACACACAGACACAGAAAATAATCACCCACAACTCAAAAGTAAAACCAGGCTACCTAAGTGTGGTTCTCAATCAGGGACAACGATTGACGGCTGCCTCTGATTGAGAACCATACCAGGCAAAACCACAGAATCCCAAGTTATAGAAAAAGGAACATAGACTGCCCAACACAAATCACGCCCTGACCATACTAAAACAAAGACAAAACAAAGGAACTAAGGTGGAAGTTTTCCAGAGATATTGTTACACAGAACAGTTATCTGCCAGTTTCTGCATCCCACAGGGATTATGTGGATTCCTCATTGGATCTGAAAACACCAGCAAGGATAAGAACCCTAAAGTATGGTCATTCTCCTTCCATCTCTTACCAAAAACACACCTTCCTTCAAATGTGTGCAGTCCATAATGATTTAATGTGCTAAATGTTTATGGTTTTAACGACAAACATGACCGGTGCACACTTTTAGAAGACCTGCAGTCCCAAATGCTAGGGAGGGATCCTCTAGTAGTGGGTGGGGACTTCAACTGTGTTTTAAGTCGAGCAGACAGGAGAGGTGTGGGAGAGGATTTTAAGGTAGATAGGTCAAGTGTTCTATTGCAAGGGTTGTGCAGGGATTTTAACCTCTCTTGGGTAGGGGCAGTATTTTCACCTCCAGATGAAAAGTGTGTCCCAAGTAAACTGCCTGCTACTCAGGCCCAGAAGCTAGGAAATGCATATAATTAGATAGATAGATTCGATTGGGATAGAAACCACTCTAAAGTTTCTAAAACTGTTAAAGTAATGTCTGTGTGTATAACAGAACTGATATGGCAGGCGAAACCCAGAGGACAAACCCTATAGGGGTTAAAAAATTGAGGTCATAGGATATTCCATTTGTTTTCTATTGGATACCCTTATTATTATGAACCTGGTTGCAGTTCCTATGGCTTCCACTAGATGTCAACAGTCTTTAGAAATGGTTTGATGTTTTTCTTTTGAGAAATGAATAAGTAGTGCTATTCATTGTAAGTGTCACACCAGGTGAACTTGATGCACGTGAACTGGAGATCGCTTCACGTTGTTTTTATCCGCTATTGGAACCAGTTTATTCCGTTTTAAATTTGATTGATTATTTACGTTTTAGGGTACCTGAGGTTGGATATTAGAAACGTTGTTTGAAATGTTTGGACCAAGTTTACAGGTAACTTATTAGATACTTTGTAGGCATGATGGGCGAGTTGAAACCGGTGTATTTCTGAATTAAACCCACCAAATAAATTGACATTTTTGGGACATAAAGAAGGACATTTTGGGACATAAAGAAGGACATCAAACAAAAGGACCATTTGTGATGTTTCTGGCACATTCTGGAGTGCCAACAGAAGAAGATCTTCAAAGGTAAGGCATGAATTATATCGCTATTTCAGATTTTTGTGGCGCACCTGCATGGTTGAAATTTGATTTTCATGTGTTTGTATGCGGGGCGCTGTCCTCAGAAAATCGCATGGTTTTCTTTCGCGGTAAAGCCTTTTTGAAATCTGACACAACGACTGGATTAACAAGAAGTTAAGCTTTATTTTGATGTATAACATATATTTTCAAGAATTTTATATATTTGAATTTGGTATTTTTGAATTTCACGCTCTGCAATTTCACCGGATGTTGGCCAGGTAGGACGCTACGTCCTGTTTTAAAACCCTGCATCCAAGAGAGGAGTGCTTCACCTGGACCAGTGACGACGGCACCAGAGCCTTTTGCATTGACTATCTGTCTACCCATGACTGTCCCCCAACTGATGTTAGAATATCCCCTGCTATCTTCTCAGATCACGTAATTCTGACGTGCACCCTCTCACTTAATTCGGGTGTGACTGTATGAAGAGGACCCTGGAAACATATCTGCTCCCTTTTAGAAGATGATAGGGTAGTTAGTCAGTACATGGAGAAGTTCAGCCAGTGGAAGATGCTACAGGACTTCTTTGAGACACGAGCACAGTGATGGAAAATGGTGAAGGGAGAGATAAAAAAGCTAAGAAAAAGATAGATACATGGTGGGACTGCAGAGGTGCCTGGAATTATATTTTAATCTTGTTCAACAGGGCTTTGATTTTAACCATGAAATTAAAGAAGTAAAGAAAGAAATTGCATTTTTAGCAGAACAGAAGAAGTCAAAAAAAGGGAATTAGAAGAATATGAGAATTGTAAGAGGTCTCAGAGGGAGGTAAAGAGGTAGTCAAATATTTTTATGGGAACTGTTTGGAGGTAAAGAAGTGTGTGATAAAACTATGGGGGAGGTTTTAACCTCTCTAGGGGGTGTGGAACATCCGGTGAAATTGCAGAGCGCCAAATTTAAAAACAGAAATACTCATAATAAAAATTCAAAAAACATACAAGTGTTATACATCGGTTTAAAGATTAACTTCTTGTTAATCCAACCGTTGTGTCAGATTTCAAAAAGGCTTTACGGCGAAAGCATACCATGTGATTTGTGGACAGCACCCAACACACAAAACATTAAACAGTTACCAGCCAAGTAGAGGAGTAACAAAAGTCAGAGATAGCGATACAATTAATCACTTACCTTTGATTATCTTCATATGGTTGCACTCACAGGACTCCCCGTTACCCAATAAATGTTGGTTTTGTTCAATAAAGTCCCTCTTTATATCCAAAAACCTCCGTTTGGTTGGCGCGTTTTGTTCAGTAATCCATTGGCTCCAAGGCGGTCACAACAGGCAGACGAAGAATCCCCAAAATATCAGTAAAGTTTGTAGAAACATGTCAAACGATTTTTATAATCAATCCTCAGGTTGTTTTTAGTCATAAAAATCAATAATATTTCAACCGGACAATATCTTCGTCAATATGATCTCTGTAATTGCAAACAAAGGTATCTGTACCAAATATTAGGTGCTGCTTTTCTGATGTATCAAATACTTATGTCATGCAATAAAATGCCAATTAATTACGTAAAAATCATGCAATGTGTTTTTCTGGATTTTTGTTTTAGATTCTGTCTCTCACAGTTGAAGTGTACCTATGATAAATCAGACCTCTACATGCTTTGTAAGTAGGAAAACATGCAAAATAGGCAGTGTATCCCACTTGTTCTCCCCACTGTATGAGCTGTTTTTTAAGGAAATGTATAAATAAAAACTTTCCAAAGCAATACGATTTTTAATTAATCAATATCTAGTCACGATGCTATTGTATTACTCACTAACCTACCAGAGTATCAGGTCTGTGAGTGTGTGATCGCACCCTTCTTTTCAATTTCCGTCTAAAACCGAACTGTCTGTTGCTCAGGACCTGAAGCAAGGATATGCATATGCTTGATATTATTTTAAAGGAAACACTTTGAAATGTGTTGAAATGTGAAATTAATGTAGGAGAATATAACACATTAAATCTGGTAAAAGATAAAACAAACAAAAAACATGCGTTTCCTTTTTTTCTTTTGCATCATCTTTGAGATGTAAAAGAAAGGCCGTACAGTGACCTAGGAATCTGGGTGTAATTTAGAGGGCAGCAGTGTGTGTACAACATTTCAGACTGATACATTCAAGGATGAGTGCTCTACATAATATTTTGTACAAAGTCTCCCAGGTGTACCTCACAAGTTTGCCCAAATGTACCCAAGTGGCCAAATTGGTATATTGATAAATTCCCAAGTACATAACTAGAGAGAACATACACAAATGCTATGGTATTAAAAAATGTCAGTTTACACACTCCCAGGAATGTCATACATGATGGATCATTAGCTTCTTAACATAAAAGACACATTCACACACCTAGATGGGCAGCAGGGTGGATTTAGAGCCAGAGACAGACGAGGGGTCAGACTCGAGGATCCAGGTCCTATGTTGAACAGGTGGGGAATGGAGGAGTCTACCACTGTTGAGGATTAAAACAAAATTCAGTAAGAACTCAAGTTTACTATTACTTATTTGATTTAATCTTTATTTTAGCAGGTGGTGAGCCCTACATCAATAATTCTATGGGCCCTGCATCAATACTAGAGGTCGACCGATTATGATTTTTCAATGCCGATACCGATACCGATTATTGGAGGACCAAAAACAGCAGATGCCGATTTATCGGCCAATTTTTATTTATTTATTTGTAATTACAACAATACTGAATGAACACTTATCTTAACTTAATCTTATAATACATCAATAAAATCAATTTAGCCTCAAATAAATAATGAAACATGTTCAATATGGTTTAAATAATGCAAAAACAAACTGTTGGAGCAGAGAGTAAAAGTGCAATATGTGCCATGTAAGAAAACTAATGTTTAAGTTCCTTGCTCAGAACATGAGAACGTGTGAAAGCTGGTGGTTCCTTTTAATACGAGTCTTCAATATTCCCAGGTAAGAAGTTTTAGGTTGTACCATTTATATTTCATATACCTTTGACTATTGGATGTTCTTATAGGCACTTTAGTATTGCCAGTGTAACAGTATAGCTTCCGTCCCACATCGACAACAGCCACCCTCGAAGCAGAGTTACCCATCACTCCACAAAAGCTGCAACCTTTGCAGAGCAAGGGGAACAACTTTTCCAAGTCTCAGAGCAAGTGACGTTTGAAACACTATTAGCACGCAACCCGCTAACTAAGCTAGCCATTTCACATCGTTTACACCAGCCTAATTTCGGGAGTTGATAGGCTTGAAGTCATAAACAGCTCAATGCATGAAGCATTGCGAAGAGCTGCTGGCAAAACACACCAAAGTGCTGTTTGAATGAATGCTTACAAGCCTGCTGGTGCCTACCATCACTCAGTCAGACTGCTCTATTAAATCATAGACTTAATTATAACATAATAACACACAGAATTATGAGCGTTAATTCATTAATTAACAAGGTCGAATCCGGAAACTATCATTTCAAAAACAAAACGTTTATTCTTTCAGTGAAATACGGAAACCGTTCCGTATTTTATCTAAGGGATGGAATCCCTAAGTCTAAATATTGCTGTTACATTGCACAACCTTCAATGTCATGACATAATTACGTAAAATTCTGGCAAAATAGTTCGCAATGAGCCAGGCGGCCCAAACTGTTGCATATACCCTGACTCTGCGTGCAATGAACGCAAGAGAGGTGAAATTGTTTCACTAACCTGCCTGCTAACCTTTCTTTTAGCTAAATATGCCGGTTTAAAATATATACTTTGGTGTATTGATTTTAAGAAAGGCATTGATGCTTATGGTTAGGTACACGTTGGAGCAACGACAGTCCTTTTTCGCGAATGCGCACCGCATCGATTATATGCAACGCAGGATACGCTAGATAAACTAGTAATCATCAACCATGTGTAGTAGTTATAACTAGTGATTATGATTGATTGATTGTTTTTTATAAGGTAAGTTTAATGCCAGTTAGCAACTTACCTTGGCTTCTTACTGCATGCGCGTAACAGGCAGGCTCCTCGTGAGGCAGTTGGTTAGAGCGTTGGACTAGTTAACTGGAAGGTTGCAAGATTGAATCCCTGAGCTGACAAGGTAAAAATCTGTCGTTCTGCCCCTGAACAAGGCAGTTAACCCACCGTTCCTAGGCCGTCATTGAAAATAAGAATGTGTTCTTATCTGACTTGCCTAGTTAAATAAAGGCATAAAAAAAAAAAATTGGCAAAATTGGCGTCCAAAAATATCGATTTCCGATTGTTATGAAAACTTGAAATCGGCCCTAATTAATCGGCCATTCCGATTAATCGGTCAACCTCTAATCAATACATCAAATAAACAACACATATCTATAAACAAACATATATCTGTATATATATATATATGTATGTATATATATATATATATATATATACACATATATATATATATACACACACACAATTGAAGTCGGAAGTTTACATACACTTAGGTTAGAGTCAATAAAACTAGTTTTTCAACCACTCCACAAATTTCTTGTTAACAAACTATAGTTTTGGCAAGTCGGTTAGGACATATGCTTTTTGCATGACACAAGTAATTTTGTCAACAATTGTTTACAGACAGATTACTTAATTAATAACCTCTCTGAAACACCCATCCCGGATCCGGTATAATTGTCATCAGCAATGCTAAATAGCATAGCGCCACAGTCAAATAATATTACTAGAAAATATTCATATTCATGAAATCACAAGTGCAAAATTGCAAAACACAGTGTAGACTTTTGTTAATCTACCTGTCGTCTCAGATTTTGAAATTATGCTTTACAGTGAAAGCAATACAAGCGTTTGTGTAAGTTTATCGATCGCTCAACAAAACAATAAGTACACTTAGCATCAGGTACATTGGTCACAAAAATCAGAAAAGCAATCAAATGAATTGTTTACCTTTGATGATCTTCGGATGTTTTCACTCACAAGACTCCCAGTTAGACAACAAATGTTCCTTTTGTTCCATAAGATATTTTTTATATCCAAATACCTCTGTTAGTTTGGTGCGTTATGCCCAGGAATCCACCGGAAAGAGCGGTCACGACAACGCAGACAAAAATTCCAAATTACTGTAAGAGGTTGTCGTGCTTCTGTTAAAAGTGAAATGGCAGCTGCTTCACATGAAGTTAATATTTAATTTTCAGGAACTTGTTGTCAACTGGATGCAAGTGTGTATATGTAAAATTCACATAATTATCCTCTACCAGATCGGTGCCCCAAAATCAGGACAGTTGTTGCTCAATATGCGATAATGTGACAAGAATGACACTGTAAACAACATCAAACTTTCTGGGACATAGAAATGTATTATATGGGCAGAAAGCTTACATTTTTGTTCATTTACAGTTGAAGTCAGAAGTTTATATACACCTTTGCCAAATACAATTCAACTCAGTTTTTCACAATTCCTGACATTTAATCCTATTAAAAATTCCCTGTCTTAGGTCAGTTAGGATCACCACTTTATTTTAAGAATCTGAAATGTCAGAATAATAGTTGAGAAAATTATATATTTCAGCTTTGATTTCTTTCATCACATTCCCAGTGGGTCAGAAGTTTACATACACTCAATTAGTATTTGGTTGCATTGCCTTTAAATTGTTTAACTTGGGTCTAACGTTTTGGGTAGCCTTCACACAAGCTTCCCACAATAAGTTGGGTGAAATTTGGCACATTTCTCTTGACAGAGCTGGTGTAACTGAGTCAGGTTTGTAGGCTTCCTTGCTCTTTCAGTTCTGCCCACAAATTTTCTAGGATTAAGGTCAAGGCTTTGTGATGAACACTCCAATACCTTGACTTTGTAGTCCTTAACCTCTTGAAGCTAGGGGGCGCTATTTAAGGAAAAATAACGTTCCCAAAGTAAACAGCATATTTCTCAGGACCAGATGCTAGAATATGCATATAATTGACATATTAGGATAGAAAACACTCTAAAGTTTCCAAAACTGTCAAAATAGTGTCTGTGAGTATAACAGAACTGATATTTCAGGCGAAACCCTGAGAAAAATCAAACCAGGAAGTGGCTTCTATTTTGAAAACTACATGTTCTATAGCCTCCCATTAATCCATTTAAAGGGATATCAACCAGATTCCTTTTCCTATCGCTTCCTCAAGGTGTCAACAGTCTTCAGACATAGTTTCAGGCTTTTATTTTTAAGACCACATTGCATAAGTGGATAGCTGGGGGCTCTCAGAGTGAGTTGTGCGCAAAAGAGAAAGGTGGCCATTGTTACTCCCGGTCCTAGTGAAAAGCCAACTGTCCCGGTTGATATATTATCAAATAGATATTTGAAAAACACCCTGAGGATTGATTAGAAAAAACTTCTGACATGTTTCTGTGGACATTATGGATATACTGCTCTTAGTAAGATTACAGAACTGACAGTGTCAAGAGGTGCTCAACTATCAGCAACATAACGATAAAACAACTTAAACTGCTACAACATTTCCACTGACTATTGGCACAAATACAACACATTTTGGGACATTGCCCCCAAATATGTTAATAGACCCGCCAGCACATTGCTCCGACCTACTTTTCAAAGTGCAGTAACGATTTTACCTAATCGTGGGTTTGCAACCAAGTGGGAAGTGGGAATTTACCATGTAAGACTGGGAAAAATCCACTTTAATTGCTCTCCAACTGGTAATTAGTAGTGGGAAATGTGTCTATCATCCCTGAGCTCTGACTTCTCACACATGCTGACCTCTGATATCACCCACTAAGGAAATGACCCCGATCACAGCATTTCCGGCAGTTAAATGTAACAACAAAACATTATTTATGAAAAGCAATTTATTAATATATATTTTTTAACTCTATAATGTGTTAACAAGAATGATAGCTATACTTTTAGTTTATGGTTGATGCAGCTTGTTGGTCATTAGCCAATTGGTATTTCTCAATAAGTTCAATGCACATGAATGCATCCAACTGGTATTTATAACTTCACAACTGGCAAATTCCAACCTCCCACATGGTTAATGCACAGCAGAAAAATGTATAATTATGCTAGATTATCCACTATCCATAAAATTACCATAAAAGCTACCAGCCAGTAACATGTGAGTACCTCTGAGGGTACCTTATATGTACCTTTGGCCTTTGTGTACACCAAGGTACTCTTATATTTGAGTGTGTGATATATGTTCTTGGTAACAAATTAACCTTCTTGTGACACTGGTGAGACATTAATAATGCATTCCAGACCAAAAGGATTAAGTTCAAAACCTGAGAGCATTTATGCACACTTAGGGCTAGATTCTATCAGATCAGACAATTGGGTGTTTATGCTTGATCTGATTGAATCGAAAGCTTAAAATAATGTCAAGAGTTCCTAAGCACAGCTACTTTTTTGTTCGGTGTTGTCAGATAATTTCCTTGACTTGACTTGATTCTGGGCAACTTTTAAGTGCATTGCCATTCACAGTAAATACATAACAAAACACTATTACTCTAGAGATTTTATGTAAAAAATATACAGCAATGGCTAACAGAGTAGTTTAATGTTATCACATGTTGAACCACATGATTTCACATGTGGAAAATCACATGATTTCACACGACATGTGAAAACATTTGTTCCAAAAACTTGATAGGTGACATTTCACATGTAACCCGTGTTTGTGGAACACTTCACATTTCACATGTGAAAATGTGTTTCTGGAACACTTGGTTCACATGAACAACAACAAAACTAAATTGGAGAAATGTCATATGTGAAATCATGTAATTTTCAGTAAGTATCTACACTACATTGTATTTTGCCACTGAGGTCTACAGTACTCATTAGTTGATACTTTTGGATGGCCTGCCTGTAATGTATATCATGGATCTAAGTTTACTAATGTATAGCCAATTATGATGAATATAGAAGTGCATTCATCTTATTTATGATCGACAGTCCAATTTTTTAAAGTGCTGATTATCCCAATTTCTATGAAAGTAATTAACAATTAATGGTCAGCATATTTCATGCCTTAGCTCAGTATGCCTTCCATGTCTCTCCACAACCAGATAAACACATCTGCTGGGGATGAGGGATGGACAGTATTTGATTTGAGGATATTACCCCATGCTATCTGTTTTTTGGAATATGTTATGTGAAATTATAAAGATGATGATGTCAATGATGCAAGCACTTTAGCAATAACTCTATTGGAATCCATTAGCCTAAAGGCTGGAACTGGATCAGTAGAATATCCTCCGTCTTTGTTCTATGGATCACCATGCAACACTTTTACCTAAAGAACCTCATTAGGTGTTTTTGGTAAAATGCCAAAAACATTCAACTACAACGTTTTTTTGCAAAAATCTATTGCATGTAATCCTTATGTGTTTAGGCTGGTATCGTAATACTTTTTGTCACAAGTAACTTTCCCATTATGAACCATGTTCATGTTTTGCTTCTTGTTTTTAAAGGTATTGGCTGCTTCTTCTACTACCAAAACAGGTTGTTTGGCTCTTATAGAGGCCTAAGTCATATATTTTCCCCCAGTACAGAATGGAACATCTCGAACAGCAAAAACGGTTTGCCCACTGTTCTCTACAGACCATTAATTGACCTACTTTAGTTTCTAATGAGTCCAATTAGAGTCATTTTGCAAAAGGGCTGGCAAGTTTAAATAGTCTATGATGGGGTATTAAAGGGGGACGCTAAAATGGTAGGATGTACATGTTAAATGGAGCATTACCTATTTTAAAAAACATAGGTAATGTCATCAAATGACAATTAGAATGTACAGGGCCTGAACATTGCCCACTTATGTTAGATTTCATTGTTGTCCAACCAATCAGAAGTAACAGAACAATGTTGACTGTCCACCATTGTCATCATCATCCTTTATCATCACCCCTTTCATTATATTTTGTTTCACCATCATCGCCATCATAATTCATCTCTCTGAAAGTGGGGAAAATGTATCTTGAAGATGACCATCATCACCACCAATCAGCTAGTGAATCTATCATGCCCATTCGGCGTACAATACATAACCAGTGTGTAATATTGGACAACAATGTGAGATGAGAGGGAGGAGTGTTGGTGGTGCTGTTGTTGGAATAGGTTGGCAGTGGCGTCCTGAAATAGGGCCTACAAGAGCGAGGGATGCTTGGAGCGTAAGCCACAAACTGCTCTCATTTTCCTCTGGCTTTCTCTCTCTAATAAAATCGGAGGGGCTTTTTAGAATAAGCTTAGCCCATGGTGCTTTTTTTTAGTTCAAATCAAATAATGGTGTCACAATCGTATTGGTGATTTCACACGAGGGATACGGATGTGAACCCAATAATAATTCTGCACAGTGAGGATGTATACAAACACAACACTTTATGAAATATTTCTGTTTAGCTTTGAAATGCACAAATATCTCCTCGTGTTTGATGAGTATCCAGGGTCTTATTATTAGATGATATGAATCATTTTCAATGGTGGCTTTTTATTTAAACTGTCTGAAATGGAACATTTGATGTATTGATTGCATAAGGTGCCAGGATTACTGCTTAGAAAACAGTTCAGTTGATCCACAATGAACGTGGGGATCCTCATGCACTGAGGATGTGTGTTTGTCATAGAAGTCCCAACATGCATTTTTTTTGCCAGGCTATTTACAAAGATTCATTTCTGCATGTATGTCATTCTCAGATTCAGACATAGAAAAATAGTGGATCCTTCTAGTTCTGTGGATTCAGAAATTCTAGATTTTAGGAAGTAAACCAGAACTCTGTTAGCTTCCTTCCCAATGCTCTTTCTTGCTCTCTCTCTCTCTAGACATGTGCTGCTCAGAAATAGAAGTAGACAGCTCCCAGTTGGTTCTGTCACTCCTAGAAACTTTCCATGACAGATTCTTAATGGGATGGCCAGCAATCACCACCTCATTTTCAGTAATTCATATTTGAAGCTATACGGAACCATGACAACTTTTTGTAAAATAAATCAAGAGAAGAGACGGATGAGCAGACAATAGAAACATGGATAATAGTTTCCACGGGGACATTGCTTTAGTTGCTTTCGTTGATTTAGTGCCTATAGCAATATATTGTACTCTTGCATAATATTTATGTTTTTATGTTGAACTTCAAGGTAAGCACTTATTGTAAGGGAGACTGCTGAATATAAAGTTACGGCTGAATACACTGAAGGTAGCAGACTACTTGGATAAGATGTATAACATTTTGGGGGATTGGGATTGGAGAACACATTGGGAGGGATCTTAGTCTATTCCATACAGAATCTTTCCAGATCCTTGATATCCTTCCGTCTGTGCTTATGGCCTGCCCTGTTCAATTCAAATCACAGATTTTCAATGGGGTTCAAGTACGGAGACGGAGATGACCATTGCAAAATAAACCATTTATTTGTGGATTTTGATGTGTAATTGCCATTATTGTCTTACTGGAAGATCCACTTGTGGCCCAGTTTCAGCCTGCTGGCAGAGGCAAACTGGTTTTTGGCTAAAATGTCCTGGGGAAAGTTCATGATGCAGTTCACCTTAACAAGGGCCACCGGACCAGTGTAAGCAAAATAGCCCCATAACATCAAAGATCCATCTCCATATTTTACTGTAGGTATGGGGTTATTTTCCGCTTATGCATCCTTATTTCAACAGCGTGCAGAAAAGGGATACATTGTTTGAGAATACAACAAAAATGGAGCTAAACAATTGGGGAATTTTATGGTTCAGTCAGAAACATGAATGGTGAAGAATGTGGGATTAGCAGCTACGCTGGTCTCAGAGCTGGTTTGAACTGACATATTAACGACCCCCCTCTTAGTTTGGCATGGAATATACAGAATGACACCGAATACACAACGAGCAACAATGTGTTTGCCCACCACGCAGCCGTAATTCACCATAACATGCAGCTCATGAAACAATCCAAGGCTCTGGACACTGAAACACCTGAGTGTTTGATTTGATGTTCAACTTAACTTTGGGCAAAGGGGGAATGAGGGAAACCGTCTGCTGAAACCTATTTAAAATATGTACAGACAATATCGGCCTACAGTATGCGACTCTCTCGTTCAACGAACCCACAAAAAAACACAAGGACCCGCAGGAGAAGAACAGGGAGAGTGGACAGGGAATCATGTTTGAATTGCCGGGTGACCCCTTCTGCCCGGTAGCTTCCCTTAAGAAGTATCTGGCGTTGTACCTCTACCCGAAACGGAAAGCAGTGAACAGATACCATATGGTATGTAACTGTTAGTTAATAACTAGCTAAATCTAATTAACCCTGGCAATATAATCGGTAGCCTCCGAACTACCATGATCCAGAGACTGTCGGATGCTGGACTAGAGACACGAGAAATAATGTCTGTCAGTGGACACAGATCAGAAACCTTGCTTCAAAAGTTACTGGATGCCAAATCAGGAAGCGAGGAAGCGGTGGCGCACTATTCTCTCTGACAACACAGCATCAGCTCCCCCAGCTAAAAGAATGTCTTCCATTTCCAGCAGCGTGGAGCCAACAAATGACAAAATGACATGGGACCATTTTTTCATTCGTACACAATAAATGCCAACATTCAGATCAACATTAATAAATAAGTGGCGTTTGTTAGTCACTGTAGATGTGGCGCTAATGCTTGGTTTTTGCATACATTTAATGTAAGCTTGCTAGCTAGCCTGGGGTTATGTTGCATAGCAACCAGTCTAGCAACAAGACTTTTGTCCCGACTACTTTTTCTGGCTGAATGTATTTATTTTTAATTGATTTATTAAAGCAATATTTTCAATTTAGATGTGCCTTTCTTTGTCTTACTGTATTGGCAACCGGTTTATAAAAGCAAAAAGGCACCTGTTATTGCTGAATGTGATCTGGCCCCAAAGGATCGTTGGTATGAACATGGAAATGCATGCAGTCAATAATAACCAGGAGGTTGCAGAGCGATAGCTCATATAGAACTGGAAATAAATGACTTCCCTCATCGTATCATGGTCTGCATCCCAAATGGCAACCTATTCCCCATTGGGCTCTGGTCTAAAGTAGTGAATTATATAGGGAAAAGAGTGCCATTTGGGCTGCATACATGGAGATTATCAGGGTGCCAGGTTGTTTATGTCATCGAACACGTTGTCAGTCAGACCCAGATGATTGGCCGAGCGTATATTTAGTGAAGCCGAAGTGACATTACTGTGATTGGCAAGGGCAATGATAAAGATAACTCTCCGCTTCAAATGTAAAATGACCCTATCGTTAATTATGCATACACCTAGATAAAATATTTCATTTATAGATCCCTCTCTCTCAATCTCTGGCCTGAGCGCTTAATGGCAGCAAGCAAACAGTAATTCCTTCCAGCATTTGATGAATGGAGGATCCAACTGCGAAAAGGTAAAATACACCAGTTTAGAGGATATAGTCAGTGATGTAGTGGTCCAAAAATGGTTGGTTAAATGCAAATCACAGTTGACAGTTAATAAAGTAATGGTCCATCTAACTTTAATGCATTTTTCCGAGATAAATTCTTGAGCAAATTAAAGAAGGTGTGTAAACTGTTTACTTGTATAATGTCTTTGTCCTCAAGGCCCACGCTTGAGAGAGAGATCGAGAGAGAGAAAGAGAGTAAATGTACAATTATGCATTGGATTGCTGTTCTTAGGAAAAGTCATATGAAAGTCCACAAATAGGGAAATGTAAATTTGACCTTTCAAAAAATGTCTAATCTTGGGTCATTTCTTTATCTCATGTAACATTTATCTGCATTAAGAAACGACCTTCATTCTTCTACATGAGCTGAATACAGACAGCTGAAGCACTCAACAGAAGATAAGAAACTTCTAGTTGATCACCAAGCTCTAAAGTATGCCATGCATTATGCAATGTTACTAACAACATGAAGGTAATATATATGATTTATGCTGTTTATGTATGCATGTCTGATCCAGCCAGTAATCATAATTAATGTTTAATATAGGAAAACCACTTTAGTAGTACATAGTTTTTCATGTTTCATATTTTCATGTTTAAGATCATCAGGCAGTCGTAAACAGTCAGAGCTTTTGTTTCTAAAGAGTAATGCTTTGGAGAGCTGAAGGTCTGACCATATATGATCTCTCCATCTGTTCACATGTCTTTGTCAGAATAATTTGTATGAACAGGCTCAATGAGGATAGACATGCACCTCTGTCCTGTACTTCCTGACTGAATACTGATTGATGTGTGTCACTATACCATTATCAGTCCTCAGGTGAGCTCAATCTCCTACACTTAACCTAAGCCAGTGTACTGTGTGCCATGTGGAAACATATTTTTTGTCATCAAAATTGCCCTTGGAAACACAAGGTTTTCCAAAATAAACATAGCTAATATTTTAAATGGACAAGACAGCACTGAAACATTTCAAAACAGTGCTTAATTTTAAACCAACAGAGGGTTACAGTACTATGGGTCTACATAGGGCATATTTGACATGAGGCCTTGGTGGGTTTTTGATGCAGGATTAGCACCCAGTGAGTTATCCAAAATGCCTGTCAACAACAGGCTAATGAAGAATCTCTGTGCTACAGGGCTGTGCTGAGGGGATTACAGTGGCAGCTATATGACAGCTCATCTGAAACAACCAACCAGCTACTTTTAATATTCCATACATTGAACTTGTTAGAGCATTGTTGAGAACTGCCACTATAATTGAGGGATAAAGAAGAACGGAAGCTTAACTTCAGAAACAATAATTTTTTACATTTTCTACGATTTGAAAAGTATCTGCCAACTATGACGCCTGTTGTGAATTTGCATTTCCTGAATGATCGAAATGACAGGAGTTCTTTATGTCCGATGTTTGAAGGGAATGTTGGCGAGTGCCGGAGAGAAGATATAATTTGCATGATACTCTTTCAATTCTGGGGACTTTTCGCTCTCTTCCAAGAATAGTAGCGACGAGGAGAAAATAAAGTCCTACATTTAGACATTTAGTGTGCCCTCACACTGACATAATGTCTTCTTAGCTCTCTGCAATTGAACAAAGGGGTGAGTCTGTAGGCACACATAAAGAATCCCTTGGAAAAAAGTCACATTTGTGGGTTTTTTGAGAAGGAACCCAATTATTTGTGAATACCCAATGAGTTTGCGAGAGAGATCAGCAAACAATAACCCATAGAAAGACAGGTAGGCAAGCAGAGAGATGTCTCCTCCGGAGGAGGAGCGCCAAGAGAAACACACTTAGTCTGTCACACTTGAGCCAGCGAGCTCTCAGTCCTCATAGTGATGCACCATACAGAATTAGTGTTATGAGTGCCGTCAGTGTCTTTGTGATTGCTGAATGAATGAATGATAGAAATACAGCTGATTGTAGACCAGTGGTCTTCGGAGTCCTCTTTCTACACATTTGGAACTACCTTTTTCACTGTTTCTTATTTGAGAATAAAATTATATGGGAGGCATTTCCATTATGAATACTTAACATTTGCAATGTCAATCAAATGTATTGTTTGTAATTAACCCAACCTTAATAAATATCTGCATGGCCAATCACAGGTTGATCCATTTTTTCACCATCTAATGAAAAGCTGAAAGTTTATTGGTGAATAATTCCATCAATATTCTGATTACTGTATGTGTCTAAATAGATAAAACATTACTGTAACAATGTGCTGGGAACCAATACTTCCAACTTGTACAAGCTCTCTCCGGAGTGTCCCCTGCTGGATCTCCTGCAATAAGACACAAAGACATCTCCTGCACATCAGATATGACACAGGGCCACAAATACACACAGACGCAGGTACACACACACACACACACACACACACACACACACACACACACACACACACACACACACACACACACACACACACAAAAAGCACTGTTAACTCTACTGGCCCTCTGCGCCCCATCTGTGGGAACCTGATGACAAACCTCAAATTGAATCATCCACAGGCAAACATGGCAATGATGTACGAGCCTCCATCTCGGACACTTATGTTGCCATCTCGCATTGTGATGAATTACCCAACCGTGATCTCCACAATCCAGTCATCCGGCTGGGACAATAAAGATGCGTATACAAAAATAAAGCAAATGTGACGCAAGGAGTAGAGCGATGAAAATAGAAATAGCCCATTGTTGTTCAGGGAATGGAACTGTAGCACAGGCAGTGATCCATGAGAGTATATCTCCAACACACTTATCATGGGGTGAGTACTATTCTTCTAGTTGTAAAGTACACTGCACTTATCTGTCTGGCTGCCACAAGTGCTCTCTTCTCCGTATGAAATCAGGGGAGAGATCAATGGCACACCTGCCGATTTGTTAAAAGTTTTATTCACTGGGATCTGTGTATGTTGCACAAAATAATGCAGACTCATTCATACTTCTGTACCTATGCCTAGGGAACATAACATATTGAAACATTGTGAGACCTGACATTTCTGACCGTGGATACGTCCAAAATTCCTTACATAGCGCACTACATTTGACCAGAGCTCTATGGAACCTGGTCAAAAGTAGCACACTATGATAGAAAACGGGGTGGATGCAGACAGTGAAATAGATGGGAGACCAACTCTGGGTTGCTTTTTGGTGACATAGCTGTCTTCATTCTTTAATGTTCAGTCTCTTCCTCTATTTCAAAAGGAGAAAGGCAGCCATTACTTGGCACTATCTCCCAAAGAGCTGTCTCTCTATGACTAGCGGGCGTTCCAAACAATTAAAAATCCCCCAAAAACAAGTCTACTCTGTTGATAAATATTTAGAGGTTTCCTTTCCTTATGTAATTGGAGAGACAGTAACTGTTTTTATGTATAGGCTTACCACATTGGTATAGACTGCAACTGTTCCCAGGGGGATGGGGACTGTGGTGACTGTCGATTCCTTCCAAATGACACCCTATTCACTATATAGCGCACTTCTTCTGACCAGAGCCCATAGGACTATGTAGCGAAGAGGGTGCCATTTGGAACATAGCCTGTGTATAAAGTATCATGCTGCTTGGACGGTTGCGTTGGCTTTATATAGAGAACAGAGGTCATACTCTGTCTGCAAGCAAAGTTAAAAAAAATATAGCCGAGAACAAACTGCTCTGGAGCTCTCTTACTCAATAATGTTGTTTCCTTTCCAGAAAAATCTATATCATCAGTTTACTAGCTTTCTGACATTAGAGGCAAGTTGTCCGTCTCTCTTCATGGTGCCTGGCTATCTCTATGGGTTCCGTAATAGTATCTGTCAGAACATCATCAAGTTAACAATGGTTGTAAACAGATTATAACAAACAGTAGCCTGGAGCAAAGATATATACTCCATAATGTACTTCAATCAATGTTAGTGATGCTAGATATTATGCCATAGCCTACAATCAACGTCAGTAACAGTCTCTGTTCAAAAAATAGATCTAGTGGTTTAGAAAATAGATGTTATTTTTGTGCAAATGCACAGAGATTTAACTGTAATCTTATGATTCATTCTGTTTAATTGCCTATACTCTGGTTAAGTGCATGACGTCACAATAGTCCCGAGCCATTGTATTTATCCGATAGGCTATGATACACGTCATGTGGGATCTAACAATACACCTAGGATTTACCCCAAATGGCACCCTATTCACTATATAGTGTTCTGCCTTTCGACTAGAGCCCTATGAGCCGACGGTCAAAGGTAGTGTACTACATGGGGAATAGGGTTCCATTTGGGATAAAACCCTAACGCTCTGAAGGCTCTGAGAATCAAGGCTTTGAATTATGATGTGCAACATAACAACATCTAAACACACACACACACACACACACACACACACACACACACACACACACACACACACACACACACACACACACACGCGCGCGCGCGCACACACACACACACACACACACACACACACAAAGTCTGGGAGGTCCCTCTGGGGTCTGTCTCCAGGTCAGTGTGAGACATCCAGGATCTGACTGCACCTGGGTACCCTCAGGTCGGTGTTAGACATCCAGGATCTCACAACACCTGGGTACCCTCACCCCTCATCAGGGAAGAACATTTTACAGAAAACTATGGAACAATTGGCAATAATTATTGCAATGTTTTTGACAAAAATAGCATCCTGTCCAGGAGGTGTGCTTTCTTCAAGCTTCCTTACGCTACAGAAACAGCTCCTGCCCTGTTGGCCGTTCTGGCTTGGGCAGGCATACATATTGCCAAAAATGGTCTGTGTTATGTTTTACATGTATATGTCTTACACTGTATTAGGTTACACATGTCGGGGTGTCAAAATAAACATGGGTCTAATGTCTACCGCATCTCCTCCAAACCTCAATGGAACAACATATTTGTCTATTTTTTTATTCTGTTTGGAGGATGGCATTTCACCCACCAATAGGGAAAAATTACACTTTTGATTTGATTGTAGTTACCACGAATCCAGTCATCTATTTGTTTAGTCGCTTCACAGCTTTTTACTTTATGCTCTCTCTCCATGCACTGCCAGGGCAGTCTCTTTCATAGCTACCTTCTGTTCCACAAGTAGACATGCTGTTCACACTCCTGCCTAGCTTGTCTCCTGCATTGTCAGAGCAGCCAGTGTGAAAGAACAGTGTAGTTCGATACTTCCTGATTTTATTTATCTGTACATGACAAGTCTCAAAGAAAATACTAAGACAAGAGCAGAATTCTGGCAGCCCACTGAGAGGAAATGTGCAAGCCTCTCCTTAATGGGTGAGTCAGGATTGGCAGTCTATTGTCACTGCTCATGAGACAGGAAAGTGGAGAGGTACAATGTGGAAGTTGAGTTTTATATGCTATTCTGTAGCTGTCTGCAGAAAACATTTAGAAAGAAGGGGTAGAATTGAAGGAGGCAGACAGTCGCTATGGATATGCGTGTGCTAAATATATATATATATATATATATATATATATATATATATATATATATTATGTACAGGTGCATTCTGAAAGTATTCAGGCCACTCTACTTTTTCCACATTTTGTTATGTTACAAGCTTATTCTAAAATTAACTAAATTGTTGCAGTTTTTTGTCATCAATCTACACACATTACTCTATAATGACAAAGCAAATACAGGTTTTTAGAAATTTGTGCAAATGTATAAAAATAAATAAATAAATGAAATATCACTTTCACATAAGTGTTCAGACCATTTACTCAGTACTTTGATGAAGCAACTTTGCCAGCAATTACAGCCTCAAGTCTTCTTGAGTATGACACTACAAGCTTGACACACCTGTATTTGGGGTGTTTCTCCCATTCTTCGCTGCAGATCTTCTCAAGCTCTGTCAGGTTGGATGGGGAGCGTCACGGCTCGGCTATTTTCAGGTCTCTCCAGAGATGTTCGATCGGGTTCAAGTCTAGGTTCTGGCTGTGCCACTCAAAGACATTCAGAGACTTGTCCAGAAGCCACTCCTGCATTGTCTTGGCTTTGTGTTTAGGGTTGTTGTCCTGTTGGAAGGTGAACCTTGCCCCAGTCAGGTCCTGAGCGCTCTCTATCAGGTTTTCATTAAGGATCTCTCTGTACTTTGCTCCGTTCATATTTCCCTCGATCCTGACTAGTCTCCCAGTCCTTCCTCAGGAATGCATCCCCACAGCATGATGCTACCACCACCATGCTTCCCCGAAGGGATGGTGCCAGGTATCCTTAAGACGTGACCCTTGGCATTCAGGCCAAAGGGTTCAATGCTGGTTTCATCAGACCCGAGGATCTTGATTCTCTTTTACTGAGGAGTGGCTTCCATCTGGCTATTCTACCATAAAGGCCTGTTTGGTGGAGTGCTGCAGAGATGGTTGTTCTTCTTGAAGGTTCTCACAACTCCACAGAAGAACTCTGGTGCTCTGGCAGAGTGACCATCAGGTTCTTTGTCATCTCCTTGACCAAGGCCCTTCTCCTTCTAGGAAGAATCTATATGGTGGCCACTGTGTTCTTGGGGACCTTCAATGATGCATAACGTTTTGGGTACCCTTTCCCAGATCTGTGCCTCGACACAATCCTGTCTCAGAGCTCTTCCTTCGAACTCATGGCTTGGTTTTTGCTCTGTGGGACCTTACACTACCGTTCAAGGTTTGGGGTCACTTAGAAATGTCCGTGTTTTGAAATCAAATAAAATTGTCCATTAAAATAACATCAAATTGATCAGAAATACTGTGTAGACATGGTTGATATTGTAAATGACTATTGTAGCTGGAAACAGCTGATTTGTTATGGAATTTCTACATAGGCGTACAGATGCCCATTATCAGCAATCATCACTTCTGTGTTCCAATGGCACATTGTGTTAGCTAATCCAAGTTTAAAATCTTAAAAGGCAAATTGATCATCAGAATACCTGCTTGCAATTATGTTAGCACAGCTGAAAACTGTTGTACTGATTAAAGAAGCAATAAAACTGGCCTTCTTTAGACAAGTTGAGTATCTGGAACATCAGCATTTATGGGTTCGATATCAGGCTCAAAATGGCCAGAAACAAAGACCTTTATTCTGAATCTCGTCAGTCTATGCCTGTTCTGAGAAATTAAGGCTATTCAATGAGAGAAATTGCCAAGGAATTGAAGATCTTGTAAGGGTTTTCCTGTGGTGAAGGAGAGGCGGACCAAAATGCAGCGTGGTTCTCTCTTCATGGTTTTTTAATAACGAAGACTATACATGAATAGACTAACAAAAACAATAAACGTGTGAAAACCTAAACAGCCCTATCTGGTGCAAACAAAGAGACAGGAACAATCACCCACAAACACACAGTGAAACCCAGGCTACCTGAGTATGATTCTCAATCAGAGACAACTAATGACACCTGCATCTGATTGAGAACCATACTAGGCCGAAACATAGAAAAACCCCAAAACATAGAAAAACAAACATAGACTGCCCACCCAACTCACGCCCTGACCATACCAAATAAATACAAAACAATGGAAATAAAGGCCCCCCCCCCCAAAGGTGCGGACTCCAGCCGCAAAACCTTAACCTATAGGGGAGGGTCTGTGCGGGCGTCTGTCCGCGGTGGCGGCTCTGGTGCTGGACGTCGCCCCCACTTCACCATAGTCTGACTTATTGTCCGCTTCCGTGGCCTCCCAACCATGGCGACCCTTCTCAATGGACAGAGGCAGCTCGGGACAGAGGGGCGGCAGCTCGGGACAGAGGGGCGGCAGCTCGGGACAGAGGGGCAGCAGCTCGGGACAGAGGGGCAGCTGCTCGGGACAGAGGGGCTCTGGCGCCTCTGGGCTGAGGGGCTCTGGCGCCTCTGGGCTGAGGGGCTCTGGCGCCTCTGGGCTGACTGGCGGCCCCTGGCTGACTGGCGGCACTGGCGGACCCTGGCTGACTGGCGGCGCTGGACAGACGGGTTGCTCAGGCGGCGCTGGGCAGACGGGTAGCTCAGATGGCGCTGGGCAGACGGGAAGCTCAGATGGCGCTGGGCAGACGGGAAGCTCCGGCAACGCTGGGCAGACGGGAAGCTCCGGCAACGCTGGAGAGGAAGGCTCTGGCAGCGCTGGACTGAGTAGCTCTGGCGCCTCTGGACTGAGGGGCGGGAGCTCTGGTAGCGCCGAACAGGCGGGAGACTCCGGCTGCGCTGGAGAGGAGGAAGGCTCTGGCAGCGCTGGAGAGGCGGGAGACTCCGACAGCGCTGGAGAGGAGGAAGGTTCCGGCAGCACTGGACAGGCGGGAGCCTCTGTAAGGATGAGCAGGAGAGACAGCCTGGTGCGGGGGGCTGCCACCGGAGGGCTGGTGCGTGGAGGTGGTGACGGATAGACCGGACCGTGCAGGCGCACTGGAGCTCTTGAGCACCGAGCCTGCCCAACCTTACCGGGTTGAATGGTCCCGGTCGCCCTGCCAGTGCGGCGAGGTGGAATAGCCCGCACTGGGCTATGCAGGCGAACCGGGGACACCGTGCGCAAGGCTGGTGCCATGTAAGCCGGCCCAAGGAGACGCACTGGAGACCAGACGCGTAGAGCCGGCTTCATGGCACTTGGCTCGATGCCCACTCTAGCCCGGCCGATACGCGGAGCTGGAATGTACAGCACCGGGCTATGCACCCGCACTGGGGTGTGCGCTTCACAGCATAACACGGTGCCTGCCCGGTCTCTCCAGCCCCCCGGTAAGCACAGGAAGTTGGCGCAGGTCTCCTACCTGGCTTCGCCACACTTCCTGTGTGCCTCCCCCCAAGACATTTTTGGGGCTGACTCTCGGGCTGCCATCCACGCCGCCGTGCTGCTTCCTCATACCAGCGCCTCTCCGCCTTCGCCGCCTCCAGCTCTTCTTTGGGGCGGCGATATTCTCCAGGCTGTGCCCAGGGTCCTTTACCTTCCAATTCTTCCTCCCATGTCCATTCCTCCGAATAGAGCAGCCTATCCCACTGCTGCTGCTCCTGCTGCTGCTGCCTCTGTTGCTTCTCCTGCTGCTGCTTTTGCTGTTGCCCGTTACCACGCCGCTTGGTCCTGTTGTGGTGGTTGATTCTGTAAGGGTTTTCCTGTGGTGAAGGAGAGGCGGACCAAAATGCAGCGTGGTTTCTATTCATGGTTCTTTAATAACGAAGACTATACATGAATAGACTAACAAAAACAATAAACGTGCAAAAACCTAAACAGCCCTATCTGGTGCAAACACAGAGACAGGAACAATCACCCACAAACACACAGTGAAACCAAGGCTACCTAAGTATTATTCTCAATCAGAGACAACTAATGACACCTGACTCTGATTGAGAACCATACTAGGCTGAAACATAGAAATACCCCAAAACATAGAAAAACAAAAATAGACTGCCCACCCAACTCACGCCCTGACCATACTAAATAAATACAAAACAAAGGAAATAAAGGTCAGAACGTGACAGATCTGGTACAATGCTGTGTACTACTCCCTTCACAGAACAGTGCAAACTGGCTCTAACCAGAATAGAAAGAGAACTGGGAGGCCCAGGTGCACAACTGAGCAAGAGGACAAGTACATTAGAGTGTCTAGTTTAAGAAACAGATGCCTCACAAGAGCTTCATTAAATAGTACCCCCAAAACACCAGTCTCAACATAAACAGTGAAGAGGAGACTCCAGGATGCTGGCCTACTAGGCAGAGTTGCAAAGAAAAAAACATATCTCAGACTGGCCAATAAAAAGACAAGATTAAGATGGGAACAAGAACACAGACACTGGACAGTTGAGACTGGTGTTTTGAGGGTACTATTTAATGAAGCTGACAGTTAAGGACTTGTAAGTCTGTTTCTCGAACTAGACACTCTACTGCACTTGTCCTCTTGCTCAGTTGTGTGGAGAGCCACATGGGAGCCATGTGGGAGACTCCCCAAACATATGAGAGAAGGTACTCTGGTCAGATGAGGCAAAAATGTTGCTTTTTGACCATCAAGGAAAACGCTATGTCTGGCGCAAACCCAACACCTTTCATCACCCCGGGAATACCATCCCCACAGCAATGCATGGTGGTGGAGGCATCATGCTGTGGGGATGTTTGTCAACGGCAGGGACTGGGAAACTGGTCAGAATTGAAGGAATGATGGATGGCGCTAAATCCAATTGAAATTCTTGAGGGAAACCTGTTTCATCCTTCTAGAGATTTGAGACTGGGATGGAGATTCACATTCCAGCAGGACAGTGACCCTAAGCATACTGCTAAAGCAACACTCGAGTGGTTGAAGGGGAAACATTTAAATCCAAATGAGAACCTGTGCTATGACTTAAAGATTGCTGTACCCCAGCAGAACCCATCCAACTTGAATGAGCTGGAGCAGTTTTGCCTTGAAGAATGGGCAAAAATCCCAGTGGCTAGATGTGCCAGGCTTATAGAGACATACCTCAAGAGACTTGCAGCTAGCTGTAATTGCTGCAAAAGGTGGCTCTACAAGGTATTGACTTTGGGGGGGTACACGCTCAAGTTTTCTGTTTTTTTTTTGTCTTGTGTAAATCACATGATTACAAACCCCCTAAAATCTATTTTAACTCCAGGTTGTAAGGCAACAAAATAGTAAAAATGCCACGGGGTGGGAATACTTTCGCAAGCCACTGTAATCTGTGGAAATGTGGAAAAAGGGAAGGGGTCTGAACAGTTTCCAAATGCACTGTACATATTGCAGGTGACAGAAAAAGCAGAGAATAGATGCCATTGAGGAGATTTAATCATCAAGGTAATATTGAAGCTATAAATCAGTCATTGTAGCAACGATAAGATGGCGTGACTAGAGTTTTATTCGTTTTCTTATCTTGCTTGTCCTGGAGGTGAATGTGATCATAGGAGATGAGGAATTGGGGTTGTGGACTGTCGAACACTGGGTCAACGAGGAGGATTTTGCATAGCCCAATAGCCCTGTGCCCTTCAGCAAATTTACTTCATCACGTCTCGTCTCCATGCTAACCATCTGCAAAATATGGGATGCCAAGGGCACATTTCATAGACTTCATGATCAATTGTTAGACATAGGTATGGTGTCATTGAGCAATCATGTTGTTAGAATCAAGCTACTTGTATTTATTCCGATCATTTCCTATTCCTATTACAAAATAGTGTTTTTTAGGATTGACAATGTTGCTTTATTTTGAAAGAATTGATAACACTGGGTGACATTGATAATACAACTGAGCAAACAGATTACTAATGTGAAACAGTAATATGGGACATCATTGTTAGAGCGCATACACATCTGACTCACTGTGCCCATTCATTTGTTCGTCCAGTTTTACCCCTAATGTGGCACAACATTATTTGGGAAACAATATCAAATGTCTGTCTTTCTATGTCTTTGGCTGAATTTCACGCATCGTCCAATGATGGGATGAGTGTATTTATGTCATTGGAAGCCATGCAGTCAGTATGTTGTCACATCATTTTCAGTTGATGCCCCCACTTTCAAACACTTGTTTTGTTTTCCTCAAAACTAAGCTGATCGGTATGAGAAAAGGGCTTCAGAATTCATTAACATAAAATGTTAGGTCCAATCTGCTTCCATTTTGTTCCATGGCTACTGTTTCCAACTCACTTCCTTCTCGTGAAATAGCCTTTGACACATTTGTATGCATTCTAAATGGCTTCCTATTCCCTATATAGTGCACTAATTTTGACTGGAGCCCAGGTCAAAAGTAGCACCCTATATAGAGAATATGGTAGTGCACTACAGTATGTAGGGAATATGATGTCATTTGGGATGCATCATGGGCCTGGTAGAAGGGGACTGAGCGGATAACATCCCTGCTGGAGCAGGGCCATTGGTCAGAGCTGACATTCCCATAGATAGCCCTTGTCACACTTGTGGTTCACTATATCTCAGACAGAACCTGTCATTTATCTAAACAAAGACTGATAATCCTTCCCAGGTTTAGACCAATGTGACGGGCAGAAGGCCTTCAGGGCAGGAACACATACTTACTAACCATAGTAGGATGGCTGCATGCATGAGGCATAAGACATAACTCCATCAGCATGGCATGCATTTCTGTAGTCTGAATAGTACACCACTCCCTTGTGTACCCCTTTCGACCAGGACTCATAGGGCTCTGGTCAAAGTACTGCACTATGCAGAGAATATGGTGCCATTTGGGACATGATGGGCATATCAGCTTTCCTGAGGAGTACCAGTAGATTTTTGAGATTTACATTTTAGTCATTTAGCAGACACTCTTATCCAGAGCGACTTACAATAGCAGCTGAATATATTTTCCTAATGGTGGCCCGGTGGATAGACATGTCTTGATAGATGCTGTATGTGTAAATATTTGCAAATCTATTAAATCAATGAAATACAATCAATATTTATACAATCAGTATTTATAATCGTGCAAAAAGTCATGCACAATTAAATACAATGCTGCTGCTGTTATGTTCTATGCCTCAGGTATGCAACCATCCTACTACGGTTAGTAATAATTATGTTTATGGATAAGGGTAAATGAGATTAAATTGAGTGTAGGTGCTTTAATACATTTATCATATGGGGCTAGGACACAGGGTAGCCCTATGGGGCCTGGTGAAAAGTAGTGCACTACAAACTACATAGGGAATAGGGTGCTATTTGGGACTCACTGACAGACTGTGCACACCCTTAAATCCCAAGGCCTCGTTCTTGATTGCTGGTTAATCAGCTCCTCGGTAAGGGAATTACAAATTAATTAGAAAATTAATTAACAGGAAAAAAAAATGTTTGGCACATGTACATGTCAGAGTCCATGTCTGTGTTTTTATTGTATGAATTTGTGGCTAAGCACAAAGAGAAAGACACTACATGACACTACATGACAAGACACTACATGACAATATCATACATTTCCAAGGGTAAAAATGGGGGGAAATGACAAGGTAGCACTTTTTTATTCTCAGGTGCTCTTGTTGATCTATGCAGAGAGAAGGCAGTAGAGAGATCATAGGTGAGGAAAACAATGCAGACTTATTGGCATTTATATGATGTTAATATTTAAATGTGTATTGGACATCAGCTGTCTGAATTCAGAATTCTACACAAAACAAGATGGCATAGTTTTTCAAAATGTTACCAACCTACTGTACCTGCCTTGGTGCGGCTGCATATCAGAATTCAGAACCATGACATTATTAAGCTATGTTGATATGGCCTATCTACTGTACACCATATACATTAAAGAGATACTCTGTATATTTTCATTCCTTCTCCTCTATGTGTGGGAGAGAGAAGTGATCCTTGGGAAACCTCTAGGGGAACCAGAAAGGTGTCGGCTGGAAACTGAGACTCAAACGCGACACACAGACACTTAGATAACACATTGAAATGTTAGTCACCTCCTCCTCCCCATCTGATTGGTGAATAAACCCTGCAGGGTATTTGCAGGCCATCCTCTGGGACGGGGCCCAGCCAGTCTGCCTTTCACTCAGATCACACAGGATCCATCATCCATCCCACTCAGATTAAAATGTTAACTGGATATGAGAGGAATATAAAAGTCTGGTGGGAGGGATAAAACGAATATTATATAAATATAAAATGAAAGGGGAAAAATATAGATTTTATAGCTTGGTTTGGACCCGAGTGAGCTCTCAACAATGTTGTTGTAAGAAATGTGAGGTGAGTTTAGTTACATTTAATGTGGGAGTTATTGAATTAGAGTTTGCAATATATGCATTCAGTAATTTCCGTACATTCAGTACTTTGCCGTTTTACATTCAGTAGGCTACAGTAGCATTTCAGTACTTTTTTTACTACGGTTTCAGAAGAGATTTTACTCAGAGTAGTGCAAGAAAATAGTAAATGACAAGGTGAGGGGACAGTAAAGTTTTATGGTAGAGAGGTCATTTATCCAATAAAGCGGATGTATCACCAACTGAACATTTTCATAAGTGAGTGTTCACAGTAAGGCTGAATGAAGTGTCAGCACTTTGGCTGGGATGAAGTCGGAGGCATCTTCTGGCCTTTTCTCGTAAAACCATGCAACACTTCTTCCTGCTTCCCGCTCACAACCTCACTCCCCTCAAATGTCACCGTACATTAGTGGGAATTTGTGCATAAGTGAGAAAATGATGTCATTCTCCAAAACACTTTTGATCCAAGAGCTTAACATTGATAACATGAAAACAGCACAATTAGTGGGGAGTATATTTAGAAGACATGGTTGAATGATTTTAACGTTTTTTAACACCCTATGACTGAGTAAAGGATTCAAAGTTCCTATTTTTTGTTGTTGAATGAACTACATTTTATTTGAGGATTGAAACAACTTGAAAGCTAACATACTGTATGTCCTCATAAGGCCAGGCCTAGGGTAGACTAATGATGGAAGGAGGCAGTTGAACCCAACTCAATTTATCAAATCTAAGATCCACAGCATTAGTTAAGTGATAAAACCTGAGAGGCCGGCAAACCGTGCCAATACAGTGCATTCGGAAAGTATTCAGACCCGTTGACTTTTTTCCACATTTTGTTACATTACAGCCTTGTTTTAAAATGGATTAAAAAAAATGTATCATCAATCTACACACACCACCCCATAATGACAAAGCAAAAACAGGTTTTAGAAATCTTTGCATATGTATAAATAAATAAATAATAAACTGAAATATAACATTTACATAAGTATTCAGACCCTTTACTCAGTACTTTGTTGAAGCATCTTTGGCAGCGATTACAGCCTTGAGTCTTCTTGGGTGTAAACGCTACAAGCTTGGCAAACCTGTATTTGGAGAGTTTCTCCCATTCTTTTCTGCAGATCCTCACAAGCTCTGTCAGGTTGAATGGGGAGTGTCGCTGCACAGGTAATTTCAGGTATCTCCAGAGATGTTCGATCAGGTTCAAGTCCGGGCTCTGGCTTGGCCACTCAACGACATTCAGAGACTTGTCCCGAAGTCACTCCTGCGTTGTCTTGGTTGTGTGCTTAGGGTCTTTGTCCTGTTGGAAGGTGAACCTTCGCCCCAGTCTGCGGTCTTTAGGTTTTCATCAAGGATCTCTCTGTGCTTTAGTCTGTTCATCTTTCCCTTGATCCCGACTAGTCTCCCAGGTCCTGCCGCTGAAATACATCCCAACAGCATGATGCTGCCACCACCATGCTTCACTGTAGGGATGTTGACAGGTTTCTTCTAGATGTGACGCTTGGCAATCAGGTAAAAGAGTTCAATCTTGCTTTCATCAGACCAGAGTCCTTTAGGTGCCTTTTGGCAAACTGCAAGCGGGCTGTCATGTGCCTTTTACCTTCCGTCTCACCACTCTACCAAGGCCTGATTGGTGGAGCGCTGCAGAGATGGTTGTCCTTCTGGAAAGTTCTCCCATCTCCACAGAGGAACTCTGGAGCTCTATCAGTGTGACCATCTGGCCCTTCTACCACGATTGCTCAGTTTGGCCGGGCGGCAAACTATAGGAAGAATCTTGGTGGTTCCAAACTTCTTTAATGTAAGAATGATGGAATATGTCGTTATGGGGGAAAATGTATATTGATGAGGGGGAAAAAATAATTTCATCAATTTTAGAATAAGGCTGTAACGTAACAAAATGTGGAAAAAGTCAAGGGGTCTGAATACTTTCCGAATGCATTGTATATTCTCCAATTATCACTTCTATACAATGGGTTGCCAACATATTCAAACAATTATTGACATATTTTCATTAAAAACATGATTTTGATGTTTATATTAATTCATCCTTCCACAAGACATAGTCCCGAAACAAATCTAGGTTTGCTACCCAAGCCGGCTGGTGGTTCGATCTATCGGTTCAGTTGCCAGAGTCTTTTTGACCAGTCTTTTAGTCATTCAGTCTTTTTGTTTTGTATGTATGGACACGATCCAGTTGTTTGTTCTAAATGTTCCATTGCCATACTGGCTGGCAACATTCTTATCCCTTGCTTGCTAGCTAGCCAACTACGACTAACTTATAGTCACGTCAAAAAAAATGCAGAGGAAATAATAGCAAAGTAGCCATATTTGTTTATGCTGTTTTCTAATGCCATTTATTTGTAATCTATATTAATGAAATACTGAGGCACAATTTTTAGAAAATGTGCTCTCTCGCCAGTGCACTGTTGTTTAGAGGAGCTAGCCAACAACAAAGCTAACACAATCACTGCACACTGAAGCTGGAAAGACAGCAAACTAGCTGTATTTCAATTAATTTGACCTGTTTCTATTGACACTTCTTTGTATATAAAATAAAATGATGCCAGCGCATTCTTGATTTCAACTGGCTGAGAAATGCTGCCTACCTTTGTCTCCTCCCATCTCCCGACACGTTCATTACTAAGGGACAGCAGTAGACTGAATTTCAATATTGATACAATGTTGCAAATGTTGGTGAGACAGACAGCAAGTTTAATACAAATTAAAATCAAATTCTAGTCTAAAAGAAATGGGAGATCATGTCTAAATGCTTTTAATGTTGGAGATCAAGTTCATAAATTGCCTGGCTGGGCTGATAAGACAGTGGATTGTGCAATCAGATGGAACAGAGTAAGGCATTTCAACATCATAGCCTCAGCCGGTGGTAACTTGTGGAATAGACACAGGATGGAATGCAGTTTTAACCAATCAGCATTCAGGATTAGACCCACCCGTTGTATAATTAAATATACATCACTACCCCACATATCTTAGGAAGAGATGACTTCAGATAACCTTTCATTAACAGTTTGTTACAGTATATCAGGGTCCATTTTCAGTGTGTGTGTGTGTGTGTGTGTGTGTGTGTGTGTGTGTGTGTGTGTGTGTGTGTGTGTGTGTGTGTGTGTGTGTGTGTGTGTGTGTGTGTGTGTGTGTGTGTGCGTGTGTGTGTACTAAGAGACATGTTTGGTCTCAGGAACAGACAGCTACAAGTATCACCTAAACCTTCCTCTGTTTGATGATGTCGACGGTAACACATTTAATGAGTTCTCGGCAGATCACAATTCTAATGAGAGAGAAGATTTTCTGCCACGGTTGCTCGAGTCAAACGTCATGAAATGATTGTTTCATTATGTGGTTGTGTTAATTCTGAAGCAGCCCACTTCTCCTTCTGGAGACCTCTCATCTCTGTACCTACACTGTAAACTCCAATATGCTGTCATTACTTAAACCTGTTAGAGGAAACCCGTTGCTCTTAATATATCTGAGTATGGTTACTTGTGATTTTGTAGTCATTACTCAAACCAAGTGTCACTGGGGGATCCAGATTTTAGTTGTATTAGCTTGACATTTTTGTACTCATATAATTTCCAAGTGTACCTTGCCCTTTCGAGTGAATTGTAGAGTTACAACCCATGATTGTATTCGTTAATGACAGACATCGTGCTTGAAGTCATTCATTAGCAATTCTGTGGCCTTCACTGAAAGAGGTCCAAGCTGAATGATAGCTTAATAATAAAATGCTTGAACGCAATCTGTTACATATATCATAAGGCTTTATTTTTTAGCTTTAACTTATTACAGTGTCCTGTTACTCTACAAGCCATAATATCACTCCCGTAAGTAGGGTTGCAAAATTCTATTAACTTTCCAAAAATTACACAATTTATTAGAGTTCCTGTTTAAAGAATGTCCAGGAATATTCCAACTGGGATTTCTGTAAAACCTGGAAAATGTACGTTCATTTTGCAACCCAACCCTGAAGTGATATTATCCTGGCTTGCAAAATGATGTGTAACTCCTATTAGAATCCAGCCAGAGTTAGGATAACAGTTGATATTTTTATTCATCCACAACCTGCATTCATAATGACTGCTAGGGTTAGTAACCGTGTGAGGAGACTCATTTGAACTGGAACAACCAGTTCAGCAAAGGCAACAAATCTAACAAATGATTTGATTAGTTGTGAAAAATTGTATGTTATTTATCAATGTGTAGCATAAGATTAATCAGTCAATGTATATGTAAAAACACAGATATATATATTTTTTTATCCCCAAGAAATACCTGCCATAGAGCATGCTTGGAAAATGTTATAATTGGTTATCCTGATTTCAAAAAAAAAATAGATGTTGAAAATAGAGTTGATGTGACTTCTCATTTTGCTTTGAGTCAGTACCACATAAGCATTTTAAGAAATAATGACTTTTTACTGACTTTGAGTTCACTTTACTGGATGGATTTTGGGGTTTACAGTGTACTAATAACTATAATCACATTTTCCTTCCTATCAATTGGGTGAAAATATCTGTGTCCTGGTGACATAACATGGTGACATGGCAATGAGTTGCTTACATTTTTGGTATAAATACATTGTTATAGGTCAGTATAAAAGTCCATACCAAAGCAAGTTGAAATAAGCATAATGAAAATAGGAAAAGAGACAACTCTCTACAATATTTGAATATGTAATACATAATGCCCCATAGGATTAGCTTAGTGGTCCAGTCTGTTTGTGCTTAAGCCAACAACCTGTTTGTTCATTGTCATACCATGACAAACATGAATAGCATGAAAATTATAGAACAGTTGGCTAAAGCTCATACAGTCTGGGACCAGACTACCATATAGGATTTTGCTGAAAGCTTAACTTGTGTGGGCAAAAGTAGTGCACTATATAGGGAATAGGGTGCCATTTGGTATGCAGTCAGACAATTAGGATAGCATCCCTGAAACGCTCGTACTGGGAGAAAATTGTTTCTTTGCCCCTGGAATATGCATTTTTTTTAATGCAGCGGTGTACTTTTACTAAGCTATCCAGCAACGTACTTAAGAGTTACGTATAAGTCTTGCACCTCGGGGAGAGCAAGGGCATGATTCGGTGAAGGTCTGTGTGAGAGAGTTTTGGCACACATAGTCATGCTGTAAATGGTGTAAACCTGAGTCAGACACACAATTTGGCTGTTTTTCTCTGATTGCACTGTGTTGTTTGGGCTCGATAATAACAACATAAGTAACCTCCCAGGGGTGTAAATAACAAGTAGATTAAACCAATGATATGCACATATGTACAAAATAGCCTGGTTTTTACCCTGGCTTGTTAGTGTAGGACACAGGGGCATGGTGGCACCCACCCATACACCCACACATACACAAACACATGCATGCACACACACACGTGTGTACACATCCACACGCATACACACGCAGTCATGGTACACACGTACACTATCTCTCTCTCATGGCCGCATAAACAACACAACTACATTGTAAATTATGAAGGATGTGGACTTGGCTTCACATCAGAGAAAGGGTACCTCAGTGCCTGTGCCTGTGTTAATTAGTTTAGCTTGTTTGCTTTTTAATTTATTTATTTGTTGCAGTAAGAATTTGCCTGCGTCTTAAATTCCCCCTATGGGCCTTGGTAAAAAGTAGTGCACTATGTAGGGAATAGGGTGCAATTTGGGACTTCGAGTTAATCATCTATTCACACTGATAGTGGGAGATAAAACTTGCGGTGGGATGAGGGTGGCTAGTGGTACAGCTGCTGCTTACCTTAAATTATTCATTGAGATTGCAGACCCTGAGTGGCATACCATGCATTTCAAAGGTACTCCATCACATTGTTTATCAGCTCAGGGTACACGTATGTGTATTGGCATTTGATGCTTTATCACGCTCTCTCTCTCTCACTCTCATTCTCGCTCATTCTCTCTAACTCTCTTTTTCTCTGTACTCAGAATCAAACACCCTTGTGATATATTAACTCTCTCCATTTCCCTCAACTGAATTAAAATGCTATATCACTTTCAAAAGGCAGGGGATTGTGGAAGAGCTATATTGATATGCATCCAAGATGAAGCACATAATGAAAAGACATGACGGAGTGCTGCCTGCCTGGACTAACTGCCTGTGCGCACGCGCTCAATTTCACTGCAGTCCGGTTGGCCAAGTCACCAGGCAGACGAGAGAGCAATGGAGATGTAGTTGGAGAACACCCCCCCCCCCCCTATGAGAGGGTGATTCACAAGTTATGGCCTTTCTCTCCTTCATTCCACTGTCATTGAAAGGATATTAGATAGGGCTGATAGCTTGAGACATCAAACATCACAGAGGAGCTGGACTGATCAGGACAACCTCAGGACAACCTAGGTTAGACTCCTCTCTACAGAGCTGCTTTTCTCCCTGCAGTCACATGGAGTTCATTCTGTGCCTTCCAGGAGTCCTACCGTAAATATACAAGCAGTATATCAAACTGGGATAATATTTTAGTTTACACCTGTAAAGAATAAGAATATTTGCCACAGCATATTTTTTTCATTATAAATCTGATTATTTCACATAGAAGCTAAAAAGGCTGGCTAACTTGCTATGTTTTTAGCCAAGCTGCTCATTACTAGTAGCAAGGGAAGGCAAATCTACCTTGTTTTCAGCAAATAAAAAATAAAAAAAATAAAATCTTTGCTATTGTCCCCTTGTGAATGGGAGTGTGACCGGCGAGGATGTCATGTTACCAAAAAGTGTCCGCTACTCCAAAAATCCCACTCACACATGTAGATCAACGGAGTGAAGCTCGATGTCCTCACCTGAGCAGATATCTAATTAGTATAATGAAAAATCCCCATCAAATGCTGTTTGTTAAAGCAAGAGTTTTTTTTTTTTTTTGCATGGGCTGCGTCTCAATCTACCGCATCCGCCGATGACGGCCTTCCACATCTGCGGTGGAATGTTGCAAAAATCTGTCTTCTCACGAAAACCTCTTTAGCATCTGAACCGTTTGGGCTATACACTAATATGACCCCTCCATTGAAAAGTGAGACTGACCAAGTATGTGTTGGTTGTTTTTCTCTAGGATGCCCACAAGCCTCATCTGAAGGTAGTTTAGTTTCTTTCTTATATCACTAAGATATAGGACAGACAGTTCAAAACAAACTTCCTTTTGATAAATGTTTTGTCTATCTGTGTTGCCATATATGAATGTGTGATTCAATAGTGGACCCCCTCGAAAGGCATAAACTTTAACTCCCCCATCCTCAATTCCACTGCTGCTTTAGTCAACTGCTGCTTCTCACTGTGAGTAAGGGCACTCTCTTTTCTCCCTTATCCTTTTCCCCTCTGCTTCCTTTTCATTTCTTTCATTTTTTTTCTCTCCCTTGCCCTCTCTTTCTTCATCGCAAACTTGAGAATGGCAGCCAATCAGAAACAGAGTCCCCTTTGCTTCAGCCTCCCTGACATCCACAGCGAGAAGTGGTGCAGCGAGAGAGAAAGAGGGTGAGGGAGGGAGAGTCAGAGAGAGAGAGAGAGAGAGAGAGCGATAGATGGACAAAGAGAAGGAGAGAGGGAAAGAGAAAAAAGAGAGAGAGGCAGGAAGAGAGAGGATAGAAAGAGGGTGGGGGAAGAAGATCAAATGTGAGGCAGGAGGTGGAGCAAGAGAGGGAGGTAGAGGGAGAAGAGCATAGAGAGAGACAGAGGAAGCAGGCAGTAGGCTCACACAAACACTGACACACACACTAGCGCTCGCAGTACTGTTCAGTCTTGGATGTAAGTGCAGCCAAGAGGAGATAGAATAAGTGCCACCGCTAAGCACTGCTACGCGAGGAGTGGGGAGACAGTACCATGACACTCAGAAACACAGATGGACAATACTACTAGCTGTGAATAACAAAGGTAAGGTTCAGTTTTTTTGTTTTCTATTCTCTGTGTTGTAGGATTTTTTATATCAAATCTCTGGTGTTATATCAAATCTCTCATCTCCATCTCTGCAGTCTTAGGAAACTTCAAAATAAAAAGTGCCTGATGAAGGGCAGTAGCTACACGTAGGATATTAATTTGACAGGAAATGTGAATTATTATTTGGATTATGATTAATGGACATTTTTGTAGGGGTTCATACATGAGTTGATGCATTTTTTTGGAACAGAAAATCAAGCCTGAAATTTCAAAGTGAAAATTACAAAGTGGAAATTACTTTAGAAGGATTTTTTAAACCTCAAATACACTACAGATTTTAGATTTCCTATCAAAATCTGTAAATGCATTCAGATACTTTCTTAAACAAAATAGGATGAACACAGTGCTCATGAATGCAGAGACTTTTTATGAAAACAAACTAGGACTGGCACAGTGCTCGTACAGTGGAATTACAGATGTTGAAGGGCAGCAGCTACATACAGGTAACTGCCAAAATAAAAGAAACACCAACATAACATGTCTTAATAGGGCGTTGGGCCACCACAAGCCACCAGAACAGCTTCAATGCTTCTCGCTTTGGCATAGATTCTAGAAGTTTCTGGAACTCTATTGGAGGTATGCAACAACATTCTTCCACAATAATCATTTGGTATTTTGTTGATGGAAAACACTGTCCAGAATCTCCCATAAGTGTTTAATTGGGTTGAGATCTGGTGACTGACTGACGTGTGTGCACACATACACACACACACTTTAAACCCCCATGCTCCTTTGAGACACCTATTGAGATCTCTTCTTCTAACCATGGTAGCCAAAACAATGGGGAACTGGGAATTTTTATACATGACCCTAAGCATGATGGGATGTTAATTACTTAATTAACTCTGGAACCACACATGTGTGAAAGCACCTACTTCAATATACTTTGAATTATACGTATCCCTCATTTACTCAAGTTTCATTATTTTCGGCAGTTACCTGTAAATTTAGAGACTTCCTAAACAAAATACGACTAGCATTGTGCTAGCTCATAGGACAGATTTACAGATTCGTCCAGTGTATCACTCTGATGAAATGTTTCATGACCGGCCTCACATGCTTCCAATAAGCTAAATCATATTCAGACTTTTATGTCAGCTACAAGAGTGATTTGTGTGTGTGTGGTAGCAATGGCAAAACCGTACATGTAGTTAAGTGTGAACAGGGTTGATGGTGAGGCACTGCACTACTGCTCCTATCTCAGCTCAGGTGCATGGAAGGGTGAAAGAGTTCATTGTGGGGTTTTGAGCACTGCAATAATAGGGGCAATGAGTATGTTAGGATGTTAATGTTCTATATACCCTACAGCACAGAACTAATCTCTCTGTCCCTCTCTCTCTCTCCACCCCCATGTCTCTGTCTCTATCTTTCTCTCCATCTCTGCATCCCTCTGTCTCTTTCTCTCTCTCATCTTTCTTCCTCTCCCTATCTGCTGTTGTGTGCTATGGGGCTTGGTAGAGACTGCCTTATAGTCACACGTGATTTATAAGGGTGCAGTTTGTACTGGGTCATTTGGGTAATGCCATTATTGTTTAACACAAATTAACCACTAACATTTTCATGAATTATTATTGTCAGATATGTACTGGCCTTTCAGCGTTCGAATGAATAATAGCAAAACCCTGTATCCCTCCCACACAGACACTGCATGGTTCTCTCTCTCTCTCTCTCCCAAATACTCAACCAAAGCTTTCAACAGGCTCAAATTGAAACATGACAGACCGAACTCTAAATGAACATGTTGGATATATATAGGAAAATCTGGAAAAAAAATCACATGCTGATCATAAGGGTTGTCATTGTTATAAAATGCTTGGATCAGGCAACAAAGTTAATTTTGTGTAGTAGGGCTCATCTAAAACACATAATACAAAATATAATCAATGAACTGACATGGACAGCAAAATAAATTGTGAATGAAATTGTAAGCTTTCCGTTCAGTTTTAGTGCATCAAAATCACACCACTAACTCTAAGTGACAATTTATGCAATAGGAAGGAGTTTGTCTGTTCATGGCCTCACACATTGTATAGTTCGACCTCCTTTTGGACCAGTTTTCAAGGTACAAAGTGAAGACAGCATTTCAAAACTGCATTTCAAAATTGCAGCAGGTTCTGTAAAGAGTTGTCAAGCCTTGCCAGAGACTGCAGCAGGCAGCCAGGATGCTTGCGATGTTGGAAAGGTCTAGGGCTCCACCAAGTGGACACGTTTTTCAGGTCTGCCGCTTTTTCACAGCTGCATCACCACCCCTACTGTAGTAGCACTTAGGCTCTGTGGTGGTCTGTCAATTGTGTAGTCTGTCAGTGTGCAATCAGTAGCTAAAGCCACTCAGTCTGTCAATCACAAAACAGGCATTTATAGTCCTTGACCCCATTGCACCACAACTGCCTTAATCTCAAGTGCACAGTTTTGTTAAAAGAAGAACCACAAATTGTTTTTGGCAAATACGTATTCAAACCATCGCTCAGTCTTGTTAAGATAGGTCTATCCACAGGGACATCACATGAACCAAATATAGCCCATGATGGATTTGGTCATATTTTGGTAGAATGTAACATAAATAAGACATTCTCAAACTGTGGGACGTGGACCACTGGTTGTCTGTAAAAGTTTGCTGATTGCAGAGCAAGATTTGTGTGTGCGACTGAAGTTTGATTATTGTAGAAGAGTATGTGGGCATCAGTGGCCTATATATATATATATATATATATACAGTCGGGAGAACAAGTATTTGATACACTGCCAATTTTGCAGGTTATCCTACTTACAAAGCATGTAGAGGTCTGTAATTTTTATCATGTAGGTACACTTCAACTGTGAGAGACGGAATCTAAAACAAAAATCCAGAAAATCACATTGTATGATTTTTAAGTAATTAATTTGCATTTTAATGCATGACATAAGTATTTGATACATCAGAAAAGCAGAACTTAATATTTGGTAAAGGAACCTTTGTTTGCAATTACAAAGATCATACGTTTCCTTCTTGACCAGGTTTGCACACACTGCAGCAGGGATTTTGGCCCACTAATCCATACAGACCTTCTCCAGATCCTTCAGGTTTTGGGGCTGTCGCTGGGCAATACGGACTTTCAGCTCCCTCCAAATATTTTCTATTGGGTTCAGGTCTGGAGACTGGCTAGGCCACTCCAGGACCTTGAGATGCTTCTTACGGAGCCACTCCTTAGTTACCCTGGCTGAGTCCATCCTCCCCTCAATAAGGTGCAGTCATCCTGTCCCCTTTGCAGAAAAGCATCCCCAAAGAATGATGTTTCCACCTCCATGCCTCACGGTTGGGATGGTGTTCTTGGGGTTGTACTCATCCTTCTTCTTCCTCCAAACACGGCGAGTGGAGTATAGACCAAAAAGCTCTATTTTTGTCTCATCAGACCACATGATCTTCTCCCATTCCTCCGCTGGATCATCCAGATGGTCATTGGCAAACTTCAGACGGGCCTGGACATGCGCTGGCTTGAGCAGGGGGACCTTGCGTGCGCTCCAGGATGTTAATCCATGACGGCGTAGTGTGTTACTAATGGTTTTCTTTGAGACTGTGGTCCCAGCTCTCTTCAGGTCATTGACCAGGTCCGGCCGTGTAGTTCTGGGCTGATCCCTCACCTTCCTCATGATCATTGATGCCCCACAAGGTGAGATCTTGCATGGAGCCCCAGACCGAGGGTGATTGACCGTCATATTGAACTTCTCACTAAGATGCTTGCCTATTGTCCTGTAGCCCATCCCAGCCTGCAGGTCTACAATTGTATCAATGATGTCCTTCCACAGCTCTCTGGTCTTGGCCATTGTGGAGAGGTTGGAGTCTGTTTGATTGAGTGTGTGGACAGGTGTCTTTTATACAGGTAACGAGTTCAAACAGGTGCAGTTAATACAGGTATTGAGTGGAGAACAGGAGGGCTTCTTAAAGAAAAACTAACAGGTCTGTGGGAGCCGGAATTCTTACTGGTTGGTAGGTGATCAAATACTTATGTCATGCAATAAAATGCAAATTCATTACTTATAAATCATACAATGTGATTTTCTGGATTTTTTTCTCTCACAGTTGCAGTGATATATATATATATATATATACACTCCATTATAAGGGATGCTTAGGGAGCAATCTGCAGTGTATTGCTAAATGGAATGGTCTTAGCTGGTCTCAGGGTGGTTATTTATTCCATATTAAGGCTGCTGTTGCAGATAGGTTTTGAATCTCAAGAGAAATGCACCCAGAATACTCCTACAGTATAAAGGGCGAGAGCAATTCCACTGACCATTTCTGTTTGGAGTCTAAACACTCCCAACTTATTCAACACTGTGTGTGTTCTTAAAAGTCATATTCAAAGGACAGATAAATGGTTGATAACCATATAAGCCTTCATAGAAATAGTGTTTATTCCACTAGCTTTTGCCAGAATGGACAACCATAAAATGCTAAACGCTCTACTCAAAGACTTAAATTTTAAGAGCATATTTAATGATTTGTTGTTTCATGCATCTCTGTCTGTTTGCATGCCAAGCCTCTCAAGCTTCCTACCACCTAATATAATCATAAACAACATTTTTAATATACTGTAGGCATTTAATTGACTAATCAAACCAAGATGATTCAGTGAGAGGAGTTATAGCATCTGGTCAAGAAATCGAGTCAGTACGCTCTGCTCAGGGTGTGGAGGAATTTTAAAAAGACACACTGGCCTAATGCTTAATAGACATGGTGCATCAAAGATTAATATCCAGAATGCTATTAAAACTCAAGGACAGCCTTGAATGATAATTAGAAAATGCAATCACAGGAATCAGACCAAATTAATTGCCAGCCAATGTTTCCCGATTTCCGGGGTTCTGCGCCTGCCATGCCGCCTGTCATACTCATGGCAAAGCCTGGGCACGTATCGAAGTGATAACAGCACATCATCATCAGCTTATGGCTTACTGGCACCCCACGACTTCCCCCAATCAGCGTGGCTTCATTCTGTATCTTCTATCTGGTGGTAGGGACAGCGACACCTACAGTTGATATCACATTTTCTTGGTTCATCCAGTACATGTTGTTAAGCGTACTGTATGTTTTGTGAAAATCATTACTTTGTCCTCACGTAGTGCGCATTTTTATTAAATTAGTGATTGTTCTTGTACTTTAACAAGGTTAAACATCTGGGAAACTGCTAGACCGAGGTCTGGCTGACTGAAAATTTACTTTAATGGTTTAGTTACACTTTATGTTTTGAAGGCTTGACCTTGGATGACAGCTGAGACCATACCAGTATTCCCAATCACAACTGTCTCTCTCTGTCGCTGTCCTAACCTTTTAACATTTGGATATAAGTCATAACCTGCCTGTTTGAGAGTCACGGTTTGATTCAGTGTAGGCATTAGCCTTAATGACATGAATTACATTCCACAGTGCTCTTTAAGACTGATGGAATGAATAATGTTTTATTTTGAGATCTCATTAGCTGAATTATTTGATTTGCATTCATGGGATAACATGCATTTACATGTGGCGGTGCTTCAATTTCATCAATGGAACCTTACTAATTTGGCTACAAACAAGGTCCTTTGTTTGTTCATTTTTTTTATTGATTGTTGAACAAAAGCAGAGAAATGATCTAATATGGTCCTTGCTTGTTCAAGGCCCCTCGTGAGTTACACAATGAATGCTTGTCGGGATGGCGCTGGTACTAAAACCTTTCCACCAGCTTCACACTAAATGGGCTCTTTTTATAAAAGGAGGACAAGATTTATTAGGATTAACTTTCCAAAGTCCATAAATTATGCATGCATCCGCAAATTACCTATCAAGGCTGGCCCTGGTGGGGATTCTGCTTCATCTAGGCACTACAGACTGGTTAGCTGATAACGTCACAAAGACGATGTGTGCGCTTCGAGGGGGCAGAGGTCTGTATTTTTCATGATTCTGGGTGGCCAGACAGCTAACAACAATGACAAGAAGCTGCCATGTGGGGATTCGCAGGTGGCTTATTGTCCCTTGTTATGATACCATGTCTTTCTTGTTTTGAGGTGTTTTGACTCTTGTCACGTCTATGATTATACAGTATGGCTAAAATTAACAATGTGCTTGAAAGAGAACAAGTGCTCATTGTGCAAATGTATTTATTATTTCAATAAAGATTTGGAGAGGAAATATAGTTTACATGTTGTCAACAATCCTTTGATTCTAAGCCAACCCAGCCTCTTTGCTGCATGGTTGCACACTCATCGGGTTTGTTGCTAAACAACCCACTGTCTACATAGCGCGTGCCATGGAGTCAATAATACAATGGCTACCTTTAGAAGCCAAGGTTTGGCTGCCAGCAAGCCCAGTATAGCTTTGTCAGTGGTCAGTCACCATGTATCAATTAACAGGAAGATGGCTAGCTTAAGTTGAACTTGAACCAGGCTAGGAAAACTGTGGTTGAGTTAGCTAGCTAAGTATCTAGCAAGCTAGCTAACTTCCTTCAATTTCATTCTAGCCTGGCGGTTTTATAATTCACTTTGTCAATACCTATTGTTTCATTTCACAACTGGCTAGCAAAATAAAACTAATGATGACAACAGAAAATAGCTGTTACTAAACTGTATTACTTACTACTACTCTATTACTAATCAAATCTGCAAAAACAATCGATCAATGTATTACATTTTAATGTTTTATTGTAAGGGAAATTAAAATAGGCTAGGCAACGTGTTGCAGTAGGCCTTTGTAGAATAATACAAAACATATCCTTGACTGTAACCAAAAACAAATTACTCTTGTAATTCATCCTTTACAATTGTTTATGCACTATTTACCAAGCATTGGTACTTATGTTTATATCAGGAATCAAGGTAAGACCCAAGTGCAGACTTTGTGAAAAAGGGAGACTGTGGAAAAATAGGAACAGAGACAATTGCTGGTTGACTTGAACAAAAATGACGAACTGGCCCAGACATACAGAAAACACAGGTATAAATACCCAGAGGATAAGTGGGGAAGATGGGCGTGTCGCCCTGGAGGAGGTGGAGACAAGCACAGGACAGGTGGAACAGATCAGGGCGTGACAGTTTATGGCAAATAATTTGACCTGCAAACCTTGCGGGTAAATATTATTCTGGACTGCATTATTTACCGGACTGTATTACTCTAGTACCAATCAAATCTACAAATCAAATTGATCAAATCTGCTACAAGTTTGGCTACCAGCTAGTTTAAGCTAATCCTAGGTAAAATGTTTGACTCTTTGAGATGCCGATTGGAGCTATAATTCCTTTACTAAAAGCTCTATTCAATCTGTATCGATGAAGCATTACAGATTGCACTATAGACATTTAAAGGTAATTTCTGATTGGGCCAACATATGCAGTGTTTACCTTGAAAGCAGTCTCTGCCAATGCGGGAGCATTGCCTTTAGCTGAACTTAAATTTCGTAATGCTGGACAAATGCAAAATTGATTTTATATAGCCCAAGATAATTAATGAATGCATTTAAGGAAGTTTCTAATTCCATATAATTCATAATTGTCCCCCACGATGAAATTGGGCAGGGAACTGAGGATCTGTCTCCATCTGTCTGTCCGTTCGTACACGCAATATTTCAGATGGCACCGGCTCGATTTTGACGAAGTTTGGGTGAATGATGAGGCTTGCTATAGAGATCTGGCATTTACAAAATTACACTGATTGGGCCAAGGCGGGAGCTATAGTAATTAACAAAAATGTGTTAGTCACACGCAATCTCAATTGACCCAAGGGGTGGGGGGGTGACATGTTTATGTTGCCTGTTTTTTTCTCTAGGAAGATTAAACAGTAGCAATGTACAACACTGGCAACACTAAAGAGCTTTGAAACCAATTATCTCTTGATACAGATAAAATATCTTCATATGAGCCAGTTTGCTAGAGCAGGAAAATTATCCTGCATCAACGAATGTGAATTATTATGTGGATTATAATTAATGTACATGTTTGGAAGTCTGTCATTTCAAATTGGAAATTACAAACTTCAGAAGTCTTTATAAAACCTCAAATGCACTACACATGTTTTATTTCATGCAAAAGTTATCCTGCAATGGGTGATCAAATGAAGATCCTACATCTGTATTAGACACAATCAGACAATATGACCATTGGGGGGATATTGAAACCCAATATGACTGCCTCAAGTCAATATCCTGCTTGTGTTATCTCTCTAATTTATCCATGTTCTTCTTCTTCACAGGGATCAATAAGGGATCAAAGGGAAGAAGACTACAATGCCTGATTTGGTTACATTTCATTCCAGCGTGCATCCTACCAGAAGCCCATTACCATAACTCATTAGTCATACAGAACTATTTCCCCGTGTGATTGGATACCATGATAACCAATCACTTCCTGGGTCTACTGATGCTCTCCATCCTGCAGCCAATCAATGCCCTGCCTGTGGCACCTGGAAATACTGTGAATCTCTTGGGAACATCGCAAGAGAAGGATGATGGAAGGATACTCCAGCGCTCCAAACGAGGATGGATGTGGAATCAATTCTTTCTTCTGGAGGAGTACACAGGGAATGACAACCAGTATGTTGGCAAGGTAAGGGTTTTGTGCACCATTTTTATGGGACATTCTTTGTATGCTGCCTTGAGGTGGTCGATTATGTCAAAGTACACTCAATCAAAAGGACTGTTCCTGTTGTACTTGACATAACTTTCAATAGTTTCAGAAAATGTATCCATAAATAGAGAGGAGTGCACCAAATGAGAACTCCCTTAATGTAAGTACTAGCTTGTTAGGCCAATGATCATAGGTGAAGGGAATGGGCATCTATATCCTAGCAACAGGCAACTAATTCCAGCCATCTTCCCTCATTCACAGAACAATTCAAAAACAACAAAGTTGGATATAAATGAGTAAAAAAAGTAGGAATCGTCACTCAAATTAGCGATTTAAAATGACACATGGAGGAGGAATAGATGTTCCATATTCGACAGACAACTTAACCAAATCAAGTCATGAGGCAGACAAAACGGCGAAACAAAATAACTGACCCAGTCCCTCACATCGCCAAGGGCCTGAGAGCCTCCACTGTCATGATGACACAGCTCTTCAACTGACAGAGGCTTGTGTTAGCCAGTCAGGGACCAGATAAGAACGCATAAAAGTGGAAATATTTCTCAGAGCTATAACCCCCCACTTTAGATCAAAGGAGTGACGTGTCAAGCCACCAGTGTTAGTGCTAACACAGAGACAGCTAGTCGCAGTGTTAGAGACAACGTTACAGTTATCATCCTGAGGGAGGGGAACGAGGTGACTGTCGACAGCCAATTTTCTCAGAGGAAGCTGGCTTTCATCACCTGCCTGATCCTCAGGAGTAAACAAGTGTCACGGTACAGGGTGGAGTATGAGGATATGACTACCAGTTTGGCAGATAGCATCATCCTGATGGGTTGGAGACAGGGGAACAACAAGAAGACAAAGATGGAGAGAAGAGGGAAGAAGGGAAAGTGGGTAATGGAGAGAAAAATAATGAATCAATCAAGTCAGGCCAATGAAATTTCACTTCACATAATTTTGGCTTTCTTCCTGACTCCGATGATCTTTGGCTGGCACACTGGCAAGTTTCTTTGCATGACAACAATCACATGTGCTGGCTCTTGACTCACTCAGTGTCCAAAATCATTCACAATTAACCTGTTGCGTCTACCAAACCCGGATCCGGGATTCTATTTACAGACCTAAGCTCATTACCATAACGCAACGTTAACTATTCATGAAAATCGCAAATGAAATTAAATAAATATGCCATCTCTCAAGCTTAGCCTTTTGTAAACAACACTGTCATCTCAGATTTTCAAAATATGCTTCTCAACCATAGGAAAACAATCATTTGTGTAAAAGTGGCTAGCTAGCGTAGTATTTAGTGTTAGCATTAGCGTTAGCATCCAGCACGCAAGATTTCAACAAAAACATAAAAGCTTTCAAATAAAAACATTTACCTTTGAAGAACTTCGGATGTTTTCAATGAGGAGACTCTCAGTTAGATAGCAGATGCTCAGTTTTTCCAAAAAAGATTCTTTGTGAATTGGAAATAGCTCCGTTTTCTACATCACATTTGGCTACCAAAAAAAAAACGAAAATTCAGTCCTCAAATCGCGAACTTTTTTCCAAATTAACTCCATAATATCGACTGAAAACATGGCAAACGTTGTTTAGAATCAATCCTCAAGGTGTTTTTCACATATCTCTTCAATGATATATCGTTCGTGGAAGCATGGTTTCTCCCCTCAATCAAATGGAAAAGTACAAGCAGCTGGCGTTTGCGCACCGAATTCCACGCAGGACACCAGGCGGACACTTGGAAAATGTAGTCTCTTATGGTCAATCTTCCAATGATATGCCTACAAATACGTCACAATGCTGCTAACACCTTGGGGGAACGACAGAAAGTGTAGGCTCATTCCTTGCGCAATCACAGCCATATAAGGAGACAATGGAAAACAGAGCTTCAGAGATTCTGCTCATTTCCTGCTTGACGCATCATCTTGGTTTCGCCTGTAGAATGAGTTCTGGGGCACTTACAGACAATATCTTTGCAGATTCTGAAACTTCAGTGTTTTCTTTCAAAAACTGTCAAGAATATGCATAGTCGAGCATCTTTTCGTGACAAAATATCGCGCTTAAAACGGGAACGTTTTTTATCCAAAAATGAAATAGCGCCCCTAGAGATCCAACAGGTTAAACTGTCAGAATGACATGAGGTCTCAATGAATAAAGTTGGTGAAAAAACAAAGCCCACATGCTGGCTTTACTGGGGAAGTGAATAGTGATCACTACCTCTAATTCCATCAGCTTCACTCTGGAGTTGGTTTATGTGATGAAAATGTGGTGAAAAGCCAGGGCCGATAGACAGGCACTTAAATGCCCAGGACCAAGCCATATTTCAGTGCACTGTGGGAGGGTTTATTTATTTCACATCCAATCATGTCCCCCATCCACCAACCCTCTCCCTAAACCCACATACAGCTACAGTATCTTCCTCCTCTCCACAGGTGTAGCGGAAACCCCCTCAGCCCCCTACAAGGAGGGGGGACCCACCAACACTGTCTAAATTGTAATATAATTTTGTATAAAATAACTTTGACAGTAACCCTCCTTTTAATTAATTGTCCATATGTAGCAAGCAAACTGTTTGTTTTGTCCAATATACATGGGTACAATATAGTTTAATGCATCCAGTTAGCCAATTTCTCAGCTGCGCCAACGGCAGACCGCCTTAGCCTCCTCACATAATTGGCTATCAAGTTAAAAAAAAAAGTTTGGTGAATAAGGTCGAAGAGTAAGTTCATTGTTAAAACCTCTCTGGGATAGGCGGGACAGTCGCGTCCCACTTGACCAATTGCCAGGGAAAATGCATTAAATCACACATGTAAGATACCAAATTAAAGCTACACTTGTTGTGAATCCAGCCAACATGTAAGATTTCAAAAGGTTTTTCTGCGAAAGCATAAGATGCTTGATAGCAGATGATGATGATGATGATGATAGCACAACAGTAAACAAAGAGAGAGTAGCATATTTCAACCCTGCAGGCACCACACTAAACACAGAAGTAAAATATAAATCATGCCTTACCTTTGAAGAGCTTCTTTTGTTGGCACTCCAATATGTCCCATAAACATCACAAATGGTCCTTTTTTTCGATTAATTCTGTCGATATATATCCAAAATGTCAATTTATTTGGCGCGTTTGATCCAGAAAAAAACAGCTTCCAATTTGCGCAACGTCACTACAAAATATCTCAAAGGTAACCTGTAAACTTTGCCAAAACATTTCAAACTACTTTTGTAATACAACGTTAGGTATTTTTAAACGTTATTAATCGATCAAATTGTAGACGGGACAATCTGTGTTCAATACAGGAAGACAACAAACTCACGCTACTTTTCTAGTCATGCGCCTTCTCAAAATATACACTTCAAATGACACAAATTCAAGATGGCAGTACTTCTTCATTACACAAAGGAATAACCTCAACCAATTTCGAAAGACTGGTGATATCCAGTGGAAGCGGTAGGAACTGCAAACAAGTGCCTTTTGAAATCTGGTTTCCCAAGGAAAAATGATTGAATAGACAGTGACCTCAATAAAAAAAAAATCTGAATGGTTAGTCCTTGCGGTTTTGCCTGCTACATAAGTTCTGTTATACTCACAGACATGATTCAAACAGTTTTAGAAACTTCAGAGTGTTTTCTATCCAAATCTACTAATAATATGCATATCTTATATTCTTGGCATGAGTAGCAGGAAGTTGAAATTGGGCACGCTATTTATCCAAAAGGGAAAATGCTGCCCCCTATCCCAAAGAGATTTTAAAGATGGACAAACAAAAGGCAAGACCAAGTGGTGCATGAAAATGCAGCAAAAATACTTTATTTGATCAAGCTAGTGCCAATTACAGAAGATATCCAAATCAGCAAATCTACCACCTCGTCCCCGACTGTCAAAACACCATTGCAGGTAGAAGCTAGTAGACCTACTTATGTATCAGCTACCACTAGCAACCTTCCATTCCTGACAGAGGCATCACTGCCCGGGACTGGCAATGACAGTGGCCTTGCTCCTCTTCTTCTTACTCCCCTCAAGAATAGTGACAGTTCCAGTGAGAGTGTCAGCCCACTTTCTCCTGCTCCTTCTCTCCCAGAAAACTAAGACCCAGCGGCACTCATGAGAGCGACCCCACTTCTGTGAACACTGGTAAGCCTATGAGTAATTAGACGGAAAAACCTGTGGAGTCTGAGTTCCAATGTGTAATATAAATAGGCTACCAGCTAAATACTGTATATAGCCATAGATAGGCTAGTAAGTTAGACTGCATTGTCTCCATAATGAAGAGACACCAGTGTTCCTCTCAGTTGAGTTTCTCTATCAGCCGGTGTAAAATCTTTAAATGTGGGAGGATAAATAATTATGTTATTGTTTCGGTTTGTTGAGAACTCGTTTCTTCAGCTTTCATGGTACTATTGTGATTTACCAGAACAATATTGGTACATTTTAGGAGCAGGTTTACCGACACACTGGATCAATCTGGTATCTTATCATGGTGTAGACAGTCTCAATACACATCTCAGACGTTTAGGGCTCATCATAGATGTACATCATATAAAATATTGTGCTGGAGTGATTTAAACTGTTCATGATGCTGAAATGGCTTCTCTTTTAGGTGAACTTTACAGTGCGAATGTCCCAGGGTAGTGCTAATCTAAGATCAGTTATTAATGATTACATGAACATGGATGCCCTGATCCTAAATCAGCACTCCTACTCTGCAAAACTTTATGAAAATTGGTCCAGGTGTGTATTTGTCAGAAAACTCCACTGCATGTGCCTCTTGGAGTTGTTCATTCACTATCACCTGATCTTCAGCGAGCTATTTCAGACTGCCACTAGCAGACTGCCAATGAGTGAGAGTATTTAACCTCTCTAGGGTAGGGGGCAGCATTCGGGATTTTGGATGAAAAGCATGCCCAGATTTAACGGCCTGCTACTCGGGCCAAGAAGATATGATATGCATATAACTGGTAAACTGTTAAAATAGAGTCTGTGAGTATAACAGAACTGATTTTGCAGGTGAAAACCTGAGAAAAATCCATTCAGGAAGTAGATTTTGTTTTGGTTTTGTAGTTTTCAATGCCATTACAGTATCCATTGACTTAGGACTCCATTTGTAGTTCCTATGCCTTCCACTAGATGTCAACAGTCTTTAGAAATCGTTTCAGGCTTGTATTCTTATAAATGAGGGAGTAAGACCAGTCTGAATGAGTGGACCATAACGTGTCGCAGAGCTTTTTCAGGCGCATGTGCATTTCTTGTTTTCCTTTTATATTGACGACGTTATTGTCCGGTTGAAATATTATAGATCATTTAGGCTAAAAACAACCTGAGGATTGAATACAAACATCGTTTGACATGTTTCTATGAACTTTACAGATACAATTTGGATTTTTTGTCTGATTGTTTTGACTGAGTTTGAGCCTGTGGATTACTGAAGAAAACGTTTTTGGATATAAAGAGAATTCATCGAACAAAAGGAACATTTATTGAGTAAATGATTGTCTTCTGATTGCCACCATATGAAGATCATCAAAGGTAAGGGATTAATGTTATCTCTATTTCTGAGTTTTGTAACGCTTCTGCTTGGCTGGTCATTGTTTTTAATAATTTGTCAACTGGGCTATTATCTGGGCTAGGTATGTTCTGGGCTAGGTATGCTTTCGCCGTAAAACATTTTATAAATATGACACTGTGGTTGGTTTAACAAGAAGTTAATTTATAAACCTATGTAAAATATTTGTTGTTTTCTGAATTTTTATAATGAGCATTTCTGTAATTGAATATGGTGCTCTGCAACCTCACTGGATGTTGGCCAGATGGGACGCTAGCGTCCCACGTACCCTAGAGAGGTTAACAAGCCAAGCCCTCGTCAAGGGAGGCCTACTTTTTCAGTATGAAGTGTGAACACTTGCAATGTAATCAGACGGCTTTTGTGTCTGGAGTTTATTTCTGTAGGGGTGCAGTGGCCCACATCACTTGCAGTTCCATCCAAGCTATGCATGTGAAGAAAACCCCTTTAACCTTGTGGTAGTGTGTGATGCTTTGTGTCTGTAATCAAATGCTGCCGGTCTTCAGTTCCCACAACAGTTTCTTCCTGAATCCAGTTTCTACTGTTCCTAGGAAAAAATGAAGAATCTGAAATAACACTACTGAATGTGTATAATCCCCGAGTACAACAATGTGAGTTTATGTCCAAGATTATACACTAAACAAAAATATAAACGCAACATGCAACAATTTCAAAGATTTTACTGAGTTCCAGTTCCTATCGGCAAATCAGTCAACTGAAATACATTCATTAGGCCATAATCTATGGATTTCACATGACTGGGAATACAGATATGCATCTGTTGGTCACAGACCTTAAAATAAACAATAGGGGCGTGGACCAGAAAACCAGAAAATCTGGTGTGACCACCATTTACCTCATGCAACTTGACCTCTCCTTTGCATTGAGTTGATCAGGCTGTTGATTGTGACCTGTGGAATGTTGTCCATCTCCTCTTCAATGGATGTGCGAAGTTGCTGGATTTTGCCGGGAACTGGAACACGCTGTCGTACAGGTCGGTCCAGAGCATTCCAAACATGCTCAATGGGTGACATGTCTAGTGAGTATGCAGCCTATGAACGAACTGAGACATTTTCAGCGTCCTGGAATTCTGTACAGATCCTTGCGACATGGGGCTGTGCATGCTAAAACATGAGGTGAAAGCTGCGGATGAATAACACGACAATGGGCATCAGGATCTTGACACGGTATCTCTGTGCATTCAAATTGCCATCGATAAAATGCAATTGTGTTTATTGTCTGTAGCTTATGCCTGCCCATACCATAACCCCACTGCCACCATGGGCACTTGTTTACAACGCTGACATCAGCAAACCAATCACACGACGGTACAGTTGAAACCGGGATTAATACTTGAAGAGAACACTTATCCAGTGTGTCAGTGGCTATTGAAGATTATCATTTACCCACTGAAGTCGGTTACAATGCCGAACTGCAATCAGGTGAAGACCCTGTTGAGTACAACGAGCACACAGAAGAGCTTCCCTGAGATGGTTTCGTACAGTTTGTTTAGGAATTCTACAGTTGTGCAAACCCACGGTTTCATCAGCTGTCTGGGTGGCTTCCCACAAGGGAAGAAGCTGGATTTGGAGGTCCTGGGCTGGCGTGGTTACACGTGTTCTGAGGTTGTGAGGCCGGTTGGACAAACTGCTAAATTCTCTAAAACAATGTTAGAGGTGGCTTACGGTAGAAAAATCAACATTCAATTCTCTTGTGGATATTCCTGCAGTCAGCATGACAATTGTACAATCCCTTAAAACTTGAGACATCTGTGGCATTGTGTTGTGTTACAAAACTGCACATTTTAGAGTGACATTTTATTGTCCCTGGCACAAGGTGTACCTGTGTAAAGATCATGCGGTTTAATCAATTTTTCAAAATCAATAATTTCTTGATATGCCACACCTGTCACGTGGATGGATTATCTTGGCAAATGAGAAATGCTCACTAACAGGTAAGCAATTTTGAGCATAACATTTGAAAGAAATTAACTTTGTGTGTATGGGACATTTCTGGGATCTTTTATTTCAGCTCATGAAAAATGCTTTTATTTCAGCTCATGCGTTTATATTTTTGTTCAGCATAGATTAATGACTAAGGGCTTTCCAGCACTCCAGCTGGAGTGGAAAATATTTGGGGTATATCAGATTGTTCTGGCAATTCTGACATAGTAACTTCATTGAGAGAAAGGATGTTTAATATGTTTTTATATTTGTATCACAAACCTTTTTTTAATGAAAAACATGATAAAATGTGCCTTTTTTACTTATACATGCCTCCTTAACTTTTAAGAAGGCCCACATATTAATTGAAATGCATTCCAGGTGACTACCTCATAAAGCTGGTTTAGAGAATGCCAAGCGTGTGCAAAGTTGTCATCAAGGCAAAGGGTGGCTACACTGAAGAATCTCAAATATAACATGTATTTTGATATGCTTCATACTTTTTTGGTTAGTACATGATTCCATGTGTTATTTCATAGTTTTCATGTCATCACTATTATTCTCCAATGTAGAACATAGTACAAATAAAGAAAAACCCAAACTTTTGACTGGAACTGTATGTTGAGGTGGATGATGTTTGGATGAGTAAACAATCCATGGAAAAATAGTGCATTGGAATGTTGTCCTTTCTAATATAAGCAAGTGACTGTATTATGAACCTGTTTATTATCAATACTTACAGTATTTATTATCACAGATGTTCAAACCAACATTAGTGGAGAGAGAGAGAGAGGTGGAGAGAGAGAGAGGTGGAGAGAGAGAGAGAGAGGTGGGGAGAGAGAGAGAGAGAGAGAGAGAGAGAGAGAGAGAGAGAGAGAGAGAGAGAGAGAGAGAGAGAGAGAGAGAGAGAGAGAGAGAGAGAGAGAGAGAGAGAGAGAGAGAGAGAGAGAGAGAGAGAGAGAGAGAGAGACAGAGAGAGAGAGAGACAGAGAGACAGAGAGACAGAGAGACAGAGAGACAGAGAGACAGAGAGAGAAGGAGAGAGAGACAGAGAGCATAATTATTCTGTATCCTTTCGGGGCTCTTTTTTCCTATCTCCCCTCTGCAGCACTAAGCAATGCTCACTACAGACCTGACAGGAATTGCCAATGATTTTGCTACTTTACTGGCTATTCCTCTGTGCTTGTGCAAGGGGATTTAAGTCATCAACATGCTCCTCTGTCAAAGGCTCATTTTGTGCAACAAGAACTTTAGAAAAGAGAACCACCAAGCCTTACTTATAATACTGCATGTTACCTTGTTACTTGTGCTCACCTTGAATCCTAAAGAATGCATTGCTATTGAATTATAACTATTCTATGTTGGTACCAAACTCATTAAACAATAATCATTTCTGAAGGACAAGATCATAGAAACTACAGTCTTTCAATATACAAATCAAATCAAATTGTATTTGTCACATACACATGGTTAGCAGATGTTAATGCGAGTGTAGCAAAATGCTTGTGCTTCTAGTTCCGACAATGCAGTAATAACCAACGAGTAATCTAACCTAACAATTCCACAACTACTACCTTATACACACAAGTGTAAAGGTATAAAGAATATGTACATAAAGATATATGAATGAGTGATGGTACAGAACGGCATAGCCAAGATGCAGTAGATGGTATAGAGTACAGTATATACATATGAGATGAGTAAAGTAGGGTATATAAACATAAAGTGGCATAGTTTAAAGTGGCTAGTGATACATGTATTACATAACGATGGCAAGATGCAGTAGATGATATAGAGTACAGTATATACATATGAGATGAGTAATGTAGGGTATGTAAAAATTATATTAAGTGGCATTGTTTAAAGTGGCTAGTGATACATTTTTATATCAAATCCCATCAATTTCCATTATTAAAGTGGCTGGAGGCCCGTCAGGAAGTCCAGTACCCAGTTGCACAGGGCGGGATCGAGACCCAGGGTCTCGAGCTTGATGACGAGATTGGAGGGTACTATGGTGTTAAATGCTGAGTTGTAGTCGATGAACAGCATTCTCACATTGTTATTCCTCTTGTCCAGATGGGTAGGGCAGTGTGCAGAGTGGTTGCGATTGCATCGTCTGTGGACCTATTGGGGCGGTAAGCAAATTGAAGTGGGTCTAGGGTGTCAGGCAGGGTGGAGGTGATAAGGTCCTTGACTAGTCTCTCAAAGCACTTCATGATAACAGAAGTGAGTGCTACGGGGCGGTAGTCGTTTAGCTCATTTACCTTAGCTTTCTTGGGAACAGGAACAATGGTGGCCCTCATGAAGCATGTGGGAACAGCAGACTGGGATAAGGATTGATTGAATATGTCCGTAAACACACCAGCCAGCTGGTCTGCGCATGCTCTGAGGATGCGGTTGGAGATGCCGTCTGGGCCTGCAGCTTTGCGAGGGTTAACACGTTTAAATGTTTTACTCGCTTTGGCTGCAGTGAAGGAGAGTCCGCAGGTTTTGGTAGCGGGCCGTGTCAGTGGCACTGTATTTAATCTGTCTGGGAGCAAGACATCCTGGTAGGCGAAGGGCTGGTTTTCTTTTTGTAGTTCGTGATTGACTGTAGACCCTGCCACATACCTCTTGTGTCTGAGCCGTTGAATTGCAACTCTACTTTGTCTCTATACTGTCGCTTAGCTTGTTTGACTGCCTTGCTTTCATTTTTGCGCGAATGCTGCCATCAATCCACGGTTTCTGGTTTGGGAATGATTTAATCGTTGCTGTGGGTATAACATCGTCAATGTACTTTCTAATGAACTCGCTCACCGAATCAGCGTATTCGTCAATGTTGTTGTTGAACGCAACATGCAAGGCATTAGGAATTAGGTCATAAGTAGTACATATCATTGCAAGTCATATACGTTTATGTTACTTATTTTACTCATGGATCGAATCTATACCACTACATGAATTCATAATACTGCATGAATCACTGCATGAATTGACACCATACTGTTTCATGAATGGATTGTGTAATACTGCATGAATCACCTCTATATTACCTACAAATACTGCATGAATCGACTCCATACTGATGCATGAATTGACTCAATAATACTGCATGAATCCATACAGCACAGGGGTCTCAACTAACCTGTACCCTCAACTAACCTGTACCCATTGACTTGGTACCGGTACCCCCTGTATATTGCTTCATTATTGTTATTTTATTCTGTTACTTTATTTTCTTAAAACTGCATTGTTGGTTTAAGACCTTGTAAGTAAGCATTTCGGCGCATGTGACAACTACAATTTTATTTGATTATATTGTTTACCCCATACTAGTGTGCCAGCATGCCAAATATCCATACGGCTTGTGAAGTTGTCCATAAGCGGACCTCCAATAATTACCTTTTAGTGTTTACCGTTGGAGCGTGTTGTGTATTTTCTGCCTTTTTTAATTCAATAATTGCAAGCCTATGTACAGTACATCCCTTAGGCCTGTGTTGTCTGAGGATTGTCAAACTCCAATTAGCTGGCAGACCTGACAGTATGGCTCCACAGTATGGAGTTCCCTCTTCACCTCCCTTTGATGGTCTCCTCTTTGTTTTCTTCCTGTCAGTTATCTCTTTATGGGATTAACGACTGAGTCTGAGAAGCATAGGCTATGTCCCAAATGGTACCCTATTCCCTCTATAGTGCAGTGCTTTTGACCAGGGCCTATATGAAACAGGGTACCATTTGGGACACAGCCATACTGCAGGAATCATCAGAGGAATGTTCAGTGTGAACGGAAACGACACAGGGTATAAATTAGTAATATGAATGCCTTTTAGGAGCAGCTACAGATGTAGGATGTTAATTTGAGCCAGTTTGATAAATCAAGAAAACAATCTTGCAGGAACAGGAAGTATAATTTACTATGTAGATTATAGTTTCAGATTTGTTTATTGTTTGTTGTTGTTGATACATTTTTTGTTAGGTGCAAATCAAGTCTCACATTTTAAAGTCTAAATAATAAAAGAATTCCCAGCAACAAAAAGTGATAAAATGAAGATCCTACATCCGTGCTGTACATTTTATGTTGAAATTATTATATTGACTTCATCATATTCTTAAATGTTCAGCAATGAACATCATGAGTAATACTATTCACAGACTGTAGCTGGGTCGTTCCAACAATTCTGTACCTTTTGAAAAATTTAACTTTGTCAAGAAAAACATTGATTTCACCTCACATTCTGTCATAAAGAGCTCATGTTCAACAGTTTTTTCCATATTTAGAGGTTAACGAAAATGACTATAGTAAGTGCCTATGAAGTGCTAATTAAAGTGACAGGGTTGACAGTAACAGGGTTGACATTTTCATCTTAAAATAGCCATAAATCCCATTATGACAGGATGAATGCAAGGGTGCTGTGTGCAATAGGGAGTGGCAGTTGAATGCAAGCGTTACAATTTAATTGAATTGTCTATCTATTGGTAACAGGGTTGACGTGTTATGCTCTACCCGCTCAGTTTTACACCACAAAACACCGGATACTTGCCAAAAAGAGAAGAACCAACTCACCTGCTTTTACACTATGATATGATTATTAGATGTACAATATATGTATTTAAAAAAAAATATATAATTTGCATAGTTTCAACATAAAACGAGAGTTCATTCAAGTAACAGGGTTGACCTTAAAATGAGGGACAGATGTAAATGAATGACTGCATGAATTAAATTATCTTCAGAAATGACCAAATCACCCTCTAGAGGCCTCATGGGTGGAATGTTATTAAAATTGTTCTTTATTTCATAATTATTATTATTATTATTATTATTATTATTATTTATTTTTTTATCCCATCCCCACATCCCTTCTGTGATGTACATCAAGTGTCATATTGGGATGAAGACTAAGAATGGAATACATTTCATTTCTATATCTGACATGGTAGAGATGTCTTCTTTTTTAAAATCCATAACCATGTGTGTGAGGTGTATACCTTTGTTTTAAAGTTGATTTGTTTAAAACTACCAAGAAACACTCTATGTGACTCTGATTTAGCTCGCTGCAGTAAAAGGTTTTAAGTGGGTTCAAATCTTCCTAGAACTTACAGATGTGTACTGAAGGAAAATTATGAATTTTGACACTGAAGCAAGTCTTTATTCATATTACAATAAGAGGTGTTGAATTCTTCACGTGATCTATATTAAAGGGCAATTCATGAATATTTCATGCCATTAAAATTCAATATTGGTGCACAATTTCTACTTACAATATCTTTAGGGAACGACCCAGCTGTATTCATAGTCAGCATCCCAAATGGCACCTTATTCCCTATATAGTGCATTACTATTGACCAGGGCCAAGCATCAAATATGGAATAGGGTGCCATTCGAGACAACCATAGTCGGGTCACGGTGTGCATCCTTCTCACTTTCTTCCCCAAGTTGCACTGTTGTTGAGCCCAGTTTTCAGATTGCAGAAAATACAGTGGCTTGCGAAAGTATTCACCCCCCTTGGCATTTTTCCTATTTCATTGCCTTACAACCTGGAATTAAAATGTTTTTTGGGGGGTTTGAATTTGATTTACACAACATGCCTACCACTTTGAAGATGCAACATGTTTTTTATTGTAAAACAAGAAATAACACAAAAAAACGGAACATTTGAGCGTGCCCAACTATTCACCGCCCCAAAGTCAGTACTTTGTAGAGCCACCTTTTGCAGCAATTACAGCTGCAAGTCTCTTGGGGTATGTCTCTATAAGCTTGGCACATCTAGCCACTGGGATTTTTTCCCATTCTTCAAGGCGATACTGCTCCAGCTCCTTCAAGTTGGATGGGTTTTGCTGGGTACAGCAATATTTAAGTCATACCACAGATTCTCAATTGGATTGAGGTCTGGGCTTTGACTAGGCCATTCCAAGACATTTAAATGTTTCCTCTTAAACCACTTGAGTGTTGCTTTAGCAATATGCTTAGGGTCATTGTCCTGATGGAAGGTGAACCTCCATCTCTGGAAGATTGAAACAGGTTTCCCTGAAGAATTTCCCTGTCTTTAGTGCCATCCATCATTCCTTTAATTCTGACCTGTTTCCCAGTCCCTGCCGATTAAAAACAACCCCATAGCATGATGCTGCCATCACCATGCTTCACTGTAAAGATGGTGTTCTTGGGGTGATATGAGGTGTTGGGTTTGCGTCAGACATAGCGTTTTCCTTAATGGCCAAAAAGGTACATTTTAGTCTCATCTGACCAGAGTACCTTCTTCCATATTTTTGGGGAGCCTCCCACATGCCATTTGGCAAACACCAAATGTGTTTGCTTATTTCTTTCTTTAAGCAATGGCTTTTTTTCTGGCCACTGTTCCGTGAAGCCCAGCTCTCTGGAGTGTACGGCTTAAAGTGGTCCTATGGACAGATACTCCAATCTGCGCTGTGGAGCCACGCAGCTCCTTCAGGGTTATCTTTGGTCTCTTTGTTGCCTCTCTGGTTAATGCCCTCCTTGCCTGTGCCATGAGTTTTGATGGAAGGCCCTCTCTTGGCAGGTTTGTTGTGGTGCCATATTATTTCCATTTCTTATAATGGATCTAATGGTGCTCTGTGGGATGTTCAAAGTTTCTGATATTTTTTTATAACTCAAATCTGATCTGTAATTCTCCACAACTTTGTCCCTGACCTGTTTGGAGAGCTCCTTGGTGGTGCCCTTTGCTTAGTTGTGTTGCAGACTCTGGGGAATTTCAGAACAGGTGTATATATATTGAGATCATGTAACACTTAGATTGCACACAGGTGGACTTTATTTAACTAATTATGTGACTTCTGAGGGTAATTGGTTGCACGAGATCTTATTTAGGGGCTTCATAGCAAAGGATGTGAATACATATGCACACACCACTTACCCATTTTTTTTCTGTATAATTTTTTGAAACATGTTCTGTTTTTCATTTCACTTCACCAATTTGGATGATTTTGTGTATGTCCATTACATGAAATCCACATAAAAATATATTTAAATTACAGGTTGTAATGCAACAAAATAGTAAAAACACCAAGGGGGATGAATACTTTTGCAAGGCACTGTAATTAGTTTCTTCCTGAGTATGCTGATATTAATATTCATGTATGATGTTGATGCTGTGTCCCTCACTGCTTGTCATTTAGGATGTGAGGGCCCAAGAGATATAGAGCTAAATATACGCCTCTGACACTATTATCAACAGTGCAGTAATGAGCTTCAAGCCAGTCACTCATCATACTTGCTTGAGGTAATGCTACTTTCTTTCAAGACGATGAATAGTACAGAAAGAGGCACTTAGATGCCCCTATTTCTTTCCGTGAAATGATTGCATTTTCATGTCTCCGGGTCTTGTAGGCTACTTGCATTATACAAACATGATTGATTATGGTTTACATTGAACATCAAAATCAATATTTGGTGGCTATTTTTGTGTCTATTGTCAGATGAGATTTAAGTGGATGCCCTGCTGAAGTAGTAGGGTATAGAGACACATGCAGGTGCACGTTGTCAATAATAGGACAGAGTCACAAATCTATGTACATATGCCTCTTTCTTAATATGGACACCATACAGGCACGTGGAAAAGGTGCATGCTAGTAGTATGGCTCTTTACAGCATTGGTTGCATTCCAATTATCTCTCCTTTCCCCCTGAAGTGTGTACTTGTTAATTTCCCTTCATAGATTTGAAAGGTTATTACTGGTACATGGAAACACCTTCTAGCCCATGCCTACACCAATCCAATGTTTTTAAATGTGTGGGGAGTTGTAGTGAAAGAGTGCACAATTCAGAAGGAAGGAGAGATTATTGGGACGCAACCTTGGTGTCTTTCCCAGAGGGGCTTTATCCTCCCTATAGGCAGTATAGATACCTTAATAGAAAGTTACTCAAGTAAAAGTGAAAGTCAGCCAGTAAAATACCACTTGAGTAAAAGTCTAAAAGTATTTGGTTTTAAATATACTTAAGTATCAAAAGTAAATGTAATTGCTAAAGTATACTTAAGTATCAAATGTAAAAGTAAAATAATCAATCATTTAAAATTCCTTATATTAAGCAGAGCAGACGGAACCATTTTCTTGTGTTTAAAATGTATGGATTGCTAGGGCCACACTCCAACACTCAGACATTATTTACAAAATATGCATTTGAGTCCGCCAGGACAGAGGAACTAGGGATGACCATGTGTTGTCTTGATAAGTGCGTGCATTTAACTATTTTCCTGTCCTGCTAAGCATTCAATGTTACGTCTGATGTTGGAATGAGACCAAGGTGCAGCGTGGTAAGCATACATCTTTCTTTATTTCGATGAACACCAAAAAAACAACAAAAGATAAACGAACGTAATGTTCTGCAGGCTACACAGTAACTGTACAAAAACAAGATCCCACAACTGAAGGTGGAAAAAGGCCTGCCTAAGTATGATCCCCAATCAGAGACAATGATAAACAGCTGCCTCTGATTGGGAACCATACTAGGCCAACAAAGAAATAGAAACAGATTCTGATTTAACTAGGCTATATACATGGGACACCGGTACCGAGTCAATATGCGGGGATATAGGTTAGTCTAGATAATTTGTAAAGTGACTATGCAAGAAGCTCCCGCGCTCAGGTCGGTTCAACGCTGGTCCGACCAATCTGATTCCACGCTTCAAGACTGCTTCGATCACATGGATTGGGATACGTTCCGCATTGCGTCAAACAACAACATTGACGAATACACTGATTCGGTGAGCGAGTTCATTAGAAAGTGCATTGACGATGTCGTACCCATAGCAACGATTAAAACATTCCCAAACCAGACACCGTGGATTGATGACAGCATTCGCGTGAAACTGAAAGCTCGAACCACTGCTTTTAACCAGGGCAAGGGGACCGGAAACATGACCGAATACAAACAGTGTAGCTATTCCCTCCATAAGGCAATCAAACAAGCTAAGTGTCAGTATAGAGACAAAGTAGAGTTGCAATTCAACGGCTCAGACACAAGAGGTATGTGGCAGGGTCTACAGTCAATCACGGATTACAAAAAGAAAACCAGCCCCGTCGCGGACCAGGATTTCTTGCTCCCAGACAGACTAAATAACTTTTTTTGCCCGCTTTGAGGACAATACAGTGCCACTGACACGGCCCGCTAGCAAAACCTGCCAACTCTCCTTCACTGCAGCCGACGTGAGTAAAACATTTAAACGTGTTAACCCTCGCAAGGCTGCAGGCCCAGACGGCATCCCCAGCCGCGTCCTCAGAGCATGTGCAGACCAGCTGGCTGGTGTGTTTACGGACATATTCAATCAATCCTTATCCCGGTCTGCTTTTCCCACATGCTTCAAGAGGGCCACCATTGTCCCTGTTGCCAAGAAAGCTAAGGTAGCTGAGCTAAACGACTACAGCCCGTGCACTCACTTCCGTCATCGTGAAGTGCTTTGAGAGACTAGTCAAGGACCATATCACCTCCACCCTACCTGACACCCTAGACCCACTCCAATTTGCCTACCGCCCCAATAGGTCCACAGACGATGCACTCGCAACCACACTGGACACTGCCCTAACCCATCTGGACAAGAGGAATACCTATTTGAGAATGCTGTTCATCGACTACAGCTCAGCATTTAACACCATAGTACCCTCCAAACTCGTCACCAAGCTCGAGACCCTGGGTCTCGACCCCACCCTGTGCAACTGGGTACTGGACTTCCTGACGGGCCGCCCCCAGGTGGTGAGGGTAGGTAACAACATCTCCACCCCGCTGATCCTCAACACTGGGGCACCCACAAGGGTGCGTTCTGAGCCCTCTCCTGTACTCCCTGTTCACCAACGACTGCGTGGCCATGCACGCCTCCAACTAAATCATCAAGTTTGCGGACGACACTACAGTGGTAGGCTTGATTACCAACAACGACGAGACGGCCTACAGGGAGGAGGTGAGGGCCCTCGGAGTGTGGTGTCAGGAAAATAACCTCACACTCAACATCAACAAAACAAAGGAGATGAATGTGGACTTCAGGAAACAGCAGAGGGAGCACCCCCCTATCCACATCTACGGGACAGTAGTGGAGAGGGTAGTAAGTTTTAAGTTCCTCGGCGTACACATCACGGACAATCTGAATTGGTTCACCCACACAGACAGCGTCGTGAAGAAGGCACAGCAGTGACTCTTCAACCTCAGGAGGCTGAATAAATTTGGCTTGTCACCAAAAGCACTCACAAACTTCTACAGATGCACAATCGAGAGCATCCTGTCGGGCTGTATCACCGCCTGGTACGGCAACTGCTCCGCCCACAACCCTAAGGCTCTCCAGAGGGTAGTGAGGTCTGCACAACGCATCACCGGGGGCAAACTATCTGCCCTCTAGGACACCTACACCACCCGATGTCACAGGAAGGACATAAAGATCATCAAGGACAACAACCACCCTATCCACTGCCTGTTCACCCGCTATCATCCAGAAGGCGAGGTCAGTACAGGTGTATCAAAGCAGGGACAGAGAGACTGAAAAACAGCTCCTATCTCAAGGCCATCAGACTGTTAAACAGCCACCACTAACATTGAGTGGCTGCTGCCAACACACTGACTCAACTTCAGCCACTTTAATAATGGAAATTTATGTAAAAATATATCACTAGCCACTTTAAACAATGCAACTTAATATAATGTTTACATACCCTACATTACTCATCTCATATGTATATACTGTACTCTATACCATCTACTCCATCTTGCTTATGCCGTTCTGTACCATCACTCATTCATACATCTTTATGTACATAATCTTTATCCCTTTACACTTGTGTGTATAAGGTAGTAGTTTTGGAATTGTTAGCTTAGATTACTCGTTGGTGTAACGGTTTTCTAGGTGTGAAGGAGAGTCGGACCAAAATGCAGCGTGTCGATTGCGATTCATGTTTAATGAAAAAACACACTAAACACAAACACTACAAAAACAATAAACGTAACGAAAACCGAAACAGCCTATACTTGTGTAAACTAACACAGAACAAGGACATCAGGAAACTAAGGACAATCACCCACGACAAACTCAAAGAATATGGCTGCCTAAATATGGTTCCCAATCAGAGACAACGATAAACACCTGCCTCTGATTGAGAACCACTCCAGACAGCCATAGACTTTGCTAGATAACCCCACTAGCTACAATCCCAATACATACACACCAGAACCCCAGGACAAAACACACCACAATACAAAAAACCCGATGCCACACCCTGGCCTGACCCAATACATGAAGAAAAACACAAAATACTTAGACCAGGGCGTGACAGTTGGTTAATACTGCATTGTCGGAACTAGAAGCACAAGCATTTCGCTACACTCGCATTAACATCTGCTAACCATGTGTATGTGACAAATACATTTGATTTGATTTGCATATATAATAAGCAGCGAGCAGCAGCAGTGTAAAAACAAAGGGGGGGGGGGGGGGGTAAATAGTCCAGGTGACCATTTGATTCATTGTTCAGCAGTCTTATGGCTTGGGGGTAGAAGCTGTTAAGGAGCCTTTTGGTCCTAGACTTGGCACTCCTCTACTGCTTGCCATGCAATAGCAGAGAGAACCGTCTATGACTTGGGTTTCAGGAGTCAGACAATTTGTTGGGTCTTCCTCTGAAACTGCCTAGTATATAGGTCCTGAATGTCAGGAAGCTTGGCCCCAGTGATGTACTGTGCCATACGCATTACCCTCTGTAGAACCTTATGGTAAGATTCCGAGCAGTTGCCATACCAGGCAGTGATGCAACCGGTCAGGATGCTCTCACTGGTGCAGCTGTAGAACTTTTTGGGGATCTGGGGGGGAAAATATTATGTTGTGCCCTCTTCACAACTGTCTTGGTGTGTTTAGACCATGATAGTTTGTTGGTGATGTAGACACAAAGGAACATGAAACTCTCGACCCGCTCCACTTCAGCCCCGTCTATGTTAATGACGGCCTGTTCGTCTCCCCTTTTCCTATAGTCCACTGTCAGCTACTTTGTCTTGCTGACATTGAGGGAGGGGTTGTTGTCCTGGTACCACACTGCCAGGTCTCTGAAATCCCTATAGGCTGTCTCATCGTTGTCGGTGATCAGGCCTACCACTGTTGTGTTGTCAGCAAACTTAATGATTGTGTTGGAGTCATGTTTGGCCACACAGTCGTGGGTGAATATGGAGTACAGGAGGGGACAAAGCATGCACCTCTGAGTGGCCCCAGTGTTGAGGATCAGAGTGGCAGATGCTTTGTTGCCTACCATTACCACTTGGGGTTGGCCCATCAGGAAGTCCAGGATCCAGTTTCAGAGGGAGGTGTTTAGTCACAGGGTCCTTAGCTTAGTGATGAGCTTTGTGGGTACTATTGTATTGAATGCTGACCTGTAGTCAATGAACAGCATTCTCACATGGGTGTTCCTTTTGTACAGGTGGGAAAGGGCACTGTGGAATGCGATAGAGATTGTGTCATCTGTTGATCTGTTGGGGTGGTATGCAAATTTTAGTGGGTATAGGGTTTCTACCACGATGGTGTTGAAGTGAGCCATGACCAGCCTTTCAAAGCACTTCATGGCTACCGACGTGAGTGCTATGGGCGGTAATAATTTAGGCAGGTTACCTTCGCTTTCTTGGGCACAGAGACTATGGTGGTCTGTTTGAAACATGTAGGTATTACATACTCAGTCAGGGAGAGGTTGAAAATGTCAGTGAAGACACTTGCCAGTTGGTCCACGCATGCATACTGGTAATCTGTCTGGCCCCGTGTGAATTTTGACCTATTTAATGGTCTTGCTCACATCGGCTACAGAGAGCGTGAGCAGACAGTCGTCCAGAACAGCTGGTGCTCTTAAGAATGCTTCAGTGTTGCTTGACTCGAAGCAAGCTTAAAAGGCCCTTAGCTCGTCTGGTAGGCTTGCGTCACTGTGCAGCTCACTGCATGGTTTCCCCTTGCTGTCCGTAATAGTTTTCAAGCCCTGCCACATCCGATGAGAGTCAGAGCCGGTGTTGTAGGATTCAATCTTAGTCCTGTATTTACGCTTTGCCTGTTTGATGGTTCGTCTGAGAGCATAGTGGGATTTCTTATAAGCGTCCAGATTAGTGTCCCTTTCCTTGAAAGCTGCAGCTCTAGCCTTCAGCTCGGTGCGGATGTTGCCTGTATTCCATGGCTTCTGGTTGGGATATATACTGTACGTACAGTCACTGTGGCGACGACGTCCTCAATGCACTTATTGATGAAGCCGGTGACTGAGGTGGTATATTCGTCAATGCCATTGGATGAATCACGGAACAAATGCCAGTCTGTGCTAGCAAAAAAACAATCCTGTAGCATAGAATCCGCTTCATCTGGCCCATTCCATATTGAGCGAGTCACTGGTTCTTTCTGTTTTAGTTTTTGCTTGTAACAGGAGTCAGAAGGATAGAATTATGGTCAGATTTGCCAAATGGAGGGCGAGGGAGATCTTGGTATGCGTCTCTGTGTGTGGAGTAAAAGTGGTCTATAGTTTATCTTCTGGTTGCACATGTGACATGCTGGTAAAGCAGATTTATGTTTGCCTGCATTAAAGTCCCTGGCCACTAGGAGCACCACTTCTGTATGACCATTTTCTTGTTTGCTTATGGCCTTATACAGCTTGTTGACTGTGGTCTTAGTGCCAGCATCGGTTTGTGTTGGTAAATAGACGGCTACGAATAATATAGATGTGAACTCTCTTGGTAGATAGTGGGGTCTACAGCTTATCATGAGGTTGCCTACCTCAGATGAGCAATACCTCAAGACTTCTTTAAAATTAGACATTGTGCACCAGCAGTTATTGACAAATAGACACCCCTCCCCACCCCTCGTCTTACCAGACTTAGATGCTCTGTCCTACCAATGCACGGAGAAGCTGACCAGTTCTATATTATCCATGTCGTCGTTTAGCCATGTCTCGGTGAATCATAAGATATTGCAGTTTTTAATGTCCCGTGGGTAGGATAGTCTTAATCATATATTGTTCAATTTGTTTTCCAATGATTGCACGTTTTCCAATAATACGGAGGGTAGTGGTGGTTTACCTACTCGCCGGCAAATTCTTACAAGGCTCCCCACCCTCCCCTGCTCTTTTCTCTGTGTTTTCTTCAAGCGGATGACAGGGATTTGGGCCTTGTCTCGACAAAGCAGTATATAATTTGCGTTGGACTCATTAAACAAAAAATCTTTGTCCAGTTCAAGGTGAGTAATCGCTGTTCTGATATCCAGAAGCTGTTTTCGGTCATAAGAGACGGTAGCAGAAACATTATGTACAAAATGAATTACAAACAATGCGAAAAAACAGACAAAGTAGCACAGTTGGTTAGGAGCCCATGAAACTGCAGCCATCCACTCCGGTGCCATCATCATCATAGCAGGTAGCATGAGTGTGTTGCTGACATTTGGCAAAGATACCCTGCCTGCCACAGAGGATCAGTCCGAGGGTAACTTAGCTTCATGGTTAAGGCTTATGTTCCTCCTACGATGCCATGTTGTAATTGCCATCGATATGAAGATTTTGCGGCTGTGTTGGTGACAGTGTAAGACGTGGGAGGATTTTGTGGGGAAGAATCATACTTTTTAAAAACATGTCTGGGACTGTGGAAAGTTGCTCCAATTGTGTTGCGGATCATGTGGAGGGTTATTGGGGAGGTATCAAGCATCCATTGAAGAACAATTGGCTGAGGTTGTGTAGAGTTCACACCATGAACTGTTCAGTATCGATGGCTATCTATAAAGTTTAATTGTATATATGTAGAGGTGTGGTGCTTGCAGGGCAGGCTTACAATGTTCAATTTGTTTAATAACCCATGCCTCTCACTTGAGATCTATACAATCATTCATTGACATTTTACTTCAACATTTGTCAGAAAGTGCTTAACAGTACCCATCCTATACCTCCAAAAAGCAAGCAGGAAGCACAGTGGCAAGGAAACACTTCCTAGAAGAACAAGATGGCGCCAGAGGAGATGGCCGCCGTTTTACGGTCTCCTAACCAATTGTGTTATTATGTGGTTTTGTTCGTGATATTTGTAAATTATTTTGTACGTAATGTTTCTGCAAACGTATATTACGGCAGAAAAGAGCTTCTGGATATCAGGACAGCAATCACTCACCTCGGATTAGACAAAGATTTCTTCAACAACAACAACAACAACAACATGCCGGACTCACACGATATTCTCCAAACACCCCACATGGCAGACATCTCAATTATTCTCAAAAGGAAGCGACGCAGAGGACGAAGAGCCAGATGCCTCGTCCGGACCCGCAGAAGGCGAGTGGGAAAGCTGCCGTTACTGTCAATACTACTCGCCAACGTGCAATCATTGGACGATAAACTAGACGAGGTACGATCACGAATATCCTACCAACGGGACATCAAAAACTGTAATATCCTATGTTTCACGGAATCGTGACTGAATGACGACATGAATATTCAGCTAGCGGGATATATGCTGCACCGGCAGGATAGAACAGCACACTCTGGTAAGATGAGGGGAGGTGGGGGGGGTGGTCCTTGTGCCCAACAACACAACGGCAACCTGCAACCTAGCCATGAAGTGCTTTGAAAGGCTGGTAATGGCTCACATTAACAACAGTATCCCAGAAACCCTAGACCCACTCCAATTTGCATACCGCCCTAACAGATCCACAGATGATGCAATCTCTATTGCACTCCACACTGCCCTTTCCCACCTCGACAAAAGGAACACTTGTGTGAGACTGCTATTCATTGACTACAGCTCAGCGTTCAACACCATAGTACCCTCAAAGCTCATCACTAAGCTAAGGAACCTGGGACTAAACACCTCCCTCTGCAACTGGATCCTGGACTTCCTGATGGGCCGCCCCCAGGTGGTGAGGGTTGGTAGCAACACTGGAGCTCCCCAGGGTTGCGTGCTCGGTCCCCTCCTGTACTCCTTGTTCACTAATGACTGCATGGCCAGGCACGACTCCAACACCATCATTAAGTTTGCAGATGACACAACAGTGACAATGAGACAGCCTATAGGGAGGAGGTCAGAGACCTAGCCGGGTGGTGCCAGACTAACAACCTATCCCTCAGCGTAACCAAGACTAAGGAGATGATTGTGGACTACAGGAAAAGGAGCACCCAGCACGTCCCCATTCTCATCGAAGGGGCTGTAGAGGAGCTGGTTGAGAGTTTCAAATTCCGTGGTGTCCACATCAACGACAAACTAGAATGGTCCAAACACACCAAAACAGTCATTAAGAGGGCACGACAAAGCCTATTCCTCCTCAGGAAACTAAAAAGATTTGTCATTGGTCCTGAGATCCTCAAAAAGTTCTACAGCTGCAACATCGAGAGCATCCTAACCGGTTGCATCACTGCCTGGTGCAAATTGCTTGGCCTCCGACCGCAAGGCACTTCAGAGAGTAGTGCGTAAGGCCCAGTACATCACTGGGGCAAAGCTGCCTGCCATCCAGGACCTCTACACCAGGCGGTGTCAGAGGAAGGCCCTAAAAATTGTCAAAGACCCCAGCCACCCCAGTCATAGACTGTTTTCTCTACTACCGCATGGCAAGCGGTACCAGAGTGCCAAGTCTAGGACTAAAAGGCTTCTCAACAGTTTTTACCCCCAAGCTATAAGTCTCCTGAACAGGTAACCAAATGGTTACCCAGACTATTTTCATTGTGTCCCCCCCCCCAGCCCCTCTTTTACGCTGCTGCTCCTCTCTGTTTATCTTATATGCATATTCACTTTAACTATACATTCATGTACATACAACCTCAATTGGCCCGAAAACCAGTGCCCCCGCACATTGGCTAACCGGGCTATCTGCATTGTGTCTCACCACCCGCCAACCCCTCTTTTTACACTACTGCTACTCTCTGTTCATCATATATGCATAGTCACTTTAACCATACCTACATGTACATACTACCTCAATAAGCCTGACTAACCGGTGTCTGTATATAGCCTTGCTACTCTTATTTTCAAATGTCTTTTTAATGTTGTTTTATTTCTTTACTTACCTACACACCCACATACCTTTTTCGCACAATTGGTTAGAGCCTGTAAGTAAGAATTTCACCTGTTGTCTTCGGCGCACATGACAAATAAACTTTTATTTGATTTGAGAAGGAGGAAACCTCATGAAAACTCACTCAGAGGGGGAGGAGGGGGTCATCCATGCTGTAGGCCTACACAGTATGGTTACATGCAAGTGCAAAGGCCAGTATCTTTAAGAATGAAGTAACCATTCAGCTAAACAAATAGCCCATAAAATATGAAACAAGTCTTCTCATTCTGTCATCCAATCTCCTTAGAAATCTTTATTTTTGGATCTGCCCTGAAGGCAACGTCGCAGACGGAAGACATTAGGGAGCTAAATGGATTTAGAGTCAAAGTGACATGATTTTATGCTACTTGGCATATGGTATCAGATTGAGCTTCTGTCTATTTTTGGTCTTCAACCAAAGTCTTGAATTATGGAATTATGAAAATAAGCTTGGTCTGTGCTTTGTGACTGTTGATGCTTCAAGGAAAAGTTGTTGCAAAAATCATTCCAATCAAGGTTTTGCCTTTTGCTGTAGGATATTTTTCCCCTACGTTTATTTTGTTTTTTACCTGGCCACAGGAAAGGAAGGAATCGTCCTGCATGATTCCTGTTTTTTTCCCCCCGTATGATTCCTGTAGGACTTGTTTGTAAGGGGTAGTTCTTGTTACAGTATTGGTGTCTGTGTTGTAACATGAAATACATGACACCTCAAGGGTTGTCCGTTTGAAATTGTCTGTTTGAAATTGCCCACAGAATATAACTATTTTGATCAGACAGGGACATCCTGCTTTAGAAATGACCACTTCAGGGGGCAGTCACAATCAGGATAAGAAGTATTGCAATCAATTTGAAGGACACACTTTAAGCAGACACTCATGTTCCTAAGAAACAGCTGGAATACAATATTCTAGATGAGAGTTCTGTGCCAAACATGAAACATGTTTAGAGCAGTCTCTGAGAAACCGTATGTTTTTATTTTTGTGTCATTTAACGGGTGGAATGTAAGGTCCATGCAAGAACCATACAAGATACAAACAATAACCATTTTCATTAGAGCAGTCTGTGAGCTACTATTCTTGTTTTTCCATTTCTCAAATATACAGATGAATTAAACAATTCTGAGGGATGGTGATTGGTAGCCAATAGTAAATAAATAGCTGAAATCAAATATCTGTGGATTGAATGTATCCAAGGACAATATTGTGAGCTTAAGATCTCAAGCTCATGATCGCAAGATATAAAGTATGACTATCTGTCCTGAGAGACTAATGGAAGGCAGATGTAAAGTTTTAATGGCACATTTGAAGTTGAATCTGTTCTTTACGTAAACCTGCCAACTGTATTTGTTATTTTATTTTTATGTACATTTCACATTTCCTGACTAACACTGAATGCTCTCTCCATCTCAAATAAAAACTCTTACACAGCTTTTCTCTCTATCCACAGCTGCACTCGAATATGGACAGAGGCGATGGTAACGTGAAGTACATTCTCACTGGAGAAGGGGTGGGAAGCTTGTTTTTAATAGACGAGAACTCAGGTGACATTCACGCCACTAAGAGGTTGGACAGGGAGGAGAGGGCCATATACACACTCCACGCTAAGGTGGTGGACAAGAGGACCAATGAGACACTGGAGGCTGATACTGAATTTAACATCAAGATCCACGACATCAACGACAATGAGCCAAAGTTCTCTAAAGACCTTTATTTCGCCAGTGTCCCAGAGATGTCTGACGTAGGTGAGTAAGTTGGTCCTCTTGTGATGCTTTATTTCTGTGGAGAAATGTGAATGACAATTCTTTCTTAAACCTATATAGTTCACAGAGGCAGAGATAAGCAATGAACTGCATATCAATCAAATCATGTCATTCACACGACAATATAATAATAGTGGAAGGTTGAAATTGAAGCTATCATTAAAGTGAAGGTTTTGCTTCATCACACTCAAATTAATTCAGATAATATAGATTAACCAGTAGGCATGAATACCAACAAAGCTTTAAAAATGCACACAGGAGAACTGGAATCAATTTCAAATCATGAGCCTACAAATTAATAGAAAGTGTAATCACCATTGAATTAAAACTTACTTGCCAATATGAAAAATAATGGTTCTCTATTGTGTTCACATAATAATTGAATTGCTGACTGACTCCAGAGAGAGGATGTTGCGGTTAAAACATCCAGCATTGGTAATATGCATTGAATACATGTCTTTCTGTGAGGTAACCAACCACTATTTATTGAAGATCAGACTCAACAAGCTCTGGGTTGGACACTGTGAAAAGGTGTACTGTATAAGTAAAAGTTGTACAGTAAAAGCACTGTAAACCACTTGTGCTAACAGGCAGACTTCCATCAAAGGTTGATGCTTCCAGTTTCTATTTGTCTGTTAATTCATTCATTAATCCATCCATTTCTTCCAATCATTATTTCATTAATTTGTTATTCATTCATTCATACATACCCTCGGTAATGTTAGAGTGATGCATTTATCATGGGATTTCTTGTGTGTGAAGTGCATAGCCATTACCAAATCATTGGTCACGGTCACCAATGCTTCACCAAACAGATGAACAAACTGCCCATGGTTGTATCCCAAATGGCACTCTGTCCCTAGTGCACTTCTTTTGACCAGGGCCCATAGGGATGCATCCCATGTGTTTAGAGGGTGCAAACTCGTTTGTCAGAGCAGGCATCTGTGAAGAGTCAGCAGGCCCTTTCATATTCTCATTGCAGACAGCTGTTCCTGCAGTCATTAGTATGCTTGAAGATAGTCAGACTTAGCCAGGACATTACAGAGGTCTCCAGAATGCCAAGGACAAATGTGTTCCAAATGGCACCCTATTCCCTATAGTGCACTACATAGGGAATAGGATGTCACTTGGCATGCCACCATAATCTGAGCAGTGGCTAGACAATGTAAGTACAACAAAGAGCTACGAACCCACACTCTAGGGGCTAGTTTCCCAGACATAGATTAAGACTAGTCTTGGACTAAGTGGCACTTTCAATGGAGAATATCAGTTGTCTAGGTCTGTATCTGGGAAACCAGCCCCTAGAGGCTTAGTATTAGAACAAGAATGACATTTTTGCCCCCCAAAATGTAAAACTGTACTATTGTTCACCCTTAGCAGAGCTTGAATCATTTCAGCTCAATTTACGTCCCTTTCATAGATGACTATTATGCATTCCGTGGAATTTTTTGGGGGGGAATTTATTATTTTTAGCTATATTTATAATGACAAGAGCTGTGTGTTGTTCATATTTCCCTAGGCAAGGTTAACTAGGTACTGTGCAACATAAATTACAAGGCCTCACACAACTTCTACCTCCCTTTGAGCTGGATCGCATTTCAAATTATTTTGTAAAATGCTATTGTGCTTATAATTACTTTATTATATGCATGCTAGATCATTCCTAGTAATTGCTCTGTATAGCTATGTACATTTTCGTGAATGTATGGATGTGCATTAGCGAGTAGACTGTTGGGCCAATAACTGGGAAAAATATGTTGATGTACCCTTGAGCAAGGCACTTAACACTAATTGTTCCAGGGTCGCCGTTAATAATGGCAGACCATGGCCGTGCACCACTCTCCGAGGGTATCTCAGGGAGAGTTGGGATATGCAAGAAACACATTTCCAATTATATGCTAATACACACTTGTACATGTGTGAAATAGGACAAATAGAAGCATCCACCAAATTATATAATTTGTGCATTATCTATACTTTGCTATGTATTGTAAGTTCTCTATCTTCTCCTCCACAGGCACATCAGTTATTCAAGTCACCGCGACAGATGCTGATGATCAAACATATGGGAACAGTGCCAAGCTTGTGTACAGTATTCTACAGGGTCAACCATATTTCTCAGTGGATTCAGACAATGGTAATCTAATCACAACACCCACAATGGGCATGCAAACACTTGAAAGAAGCCATCATGTGTGTATATTATCTCTCCTCCTCTACTCTGCAAACAGAGACCCAACAGCACTCAGTATGGGGTGTTTGTTTAGGGAATGATGAGTGAGTTGAACTTATTCATGGTTTTCCTCTCTATCTCTATGTTAGTCAGATGGCACCTGGAAAGGATATTTTAATAGTGGGTGAATACAATGGCTGCTGTGAACTCAATGGCTTGGTGTGTTAATATACACTCTTAGGGTTCATTGGCTGTCCCCATAGGATAACCCTTTTCAGTGTCAGGGTTCCATGTACAACCCTCTGAGGAAAGGGTTCTGCATGGAACCAAAAAGGTTCTACCTGGAACGAAAAAGGGTTTTCCTATGAGGACAGCCGAACTTTACAGTAGTGTTCGGCTTTTGATACCTTCTTTTGATAACTACAACATTCTTGTGATATATTGCACATATTCTATTGAGGACTGGCAATTCAAATGTATTTACTCTAAATTAAGTAGATATTGTCCTTGTAAATTATTTTAATCTCAAGTTAAACCTGACCAGTCATATTGATAATAGTCTATTTTCTCATTCAGGCACGATTAGAACAGCCCTGCCTAACATGGACAGGGAGACCAAGGAGAACTACCAGGTTGTGATCCAGGCTAAAGATATGGCTGGCCAGATGGGTGGGTTATCAGGGACCACCACAGTCAGCATTACCCTCTCTGATGAGAATGACAGCCCACCGCGATTTGCTAACCGTAAGAGACCTTCTCTCTTCTCATCGTTGTTGATATTCTGTTTTTCGTGCAGACAAAAAGTGCTGTACATGTATGTGCTCTCTTTTCGCTATCACTGTGCAACTTTTTTTTAAACTGAGACGACAATTGTTAATCTGGCATGCATCGACGATATCCTGTGAGCTCTTTCTTAAGTCAGTGTTGGTTTGACCTCTGTCAAAAGTTGGTTTTGAGTAATGGGTTATGACGTAACTAATAACCCATTTACTACAATTATGCTGAAACTTCATCAGTTAAAAGGCAGATATTGTGCTATGTACGTAGCCTACGGGTAGGACTGGCATCAGAGTCGAAAAGGGAACAATCTGTACATAATAATCCTTTCTGAAGGAGTCCCACAACTAATGACAAAACAAACCGGAACATTTCCACACAAGACAAACTCTATAAAAAATCTGCGCTACTTAATTGAAGCTGAAAGTGGAGTACCTTTTATATATAATTCTCCCCCAGGAGACGTAGATTAACAAACATTTAAAAATACACATCAAATCACATCGTCCCAGAGTGCAAAGAATCTGGGGGAGAAAAATCCGGTGCTTATTCTGTTTCTATTCAATTCTTTTTATCGTATTTTCTTCTTCTCCCCAGATACGTTTCGTCTGAGCACTCTGGAGTCGGCTGAAGTAGGAGCAGCCATAGGTCGGATCAAGGCTAACGATGCGGACGTGGGGCGGAATGCTGAGATGCAGTATAGCATCGTCGACCGAGACGGACAGGATATGTTCACGATCATCTCCGACCAAAACACACAGGAGGGCGTTATCAGGGTAAAAAAGGTAGGCCCTAAACTTCCAGTACAATGTTCTCATGTTTTAATTGCTTATGACCCAACTGCTTCAAATCACAAGATACCACTTTGTGTATATAGTTATCCTCTCTCTAAACCAAACCCATCTTCTATTATTATCATCTTCATGAAAGTACTTAATCCTGTTCACTGTCAAGAGACCCTTATTCCTTCTGGGAATTTGTATAAAGAGTCTTTGAGACTTTTGAAATCCAGGTTTAGCTTTTCTTTTCTTAGCCAGGGCCATACTTTTCAGAGCCTCTGCCAATTATGCAAATTGGAGAGCCTAAGTGAAAAGAAGACGGTGCGTACATACTGTATATATAGGCTCAGATTAAAAATGACACCCTGATAGCAGTCCTTTATATCTAAAGGTGTGCAAATAAAATCATAAATACAGTAGGTATAAAGAAACTCATAGATACAGTAGGCATAAAGAAACTCATAGATACAGTAGGTATAAAGAAACTCATAGATACAGTAGGCATAAAGAAACTCATAGATACAGTAGGTATAAAGAAACTCATAGATACAGTAGGTATAAAGAAACTCATAGATAACAGTAGGTATAAAGAAACTCATAGATACAGTAGGTATAAAGAAACTCATAGATACAGTAGATATAAAGAAACTAATAGATACAGTAGGTATAAAGAAACTCATAGATACAGTAGATATAAAGAAACTCATAGATACAGTAGGTATAAAGAAACTCATAGATACAGTAGGTATAAAGAAACTCATAGATACAGTAGGTATAAAGAAACTCATAGATACAGTAGGTATAAAGAAACTCATAGATACAGTAGATATAAAGAAACTCATAGATACAGTAGGTATAAAGAAACTCATAGATACAGTAGGTATAAAGAAACTCATAGATACAGTAGGTATAAAGAAACTCATAGATACAGTAGGTATAAAGAAACTCATAGATACAGTAGGTATAAAGCTGTAAGGAGATAAGTAGTGGAGCTCCGCTTTACTTTACTCATTCACTAGTTTTTATTTCAACCAATAATCGACCAAGTTTATCAATTTAAGCATCAACTTTCAGTTTACTTTCAGTTATGATAGTAAATTAATTCTATTGAATAATTATTGATGGTTTATCTTTTTCATTTTCTTCATAGCAACTGGATTATGAGAAACAAAGGACGTACTCATTCAAAGTGGAGGTGACTAACACCTATCTGGACCCCAGGTTCATGTACAGTCCAAACCCTCCTTTCAAAGATGACGCCATGGTGAGGGTGACGATAGAGGATGTGGATGAGCCGCCAGTGTTTAGCAGGAACCCTTATATCATTGAGGTGCACGAGGACACAGCCTCTGGCAGCTTTGTTGGTGTGGTGTCTGCCAGGGACCCCGATGCTGACAACAACTCAGTCAAGTAAGTAATTGTGTCTGCATGTCAAATTGCACCCTATTCCCTAATGCAGTGCACTTCTTTTGGCCAGGCCCATCAGGTGTCTTGTCAAGAGTGCACCATATAGGTTATATGGTGCCAGTTAAGACTCAGACCGTACATTGAACTGATCTGGCTCAGCATCTTTGTTATAAATTCATATAATCCACAGGGTTTCATTGGTTGATTGACTACATGTAGTTGGTTGATTAGTTGACTTACTGATTGTTTATAGATGTTCCCTCGCTGAATAAAGCTGTTTTAATTTAGGTCATTTGATTGTTTCATAACCTAATGGACTATTATGGTGTAAGAAACAAAGAATAAAAGGTAGCAATAGAAATAAACAATTCCTGGTGTGGTAATAAGTCTATAACAACCATTACATTTTTGGATGTGGAAATGTGGTTCGCTTTGCTAATCGAATCCATCAGTGTATCCGAGTGTCGGTGTGGAGAGAGGGTGGTTGGAAGAAAAGCAAATTATTGATGGGTCCCTCCTTGTTGACCGTACTGTGAAGAGAATACAGACACTGTTAATTTCCACAGAATTATGTAAGCTAGCCCAGTGTGGTAGCGGCACAAAGTCAAAGAGCCTAATTTGCTCTATCGATTCACACTGCGCTGTTCCACACATATGGCGCCTGTCTGTCTGTGTATTTGTCTGTTTGTTGTCTCTCTGTGTATCTACCTGCCCATCTGTCTGTCTGCCCGTTCCATCTATCCGTCCGTCCGTCTGTCTCTCTCTCCAACATGGAGACATGCCAGTCTCTGCTCGTGCAGCACAATGAGGAATGTCAGTCGAATATATAAGTTGACAATGATAAATGAGACAGCGGTATATCAGTACTCATTATTTCCTGACAAAGGAAATAGAAGGAGAGGAATGATATATACTGTGCGGGCCAACATTAGGTGATTTGTAGTGTATTTTTTAATAGACTCCTATGTTATTATGCTCTAACATAATGAATGATATTGATGGAATTTATCACAGGAGACAAGAACTACAGCTTTATGTCTGGGGCAAAACATAATGTCCATATGATTAATTTGATTTGAATCATGTCTCGATTAATATGGGTAAATTAAAATGAGGGACAGTTTTACACAATCAAACATGATGTATTTCTATTACTCTATGCAGATACTCCATTGACCGCCATACCGATTTGGAGAGACTGTTCAACATTGATTCTGTTAACGGCACCATTACAACACTGAAAGGCCTCGACAGGGAGATGTCAAAATGGCATAACATCTCTGTTGTTGCAACTGAAATAAGTAAGATAAACATCCTATTTTTATTACTTTTTTGGCAAAAAATATTGTGCATGTTTGTTAAATTCTGTGGCCTTTGTTATTACACAAATTGTTGATGCTAGAGGCATTTATGCACTTTTGATAATAGACAAAGACACATAAATGGGATGCAAAAGCTGCACATGTTCACATATGCCTAGTTAAATAAAAAATGTACAAATCTGCATATGTTCCACCCACCTGGTGTCCCAGGTCTAAATCAGTCCCTTATTAGAGGGGAAGACATTTGTAAAAGCAGCGGAACTGGCTTCAAGGTCCAGATTTCAATTTGAGGGGTCTACTGTATGCGCCTGTTAACACACTTCAAACATCTTGTTTAGGTAACCCTCGCCAAACCACTCGAGTCCCAGTGTTCATCAAGGTCCTGGACGTTAACGACAATGCACCTGAATTTGCCATGTATTACGAGACATTTGTCTGTGAAAATGTCCAATCAGGACAGGTAAAGTAGACATCATAATACTAAGAATGTTGAGGAAAAGCCTGAAGAAAGTACATATGTTTTTGAATGCCTTTTTGTTTCACTATCCACAGCTGATTCAGACGATAAGTGCAGTTGACACAGATGAGCCCCTTGTTGGACATAAGTTTGTCTTCAGCATAAGCTCCTCCAATCCAAACTTCACTATCGTTGACAATGAAGGTAAACGTTAGCCTTCTGTAATTTATTGACTAGTAGCATTTACAAGTAATGAATGATGCTTTGTATCTGGCCATTATCTGTTCATACTGTTCACTGCAAAACAATGTCTTGTAATTCTTGTAGTGCAATACTGGCAGCACATTTCTGTTATTTGATATAGATATGTCAAGACTTATTTGTCATTTGGATATCAATGGCCTGAAGTACCTATATTTTATTTTGAAATAGTTTAATTCACTCAAGTATCTTGTATTTTCAAGTTTAAACATAGATTTAAAAAAAAAGTTTTATTGAATATCCGAAACATACAATATACTTGCAGTGAAGCCGCTCAACAACTACATCATACCAGTCATCAAACAGATTCCCATTCAGAGAGACACACAGAAGCATACAGGGTCAATGCCCTGCTCACATGAACCACCCCACAGTTCCCCGATAGCTGTCTCTCAACCATTCAAGACCACTCCCACAGTCCCCCCCAGGAAGAAAAATAAAAACTAAATGTAATTCCATTCCCCACCCCCCAAGAACCCCCCAATGCACCAACAACCAAGAGAATAAACTAAAGAGAAAAAGGAAAAGACAGAAGAAAACAGCAAACAACAATGCAAAAATAAAAATAAAACATTTAAAACAAAGGACAACTAAAATCATAACAGCAATGCCAACTGTATGTGTTTTTGTGCATGTCTGGCACTATTATATGTATGTGTGTGTTCTTGTATGTGTTTATTTGAATGAGAGTGTGTGTATATGCATGTGTACAAACACATGCACGGCATCAGTCTCAGGCAAACGGCATTAGTTGTAAAAACACTGCCCCTCAGTGTCATTCAAATGTACTTTTTATATTGTTTTATTTCGAATTTGTATTACTTTTATCTATTATTATTACTTTGACCCTCATGCCAACTTGTCTCCAATTCCAATTCCACATCCCAACCCTCAGTTTTCCTCAGCCCATCCCATCTATCTCTTTAAACATAGACTTGCAGGTAGTCTGCTTAATTACAACAACATACACAGTAACAGTAACATCATTTTTTACTTGCCACAGTGTTACATTCATATGCTCTTTTTATCTACCTTAGTTTAATGAACTGATTGCAAGTTGCTCTGGATAAGAGTGTCTGCTAAATGACCAAAATGTACATGTAAATATAAACACTTGCAAAGCACAATGCGGGTATTATTCTAATGAGCTCTGACTGCAAATAAGGCCACATTTTATTAAAATATAAAATCATTTGAGAGTGGAAGTCATTAGAATAATACCAAGCAGGGTGCTTTGCAAATTTTTATTTTCACATTTTGGTCGTTTAGCATACACTCTTGTCCAGACGTTCTTACAGTCAATGCATTAAACGAAGGTTGATAAATAAACACATATCACAGTCATAGCAAGTAAAACATCTCTGTAGCCATTACTGAGGATGCTGTAGTAGTTAATAATACATTGCTCTTCAAGATTCTATGTATTTGTTGAAAGATACGTTTTGATGTATCTTTGCCCACCTCTGGATAGTGACAAGTGAGTTATTCTAATATTCACAGTAATTTACCACCAGTGTTCTTTAAGTTAATACGGATTTGACACTTTTTCTCAATTTTCACCTAAATTACATACCCAAATCTAACTGCCTGTAGCTCAGGACCTGAAGCAAGGATATGCATATTCTTGATTCCATTGAAAATAAACACTTTGAAGTTTGTAGAAATGTGAAAGGAATGTAGGAGAATATAACACATTAGATCTGGTAAAATATATAAAAATATATTTTTTTTGTTGTACCGTCATCTTTGAAATGCAAGAAAAAGGCCATCATGTATTATTCCAGCCCAGGCGTAATTTAGATTTTGGCCACTAGATGGTAGCAGTGTATGTGGAAAGTTTTAGACAGATTCAATGAACTATTGCATATCTGTTCAAAATGTTGTATCAAGACTGCCCAAATGTGCCTAATTGGTTTATTAATACATTTTCAAGTTCATAATTGTGCACTATCCTCAAACAATAGCATAGTATTCTTTCACTATAATAGCTACTGTAAATTGGACAGTGCAGTTAGAGTAACATCTATTTAAGCTTTCTGCCTATATCAGTCTGTGTCCTGGGAAATGTTTTTGCTACTTACAACCTCATGCTAATCCCCCCATATCCTACATTGGCTCAACCGTCCCGCGGGGGGACATCGATCCCGTAGAGGTTAAAGTAATATCAGAGCCATGCTACAGTAAAATACTGTAAGATGTGACTACTATATGAAAGTAAGTGCTACTTTAATCATAATATTAGTGTTTTACAGTAACTACATGGGATTGGTGCAAGCAGTTTGTCTGCTAGATATTTGCAATTACAGCATATGTATGATTATTAGTTGTTTTATATCACGTGTACTTCTAGAGGCCTAAACAGATGCTTCCAAAGTTGCAATGAGCACAATGCAAAACAGACAAAAATACAGTGCCTTGCAAAAGTATTCATCCCCCTTGGCGTTTTTCCTATTTTTTGCATTACAACCTGTAATTTAAATTGATTTTTATTTGCATTTCATGTAATGGACATACACAAAATAAAAAAATGACATGTTTAAAAAAAATTACAAAATAAAAACCGGGAAAGTGGTGTGTGCATATGTATTCACCACCTTTGCCCATAAATAAGATCTGGTGCAACCAATTACCTTCAGAAGTCACATAATTTGTTAAATAAAGTCCAACTGTGTGCAATCTATGTATCACATGATCTGTCACATGATCTGAATATGTATACACCTGTTCTGAAAGGCCCCCAGAGTCTGCAACACAACTAAGCAAGGGGCACCACCGAGCAAGAGGCCCCATGAAGACCAAGGGGCTCTCTAAACAGGTCAGGGACAAAGTTGTGGAGAAGTACATATCAGGGTTTGGTCATAAAAAAGTATCAGAAACTTTAAATATATTATAAAAAAATGGAATAAATATGGCACCAAAACAGACCAGGCAAGGAGGGCATTAATCAGAGAGGCAATAAAGAGACCAAAGATAACCCTGAAGGAACTACAAAGCTCCACAGCGGAGATTGGAATATCTGTCCATAGGACCACTTTAAGAAGTAAACTAAAAAGAGCTGGGCTTTACGGAAGAGTGGCCAGAAAAAAATCTTAAAGAAAAATAAGCAAACACATTTGGTGTTTGCAAAAAGGTGTCAAGGAAAACGCTATGTCTGGCGGAAACACAACATATTTCATCCCCCTGAGAACCCCATCCTCACAGTGAAGCATGGTGGTGGCAGCATTATGTGGGGATGTTTTTCATAGGCCCTGGGACTGGGAAACTGGTCAAAATTGAAGGAATGATGGTTGATGCTAAATATAATATAAATAAATAATACATTCTTGAGGGAAACCTGTTTCAGTCTTCCAGAGATTTGAAACTGGGATGGAGGTTCACCTTCCAGCAGGACAATGACCCTAAGCATACTGCTAAAGCAACACTCGAGTGGTTTTAGGGGCAAACATTTAAATGTCTTGGAATGGCCTAGTCAAAGCCCAGACCTCATTCCAATTGAGAATCTGTGGTATGACTTAAAGATTGCTGTACACCAGCGGAACCCATCCAACTTGAAGGAGCTGGAGGAGATTTGCCTTGAAGAATGGGCAAAAATCCCAGTGGCTAGATGTGCCAAGCTTATAGAGACATACCCCAATAGACTTGCAGTTGTAATTGCTGCAAAAGTTGGCTCTACAAAGTAATGACTTTGGCGGGGTGAATAGTTATGCACGCTCAAGTTCAGTTTTCTGTCTTATTTCTTGTTTGTTTCACAAGAAAAAATATTTTGCATCTTCAAAGTGGTAGGCATGGTGTAAGTCAAATTATACAAACACCCCCCAAATGTTTTTTTTAATTCCAGGTTGTAAAGCAACAAAACAGGAAAAATGTCAAGGGGGTGAATGCTTTTGCAAGCCACTATATCTTAGCAAATCAGTAACATTTTAAGACTAATTACCATTGTGATCTGTTTCCTATGCACATTAAAATGCTCAGACACAACTACCACATGTCAGTTCAGTTGGTACAGCATTCTTACTAACGGGTGAATATAGCCACTTACAAGGCACGCCTCAAAATATGTTTATAAGCCAGCGATTCTTTCCCCTCCCACACATTTTTTTCCACAATGCACCATCATTTACACAATGCTTCTGTAAATATAGAGCAAACAGCAATACAGTACTTTATTGTTAAATTGTATTGTAATACAATCACAACAATTGCTAACATTGAATATGTAATTACAGTATATATTACAGCACACCAATTCATATTTGGTGTTTTATATTACTTGCACTTGTAGAGACTTTAACAAAGGCTTCTAAACTGGCAGTGACTACAGGGAAAAACAGATCTAGAGGACATAGTTAAACACGCAACCATTACAGGTCTGAGATTTACTGCCTCGCCGATCTGTCTCCTACACATATCAGGGGTGACCTCGGGGGCTTTGAGGTACCAGAATGCATGAAAAAAAAAATCACCTTTATAATAGCATTATTATAGATTTTGCGTACTGGCATAGAACAGTAGGGTAGAGGTGCTTGCAGAAGTTGCACACATTGGGGAAAAAGTTTGTAGCCTAGGAACCAGAATTTTTTTAGCCTTTTATGACTGGATTTCATGGAATTTTTTTATTACCTCACAACTGAAATTACAGCCTACTTAGACACTGACAAACTGAGAATCTGAGATCAATAAAAACTACCTTGTCTTGAATCCATCAATAGCCTAGGCCTAGGTGTGTGGAGACACATACAGTGTATTGTACAATATGAGAAGGAAATTTAAGTCCTAAAAAAGCTTTCCAGTTTCACTGACTCACCCAATGATGCGCAGCTAACTCACCGGCGATTGCTGATGCCCTTTTGTCAAAAGCCTCTCTCTTGTTTTACTTTCTGAGACAATACTGTTCACTCAATAGGCATATGTAAAAGTTAATAACATAAACTCAGCAAAAAAAGAAATGTCCTCTCGCTGTCAACCACGTTTATTTTTTAGCAAACTTAACGTGTACTTGTATGAACATAATAAGATTCATAAACTGAACAAGTTCCACAGACATGTGACTAACATAAATGGAATAATGTGTCCCTGAACAAAGGGGATCAAAATCAAAAGTAACAGTCAGTATCTGGTGTGGCCAACAGCTGCATTAAGTACTGCAGTGCATCTCCTCCTCGTGGACTGCACCAGATTTGCCGGCTCTTGCTGTGAGATGTTACCCCATTCTTCCACCAAGGCAACTGCAAGTTCCCGGATATTTCTGGGGAGAATGGCCCTAGAACTCACCCTCCGCTCCAACAGGTCCCAGATGTACTCAATGGGATTGAGATCCGGGCTCTTTGCTGGCCATGGCAGAACACTGACATTCCTGTCTTGTAGGAAATCACGCACAGAACGAGCAGCATGGCTGGTGGCATTGTCATGCTGGAGGGTCATATCAGGATGAGCCTGCAGGAAGAGTACCACATGAGGGAGGAGGATATCTTCCGATTAATGTACAGCGTTGAGATTGCCTGCAATGACAACAAGCTCAGTCCGATGATGCTGTGACACACCGCCCCAGACCATGACGGACCCTCCACCTCCAAATTTTATTTAATTTTTTATTTTACCTTTATTTAACTAGGCAAGTGAGTTAAGAACAAATTCTTATTTTCAATGACGGCCTAGGAACAGTGGGCTAACTGCCTGTTCAGGGGCAGAACGACAGATTTGTACCTTGTCAGCTCGGGAATTTGAACTTGCAACCTTCCGGTTACTAGTCCAACGCTCTAACCACTAGGCTATCCTGCCGCCCCAAATTGATCCCGCTCCAGAGTACAGGCCTCGGTCTAACGCTCATTCCTTCGACTATAACCGTGAATCTGACCATCACCCCTGGTGAGACAAAACCGCGACTCGTTAGTGAAGAGCACTTTTTGCCAGTCCTTTCTGGTCCAGCGATGTGGGGTTTGTGCCTATAGGTGATGTTATTGTCGGTGATGTCTGGTGAGGACATGTCTTACAACAAGCCTACAAGCCCTCAGTTCAGCTTCTTTCAGCCTACTGAGGATAGTCTGAGCATTGATGGAGGGATTGTGCGTTCCTGGTGTAACTCAGGCAGTTATTGCCATCCTGTACCTGTCCCGCAGGTGTGATGATCGAATGTACCGATCCTGTGCAGGTGTTTTTACACGTGGTTGCCACTGTGAGAACGATCAGCTGTCCATCCTGTCTCCATGTAGCGCTGTCTTAGGCATCTCACAGTACAGACATTGCAATTTATTTCTCTGGCCATATCTGCATTACTCATGCCTCCTTGCAGCATGCCTAATGCACGTTCACACATATGAGCAGGGACCCTGGGCATCTTTCTTTTGGTGTTTTTCAGAGTCAGTAGAAAGGCCTCTTTAGTGTCCTAAGTTTTCATAACTGTTATCTTAATTGCCTACAGTCTGTAGCTAAAAGTGTCTTAACAACCGTTCCACAGGTGCATGTTCATTCATTGTTTGTGGTTCATTGAACAAGCATAGGAAACAGTGTTTAAACCCTTTACAATGAAGGTCTGTGAAGTTATTTGGATTTTTACGAATGATTTTGAAAGACAGGGTCCTGAAAAAGGGACATTTTTTTTGTTGCTAAGTTTATTTGGTGAGCCTACAGGTTGATTAGTCTTCTCTTTTCCGCAGGAACCATTTGCTCTCCAATCGGTCTTTTCCCACACTTGTATTTGAAATATCCCAAAAGGCCTGTTTTGGCTGCATGTCATTTTACAGCAGTGTGGCAGAATGCCATTGAGCCCCCAACATGCATTGCTCTTTACAGTACTGTATTGTCATATATAATTACAGTAGCTAACTGTACATTTGATGCTGTAAATTTACAGCAACTTCTTACAGTGATGGTGTGAGATGTATTATGTACTTTTTTGTAACCTATGGAGCTGCAACGATACAAGCTTTAGGGGGACTATTTGTTCAAAACATTACAAACTACCTTTAATTTCTCGAATCCTCTATTTCTTTCCTCTGCAATCCACCCCTTAGATAACACAGCTAGGATCCTGACTCGGAGGGCAGGATTCAGCCGCCGTGAGATGAATACCTACCTACTGCCCGTGGTGATCTCGGACAATGACTACCCTATCCAGAGCAGCACCAGCACTTTGACTGTGAATGTGTGTGCCTGCGACAGCCGGGGGAACATGCAGTCCTGCAACACTGAGGCTCTGCTGTCTGCCGGGCTGAGCACTGGAGCCCTGGTGGCTATCCTGCTCTGTGTCATTATCCTCTTGAGTAAGTATTACTATCAATTACACTGGTACAGACAGTCAACGGCTTTGTGTAGAGCCCATAAGGCTCTGTTCAAACGTATAGGGAATATGGTGCCATTTGGGAGACACCCAAATCAGAGTCAGATCACTCAAGTAATCTTCTTAAGTCTAAACACACGGTATGCAATTCACGTATTACAAAGTGGAGGTAATTATTATGGGCTGTGTTGGACTCTACCACAAATAAATATACTGCACTGTGCTTAACAGGTCTGTAGCCACAAAGTCCTTCGACAGCACTTAAATCCACTGTGCTACTTCTGTGACTCCTTCTTCTTTGTGTGTATTCCTTTCATCATCATTCTTCAACTAAAGATAGTTGAATGTAGGACCACTCGCTGAGGCAAACTTTGCTGGTTGCTTGTGTAAATACAGTGTGTTTCCTCATGAAAATGGCGTAGCGGGATGAAAGCTTTCATTAGTGGATATATCCACTTGACAAAAAGGTTTGTGTTTTTACGTGCTAAAGTAGGTCACATGCTATTTCCTGACTTCCTAAAGCACCACTTCAGCCCCCTTTGTGAGCTAATGCAGTATTGTAAAATCACACAGTGCAAAACTGCAAGTATGCATGTCATTTTCCACGGCAAAAATATGTAGTGCTTATGTTCAAGGGTATATAAATAAGTAATGGCCAAAAAACTGACTTTGAACCTGGCACTGCACTTGGCCAAGCATAACCCCAGTGCCACCAAAGCAGCATCATATAGGAGGAGCCTATTTAAGATGTTGATCAATTCAATTATCCCATTAAAAGTCATGACAGTGACCTAACGGCAACATACCTATCCACTGAGTTTTCTTTGTGTACTTCACTTCACATCGTGCCTAAGAACAGCCCTTAGCCCTGTGTTATACACAATATTACACAGGTGCTAATGTGCCTGAGTGTGTATGCTAATCTTCCTCCTCACGCGATACTGCAGAGACCCAGCTCATCTATTGATGTGTTCACCTCTTCATGTGTATGCTATCTTTCTTTCACAAACACCTGTTTTATGATCTCCACTTAACTAGAATCCTGTTTGCATCCTCACCAAGCAACTGATTCCTAGCTAGCAAATTAAGTATTGACATTTCTTCCACTGCATGCCTGTTCCTCCTCACAGTCTCCCTTCACTTGTCTGTCTCACACTGAAGAGAGCTCAACTGTAGCTCTGGCTTCTGGCTCACTCAGATTGGAAGTGCTGAAGGTTGAACCCCATGCTTGCCTTTTGAGCGAAATATCATGACATCTGCTCATTATCCAATGGTTCTCGCTTGAACCCCTATGACAGGCTGTCTAATTCACCTCTACTGTGCCTCCGACAGACAGGCAGGCAGGCAGTAGGCACTGAGCTAGAACGGTTTGCCCTCCTGCTTGTCCTCCTCTTCGCCACCCCAAACCGCCCAAAACCACAGCATGGGTCAGTCAGAAAGTTCTGGTCACAGGGCCTCTAAAGAGCCCCTCCTGCAGAGAGAGCTTTATAATTAACACCTAGGTGGGAGGCAGGTAGAGCACTACAGCACCTGCTGAGAGGTGGAAAGAGGAGGAGAAGGAAGAGGAGGAGGAGGGAGTAACACTGGCTGGAATTATTTTTGCTATTTTTGCTCCTTTTTCATGAAAATAATGAGCTGGACCCCATAAAAATCCCACACTCTCATAGCGCCACTCTCTGGATGCAAATTTCTGCTCATGCTGGTAAGTTTTGATTAAAAGTCCTGCTCAGAAATGAAAATATGGTAAGATGCATTTAATCATGTGTGTAAGTGTAGTCTGACTTGAGAGAGAGAAAAAAGGAGGCACTCTTTCAAATGCTACAGCTTTTCTACAGTGAATGTGAAGTTAAGCGGAAAAGAGAAAGAAAATCTTTTCTGCTGAATCTTTAATAAAAGGAGGTGAGTGCCCGCGGCAGTGCAGCGGATTTATCACTGATAGCAGATGCGTCTTTCTCTCTTCTGTGCATTTCTGAATCTCCTTAATGCATGACACATGTATCGAAGCCCACTCCTCTCCCATCTCATACTCAAGTTATTCTCTCTCTTTGTTGTCTATAGTGATCGTGGTGCTGTTCGCTGCCCTGAGGAGGCAGCAGAGGAAGAAGGAGCCTCTGATCATCTCCAAAGAGGATGTGAGAGACAACGTCGTCAGCTACAACGATGAAGGGGGCGGAGAGGAGGACACCCAGGCCTTTGATATTGGCACGCTGCGCAACCCAGAGGTGATGGACGCTAACAAGCTGCGCAGGGATATCATCCCAGAGATGCTATTTCCCTTCCAGAGGACATCTCCTATAAAGGATAATGCCGACGTCAGAGAATTCATTCATGGGAGGCTTCATGAGAACGACTCGGACCCCACCGCGCCGCCCTACGACTCCCTGGCCACCTACGCCTATGAGGGGAGCGGCTCGCTAGCCGAGTCCCTCAGCTCCCTGGAGTCAGGATGTGTGGAGGGGGACCAGGAGTACGATTACCTCAGCAACTGGGGACCCCCGTTCAAAAAACTAGCAGATATGTATATAGGGAAGGACACGGCGAGAGAAACCTAGATCATAATTAGGCCTATACGAAAGCAGCTCATCATCAACGTCATGTCTCAATAATCTCTCTCACACACTTTCCTGCCACCCATCCATTGATTCATATGAATGGTCAAGTAGATTTCAAGACTTGAACATTACTCTCAACACTGGTGGTGACATTTCTCACAGTTTTACTGTTTTTGGTATAATCAGTAAAGATGCCTTTGAATTTTAGGAAATTTTGTGAACAATGGTGTGGACAATGTGTTTTGTAACTGAGGAACGAGATAGTAGTCTTGTATACTATCAATGTTTAATGGGAAAACATATTCATGAAAAAATGTAAAAAATATTTAAAAAAAGCTTTTCCTGCAAATTACATTTGAAATAGATACATGTATGAACTGTTTTTCCATGATGGACATACTATATCCTATTCACTATCTTTGTTTGACAAACAATGTTCATGTGAACGGTTGGTAAGGTTTATTCGTCAAACTGTGGATACATTTCATCATAGGTGTACAATGTAATAAGGATGTGTACGTTGTAGGGTAACTGTTACACACTGAATTCATGTTGTTTGATTGCCAAGTCATATTGTTTTATATTTATATTTTTATACTTATTTTATTAATAAAAATTCCCCAAAAACACTTCACTTTCTCCCTATTTTTCCATAGATAAGGGCATAGTCCATGCCTTGGCCTCTATAAAATATACAATGATACATCATATCAGTGGAATTTGGTAGCATTGCTGTTCAGCAGATGATGCATGATTGTAAATCTTACATGGCCACATTTAAACTACAGGAAACTGTACGTGAGCTACAACCAGTGGTGAATGTAGCATGTAAATCTTGGTGTGGCAAAAAAAAATTTAAAAAAATGTAGGATGCATGCCAGCAAAGCGACTACACAACACAGCACTAAACAATACATGAATTGCACTATAACAGTGACAAATGTGCCCACAAACTGTTAGGGCCTACATAAAGCTGTCCCAACAGCAGAGTCTCAACAGCAGAGTCCCAACACCTTACAACTGCTACACCTGGCTATCAGCAGAGACTTGTCTGGCAGCGAAACAGTTCATTCATAGTTCATTCAAATAGCTGTTCATTCAAATAGCTGATATGGCTGACTTGCTTAAACAAATGTGGTTTCTACTGACAATTAAGATGTACAAACTATGGCATAATGGGACGACAAGCGGATAAGAGGCAGTCCGTAATTTCAGTTAAGACATTAATAAGCGTGCGACGAAGGACATAGTCAATATAACTATTTGTTCAGCACTTTTGAAATGTACAGCGACAGCATTCAGAACATGGGCTGTTCTTACAGTGTACTCCCTGCACACCAAGTCATAACCGTAGGATAAATAAAGGAGGCATAATAGCAGAAAGCTCTTACAAAATTCAATGTTTACATTTCTCTAAAACAGGTTACAGGCTACATGTGCACCACCAAGTTAGAACAGTAGGCAAAATTTAGGGGTGAAAATAGACCAAATTATTATCCACTGAATAGCAGGCCAACGTTAGTGGTTGCTTTACAATGCTTGCAGTTATCCACTGATGTCACGCTGGTATAAAGGATTTGGAGACAGGCGCAGGAATACATAATCTGGGTTTTTAATACACCCAAAACAAACATGTATACAAAACACTGAAAGGTACCTAAACAAAAGAGTGAGGGTAAACCTCGTAGAACGACACGGGGCAAGACCCGTAATACACAATGCACAAAACACGCAGCACAGGCTGAGACAATGCATAGGCACTCACACAACCAACGGACATGGGAACAATAATCGACAACCCAATTGGGGAAATAAAGGGCATATTTATACAAACACAACCAGTGAGGAATTGGAACCAGGTGTGCGTAATGACAGTTCAGTGCAGCCTAGAAGGCCGGTGACGTCGACCTCTGGAAATGGTGAACAGAATGAGCAGCAGTACGGGGGGGATCCGTGACAAATGATTCCTTCCAATCCACTGATTGTTGAATTTGCAACTTGTTGTGTAATGTTTATGTTCAATGGCCGATGAGCACTGATACGTTTTATCTATAATTTATCTTCATTATTTCTCCTGTGACAAGGATAAAAAAAATGTGCCATGATTTTGCCCTCTTTGGGTGTGGCATGCCCCATCCCCATCCCCCTCTCCCTGCCTCCCCCTTTCCTCCTTCAGCTAGGCTGCTGTGGTCAGAGAGACGTCATAAATTCCTGAGGATCTCCTCAAGGACACGCAGTATAGAGAGAGTACATTTTCATAGAGAACAGGGGAACTTCTTCCACCTCACATAACTCGAGGTCCGAACAAATGTCATGTTACGGAGAAAGTATAGAAGATCGGTAAAGAATTCAGCTACGAACTGGTCCGTTTGTTACAACTTGGGGAAGATCATGGGAGACAGTGTGGCCACATTACCATAACGATGTTTATATAATAGCCTCAGATATGAGGTTTACATCTAATTGTTGTATAAGATGAATGAGTGAGTATGATACTGTTTACACAATTTTACAATGTGATTTTGGACTGTTTAATGAAGGAAAATTCAAAAAGGGAATTGGAGTTAACTAAATCAGAGGACCGCCCCTGAGCCCAGTTAGGGTCAGGCGTCCTGGGACAGCCCTTTTCTGCAATTCCGAATAAAACCCAACTTTGAGAAATTATCACCAGACCATGTTTTTCTCCATTAGGAGAGGACAAAGGTTGCAAAACCATTGCTGAATCTTTTAACCGTACCACGTGGTTAAACTCTTCGACTATCGATACCGACAGAATAAGAACAAGTCTTTGATATTAATTACTAGTCTGCAGCTAGGAATTTGGTATCATTGAATGCGAAGAACGACAACCGCCGAAACATCCATTCTATAACAAATGAATGAATGTTACTCTGAACTATCCCCTCTAACCAAGACAGAGAGAGAGAGAGATAGGGAGAGAGACGGACAATTCCTCAAAAGAAACAAACTTTTCACCAGCGATCAAGACGACACACTGAGCGTAAATATATATATTGATTGCAATTGTTCCCGAATGAGTGAGCGTTCATGTGTAAAGGATTAACATTTCAGTTGTTATAATTATTAACTCTGTAGTGACTTCTTAGTCGACCCCCACTTCCCATTTTGTCTAGCCCACTAGGGCACATTCTCCTATCATTTCTTGTAACCACATTTACCTTGTTTGTTTGTGCATTTCTGTGAATTACTTAATAAAGTAACAGTAATAAATAAATGATTTAAGACAATTGATGTATGGATGACTCATAGTGAAGACTGGGTACGTGCAGATAACCAACAATTTACGACGTTTGGAATGAGACTAACGTGAGGTAAAGTAAATAATTCATTAATTCAAAGACTAATTGATCAGATAAAATATCTGAAAAGTTATTTTAGGAAATGATAACTTTGTAATCTGAATATTTTTCCGACTTCCTAGTTAATTACAATTACATGATTAATCAGTTGATCGCGTAATAATAATTACAGAGAGTCTTCAATTTAATGATAGTAAATACACGACACATTTATGATGATGACTATTAGCTAAGATTTTGAAAGTAAGATGTTTACATCTCCAATCAAAGCTACTGTACATACAACGGATTTGACGCCATTTTATCTGTGGCCAATGATCTTGAGTCTTCTTGGAAGGGCTCTTCTAATGTAACTCTATGGCAGGACCCAAAGGGCTTAAATGTTCGATGTCTACTTTTACTAAGGACTTTCACTTGTGACGTAGTGTCCCCATGAGTGACAGAACACTGAGCCAATCACGGCACAATGCTCCTATTTTCTGCTGGCCTGCCCCACCACCACAGAAAGCACTGAGCTAGGCTGAAACACCTGCATTTTGGAGCTGCCTTATTCAAGAAAACAACAGAGACCATGTTTGTATGATGCTTTATTAACTCAATTATATATATATTTTTTTTTTGTATATTGTGACACGCATTAATGACAAAATAACATGCAAAATAGGCAAGCCCCCCCAATTGTTTTTCAAATATATAATTTATCAGAGCTATTTTTTTTGTTGCTAAAAATGTGGGGCTTAAAACAGGTCGGGCTCTGCTAAGGAGGTATTTTATAAGATAATCAACAGCTCTCCCTTTGTGGACATATTTTCTCTTGATGAATTAGTTCTCTATTTCCCCCCCATCCAATTTATTACATTCCAGCTATCTTTCTCTCTCTTCCCTCTGAGGTTACACACAACATTAACTTCCTACTTGTTTAGTCCAAGCACAATTATGGATAATGTTGCTCTATGCATATTTTGAAACGAGTGGAATCATATCCAATATAACAAATGGATGTGTCCCAAAATGGCACCTTATTCCCTCATGGTGGGTAAACTCTTTGAAAAAAGGGTTCCAAAAGGGTTATTTGGCTGTCCCCATAGGATAACCCTTTTTGGTTCATGGTAGAACCCTTTTGGATTCCATGTAGAACCCTCTGTGGAAAGGGTTTTACATGGAACCAAAAAGGGTTCTTCAAACTGTTCTCCTATGGGGACAGCCAAATAACCCTTTTAGGTTCTAGAAAGCAACATTTTTCCAAGAGGACACAGACAATGCAGAGTACTCAGATTTACAAGCATAAATTAGGAGTTTAACTAAATATATAATCTACTTACCGCACAAGCCACAGTAGTCCAAGCCAGAGTCCAAACTTTGAAGTATACTTGTGGGGTTGGTCATGATTAGCTTTACAATATAATAATGTTTTATCTCTTTGAAGTGCCATTCCTTATGGCGACACAACATGGTTACTCATGAAGTCTCCATGGTTAGCTAACATTCTCATCTTATGCTAAAACTAATAGTATTAGCAGTAATAGTAATAGTATTACTATTCCTCCAGCAAGATGGTGTCTTGATTTATGATAGACACACTGACTGCTATTGACAATGTGGGAGTCTATGGCAGTAATAGTACACAGTCATTTACCAGATGATTTTATCCAAACTGACTGACTGTAAATATCACACCCCTTTCGACAGTGAGTAAAAATCAAGTAACATTCTACCTTTCATTTTTAACTGAATTGATGCCTTATCCAGGAATATACTACATCTGTAGAACAACATCGTGTCATTATTGGAGCCACCCAAGACATTTGATTACAAGCACAATTGGAGCTGTAGTTTCAGAACAAAGAGGGGGACTTCAAGACTCTACTGAGAGACCCGACCAATACTACAGTATGCCTTTCTGAATAATGCATTCGGGCAGAGAGACACGCCAAGGTGACTGCAAAGACGTGCCACTGTCACTGGCCATTACCTTTAGACTTGGGCTGCATCCCAAATGGCACCCTATTCCCTATATAATGTATTATATCTGGTCAAAAGTAGTGTACTATAAAAGGAATAAGTTGCCATTTTGGACACAAAGGCGGTAATATGGCGCACTATGAATCATCCATGTCGTTTGTGGCCAAAAATGATGCATTAATATTCCAAGCACCACATCAGTACTATGCAGCATTAGTTATGGTGTGATATCAGTACTGTGAAGTGGGAGAGACCTATATCTAAGGTCAATGTATCTTCCATTATATTTAGTGAGGTAGTCTGATTATAAGTTTTATGTGTAGCAGCTAGCCTAGTCAGCACAGTGAAGTCACACTTTACCAGTCTATGACGTTTGGATGCTGATGTAATAGAGTCTTATGGGGTGTTTCTTGAATTGCGGAGGCATTTTCAGTCCTTCACCTTTGGAACCATGAAAGACACTTTAAAATGAAAAATAGTTACACATCATACATGTTTTTGCTTATATTCAACTGTTTATCATTGATACAACATAATCCAGTAATTTATAGTGCAAAACGTTAAGCATTGTTTAAAATGGGCTTGTCCCAGTAGTGACCAAGTAGAGTTGCAGTGACACGTTTTGGGGATTTAGAGATATCTATTATTTTGAACACTAGAAAGTAAACAATAGTATTTCATATATAGTATACATCAATAAAAAACAAAGGCGGCTTTTAAAATACCTACTTTTTCTTTACAAATATAAAATGTGTCTCTCAGTTTTATGTCATTGGTGTTATCACCTTGAAAATCATTACAAAGATACACAAGGACCTTGAGCATTTCCTCCAGTGGCAAACTGTTACCGGGGGAGGGGTCTATATTAAATACAATTCTTGCCTAATTGCACCCTTTTAGTTTGTCATACATTTTAGGATTCCATTTATCATTTGGGGTTTCTTAATCCAAGTGTCACTTGGTATTTCTCAATGTTAATAAAGGGAAATTACATTGTGAGAAAAATGATTAATCATATATGTTCAATGGGTTAATGACCTTAGCTTTGAGAATATGTGGATTCTATTTCCAAAAATCTAAATTTACCTCAAATGTATCATTGGTGTGACCATCATTGGTGTTACTGCTCCTACTGGTGACACAATGTTATCATAATGGTAAAAAGGTCATTAAGCTACCATATTAGTTCAGTTAGAATGGGAAGATGCCTTTAAATTTGACAAAATCTAGGAAAAATGTGCTAAACATTTTTTCTTTATTTTTTGCCGTACCCAAATGCCACCACAATTCAATAACTTTCTAAAGGTACTGTATGTACTGTAATAAGCCATAAGGTTTCATAAATATGTTTCGCAAACAGCGTGAACATACATTTTATTTTTAAATAATAGGGATTTAATCAAAATGCACGTAAATTAAGCTACCTTCAAGTAAAGTGCAATGTCCTTGTCTATAATGTGTCTTTGATTGATTTCCAGCCTTAGAGTAGGTAATGCTTGCATTTGTCCATGTTAATTTTTACTATTGTGGTACACCGAAGGACACAACACTATTTGATGACATGTCTATGCTAGATAATAGGGATGATAAGTGACTAAATACACAACAGGCTGTCACCTTGAATTACCATAGCTTATTATTAAAATGTACCTTTCACAGTAAAAAAGAGAAGCATGTCCTCAAGTAGAGGTGGTAATAATTGAATCTGCCTCCCAAATGGGTGTTGGTCAAAACAGTAGTCTTAATCTTGATGCAGTCTTAATCAGAGGTGCATCAGGCGTTGGGTTCACATGGCTTGCTCATTCGAGAGCAATAACCCATGTGGTGCACTGAACAGTGGGAAACGTTAGAGTCGCTAAGTCTGTGTCCCAAACGGATCCCTATTCCCTATATGAAGAGTTTAATTCCAAAACGCTATATATCCATTTTCAGAATTATTGGTCAATTAGCCTTAATTGTTTAAATAAATTAGAAAATGATATTGGTGTATTTTTCACTATCCAATGTTTTAAATGTAACCTTTATTTTACTAGTTAATAACAAATTCTTATTTACAATGAAGTTCTACTGTGGAACAGTGGGTTAACTGACTTGTTCATGGGCAGAACGACAGATTTGTACCTTGTCAGCTCGGGGGTTTGAACTTGCAACCTTCCGGTTACTAGTCCAATGCTCTAACCACTACCCTGCCGCCCCAAAATGTAATAAACAACTACATGTTTTATAAAGATCTGTACAAATGATACATTTGTGACATCAATATTATTCAATACAGTAGTATGAGATCTGCATGTAAAACATTTACATTTGACATTTTAGTCATTTAGCAGATGCTCTTATCAAGAGCGACTCATACATTCATCTTATACAGTAGAACCACATATCAGTCAAATATACAGGATACAAACAATGGATATAATAGCGTTTTGCTAAAAGAAAAATCATACAGCTAAAACCTATGAAATAAAAATCTGAGAACAGTAATATTTTACACACACATGAAGGTAAGCAATCATTTCTGATGAAAAACACAAATGTGAAAAAACTGTGGATATAGCGTATTGGATATAAACTCTTCATATAATGCACTACTTTTTATTAACAGGGCCCATAGGGGATTTAACCACTGCATAGGGGATAGGGTGCTGTTTCAGACGCAAATTAAAACACCACAGAGGGGAATAACTCACATCTAGAACTCACATGTTCCACCTCCCTCCCTCACATGTGGCAGCTTGTGAGTACTTATGTTATGCATATCCTGTTTGCATGTCATATGGAATAATACATGGCAGATACCTTATTATGGTGAGGATTCCCAGGGTAAGCAAATGCTCTAGTGCTCACAGTGCACTTTAAGTGCAAAGCGGCAGATGACAATCACTGATCTTTTTTTCCCACACTTTAACTTCCTCAGATGTGACAAGCATTTGGATGTAACAAATTGCTTTCTAGCCCGAGGCCATTGTGGCTTCTGATGTCTTGTCAAGTCACCATCTTCAGAATGGTTCAGAATTGTGTCTCTAATGTTAGCATTATTTTGTGCCACTAGTGTGTGTGTGTGTGTGTGTGTGCTAGGAGTATAGTTTCACAACATCGGTTTTGTACCACCCCATCGATTGACTCTCTATGACTTTGATATCTCTCATGTCTTGAAATAGTCACATCAGCAACTCTGAGAAAAGGTCTCTCAGATATGATAGAAGATAACTTAGTACTGTCTTCCTCACATGGGATCCTCCCCTGTGTTATTCTCATAGTTTGAACATACGCTGCTCTATGCAGCGTAAATAATTGCCTGCAAGCACGTTGAAGCAACTACATCCAAAACTTTCTTTATTTGGGATGTTATTGTACCCCCTGTGAAGCAGACGAGAAGAAGCGAGAAATGGGTTGCATGTCAAGTTGTATAATACATTATATTTTTTATGATGGATCAGGTTTGAAAATCGCAGAAGGGAATCATTTTTCTGAGTCAGGCATGGACCGCTAGGCCATAGTGATCAATAATTCAGGTGAAGTATTGGCATGTGGATGGGATGTGACAGGCTGGGGCAGGGAATCCAGACCACCTGAGACATGGTGGGGTCCTGGAGGAGTGGGAATGGCTCTCCCTGTCACAGTGTATGCGTCCCAAATGACACCCTATTCCTTATTTAGTGCACTACATTTGACCAGGGCCCTGGTAGAAAGTAGTGCACTATATAGGGAATATGGTGTCATTTGGGAGGCATTTCTGTGTCCCCTGTTTAGAGGTTGAACTCACACTTGAGTGGAGCTAAGCGGTGCGTCCGGCGATGCGTCTGGTCGGAGGACGGTAACGATTAATCAAGTGAGTCATCATGGAAGCCGGTGGCCCCAGAAGACACAATACTCATTTTTTAATAAAGAAAATGCATTTCCTAAAGGGGCTGGGAGTCTAGTCATTAGAAATGTTAAGTAATGGATGTTTCTGACTATGGTTGATTTTTAGAAGAACCCATCACTGCAAGAGTTAATGTTTGGTTTACAAGGAAGGGGAAATTGTTGCAAGCATGGGGCACAGGCATCAGCTATCAGATTGGTGCATAGTCCATTCTCTCCTAATAGCATTTTACATTGCCTATGGTTTTCAATTTTCTGTGAATAGACAACTTGACTCGTCTATTTGCAGCTCGGATGTTGGTCCTCAATTCTTTCCATTTGTAAACTGTCACATTTTAGGGATATGGCTAACCTAACATAGCAGGAGTAAAAGAAAACACCTGAGTTTTTCAGCGGAAAAGGAATCTACTGTAGGTTGAATTAGCTAAATCCCTGAAAACCATATACATCCGGTTGTTGGCAACTCTGCTAAGACTAGGATATAGCAGACTACTATAGCACATATATATTGGCTAGGCCTACAGCTCCCCCTCTAAATTTGACAGTGCCTTCAGTCTTTTTCACTTCATAAAAGCAAGCCCATGACACAGCTAAGCCAATTTTCTAAGACCCAGGCTTGCACAGTCAGGATGAAGATACTCAAAGTGTCTTGATGAAAAACAGCCCCGGCGATCCACCTGTCACCTTCTGGATTTTATGGTGTGAAAAAGCTGAAGACTGATTCTGTGCCAGGATACATCATGGAGAACATAATGAGCATCATCAACTTGAACTCTAATCTGTCTCTCTATGGAGCACCATAGGCCTAGTTATAACTAACTGTAAGAAGGTTCTTGCAAATGTAAGTAGGTTAAAGTTTAACCGTTAAACTCTAATATCGCTTTGTTTCCTTAATCCCCCCCCCCCCCAAAAAAAAAAAAACACAGAGATAGGATTACAACCATATACTGCACAACTGGATTAAGAATAAATACATTATTTTAGGATTTGAAGCACTTTGTTTACTGAAAAGTACTATACAAATAAAGTTATTATTATTATTAATAGTAATATTATTATCATCGAGACTGAAGGCCTAGCTCTCAAGGGTAATTAATTGCATGCATTTACAGTATGTTCAGCTGTATGGTGCTTTGTAACAGGTAAAAATAAAAATGTCTAAATCAGAAACAGTATACATACATACAGGGGAGAAGTTATCACGCATCAACCACTACTGTACCCAGGGATAGGCAAAAATTGACAAAATAAAATTTCAAAATACCATGAAGATGAATGTATCGATTCAGGAAACCAGGCGTATGTCGCAAATCACGACTTCACAGGAGAGCCGTTTGAACTTAATTTTTTTTTTAATCAAAATGAGTTTTTTTTGGTCTTCTCAAACATGCTATCTTTCATGTGCCTTAGTAACAAACTTGTATGCCATTTGTAAATATGAATAAAATGGTTAAATTATGAGCCTTGTTGGTTAAGCCATTCACTAGCCATGATTGGATGAGATAATGAGTGGCCTGGACATGCCGAGAGAGGAGTTCGGGTTGGTCTGCCATATTCAAGGCTTCTGTCTATTTGAGCTCGTCAGTCTGTGTTGGTAATCCTGTCAAACGCTGCTTTTTTATGTATTGTGTAGTGGAGCTGCGTAATTGTTGCTCTCTACTTTCTGGAGGATCAAGTTTTGATATCAGTGGAATTCAAGTATGATAGCTAAAGAGATGGAGACGCGTCCATCATGCATAAGATGTACACAGGTAAGATAGCTAGCTACATTTTCAGATAATACACGTTATTAATTTTGAAAGAAAGCTAGCTATTTAACGTTAGCTGGCTGGCTCCCTAGATGACATTATTAGTTGTTTCCCTGAGCCATTAGATTTTCTAGTTAGAGCTAAATGTTAGCTAGCTAACATTGGACCTGATTGGTTTGCTCAAAGCACTGTGGCGTTGTTGGAACGTTGTTCATTGTTGTTCAACTAACTAATGTTAGCTTGCTGGCTCGTTAGCTAACTTTACGTGACATGTGTGATTTACCTAGCTAGGATCAATGTTTATCTAGCCAGCTACACAACTGGTCAAAAGTTTTAGAACACCTACTAATTCCAGGGTTTTTCTTTGTTTTTACTATTTTCTACATTGTAGAATAATAGTGAAAACATCAAAACTATGAAATAACACGTATGGAATCATGTAGTAACTTAAAAAGTGTTAACAAACAGCTTTGCACACTTTTGACATTCTCTCAACCAGCTTCAACTGGAATGCTTTTCCAAAAGTCTTGAAGGAGTTCCCACATATGCTAAGCACTTGTTAGCTTCTTTCCCTTCACTTTGCAGTCCGAATCATCCCAAACCATCTCAATTTGGTTGAGGTTGGGGGATTGTAGAGGCCAGGTCAGCTGATGCAGCACTCCATCACTCTCCTTCTTGGTAAAATAGCCCTTACACAGCCTGGAGGTGTGTTGTGTCATTGTCCTGTTGAAAAATAAATTATAGTCCCACTCAGCCCATACCAGATGGCATGGTGTAACGCTGCAGAATGCTGTGGTAGCCTTGCTGGTTAAGTTTGCCTTGAATTCTAAATTCATCCCAGACGGTAGCACTAGCAACTGCACTTGAAGAAACATTCAAAGTTCTTGAAATGGTCCATGTTGGCTGACCTTCATGTTTTAAATAATGATGGACTGTTGTTTTTCTTTGCTTATTTGAGCTGTTCTTGCCATAATATGGACTTGGTCTTTTACCCCCAACCTTGTCACACCACAACTGATTGGCTCAAATGCATAAGAAGGAAAGACATTCAAGAAATTCACATTTAACAAGTCACACCGGTTAATTTAAATGCATTCCATGGTGACTACCCCATGAAGCTGGTTGAGAGAATGCCAAGAGTGTGCAAAGCTGTCATCAAGGCAAAGGGTGTTTTTTTTTTAAGAATCTCAAATATAAAAACATTTTTACACTTTTTTGGTTACAACATGATTCCATATGCGTTATTTCACATTTTTGATGTCTTCAATATTATTCTGCAATGTAGAAAATAGTTTAAAAAATAAAAAAAGTAAAAAGTAAAAACTCTTCAATGAGTAGGTGTTCTAAAACTTTTGACCGGTAGTGTATATGTCTTAAACTAAAGTTTACTGTTAGCTAGCTAACCTTAGCTGGCTGGCTCCCTAGCAGACCTTATTATTTGTTTCCCAGAGCTGTTTGCTCTTCTAGTTAGCTCCTAATGTTAGACATTATTGTCACTTTGTTCATTGTTGTTTAACTAGCTAACGTTAGCTGGCTGGCTCGTTAGCTAACGTTAGCTGGCTGGCTCGTTAGCTAACGTTAGCTGGCTGGCTCGTTAGCTAACGTTAGCTGGCTGGCTCGTTAGCTAACGTTAGCTGGCTGGCTCGTTAGCTAACGTTAGCTGGCTGGCTCGTTAGCTAACGTTATGTGACTTGTGTACAACACCCGTTGAATATGGCCGGTGTCAGTAAACATCTGCAAAAAAGCATAATGAAGTTGTTGCCAGCAGAGCTGGTTAGGTTGTTTTCATTTTATACAGAGGTAAACAAATCATTGCCCAGAGCATCAAGTGTGCGCTCTGAGAGCGAAACGAGATGGGTGGGGCTAAAGCTTAAGAGGGTGTGAACGTGGTGAATGGGTGTAGACACTACTTTTATCCAATGTAAAAAACACAATTTCACATTTTGCTACATAAGACCGAATCCAGTTGGTGAGTGACATTTTGTTAAGTTACAGCCTTATTCTAAAATGGATTAAATTATGTTCTTTCCTAATCAATTTTCACACAATACCCCATAATGATTTTTAGCATTTGTTTTGTGCAAATGTATTAAAAATAAAAACAGAAGTACCTTATTTACATAAGTATTCAGACCCCTTGCTATGAGAATCGAAATTGAGCTCAGATGCATCCTGTTTCCATTGATCATCCCTGAGATGTTTCTATAACTTGATTGGAGTTCACCTGTGGTAAATACAATTGATTAGACATGATTTGGAAAGGCACACACGTCTATATAAGGTCCCACGTTTAATAGTGCATGTCAGAGCAACAACCAAGCAATGAGGTGGAAGGAATTGTCTGTCAAGCTCCAAGACAAGATTGTGTTGAGGCACAGATCTGGGGAACAAATGTCTGCAGCACTGAAGGTCCCCAAGAACACAGCGGCCTCCATCTTTCTTAAATGGAAGAACTTTCTAACCACCAAGACTCTTCATAGAGCTGGCCGTCTGGCCAAACTAAGCAATCGGGGGAAAAGGACCTTGGTGAGGGAGGTGACCAAGATCCCAATGGTCAATCTAACATAGCTCCAGAGTAGCTGGAGGGGATGGGAAAACCTTCCAGAAGGACAAACATCTCTGCAGCACTCCACCAATCAGGCATTTATGGTAGACTGGCCAGACGGAAGCCACTCCTCAGTAAAAAGGCACATGACAACCCCCTTGCAGTTTGCCAAAAGGCACCTAAAGGACTTTAAGACAATGTGAAACAAGACTCTCTGGTCTGATGAAACCAAGATTGGACTCTTTGGCCTGAATGCCAAGCGTCACGTCTGGAGGAAACCTGGCTTCATCTCTACGGTGAAGCATGGTGGTGGCAGCATCATGCAGTGGTGATGTTTTTCAGAGGCAGGGACTGGGAGACTAGTCAGGGTCAAGTGAAAGATGAATGGAGCAAAGTACACAGAGATCCTTGATGAAAACCTGCTCCAGAGGGCTGGGGTGAAGGCTGGGGTGAAGGTTAACCTTATAACAGGCAACAATCCTAAGCACACATCCAAGACAAAGCAGGAGTGGCTTCGGAACAAGTCTCTGAATGTTCTTGAGTGACCCAGCCAGAGCCCAGATTTGAACATCTCAGGAGAGACCTGAAAATAGCTTTGGAGCAACGCTCCCCATCCAACCTGACAAAGCTTGAGATGATCTGCAGAGAAGAAACTCCCCAAATACAGGTGTGCCAAGATTGTAGCGTCATACCCAAGAAGACTCGAGGCTGTAATCATTGCCAAAGGTACTTCATCAAAGTACTGAGTAAAGGGTCTGAATAATTATGTAAATAAAGTTTCTGTTTTTTACTCATGACGTTTTTTTTTATTATAAAAAACAATTTTTGCTTTGTCATTATGAGGTATTGTACGTAGATTGATGAGGAAACATAACATGTGGGAAAGGTCAAAGGGTCTGAATACCTTCCGAATGCACTATAGTTATAGGCCTTGTTATCAAAATGGTACATTCTTGAACATAAGTATGTTTAACTGTAGTAGTGCTTTGTTGCCTACTGTAAATCACAAACTGTAGGCCCATAAACTGGCATATGCTGGCATCAATGAACTCATCATATCCATCTCAACATCCCATTGATGTCTGGAACCAAACATTTGCTCAAACTGAGAACTAGTCATACCTCATTATAATTCTTGCATGTTAAATTAAAACAATTACCAAGCAATTTAACAGATTCTGCTAACATTGTGATAACCCTCCAAATTTCGAGTCCTCGTTCAGAGTCTAATTGAAAGCGATAATTTCCCACACATTAACCCAATTATGAACATGGATATATTATATTATAAATCCCCTGCATTTGGCACTGAGATAAATCCATCTGAAGTAACTGTAAGAATCATATAGCCAATAGAGTACACTATTGTATTTGTCCCAAATGACACAATTTTTCATATATATAGTGGACTACTTTTGACTAGCGCCCATATAGGGAATAGGGTGCCATTTGGGATGCACATATGTTATGTCATCCGCAAACATCACTAACAGTGAAATAACCTGATCCTTTCATGTAAACAAGTAAAGCTCTGTTCTGGGATGTGCGAGTGGAAAGAGGGACGTGACGAGAATGTTAAAATAGAAGACATAGGTTTCCCTCAGGAACTGGAAATTACTCCCAAATCCAGAGGGAGTGCATCAATGGTGAGGCACACTGCCTGGTTTGTTATAATTACAGGCAGGGGAAACTTCTGAATTAGGCATCTTAATGACCAAACAAATTGTTGCATATTTCAACTCCATCCGGGCTATTTTCTTAGGGGGAAGATTGTAATTGCTGTTTTGAATGATTTCAATGCTGTCTTTGTAGTGTGTGCTGCTCTCCATGGTGGAGTAATATGTATTCATCACATTTCAGATGATTATGGAGGCAGTTACATGCCAATCATGCCATTCCCAACAAATACTGGTAGGACATTATTTTGACAGGGAGGATGCCATGCTGACGGTATAGTTAAATAAGGAGAGGGAACAAGGAAAGAAAGGGAAGAGAAGATGACTGAGAAGGGAGACATTAAGGGATGATTTATGTAATTGCTGTTTAAATAGCCAAAACCTTGCTGTGCTGAAATTACCATGCAGCCACCATATCCAGTCCCACAGCTGCAGATATCACTAGCTGGTCCAATAACCAATGTTGATAATTGCCATTTTGTTGCAGATAAATCAACATCCTAAATGTTATGTTACTTTAGGTTTTTAAGTGAGAAGATAGGCCTTACAGCACACTGACAGCCTACACTGTTTTTTCCTTATGACCAGGTAAGGCAGTTATACTGTACTAATCTCAGTAATGTATTTATAGTAATGTTAGGTATTTATTATAGTACATATACAAAGTTTACAGAGTGTGGCTATAAGAATGGACCTATAAGGAAGCATTACCTAGTATGTGTCACCATCTTCTGGAAAGGACATGCTATTGCTTTTAAAATGCTGGTAAACCATATAAAGTAATATAATCTATGAGCATTTCTAATAACGGCTAACAATTTTAAATTCCAAACATGTTGATATGGAACCATTAACCTGGGTACCTGACCAATGGAAACAAATAAAGATATCTAAGACCTGACCAATAATGTCATATCCTTATTATTTAATGTGGAATTAGATTCAGGGAAATATTGAAATAAAACGTGTGGTGATGCTGTTCAATATTTACCCAAGCAAATTTATTGGCTGTTTTTCGTTTTGTAAAAGGGTCCTGGAGAAGAATGGGAAATCACGATTGGGCCAGTAAGTAAGGTCATCCAATCAGCATAAATCCTGCAGAGCGGACCTTAATGTGCTCAATAGGCATAGGCTTTGAATGACTGCATTTACAGATGTTTAATGTCAGCAAAGATTGCTAGGAACACACATTCAAAGACAAAGACACTATGGCGGAAAGTAGAAGCATAGTACTGTATCCCCTTTAGAGGGCAGCAAAGTAATGGCAAAATAATTGCACTTTTCAAGCAGGTTTGTCATTAGATTAGGACTACCATATCCACGCAACTAAAGTCTTTAGGTTTGACTCTGTAGGAGAAAATGACAATGACCATTGATCCAATTTGAATGAATGCTTTCGTCAGGATTATGAATAAATTCATGAATTTGATTCCATCAATCCAGTTTAGTTTATTAGGAGAGGCGCTGTGATACAATATGTTATTTTTTAATCTAAAAACTAAACTTGCTTTTGGCCTGAGTAACCTCTGGTGGCAGAGCATTTCAGAATGACAAGACTCTAGGGTAGCTTAGTGGTTAGAGCATTGGACTAGTAACCAGAAGGTTGCAAGGTCAAACCCCCGAGCTGACAAGGTACAAATCTGTCGTTCTGCCCCTGAACAGGCAGTTAACCCACTGCTCCTAGGCTGTCATTGAAAATAAGAATTTGTTCTTAACTGACTTGCCTTGTTAAATAAAGGTAAAATAAATATACACAACTGAGCAATGCATGAAATATGTTTTCAGTTTGGCTACTGTGAAGAAACCCATACAGTAGTAGCTTGTCTGGTGGGGTATGTATGTCCGTTTGAAGTGTATGCAAATACAGTGCCTTGCGAAAGTATTCGCCCCCTTGAACTTTGTGACCTTTTGCCACATTTAAGGCTTCAAACATAAAGATATAAAACTGTATTTTTTTGTGAAGAATCAACAACAAGTGGGACACAATCATGAAGTGGAACGACATTTATTGGATATTTCAAACTTTTTTAACAAACCAAAAACTGAAAAATTGGGCGTGCAAAATTATTCAGCCCCCTTAAGTTAATACTTTGTAGCGCCACCTTTTGCTGCGATTACAGCTGTAAGTCGCTTGGGGTATGTCTCTATCAGTTTTGCACATCGAGAGACTGACATTTTTTCCCATTCCTCCTTGCAAAACAGCTCGAGCTCAGTGAGGTTGGATGGAGAGCATTTGTGAACAGCAGTTTTCAGTTCTTTCCACAGATTCTCGATTGGATTCAGGTCTGGACTTTGACTTGGCCATTCTAACACCTGGATTTGTTTATTTTTGTAACCATTCCATTGTAGATTTTGCTTTATGTTTTGGATCATTGTCTTGTTGGAAGACAAATCTCCGTCCCAGTCTCAGGTCTTTTGCAGACTCCATCAGGTTTTCTTCCAGAATGGTCCTGTATTTGGCTCCATCCATCTTCCCATCAATTTTAACCATCTTCCCTGTCCCTGCTGAAGAAAAGCAGGCCCAAACCATGATGCTGCCACCACTATGTTTGACAGTGAGGGTGGTGTGTTCAGGGTGATGAGCTGTTTTGCTTTTACGCCAAACATAACGTTTTGCATTGTTGCCAAAAAGTTCAATTTTGGTTTCATCTGACCAGAGCACCTTCTTCCACATGTTTGGTGTGTCTCCCATGTGGCTTGTGGCAAACTTTAAACAACACTTGTTATGGATATCTTTAAGAAATGGCTTTCTTCTTGCCACTCTTCCATAAAGGCCAGATTTGTGCAATATACGACTGATTGTTGTCCTATGGACAGAGTCTCCCACCTCAGCTGTAGATCTCTGCAGTTCATCCAGAGTGATCATGGGCCTCTTGGCTGCATCTCTGATCAGTCTTCTCCTTGTATGAGCTGAAAGTTTAGAGGGACGGCCAGGTCTTGGTAGATTTGCAGTGGTCTGATACTCCTTCCATTTCAATATTATCGCTTGCACAGTGCTCCTTGGGATGTTTAAAGCTTGGGAAATCTTTTTGTATCCAAATCCGGCTTTAAACTTCTTCACAACAGTATCTCGGACCTGCCTGGTGTGTTCCTTGTTCTTCCTGATGCTCTCTACGCTTTTAACGGACCTCTGAGACTATCACAGTGCAGGTGCATTCATACGGAGACTTGATTACACACAGGTGGATTGTATTTATCATCATTAGTCATTTAGGTCAACATTGGATCATTCAGAGATCCTCACTGAACTTCTGGAGAGAGTTTGCTGCACTGAAAGTAAAGGGGCTGAATAATTTTGCACGCCCAATTTTTCAGTTTTTGATTTGTTAAAAAAGTTTGAAATATCCAATAAATGTCGTTCCACTTCATGATTGTGTCCCACTTGTTGTTGATTATTCACAAAAAAATACAGTTTTATATCTTTATGTTTGAAGCCTTAAATGTGGCAAAAGGTCGCAAAGTTCAAGGGGGCCGAATACTTTCGCAAGGCACTGTAGATTATACACGTGGTTAGGCATTTTCAACACACACATTTTTCTTAAAAAGATATCAACCATGAAAGACTATCATGCATGTTATTGATGCTAGTTCTGTTTGTGCAGATAAAGGCAAGGCGTGCTGCATTGTTTTGAGCCAGATGCAGCTTTGCTAAGTCTTTCTTTGCTGCAGCTGACCATACAGTAATCAAGATGGGACAAAATCAGAGCCTGGACAACTAGTACAGTTAATCTTTGTGTCAAAACAGACAAATGTCGTAGAATTACAGCACTATGTTAATCACATTACTTTCATGTTAAAATGTATTCCTATATTAGTCCATTCACACTGTCTGTTTTTCTTAGAGGCTACAGAATAGGGTTCTTAGAACTCTCATCTGTCTTTGTTAACGCTGACAGCAGATTTACGATGCCTTAGGTGATAAACCTAACAAGCCACATTCCATTGATGTGAGGGAGATGGCTCTGGTCTGACTGAGCTTGCAGTTCATTGACTGAATTGGTGTTTGTGTAATGGAAGGTACCAAGGAGAGATAGCTCGGGTTGAGAGGAACCTCGTTTTGGGGGCCAGACCCTGGTTTCCTTACAATGAGAACAGTCTTCACAGCAGATACTATCTGCTGTGAATTATTAATTTCTTTCATACAAATTCTAACCTTTTGTCCCATTCCACACATCTTCTGTTTGTCATGTATTCAGAAGGATGTCTTTGCTATAAGGAGCTGTAACTTAGTTATGCTCTTCTGAGTTCTCAGTGATCACCTCCAGGGTGGTTACCGACCAACTCCATTACTGCAGTAATTAATTAAGTTAAATTGTTTTGAAGAAATCTAAAAAAGTTTCTCCTTTGATTAGAATAATTCCACAACACATACCTTTCCCCATCTTCACAACAACTTTATTACTCCTAGGTGTTCAGTGTCAATAGTTCACCTGTCCAAGAGCTAACCGTAGCATAACTACTTACTTGGACACAGTTCCTACTACTGTAAACTGGAATTATAGTTCCTGTTTCAGACATGGCCTTGCGATCACCCCATTCACTGGGCACATAAAAGAGAGCCCTTTCCAAACAAAAGACCTGAGAGAATACTTATGTCAGAGTACGAGTGCTCACAGCCTTAGCAAAAATGTCAACATCTATCCTGCGTCCTGAAAACGAATTGCCAGTGGTCCACAAAATACTGACTGTAGTGTAGTGTGAGTGAGTGAGTGAGTGAGTGAGTGAGTGAGTGAGTGAGTGAGTGAGTGAGTGAGTGAGTGAGTGAGTGAATGCATGCATAGGTGGAAACAAGGTGGTTGAATCGGTGGTTGAATCTTAACTTCACACAGGGATGAAAAACCTATTTCTGACTTTCACCTTACTCAATCAAAACAATTCATCTTCACATACTCAATTTTGAGGTTCTTTTTCAAAACACCAGTGTCATATATTACATATATTATTAAAACACCAGTGTCATATATTACATATATTATTAATGAAAAAGTGTTACCAGCGCCCTCTACAGCTAATCCCTGTAACTACACCTGGCCGGTTCTAGCATAGTGTGTTCCAGAGGTCAGCTCTGATTCCATCTCTGTTAAGCTTCATTTTCCTCAACGTTTCCAAATTGGACCATTCTGTGTTCAATTAGCCAGGGCAGACACAAGACAATACACACAATGTCACTGTGCATGGGTCAGAGCTGACAGATCAGAGTGGGCCATCAATTAGTTAGACATTGAAAGAGGTGGACGATAAGCTGTCATATGCCCCTCGGTTCTGCACCTTCCAAGGCCATCCCCGCAATTGAGTTGTGCCAGCGATTCCCTCCACCCACCACCAATTGAAGCGAGGGGAGGAGAGAATGGAAAAGAGAGAGAGAGGAAGAGAGAGCAGAAGAGAGAGAAGGGGGAGATGAAAAGACAGAAGTAGAGAGAATAAGAGAACAAGAAACAGAAGAGAAGAGAGAGAGTAAAAGGGGAGAGAGAGATTTGATAACGAGAAAAAGAGAGAGTGAGACAGTAGAAATCCGAAATGGATGATGTTGAGAGATAGATGGGAGGGGTTGAATGGAGCTGAAGGGTGGGACTAATAACAAGATAAACAATGTAAAGCACACGGGATCTGTACAATGTATATAGGTTCGGAACGTTTGTGAAATAGCATAGTTACAAATAGAAATCAAACTGGATGGACATCAGAAATAGAGGAAGGACTAAGAACAAAAAAGAGAGAACTATTGTAAAGTAGACTGTGTCTGCAGAATGTGTATACGATGTATGGATTGAAGGTAGAAGCAGAAGTGTTTATTAGTTTACTCCAATTGGGGGATCGGCGGTAGGGTTTGTGGGGAATAATAACGAAGGTATATTCTTTAAAAAAGTATGTATGTCTATATAGGTATGTGTATGTATATACAGTATGTGTATATATGTGCATGCGTGTATGGATATATATATTTACCCAAAAAATATGGGGGATTGGAAATGATGCAGACAATTACATTGGAAGCAACATTCTTTCCGCAATACTAAGCTGATCCACCCTCTAAAAAAAAGAAACAGGTGTATGGGGTTGGATTACCAATTTGCGGGTCAATTGTAAGTTTGGAATTTGGAGTTCCGACTGGGGAATTTCACTTGAACAACCCTCCAAGTCATATTTACATGTGGGAAACATCGAAGAAGAAAAAATCTGTTACCCGAGTTGCTAATTTCTGGAGTTTCACCACTGGCCTTTCACCTTTTCAACCAAAAGATTAAAACAAATCTGTTTTGTCAATGTGGATAATGTGGCTAGTTTGACTTAAGTCTACCCCTTCCTTTTTCGAACATTCTGTTAAAAATCGCGCAACTTTTCAGCGTCCTGCTACTCATGCCAGGAATATAGTATATGCATATGATTAGTATGTGTGGATAGAAAACACTCTGAAGTTTCTAAAACTGGTTAAATCACGGCTGTGACTATAACAGATTGTGTGTTTCATCGAAAAACGCAAGAAAAACTGCTCTCTGAAAGCTAAAAATAATTTCCATAAGTCACTTTCATGGGTTGTTAAAAGGGCACAAAATTTAATATCGACCTGCATGCAATTCATAAAGATTCCACACGATGTCGCCATTGTCGTCATTTTCAATGGAGTTTTTTGTTGGAAAATCCAACTAACTGGATTCCGTTTCTTCCGGTCTCCACCAGGATGTTTTCAATGTGCACATTGGCAGCCATTGATTTGCAGACGAGGAGCTATTGAATATACATCGCCCTGTAATCATTTTGATAGATTATAAACGTTTACTAATACCTAAAGTTGGATTACAAAAGTATTTCGAAGTGTTTTGTGAAAGTTTATCGTCAACTTTTTTAATTTAAAAAAATGACGCAGCGTTTAAAAACGATGTTTTTTTCTGAATGACACAGCTTCCATAGAAAGCTATTTTGGGAATATATGGACCGATTTAAACGAAAAAAAGACCCAATAGTGATGTTTATGGGGCATATAGGAGTGCCAAGAAAGAAGCTCGTCAAAGGTAATGAATGTTTTATATTTTATTTCTGCGTTTTGTGTAGCGCCGGATAAGCAAAGTCTTTGTTTACGTCGCATTCAGGCATTTTGAGGTGTTGCATGCTATCAGATAATAGCTTCTCATGCTTTCGCCGAAAAGCATTTTAAAAATCTGACTTGTTGGCTAGGTTCACAACGAGTGTAGCTTTAATTCAATACCCTGCATGTGAATTTTGATTAAGGTTTGAGTTTTAACGAGTACATTTAGCGTAGCGCATTTGCATTTCCAGGTGTCTACTTGAGACATCTGCGTCTCAAGTAGGAGCAAGAAGTTTTTAAGCAAGCTAGCTAACTTTCTTAATAGCAACGTTAGCTAGCTTATCTACAGTAGCAATCAAAAATCTTGTTGGTTGAAGAAATGTTTTCCGACTTCAAAAGTGCTTCAACACCATCATGTCGGAGTTACGACCTCCTTAGAGGGAAGTTTCCCGACAAGCAGGTGAATGCACTATTAATCAAGATAATAAAAAATTACTTCACCATTTTAGGTTTTACTTCTTGAAATATTTTCTCCAATACTCAAGTGTCCTACAGCATTGTTGTGTTAGGACAACAACCAGTCTCTCAACTTCAGCAAAACAAATGAGTTGAGGAAGCAGAGGAGGGAACATACCCTGATCCACATCAACGGGATTGCAGTAGAGAGAGTCAGCAGTTTTATGTTGCTCGGCGTCTACATCACTGAGGACTTGACACTGACCAGCAACACCACCACTCTTGTCAAGAAGACGCAACATTGTCTCTACTTCCTAAGGCGGCTGAAGAAATTAGGCATGCCACCACGGGTTCTCTCCAAATACTACTATTGCACCAACGAGATCATCCTGACCGGTTGCATCATAGCCTAGTACGGGAATTGCTCCGTCCACGACCGCAAAACCCTACAGCCTGTGGTAAAGACGGCACAGTACTCCCACTCATACAGGACATCTACTCAACGGTGCCTGTGTAAGGCCAGCAGAATCATCAAGGACCACACACACACCAGCCATGAACTGTTCACTCCCTTACCGTCGGGAAGACGGTATCGGACCATGAGGTCAGATACAGTAACTTGCGAAAGTATTCACCCCCTTGGCATTTTTCCTATTTTGTTGCCTTACAACCTGGAATTAAAATAGATTTTTTTGGGCGCATAATTATTCACCCCCCAAAGTCAATACTTTGTAGAGCCACCTTCTGCAGAAATTACAGCTGCATATCTCTTGGGGTATGTCTCTATAAGCTTGGTACATCAAGCAACTGGGATTTTTGCCCATTCTTCAAGGCAAAACTGCTCCAGCCATTTCTAGTAGGATGGGTTCGCTGGTATACAGAAATCTTTAAGTCATACCACCTATTCTCAATCGGAATGAGGTCTAGGCTTTGACTAGGCCATTTCAAGACATTTAAATGTTTTCCCTTAAACCACTTGAGTGTTGCTTTAGCAGACTGCTTAGTGTCATTGTCCTCCTGGAAGGTAAACCTCCGTCCCAGTCTCAAATCTTTGGAAGACTGGAAGAGGTTTCCCTCAAGAATCTCCCTATATTTAGCGCCATCCATCATTCCTTCAATTCTGACCGGTTTCCCAGTCCCTGCCAATGAAAAACATCCCCACAGCATGATGCTGCCACCACCACGCTTCATTATGGGGATGGTATTCTCAGGATGATGAGCGGTGTTTGGTTTGCGCCAGACATAGCATTTTCCTTGATGGCCAAAAAGTGAAATATTTGTCTCATCTGACCAGAGTACATTCTTCCATATCTTTGGGGAGTCTCCCACATGCCTTTTGGCGAACACCAAACGTCTTTGCTAATTGTTTTGTTCAAGTAATGGTTTTTGTCTGGCCACTCTTTCGTAAAGCCCAGCTCTGTGGCGTGTACGGCTTAAAGTGGTCCTATGGACAGATACTCCAATCTCTACTGTGGAGCTTTGCAGCTCCTTCAGGGTTATCTTTGGTCTCTTTGTTTCCTCTTTGATTAATGCCCTCTTGCCTGGTCTGTGAGTTTTGGTGGGCGACCCTCTCTTAACAGGTTTGTTGAGGTGCCATATTTTTTCCACTTTTAAATAATGGATTTAATGGTGAACCGTGGGATGTTCAAAGTTTCTGATATTGTTTTATAACCCAACCCTGATGTGTACTTCTCCACAACTTTGTCCCTGACCTGTTTGGAGAGCTCCTTGGTCTTCATGGTGCCGCTTGCTTGGTGGTGCCCCTTGCTTAGTTGTGTTGCAGACACTGGGGCCTTTCAAAACAGGTGTATACAGAGATCATGTGACAGATCATGTGACACTTGGATTGCACACAGGTGGACTTTATTTAACTAATTATGTGACTTCTGAAGGTAAATGGTTGCACCAGATCTTATTTAGGGGCTTCATAGCAAAGGGGGAGAATATATTTGCACTTTTCATTATTATTTTTTATTTTTTTTATTTCTTGAAACATGTTTTTTTTTTCACTTCACCAATTTGGACTATTTTATGTATGTCCATTACATTAAATCTGAATAAAAATGTATTTAAAGTACAGGTCGTAATGCAACAAAATTGGAAAAATGCCAAGAAGGATAAATACTTTTGCAAGGCACTATACACTATCGCAAGACCTGCTGGTTTATGCCCATTTACTAAACCCTCTTAGGCCTCACTCCCCCTATCTGACATATCTACTGCAGCCCTCATCAGCCCTCACATACAACACCCATTCTGCCAGTCACATTCTGTTCAAGGTCCTCAAAGCACACACATCCCTGGGTCGCTCTTCTTTTCAGTTCGCTGCAGCTAGTGACTGGAACGAGCTGCAATAAACACTCAAACTGGACACTTTTATCTCAATCTCTTCATTCAATTACTCAATCATGGACACTTTTACTGACAGTTGTGGCTGCTTGCTTGATGTATTGTTGTCTCGACCTTCTTGCCCTTTGTGCTGTCTTTTGTGCCCAATAATGTTTGTACCATGTTTTGTGCTGCTCATTGTTGTGTTGCTGCCTTGCTATGCTGTCTCTCTTGTCGTGATATGTGTTTTGTCCTATATTACAATTAAAATAAGAAATGCCTTTTGGTAGGCTGTCAATGTAAATAAGAATTTGTTCTTAACTGACTTGCCTAGTTAAATTGAAATTAAATAAAAAAATAAATTAAAAAAACACGTATTATTTAGATTCTGAACTAAATTTAGAATCACACATTAGGAATGTGACCAAAAAGCTTTTTACCACCTAAGGAACATTGCCAAGGTGCAGCCGTTTCTATCTCAGTCTGATGCAGAGAGACTCAGCCATACTTTTATAACAGCAGGGTTGACTACTGTAATTCTCTCCTGTCTAATCTACCCAAGAAAGCCATTGGTCAACTGCAAAACATACAACATGTTGCAGCACGGGTACTAACCACGATCAGATTTAGAGCACACCAAGAGAGCAGTTTTAAGTTCTCTGCAGTTTTAGAATTAATTTTAAGATGATTCTATTAGCTTTAAAATCAATCCCCGAATGTGCTCCCCAAGTACATGTCAAACATGCATTTAAGTTATTTACCCAGTAGGTCCCTCAGGTCTCTGGCACTGGCCTTTTAACTATCCCAAAGCATAGGACAAAGAGGCATGCAGAGGCAGCCTTTAGTTATTATACCTCTGAAATAGCCTGCCAGAGAAACTGAGGGGTTCCAACACTGTGGACATAAAGTTGAAGTCGGAAGTTTACATATACTTAGGTTGGGGTCATTAAAACGTGTTTTTCAACCACAAATTTCTTGTTAACAAACTATAGTTTTGGCAAGTCGGTTAGGACATCTACTTTGTGATTGACACAAGAAATGTTTCAAACAATTGTTTACAGACAGATTGTCACTTATAATTCACTGTAACACAATTCCATTGGGTCAGAAGTGTACATACACTAAGTTGACTGTGCCTTTAAACAGCTTGGAAAATTCCAGAAAATTATGTCATGGCTTTAGAAGCTTCTGATAGGCTAATTGACATCATTTGAGTCTATTGGAGGTGTCCCTGTGGATGTATTTCAAGGCCTACCTTCAAACGCAGTGCCTCTTTGCTTGACATCATGGGAAAATCAAAAGATATAAGCCAAGACCTTGTAGACATCCACAAGTCTGGTTCATCATTAAGAGCAATTTCCAAACGCCTGAAGGTACCACGTTCATCTGTAGAAACAATAGTACGCAAGTTTAAACATCATGGGACCACTCAGCCGTCATACCGCTCAGGAAGGAGACAAGTTCTGTCACCTAGAGATTAACGTACTTTGGTGCGAAAAGTGCAAATCAATCCCAGAACAACAGCAAAGGACCTTGTGAAGATGCTGGAGGAAACAGGTACAAAAGTATGTATATCCACAGTAAAACGAGTCCAATATCGACATAAACTGAAAGGCCGCTCAGCAAGGAAGAAGCCACTGCTCCAAAACCACCATAAAAAAGCCAGACTACGGTTTGCAACTGCACATGGGGACAAAGATCATACTTTTTGGAGAAATGTCCTCTGGACTGATGAAACAAAAATAGAACTGTTTGGCCATAATGACCATTGTTATGTTTGGAGGAAAAAGTGGGAGGCTTGCAAGCCGAAGGACACCATCCCAACTTTGAAGCACGGGGGTGGCAGCATCATGTTGAGGGTGTGCTTTGCTGCGGGAGGGACTGGTGCACTTCACAAAATAGATGACATTATTAGGAATAAAAATTATGTGGATATATTGAAGCAACATCTCAAGACCTCAGTCAGAAAGTTCAAGCTTGGTCGCAAATGGGTCTTCCAAATGAACAACGACACCAAACATACTTCCAAAGTTGTGGCAAAATGGCTTAAGGACAACAAAGTGGCCATCACAAAGCCCTGACCTAAACACTATAGAAAATGTGTGGGCAGAACTGAAAAAGCGTGTGTGAGCAAGGAGGCCTACAAACCTGACTCCAGTACACCAGCTCTGTCAGTAGGAATGGGCCAACATTAAACCCACCTGCTTGTGGAAGGCTACCCAAAATGTTTGGGTCTTTTTTTCTCTCAGTAAAGTGCTTTGTATTCCATGTCCGAAATGTCCTGTATTAAGTTTGATTTGAAGAGATAAAGGATGGACCTGTGCTGCGCTAAATACGGAAGTGATCCAATGAAGCGGATGCTAAGCTAAACAACTGTTTCACTAACACATTCTGGAATATTTAGTTTACCACATCCATCCCCGCCTTTATTAATAATAAGTGCATCAATGACTTTGTCCCCACAGTGACCGTATGCGCTTATCCTAACCAGAAGCCATGGATTACAGGCAACATCCACACTGAGGTAAAGGCTACAGCTGCCGCTTTCAAGTAGCAAGACACTAATCAGGACGCTTATGAATAATCCCCTTCAGACAAACCATCAAACAGGCAAAGTGTTAATACAGGACCAATATAGCATCCGTCTAGACCAGCTCTGACGCTTGTCAGATGTGGCTGGGTTTGCAAACTATCACAAATTAATAAGGGAAACCAAGCTGCCGGCTGTCCAGTCACGTGAGCCTACCAGACGAGCTAAATACAGTGCATTCAGAGAGTGATCAAACCCCTTGACTTTTTCCACATGTTCTTACTTTACAGCGTTATTGTAAAATGGATTCAATAAATATAAATCCTCAATCTACACACAATACCCGATAATGACAAAGTATGTATTAAAAATAAAAAACAAAATAACCTTATTTACATAAGTATTCAGACCCTTTGCCATGAGACTCGAAATTGAGCTCCGGTGCATCGTGTTTCCATTGATCATCCCTGAGATGTTTCCCCACTTGATTTCTACAAATATCTGCAGTATTGGTGTTCCCCAAGAACACAGTGGCCTCCATCATTCTTAAATGGAAGAATTTGGAACCACCAAGTCTCTTCCTAGAACTGGTAACCAAGAACCTCTGTGGAGATATGGGAAAACCTTCCAGAAGGATGACCATCTCTGCAGCGCTTCACCAATCAAGCCTTTATCGTATAGTGGGCAGACGGAAGCCACTCGTCAATAAAAGGCACATGACAGCCCACTTGGAGTTTTCCAAAAGGCACCTAAAGGACTATTAGACCATGAAAAAAAATATTCTCTGGTCTGATGAAACCAATATTGGACTCATGAGCCTGAATGCCAAGCGTCACATCTGGTTAAAATCTGGCACCATTCCTACAGTGAAGCATGGTGGTGGCAGCATTATAATGTGGGGATGTTTTTCAGTGGCAGGGACTGGGAGACTAGTCAGGAAAAGATGAACAGAGCAGATCCTTGATGAAAACCTTTTCCAATGCAATCTGGGCCTCAGACTGGGGGCGAAGGTTCATCTTCCAACAGGACAACAACCCTAAGCACACAACCAAGAACTCTCAGGAGGGGCTTCGCGACGAGTCTCTGAATGTCCTTGTGTGGCCCAGACAGAGCCCGTACTTGAACCCGATCAAACATCTCTGGAGAGACCTGAAAATAGCTATGTCCTGATGCAACCCATCCAACCTGACAGAGATTAAGAATATATGCAGAGAAGAAATGGAGAAACTCCTGAAATATTGGTGTGCCAAGCTTGTAGCGTCATACCCAAGAAGATTTGAGGCTGTAATCCTTGCCAAAGCTGCTTCAACAAAGTACTGAGTAAAGGGTCTGAATAATTATGTAAATGTAATATTCCCATTTTCTTATATTGAATAAAAAGGGGTCTGAATACTTTCCGAATGCACTGTATGTTCTACACTGAACCATGCAGGAGTGCACCAGCTGTTCCAGATGACTGTGTAATCACACTCTCCATAGCCGATGTGAGTAAGACCTTTAAACAGGTTAGCATTCACAAGGCTGCATTGTTCTTACATTACACTTGATCAGTATAGCTTTTGAGCCAAATAGATAAGAGTGAAGATGTCCGCCTCTTCTCTTCTCTCCCCCTGCTTTCCCTCCTCCTTCCTCCTCTCCTCTTCTCTTCTTCCTCCTCTCCTCTCTTCTTATCTCCCCCTTCTCCCCTTCCTCCTCTCCCCAGACTCCTCACCCCTTCTCTTCTCATCTCCCCTCTTCTCTCCCCCCTCTCCTGCCCTTCCTCCTCTCCTCTCCCCCCTCTTATCCCCTTCCTCCTCTCCTCATCTCCCCCTTCTCCCCTTCCCTCTTATTTCCACCCTCTTCCCTTGATACATTAATCTCTTGCACTCCTCACTTTTGTATTTTTATATAACCTTCATTTAACTCGGCAAGTCAGTTCAGAACTAATTCTTCTTTACAATGACGGTTTACCAAAAGGCAAAAGGCCTCCTTCAGGGATGGGGGCTGGGATTAAAAATATATGACAAAACACACATTACGACAAGAGAGACAACACTACATAAAGAGAGACCTAGACAACAACATAGCATGGCAGCAACAAATGACAACACAGTAGCAACACAACATAACAACAACATGGTAGCGACACAACATGGCGGCAGCATAACATAGTAGCAGCACAAAACATGGTACAAATATTATCGGGCACAAACAAAAGCACAAAGGGCAAGAAGTTAGAGACAAAAATATGTCACGCAAAGTATTTGTTGCAGCTCGTTCCAGTCACTAGCTGCAGCGAACTGAAAAGACGAAGGACCCTGGGATGTGTGACCAGAGGAAAAACCAGTCACTTATAGTGGACTTTTCTTAATCTCAAGAGATATAAAAGTGTTTTCTCAAACTATTGTTTTGGAATCATTTAAGTCCAAAGTATTTGTCCTAAGACCCCCATTAGGAGCACCAATGAAATGCTAAAGAGAATGGACCATAATACAACAGGAGAAGTACGGGAGAAAAATAAGAAAACCAAGGTCTCTCTCTCATTTATGAATAGCTGTGCTCATTGACTCCTGAGAGTTCTCTCCTTAACGGTCCTTTCGAGCAATTAAAAGACATGAGACAGAAATAGCCATTTTGATACTTATGTGAGACAAATTATCTTTGTTTGAGATTAACTTTTAAGCACTATCTGAGAAGTATAAAATATATCAATATAATCTCCCCAGGATCTCACTCTTGTTTTATACAGTATGTGTCTCATGAAATTGTTTGGGAGCAATAGGAAGAGGATGTTTTAAATTCTTGCCATAAAATCTGGCAGCAGAATCTTCTTCACCCATTTTTTGTTTTTTGTTGCCTTCCTGGGCTCTTGATTGACTTTTGTATACTCTATACAGTAGCTCTGTAAAATCTGCCATCTGCCCACTTTGCCAAAACTTTCTCGCCAGGCCGCAAGATGTTGAACTGCAGAATGGACGTTTCATCCTCCTGAAGGATGTCTTGAATTTCAAATATATTTGCTGAGTATCCATCCTCAAAACTCACAAAGGCAAACAGACCTGAAAAGACCAATACATTAACACTAGAAGCACTGAGCAGTCAAAATTACCATTGTGGGATTTAAAAAACAATCCCACACACTGCTCAGAACCAATACAAATAGACAATTGTGCAAGTAAAATTTAAAATGTTTAAAACCTCCTGTGCCATCAGCATCATGAGAAGGATCTTCTTGTTCCATCTCCCTGAATTTAGGTGCTGGCTTTCGCTGTCTCTTTGATAACTCTCTAGCTGGCAGATACTTCTTCATTATTTCTATTTATTTATTTATTTACTTTTACCGTGCACCTGGCGAACGCGTCAGCTTGCACTGCGCCCGGCCCGTCATAGGAGTCGCTAGGACGTAATGGGACAAGAACATCCATGCAGACCAAACCCTCCCCTTAACCCGGACAATGTTGGGCCAATTGTGCGCCACACCATGGGTCTCCCAGTCGTGGCCGGCTGCGACAGAGCCTGGTCTCAAACCCAGATTCTCTAGTGGCACAGCTAGCACTGAGATGTGATGCAGTGCCTTAGACCACTGTGCCACTCGAAAGCCCCCACTTCTTCATTCTTGATCATTTCAGGCTGGTGGGTGACATCAAATGCAGTCAAAACACTGCAAATATATTTGCTGGGTATCCAATGGAATAGAGTGTTTCCCACAAGAATAGCTACACCTGTCACAGAATGTTTGATGTGTGGTTACCAATGGTGACAGGGACTCACCATCATGTTGGAAGACCAAGCCTTTGAAAGGGGGTGGAAAGCGGTAGTTCATTTTCTCCCAACTGCCTGAATTACACAGAATGTCTGGATGGGGTAATGCTATTAGCTACTCATTGGGAGACTGGTACCAACCCCTCTACTTCAAATGCACTAGCTGATTGGAGACGGAAACTCATGACATATAGATTCTCTGCATATTCAACCCCTTTTTGCCCCAGGAACACAGGAATATAGGATACAATTAGCTTACACTTTCCACCCCCTTTAACAGCCTATGTGATGTAATTCAGCCCTCAATGTTTTATTTTGTACACCAAAATATTGTTGCATAATCTAATTCAACGTAATATAGACAACTGAAGGACATTAGCTCGTAGGTCCATTAACATTTCTGATCCCATTTCAGATGCATTAGATAGCGCCAACACATAATTTACTAGGTTGTTGTGTGGCTTGGTCTTGTGGGGTTAGTTAACAACCACACACTTCAAACGTTTGAGAATGGCCTCTATTGAAGTTAGCCATGGTGGCAGGGGATAGCTAATTGTAATGCTCACCTACATTTGTAACGTTATCTTTTTACATCTGTTTTCAACACAAGCCCTAGTTAGGTAACATTGGCTAGCTTTGTCAAGACATGTCTCACATAGCCAAAGTTACACAAACTAATAACACTAATGTTAGTAACATTAGCCAAATAAATGAGCTACTAGCTAGTGTCATGGCGTGGCCCTCTTTGGGTATAGCGAGTACACTCCCCCTCACTCTCACCACCTCTCTCTCACTCCTACCCAGGTTCTGTTATCTCAGGTCGTACATTGCTGGAGGAGACTTTCCTCAGGGCCAGGCAGTATAGCGAGAGATAGTTTCACAGTAGAACAAAGGAACTTCTTCTACATCACAAAACTTGAGAACTGAACAATATCCATGTTTTGGATGTGTAAACGATCGGTGGAGAAGCCAGCTACGATCGGTCCGTTTTGTTTCAGATTTTGACCTCATGGAAAGATGATACAGCCACATTACCATAACTATGTTTATACAGGAGCCTCCGTTATATGAAGTTTGCATCTAATTATTGTATAAAATGAATGAGTAAAGATGGAACTATTTGTGAAATTATATAATGTGATTTTAAACTGTTAATGTGAGAGAATTGTATTCCCTTTAAATATTAACTAAGTCATTGGCCCGCCCCATGAGCATAGACATTGATCTGGCGTCATGGGACAGCCCTTTTATACTGTTCCGAATAAAACCCCCACCTGGAGAAATCCTCTTCAGACCACGCGTACCTCGGTAAGCTGAGGGGGCGAAGGTTGAGTAGAGACCACAAGAACCTCAGGAGAAGCTAAGGTTGTAATGGTTGTTGAATTCCTAACCAAACGTGGAGCATTGGCTACAGTGACATAGTAGTTAGGAGTCACTCAGAGAGCAACACGGGGAAGGGAATCTCCAGTGCACTCTTCCAAAGGCTAGCATCCCGGTGTCGCTTCTTCACTATTGACGTTGAGACTGGTGTTTTGAGGGTACTATTTAATGTGGCTGCCAGTTGAGGACTTGTGAGGCGTCTGTTTCTCAAACTGGACATTCCAATGTACTTGTCCTGTTGCTCAGTTGTGCACTGGGGCCTCCCCCCTCCTCTTTCTATTCTAGTTAGAAACATTTTGTGATGTTCTGTGAAGAGCTCTTCTTTGTCTACACCCATTCAGCATTGTTCACACCCTCTTAAGCTTTAGCCCCACCCATCTCGTTTCGCTCTCGGAGCGCAATTTGACGCTCTGACTGATGATTCTTACCTCTTGATAACATGAAAACAGCCTAACCAACAATTTCATTACACTTTTTTGCAGTCGTTTACTGACACCGGCCATATTCAACGGGTGTTGTACACACATCACGTAACGTTAGCTAACGTACCAGCCAGCTAACGTTAGCTAGTTAAACAACAAGGAACAGTGCCAACAATGCCACAGTGCTGGGAGCTAACCAACCATGTTCAATATTAGCTAGCTAAGCTAACATTAGGCTCAAACTACATCAGCAAATGGCTCTGGGAAATGAATAATAACTTCAGCTAGGGAGCTAGCTAGCTAACAGTACACTTTAGCTTAAGACATATAGCTATCTAGCTAGGTAAACAATGTACGTAGCTAGGTAAACAAAGTGTAAGTTCACACACATCATGTAACATTAGCTAACGAGCCAGCCAGCTAACATTAGCTAGTTAAACAATAATGAACTGTGCCAAGAATGCCACAGTGCTGGGAGCTAACCAACAATTTTCAATGTTAGCTAGCTAAGCTAACTTTAGGCCCAAACTAGAACAGGAAATGGCTCTGGGAAATGTATTATAACCTCAGCTAGGGAGCCAGCCAGCTAACATTAGCTAGCTAGCTAACAGCACACTTTATCTTGAAATTAGAAAACGTGTAATATCTGAAGATGTAGCTAGCTAGCGCTAGACTATCTTACCTGTTTCGATCATAATGCATGAAGGACGTGTCTCCCTGTCAGGAATGCCATGCCACGGTTTCTCTTAGTTTGTAAATGTAACCCGGAGACAGGTGCTATCATACTCTAATTCCACTGATTTCAAAACGTGATCCTCCAAAAAGTGGAGAGCAACACTAATGCAGCTTCAATACATAATATATATTTTTCTAAAGCAGCGTTCGACAGGATTACCAACACAGACTGAAGAGCTGAAATAGACAGAAGCCTTCTATGGCAGACCAAACTCCTCTCTGGGCATGTCCAGCACACTCATTATCTAAGCCAATTATGGCCAGTGGGAAGGTTGCCAATTTTTCTGTGGCTTAACCAACAAGGCTCGTAATTTAACAATTGTTTTCGTATTTACAGATGGCATACCAGTTTGTTATTAAGGCACATGAAATTTCACATGTTCGAGAAGGCATTTCTGCCCAAAACGCATTTTGATAAAAACATATTTTGTTATGTTCAAACAGCTCTCTTGTGAAGTTGTGACTTGCAACATACGCCTAGTTTCCTGAATCTGGTCAAGTTTGACCCGTTCTACTGTTTCCAATAAATACATATTCCAAAAATAGTCTGGGAAAGTTGTTTGATGCAACAGATCCCAAATTAATATAATCACTAGCATACTTTTTTTTAAAGCAATGAGGCTGATGCAACAAATCAGTACATTTAGCTTAAAATGTTGCTCAACTATTAGGCTATTTCCTCACATTATTTTTGCAGCACTGCCCACATGGCAGTAGGCTATAATAGTGAATGTTCCAAAATCCAATCAATTAGTGAGAAAACACCATCAATAGTGCCCACTAATTGCGATGATGCAAGTAATGCTGTTGTTATATAGATGCATTTTTATGGTGAAAATTATCTTCCCCATACTTGAAACTCAAGCACCGCCTCCCGGGTGGCGCAGTGGTTAAGGGCGATGTACTGCAGCGCCAGCTGTGCCATCAGAGTCCCTGGGTTCGCGCCCAGGCTCTGTCGTAACCGGCCGCGACCGGGAGGTCCGTGGGGCGACGCACAATTGGCCTAGCGTTGTCCGGGTTAGGGAGGGATTGGTCGGTAGGGATCTGGCGGGCCGGGCGCAGTGCACGCTAGCCAAGTTTGCCAGGTGCACGGTGTAGCCTCTGACACATTGGTGCGGCTGGCTTCTGGGTTGGATGCGCGCTGTGTTAAGAAGCAGTACGGCTGGTTGGGTTGTGTATCGGAGGACGCATGACATTCAGCCTTTGTCTCTCCCGAGCCCGTACGGGAGTTGTAGCAATGAGACAAGATAGTAGCTACTACAACAATTGGATACCACGAAATTGGGGAGAAAAAGGGGTAAAAATTCAAAATAAATAAATAAATACACTCTCAAAAAAAAAGAAATGTAAAAAAAGAAACTCAAGCACTGCGTATGTATACCAGTTAGACTCTACACTAGTTGTAAAGCGGATTCATGTGCTTAATTTTAAGAACTTTAGTGATGAAAACCTTGCACTGTTTCTTGCCACATGAGTGATAATATATAATTCACAAATGATAGGCTAATATTGTCACCCATCAGACTGTTCATGATTGAATCTTATTTTTATGTTTACAGTACTAAATAATATATGCGTGAAATTTGTTTTGATTTAGAATGGACCATTAACATGCACCTGTCTTGAAACAGGGGCAGATCAAAAAAATACATAAATAGCGAATGGAGGACTCTTTTCCCATGTATTATTGTCATGCCAGCCAAGTAGACTATACTCCTGTTGTATAGTGTTTAATATTAGGAAAGTTGAGAAATAAATAGAGTAGGCCTAGCCTATAGACAGCCGATGGGATCCTCCTCTTTTTAATAGAGGAAATCACCCTGTTTTCTTCCGTAATTGCATAGCCATTGTTATAACATGCAATATCTGCTCTGCTTTGTTCAGAATCACTAGAAGCAGCAGACAAGGCAATCCAATTTTGCCTTTGTTATTCTTATTATCCATGGAATGCCTCGTCAATTCGTCAATCGAAGGGAATAACACCAATTTCCCTCTGCTGATCACCTCATCTCATTATACACAGACAATATATCTCAATCGCTCCAAAAAGCATTGATGATCATAAATAAATTTAGCTTCATCTCAAAAAGTCTAACCAATCCAGCCCTGCTGCCTCTTAACCCGATGGAGGACTGCATCTTACTTATGGAGTCCCAATTGTTTCCCATTGTAAATATTTGGGAGTCTATACATTTATTTCCTTCTATAAAACCATTGCCAGAAACTTTTACAGAATGCTCAAATCAATTGAATCTGACCTCAGCAGACTGATCTCTAGGGGCGCTATTTCATTTTTGGATAAAAAACGTTCCCGTTTTAAGCGCAATTTTTTTTGTCACGAAAAGATGCTCGACTATGCATATTCTTGACAGTTTTTGAAAGAAAACACTCTGAAGTTTCAGAATCTGCAAAGATATTGTCTGTAAGTGCCCCAGAACTCATTCTACAGGCGAAACCAAGATGATGCGTCAACCAGGAAATGAGCAGAATTTCTGAAGCTCTGTTTTCCATTGTCTCCTTATATGGCTGTGATTGCGCAAGGAATGAGCCTACACTTTCTGTCGTTCCCCCAAGGTGTTAGCAGCATTGTGACGTATTTGTAGGCATATCATTGGAAGATTGACCATAAGAGACTACATTTTCCAAGTGTCCGCCTGGTGTCCTGCGTGGAATTCGGTGCGCAATTGCCAGCTGCTTGTACTTTTCCATTTGATTGAGGGGAGAAACCATGCTTCCACGAACGATATATCATTGAAGAGATATGTGAAAAACACCTTGAGGATTGATTCTAAACAACGTTTGCCATGTTTTCAGTCGATATTATGGAGTTAATTTGGAAAAAAGTTCGCGTTTTGAGGACTGAATTAGTTTTTTTTTGGTAGCCAAATGTGATGTGCAAAACGGAGCTATTTCTAATACACAAAGAATCTTTTTGGGAAAAACTGAGCATCTGCTATCTAACTGAGAGTCTCCTCATTGAAAACATCCAAAGTTCTTCAAAGGTAAATTATTTTATTTGAAGGCTTTTATGTTTTTGTTGAAATCTTGCGTGCTGGATGCTAACGCTAATGCTAACGCTAAATGCTACGCTAGCTAGCCACTTTTACACAAATGATTGTTTTCCTATGGTTGAGAAGCATATTTTGAAAATCTGAAATGACAGTGTTGTTTACAAAAGGCTAAGCTTGAGAGATGGCATATTTATTTCATTTCATTTGCGATTTTCATGAATAGTTAACGTTGCGTTATGGTAATGGGCTTAGGTCTGTAAATAGAATCCCGGATCCGGGTTTGGTAGACGCAACAGGTTTTAACCGGCAGAATATCTATTGTCAAAATGAATACAGTATAAAAACACGGCTGAATTTCTGTAGTTCAATGCTTCCCATGGCTCTCCCTTCTGGCTATTGGGTTTCAAAATGTATATGGCAAGGTAAACGATCCCGGATAAAAATGAACAAATTTACAAAGAGGTAAGAGGACTATCCGTACCAAATGTTAAATTGTATTTCCAGGCACGAGCATTTCACCCCATCCTCAATTGGTTTAGACATGATTCTTCTGCCCCCTGGCTGAGTATACAGATACATATGGTGTCTCGTATTGCCTCAGAAGTGGTGGATATATCCCTTAAACAATCCAAGCTACGCTTTTGTCATATTACTGCTCACACAATTTATATTTAGCACAAAATGGAAAAACTATTTAACTGGGAATCAAAATGGCATGCCCAATATATTTACAAGCATATTCCAATAGTTTACAATAATGCAGGGTGGTATCTTTCATCCCCCAAATGGTGTAAATGTAGAATCTGTACCCTAACCAATATCATGGACAGTAATGGTTTGAGAACACTAGAAGATTTAGAAGATACATAAACATTACCAGGCAACTCTTTTTTCTATATTTACCACGTTCTATATTTACTACCAAACATAGTTTACGGGTGGGGAAGGAGGATTCAGATTCAGAAAAATGTCCTCAGAGAGGCAATTCATCTTGCAGCAGCCATAAAACATAACACATATAAAAATTTAAAATAAATAGCAAAGGATATTTACAAGCAAATAGTGAAAGTGCTAAGTGCAATTAGTCCAACATTTTGTTAAATTGCAGAGTTGCATTCTGAATAAAAGAGTACTTGGCCCTATTTTTTTAACCTTAGGTAGTCTGTACCTGCGGCCAGAGGGAAGGAGCTGGAATCCAGGTGTGGAGTGGATTGGAAGAGTCAACCACTATTTTATTCACCTTATGCAAGGCTCTGCCCAGGTAGAGGGATGACAGTTCTTGCTGTTGCTGCCCCATGATTTTTACGCAAGTCCTGACTATCTTGGCCAACCAATTTTTCTGTGCAACCTTGATATTCCCAAACCAGCCGGTCAAGCAGTAGGACAGAATCCTCTAAATTAATGATGTATAAAAGATGGTTAGATCAACATTTTAAAAAAAAGTTTCCGTAGGCCTTTCTTAAAAAAGAGCATCAGTACACTGATCCCATGACAGCTTGTTGTCATTGACTAGCCCAAGGTATTTGTACTCCTCCACTATTTCAATGGGCTCACCTCTTATCAGTGATGGTGTGTGCATGGTTGCATTCCTTCGGAAGTCAATCACCATGTCTTTTGTTTTTTATGTGTTTAATTTTAGATGGGATGACTCACACCAGACAGGAAAATCATTCAGAGCCGGTCAGTGCTCTGTCTCATCCCCTTCGAAAAGACTGACCAAAGCAGTATGGTCAGCATATTTTACTAGATATCTGATAATGCAATAGCTAGGCCTATATCTGAAGTGTATACGATCTGGCACGCAGAGGAATGTGCCCACAGACTCACTGTTTCTACCTATGAGCTAGTGAGCTAGCTAGCTAACTAACTAACTTGTCTTGTACTCATATAATAACAACATAAGGGGAATTCCAATTCATGAAAAACAGTAGACTACATAACAAGTAAAGTTAAAGGAGTGGACACGTATTAGCCTAATCATCGACGTTGGCCTACCTGGGTGTATTTTCACTCACAATGCATTGATGATGACAGTTTCAAAACTCAGTTATTGCATGTGGTCGTTATTTATTTTAGATACAAACCATTGAATAGGATATGACAAATGCACAGGGATACTGGCTGTACAATTCATTAAATCAATTTATGTGATCTGGCAGTTTGAGTGGCGGGTTTTATGTAAAAAAATAAAATGTTTAAACAGATAAAATAGTACTTGTGGTGGGTGCATGTGATGTGGACCAGGTGCTGTTTTCAAGAAAATTGACCTGCACAGAACTGACTAAGTAGGAAAATCTCAATTGGTTTACAGTGCATTGAAAAAGTATTCATCCCCCTTGGCGTTTTTCCTATTTTGTTGCAATACAACATTATTTGGATTTCATGTAATGGACATATACAAAATAGTCTAAATTGGTGACGTGAAATGAAAACATAACATGTTTCAAATAATACAAAAAAATGTGCGTGCATGCAACATGCCTACCAATTTGAAGATGAAAAATATTTTTTTTGTGGTGAAACAAACAAGAAATAAGACAAAAAGCAGTAATCTTGAGAATGCATAACTATTCACCCCCAAAGTCAATACTTTGCAGTCACCTTTTGCAGCAATTACAGCTGCAATTCTCTTGGGGTATGTCTCCATAACCTTGGTACATCATTTTTGCCCATTCTTCAAGGCAAAACTGCTCCAGCCCCTTCAAGTTGGATGGGTTCCGCTGGTGTACAGATTCTCAATTGGATTGAGGTCTGGGCTTTGACTAGGCTATTCCAAGACATTTAAATGTTTCCCCTTAAACCACCCGAGTGTTGCTTTAGCACAATGCTTTGCTTAGGGTCATTGTCCTGCTGAAAGGTGAACCTCTGTCCCAGTCTCAAATCTCTGGAAGATTTTCCCTCAAGAATTTACCTGTATTTAACACCATCCATCATTCCTTCAATTCTGACCAGTTTCCCAGTCCCTGCCGATGAAAAACATCCCCACAGCATGATGCTGCCACCACCATGCTTCACTGTGGGGATGGTGTTCTCAGGGTGATGAGAGGTGTAGGGTTTGCTCCAGACATAACGTTTTCCTCGATGGCCAAAAAGCTACATTTTAGTCTCATCTGACAAGAGTACCGTCCATATGTTTGGGGAGTCTCCCACCTGCCTTTCGGCGAACACCAAGCGTGTTTGCTTATTTTTTTGTTGAAGCAATGGATTTTTTCTGGACACTCTTCCGTAAAGCCCAGCTCTGTAGAGTGTACGGCTTAAAGTGGTCCTGTGGACAGATACTCCAATCTCAACTGAGCTTTGCAGCTCCTTCAGGGTGCTAAAAATACTTTTAAATTACAGGCTAAATTAAATTAAATTAAATGACAGATAATAGGATTGGTATAAAGTGAAACGGGATGACAACTAACCATACACATTTTACTTTGAAATAGGCCAAAGAGAGACAATTAGCTTACCCTTTGTGGAAGTGCTTGAGCTATGTCGGTATGCTGAGTCAAGGTTTTGAATAAAGTAGTTCTTGTTATCTGTATAATTTCATGTTAATCACTTGCAACTACAGTTCTGAAATTAAATACAGGGAATAATGTGCAATTTCCACTTCATGTGCGTAAAATATCTCTATTGCAACAGCTGTGGAGCACTTGGATTGTATTTGGGCTAATATTATCCTAGGGTTATTGCTAGGAGTAGGGCAAGGTCTAGGGTTTTCAGTTTTCATTTTTGTCATTTCTTCTGCTTACATAATATTACAATGATTAAAAGCAACCTTTCGTGAAAGCAAAGCTGAAGCCCCAGATCCAGTCTACCCAGATCGCCATTGAAAGACTGCTGGTCTGATCTGGTTGCTGCTCTGCTCTGCTCTCTATAGTATTGGATAGTCTGAAAGACTATATCAGGCAATTTAATTATGTCTTCTTTTGGATAGTTGAATTGTCTTTGGAAGATGCATTGTATTTTGTTAGGGACATGCAAAGAAAATGATTAATTTCCGTTTACCATCTTATGTCATTTACTCTTTTGTTTTGTGATAATAAAACATGTATTTTTACTAATGTGCGATATGTAATTGTATTCCATTTTGTAAGTGCCATAAGACTATTACAGTATAAAATAATAATGGAAGGGAAATAATAAGGGAAAGGATGCAGATTAATTCCATTGCCTCTGTACGCATCCCTGCAGTTCAACATGGTGAACACTGGGTGGCAGTCAGTGAAAGGCCCCAAAAAAAACTCCAGGTATGCCTGTTGACAACTAAAGCATACCTGATGAAGAAAGCAATCTTCTCTCTATTCCCTCTTTTATTACCTATTTTTACCTTTTCATATTTTCATTGTGTTTGTCCATTGGTATGTTTGTACTGAAATTTGAACATATTCTATGTTCCTAATAATAGGCATTGGCTTATCGGTTTCACACCAAGACGCATATGGCATGTGAGACAGTAGTACTGCCAGATTTCAAAATGAATTCAAATAGAAAAGGAAAACTTGGAATTTCATCAATAGTGCTGTACTGAGGTACTCCCTTGAGTTGGATAACATAATAACGGCCTAAAGGCAGGGGTAATAGAGCACCCATACTAGCTCGAAATGACAACAACCTTGATATTATCTCTCAAATAAGACCAGATAGAGACATATTTCATGGGATGTACGCTACTAACTGCACAAAGCTTTTAAACGATTGTAAACAAGATACTGTACAACATAGGCCATAGAATGTGAGGCTTTCAATAGCTTCATATACTCCATTGTAATTAAATATATTTCTTTCAACAATTTCCACCAAAAATTTGACATTTACTTGAAGAATGGTGGAGATGCACAGTTGGGTAACAGAATGAAGGCACAAACAATACAAACTGCCATTCTGTTACCAAACTTTAGCAACTGTGCATTATTTTTTGAAACTGTTCTTCGGAAATTGTTCTAAAATTCCACTAAACTGCTAGTTATGATCATTCACGTCTCAGTGTACTGATTAATATTTTATCAATGCTGAACATACAAAAAACGTTTCCTTTTTATGCAAAAGGCCAACTACAGAGCAATGAGACTCAATGAGACTGGTCTCATCTGACACGGTTTCTCCAATCTAAATCCCTGCTCGGTGTGTGAACCTGACCCCTGCTGTGCTTCTATGGAGGACAGAGCAGATAGAGGACACTTGTCTGGTGTTTCATCTCCAACCTCTCTCTGGCTGTTGACGGGTGCCACTGAGGCTAGGCCTTGTCAATACAACTCATATGCTTCATATTTATAACCTCCTCTCTATCTTACTGTGAGAGCCTATGATGCATTATTTATGCCAGCCAAGAGGATACATTTAATTTGAAAACTTACTGATGCATTGGATAAGATATTGTCAATCCCAGCTAAAGAGAACGGTATAAAATTGTAGGTTAATTCATTCACCTTCATCTATGGGCTTATATTTCATTCAGTTTGTGCTACAGATAAAACCATGTATTTAACAAAATCATATAGGGGATACCTAGTCAGTTTTACAACTGAACACCTTCAACTGAAATGGATCTTCTGCATTTAAACCAACCAACCTCTGAATCAGAGAGGTGCAGGGGGCTGCCTTAATCAATATCCATATCTTCAGCACCTGGAGCACAGTGGGATAACTGCCTTGCTCAGGGGCTGAACAACAGATTTTTACTTTGTCAGATTTGATCTAGCAACCTTTTGGTTACTAGCCCAGTATTCTAACCACTCTAAGCACTAGGCTACCTACCTAGTGGGTGTTCCAATCCAACATGTTTGATTGGAAAACCCATTATCAATCAATCATATGTATTTATGAAGCCTTTTTTACATAAGCTGATGTAACAAAGTGCTATACAGAAACCCAGCCTAAAACCCCAACAATGAGCAATGCAGATGTTGAAACACGGTAGCTATTATAACACATTCCAACACGTTCCTTTGATTTAAATTTACTTCACATTGGACACAAACCTCAATTTCCTTGTTGTCAGGTGTCATGTTATTAAACATTAAAAGGCCATTTATATTTAATTACAAACATTGTCTGTGTGCCAAATGGCAATTTATTCCCAATATAGTACACTACTTCTGAACAGGGCGCTGGTCAAAATTAGTAAACTATGTAGGGAATAGGGTAAGATTTGGAACGTAGGTCTCACTTTTTGAGTTGGGCCTCGATATGGGCCAGTGCTATATTTAGCCTGGCGCTTCAGCCAGCAGAAAAGATTTGAGGAAGGTAGTATGACCTTAATATGTCAGATCCAAAAGCCCCTGGCTGAGTCAGACTGTCAATATTATATCAGGATCAGCACTTTTGAATAAGTGGTACAGTAGAGACTACAGAGCTTCCCGACCCAAATCACAGAAGACTGTAGTTGCACTGATCTGTGCTGTCTTGTAAGCGTTTACTACCACTGTGTACTGGTGGATGTACTGCAATTCTGGTTTGAGCTGGACAGGTTAACACACTGTGTCTTTATTTTGAGCTGGACGGACAGGAAAATACACTTATGGCAGAATATCCATATCAATGACACACAGCGAATATGAGCAAAGATGATGTGTCAATATGATTAGATATTATATGTCAATATGATAACAAATGATATGTCAATAATTCAATTTCAACCTTGACCTTGCCACATGCCCTATACTGTATCATATATCAAGCAATGATATGTATTTATGGCAAGTTGGGTGTACCATTTTCATGGCAGCTGTATACATTTAGATTTTGACCTTGTTAAACTGTCATGTTTATTTTTAATTCATACCGTTTCTGATTTAATACATACAGTATAGCTAAACCTATATCTGAACTGAGTATCTAATTCACCTCCCCTCTATATTCATACAGATGCACATCAAAAACAGTAGCAGGGACTTCATTTTGAACTAATGAGTTCAAATGGACAGGTACAGTATACATACCAAATGGTTTGTAACCAAGGAATCAACAGTGGGTTATTGTGGCCTATCTATCTTATATCGTCCCATGGGATGGGGGTAGCTAGGGTTTCACAATCTTGGCATCTGTAAGTAATATGTTTCAAGAAAATGCACCTTATGGACATCATTCCATTTGACTGCAGAACAGTGGAACATTTTTGTCCACAATTCTACTGTTGCATAGATACAGTGAATTATTGGATCCCCTGATATGAGCAAAAAAGACCTGTCTATAGTCCTAATAACGGGCTTGTATGCCAAGCAAAATTTGTGGTATTTCTTGGTCACATTCATTCTGTGTTATGTTTTAAATGATGCAATTGCAACATTTTCTACTTAAATGTGACCCGATTCAGGAAACTAGGCGTACGTCGCAAGTCACGACTTCACAGGAGATTTGTTTTATTGTTTCCCAGAGATGTTTGCTTTTCTAGTTAGAGCCTAATGTTAGCTAGCTACCTGGTTGAACCTGGTTGGTCTCAGCACTGTGACATTGTTGGCACTTTGTTCATTGTTGTACAACACCCGTTGAATATGGCTGGTGTCAGTAAACGTCTGCAAAAAAGTATAATGAAATTGTTGCCGGTTAGGCTCTTTAGGCTGAGCTAGTTAGGCTGTTTTCATGTTATCAAGAGGTAATTAAATCATCGGCCGGAGTGTCAAGTGTGCCCCCCGAGACCGCTCCGAGATGGGGGGAGGGTAAAGCTTAACAGGGTGTGAACGATGCTGAATGGGTGTAGATAAAGAAGAGATCTTCACTAGATACCAAAATATTCAAAGGCGATTTTCTCAAAAGTGACTTTACAAGTTGATCAACTTTCAAAGCAGAATTACTTTCCCATTGTTCCTCAAGTGCAGTATATGATAATACCATTTTGTAGCTCTAAGTCTGTTTTTTTTTACATTGGATAAAAATAGAGTTTCAAATGTTGCTACATAATCCATAATCCGAATCGAGGTTGTGAGTCACAAATATGTTGGGGTATTGTTGCTGTATTTTTGCAGGAAACTGTTGACCCAGTCACTTTAACGATGGCCCCAGGACCAGTGAAAGCAAAATAGCCCCATAACATCAAAGATCCACCACCATATTTTCCAATAGGGTTGAGGTATTTGCTGCATATGCACTGTTCTTTCGAAGGCCAAACCAACCCCTGGCAAATGTGGCCAAAGAGCTTTATTTTCATGTCATATGACCATAGAACCAGTTCCAATCCAAGTGCCAATGCCGTTTTGCAAACTCCAGGCTATGGTCAGATGACATGAAAATAGAGGTCTTTGGCCACTCACACCAATGGTGGATTTGGCATTCAAAAGAACAATGTATACGCAGAAAATACAGTAGCTCATCCCTACTGTATAATATCTTTGAAATTATGGGCAGTAGTGTAGGCAGAAATTGCTGTGTGACTGAAAGAGGATGCCCTTAGCTTACCCATTATGTTGCCCAACGATTTAAGTCAATACATCATAATTTCCGTCATAGTATGATATATTCGGGGTTGATATATGTGTTAACTTTTCCTTTCCAATGCTGTGTTTACCTTATGATATGATGTGCTGATACTTTTTAGTCTACATTTCTTCTGGGTTTTATTTGAACATTCCCTCCCAGCAGCATGGCATTATTTATGAATCAAAAACACCTGCAAAGTTCTTCCTCTTTGTGAGTAGCGACTGAGCTAAGCAATATATTAGATAATCTTTGGCTGAGCCAAACAGTTTTCGCCGTAGTCTACACTTGTCCGCCTGAGTCATGGAGCAAATTCAAATATGGGTGCAAATGTATGTTTTTGCACCTCCTTTCTTTTACAAGCAAATTATCATAACCCATTGGACTTATTTTTTTAGCTAGTCAGCATGAAAGAATATACAGTATTCAGACCCCTTCACTAATGTTCTTGCATTACATCCTTATTCTAAAATTGATTACTTTTTTCTCTTCATCAATCTACACACAATACCCCGCAATGACAAAGCAAAAACAGATTTTTAGAAAAATAGGAAATATCACATTTTTCATAAGTATTCAGAACATTTACTCTTTACTTTGTTGTAACACCTTTGGCAGCGATTACAGCCTTGAGTCTTCTTGGGTATGACGCTGCGATCTTGATCCACCTGATTTAGAGAGTTCCCCCCATTCTTCTCTGCAGATCCACTCAAGCTCAGTCAGGTTGGATGGGGAGCGTCGCATGCCCAGCTATTTTTAGGGCTCTGGCTGGACCACTCTGGGAAATTCAGAGACCTGTCCCAAATCCATTCCTACATTGTCTTGACTGTGTGCTTAAATATCTTGTCCTGTTGAAAAGTGAACCTTTATCTCTGTACTCTTCTCTGTTCATCTTTCCCTCGATCCTGACTAGTATGCTAGTCCCTGCCGCTGAAAAACATCACCACAGCATGATGCTGCCACCACCATGCTTCACCGTAGGGATGGTGCCAGGATTCCTCCAGACGTGACGCTCGGCATTCAGGTCAAAGAGTTCAATATTGGTTTCGTCAGACCAGAAAATCTTGTTTCTCATGGTCTGAGAGTACTTTATGTGCCTTTTGGCAAACTCCAAGTGGGCTGTCATGTGCCTTTTAATGAGGAGGGACTTGAGTCTGGCCACTACCAAAAAGGCGATTGGTGGAATGCTGTGGAGATGGTTGTCCTCCTGGAAGGTTCTCCCATCTCCACAGAGGAGCTTTGGAGCTCTGTCAGAGTGACCATCGGGTTCTTGGTCACCTCCCAGACCAAGGCCCTTCTCCCCTGATTGCTCAGTTTGGCCGGGCGGCCGGCTCTATGAAGAGTCCTGGTGATTCCAAACTTTTTCCACTTAAGAATGATTGAGGCCACTGTGTTCTTCAGGACATTCAGTGCTGCAGACATTTTTTGGTACCCTTCCCCAGACCTGTGTATTATGTTTCAGGTATGACCCAGATGCAGACAGAAACAAAAGTTTATTTCTAAATACAGGGGCAGACAAGCGATAGGTCAAAGGCATGCCGTGGTCAGTAATCCAGAGAAGGTGCAAAGTATCCAGAACGACAGGCAGTCTCAGGGCAGGCAGGGGTCAATAATCCAATGAGGCGGGGCAAGGTATGGAACGGAAGGCAGGCTCAGGGCAGAAGGGTCAACACCGGGAAGGACTTGGAAACAGGAGCAAGAAACAAACAGGAGCAGGGGAACAAATGCTGGTAGGTTTCACAAACAAAACGTGCTGGCAAAAGACAAATAGAGAACACAGGTAGAAATACACAGGGGATAATGGGGAAAATGGATGACACCTGAAGGGGGGTGGAGAGAAGCACAAAGAAAGGTGAAACAGATCAGTGTGTGACAGTACCCAAACCTAGGGGTTGACCGGGGCGCCGGCTCCTCCGTGCCATAACCCTCCCAGTCAAACTGGAAACAGGAGACATAGTGCTGTGAGATGGGTTTAACTCTGGACACATGAAAGGTGGGATGTGTACAGGGAAACAGAAGACAAACAGTAGAGGGGCTAATAACTTTGGAGATGGGAGGGTTATGCCCGAGACGATACCGGGGCGCCAGTGTCCGTTGGCGATCCGCTTGTTGTCGATACCTAGAGATGGTCTTGAGGAGGGCCGACATGGCTCTCCTCCAGGTACGACGACACGGCAGACAAACATCTGGGCCAAAGGTATGCTGACCTCTTCTTCTTGCTCAGGGAAGAGCGGAGGCTGATAACCCAGGGAACACTCAAAATGTGATAGGCCCGTGGCAGAGCCGGTGAAGGGTGTTGTGGGCATATTCGACCCACATAAGCTGCTGGCTCCAGGTGGTGGGCTTGGCAGAGACCTATCTAGGTCCTGGTTGGCTCGCTCCTGGGGGTGGAACCAGGAGGACAGGCTGGCTGACGACCCAATGAGGGTTCAGAACTACTTCCAGAACTGGGACGAGAACTGAGGAACCCAGTCAGAGACCATGTCTACTGGTAGTCCATGGATCCGGAAGACGTGCTGCACTGTGAGCTGGGCCGTCTCTTTGGCAGAGGGTAGCTTTGGGAGAGGAATTAAGTGGGTGGCTTTGAAAAACAGATCCATCATGTTCAGGATGGCGGTGTAGCCATCAGACAGGGGAGACCTGTGACAAAGTCCAAGGAGATGTGAAAGCAGGGACGGCGAGGGACAGGCAAAGGTTGGAGGAGACCGGCCGGAGCCTGCCACGGAGTCTTGTTCTGTGCACAGACCGTGGAAGCGACGACAAATGCGGAGATGTCGGGACCCATGGTAGGACACCAAAAGCCTTGTCGCACCAAAGCCAGGGTCCGATTGGAGCCCGGGTGGCAGGCAAGCTTGGAGGAGTGGGCCAACTCCAGGGCCGAGGAGCGGACCGCGTCAGGAGCGAATAACCGGACCCCATGCCGTGTCGCCAGGCTCAGGAGGGTAGGATGGTCTCAGGTTCCGGGGTAGTAGCCGTGGGGCTATAGTGGCATGAGAGTGCATTCGGCTTGACATTCTTGGATCCCGGCCGATATGAGAGGGTGAAGTTGAACCGGGTGAACAGTAGGGCCTGGAATTGAGGCGTTTGGTGGTGCAGATATATTCCAGGTCCATGAAATTATGTTCCGCCCCCTCCAGCCAGTGCCTCCTCTCCATCTTCACTTTGAGAAGCTCACGATTCCACACATCGTAGTTCCTCTCCTCGGCATTAAAGCGGTGGGAGGAGAATGCGCAGGGATATAACTTGAGGTCCAGGGCATGGATAGGACTGCCCCTACTCCGACATCCGAAGCATTGGCCTTCACCACGAACTGGCGGGACGGGTCAGGATGAACCAAGATGGGAGCTGTGGAGAAGCGATGTTTGAGATCCCAGAACGCCTGGTCAGCAGCTGGGGACCACTTGAACAGAACCTTGGGAGAGGTGAGTGCAGACAGGGGGAAGCCAGAGTACTGTAGCCCTGGATAAAGCATCAATAAAAGTTGGAAAATCCCAGGAAACTGCACTGTACTCTGGACGAAGGCTGGGTGCCAATCCACCACCGCTCTCACCTTCTCGGGATCCATCTGTTAATTCCCTGCAGCGATGAAGTAACCCAGAAAGGGGATGTTGGAGCAATGGAATTTGCACTTATCTGCTTTAACAAAAAGCTGGATATCCAGGAGTCTTTGGAGAACAAGGTCGGACGCGGAGCACAGGTTCATGGGTGGAGCAGGAGAAGACGAGGATGTCATTGAGATAGAAGAAGACAAACCGGTTCAACATGTTGCGGAGAACATCATTAACCAGAGCCTGGAACACATCAGGGACGTTGGTAAGGCCAAATAGCATGATCAGAAACTCGTAGGGACCGCTGGCCATGAGGACGGCCACTCGTCCTCTTTCCATATCCGCACCAGGTGGGAGGTGCTCCGTATGTTCCAGATTGGAGAACACAGTGCCCCCAAGGAGTGGCTCGAAGGTGAGGAGATGAGAGGTAATGGATAGCGGTTCTTCGCCGTGATGTCGTTGAGATCTCGGTAGTTGATGCATGGGCGAAGTGTTTTGTACTCAACAAAGAAGAACCTTGCGCCGGCGGTTGAGACAGAAGAATGGATGAAGCCAGCAGCTAGGGAGTCCTAAATGTAGGTCTCCATAACCTTAGTCTCCAGACCCGACAGAGAGTACAGTCGTCCCCGGGGCGGAGTGGTGCCTCGGAGAAGGTCAATCCTGCAGTCATAAGGTCGGTGTGGCAGCAGCGAAGTGGCCTTGCTGAACACCTCCCAGGGGTCTTGGTACCCCGCAGTTCTGGGGCAACTTCCGAGCTCCCAGGAAGACATCCCGGGGCAGGCTGAGCTGACTTCAGGCAATGGGCATGGCAGAACGGGCTCCAGCCCATGATGGCAGATCAGTCAATGAGGGGATTGTGTCGCTGAAGCCAGGAGAATCCCAATACCAAGGGGAGCTGAGGAGACTTAATGAGCAGGAACTGGATCGTCTCGCTGTGGTTCCTTGACACACTTAGGTTGCTGGGGGTGGTATTGTGGGTGACCCAGCCTATAGAGCGCCCGTCCAGTGCTCAAACGTCAATGGGAATGGAGAGGGCCTGAGAACGGATATACAGCTCAGAAGCCAGGGTAGTGTCCATAAAGCTCTCATTGGCCCCAGAGTCAATGAATACCTGGAGAGATTTCGACTTCCCCCACAGCAACATGGCATGAAAAGGGTAGGTATAAATACACCAGAGATAATGGAGAAAATGGGCGACACCTGGACGGGGTGGAGACAAGTAGAAAGACAGGTGAAACAGATCAAGTTGTGACACTGTGCCTTGACACAATCCTGTCTTGGAGCTCTCCGGAAAATTCCTTCAACCTCATGACTTGGTTTTTGCTCTGACATGCACCGTCAACTGTGGAACTTTATATAGAAAGGTGTGTTCCTTTCCAAATCATGTGCAATCAATTGAATTTACAACAGGTTGACTCCAGTAAAGTTGTAGAAACATCTCTAGGATGAGCCATGAAAATAGGTATGGTGGAGAAATTTCAAGATGATGTTATAATACTCTTATCCTCTACGTGTCCCCTCCCATGGGCTAATGTAATTAGCATGAGTTTGTAAGTAACAATAACATTTCCCAGGACATTGACATATCTGATATGGGCAGATAGCTTAAATTCTTGTTAATCTAACTGCACTGTCCAATTTACAGTAGCTATTACAGTGAAAGAATACCATTGTTTGAGGAGAGTGCACAATTATGAACTTGAAAATGTATTAACCCTTTCACACGTACCATCACACTGGTGTGATCGTTCTATAGTGGTCCCTGAAGCGTACGATCACACCCGTGTGATTAGACCGCTCATTTAGAACGCTTAATTAGAACGGCCAGTTTCGAATGACGCAACAATCAGCATTTGAGCTGGCCACACTTTTTTCAGAAACTATTTACATCCTTACAAAGTTATGTTCAGAATGTGAGCAATTTATTTTTGGATGCAATGTTCAGATATTCAAAGAAGTATCTATAGCATAACACAATCATCCTTTCCGGAAAAAATGTAGGCTACATTTGCACTAGCGCTAACTGAGGAAAGATTGACATAACACAAGCAGTCATATATTCTAACTCTCGGCTGACATAAACTACAATGTCAATTAGCTAATAGTAATTACTATGTATAATTAATCACATCACGGGTGAGCTCACCGCTGTTCAAAATAATTGAGTAAAACACTTTCTAGAAATCGAAAGTAATCAATAGGTACACAATAGTACATTTTGGTAGATAGAAGGTGCTCTTTGGTGAAAGGGGTAAATTGGTCATCAAAAAAATCAGACAATTAGTTTCAGCGCCCAGCCAAGATGAGTTTGGTCTGTTTATAGTATGCATGTTGAACAGGGGTGTCGTCTACCATCTTTCACATCCTGAAGTTCTCAAAAAATGAGTGAACCCTTACTCACCTAATATTTTATAGCATCTTTGGTCCGACAGACGATCACGTGAAACCCAAAATGCATTGTATGAGAACAAACATGGCTCCACTCACATAGCTGGAATTAGCTTACCTCATCATAATCAGTACAACCTTCAAAAATATATTTTACACACACACTATGTGCCCATTACAATCTATGCAAAAATCGGAATTCATGATTTATCACCGGTAATTGAAAAACGTGAATAAAATAGTACAAATATCAATAAAACCGCACAAAACATTTTTCTGATAGTGATTTATTGATACAATTGGTGCATGCAGGCAGTCAATCACATAACCTCTCACTCCCACTCTGAGCCATTCAGTGTTGTTGTTTATGTATGCAGCTAATGAGATAAGCTGTAGCATTAGCAATGTCTTTCAAAAGGAGACAAATGCGGGACATTCTGGAGATTTAACAAAATTCTGACATTGAGTCTGAGTTTGAAAGTCAGGAGTGAGGAGCTGCACCACAGCCATTGAAACCCCTGAATCTGAGGACCCCTTGTTCACTTACAAAGTCCTAGTTCCATTTGAAGATGCTTGTGGTGATGGAGGCAGACCGATAATGGATGAAGTACAAGAGTTCTGTGGTAGCTGGAAGTCTGCCAGACATTTCACCCCCCCTGGCCCTGCTGTTTGCGTTGATGAGTCCCAGTCTGGAGTGCAACGGTCCTTGTCATTTCCATCTGAGGCAGTGCTTCAAGTTGTTTCTGACAGAGGAGCTGGTGGGAGACATAGCAGAACCCAATCGCTATGCCTTGGAGCTACAGCGGGCAACCACAATTGGTGAAATGTATACCTTCCTGGTGACAGTCCTTCTCATGGGGATAGTAAAGAAGAACTCCATAAGAGAATACTGGAGCAGAGATCCTATGTTTGCAACTCCCTTCTTTGCCACCCTCTTTTCCCAAGACTCCTTCCTAGTTCTGCTGCAATGACTGCATTTATCAACAATGCTACTGCCATTCTAAATGACCTGTCATACAAAATAAGAAATGTCAACAGCTGGCAGTAAAGTGCTATGACAAACGAGACGTCCGTGTCCTCTCCACTGGCCATACAGCAACCATGTCAGCCACAGGGAAGGTGGAACACCTGACGGGAGAGAGAAACATCAAAACAGACTGCATGCTTGACTACAACCTCAAAATTAGGGCAGTGGGTAAGGGCATGATAAACAGCTTTGTGGATTGCACTCAGAAAACGACCAATTGGTATAAGATATTTTTCCTTTTTTTTTTAGTAAGGCACTTACTTTGATAGAAACTCAGTCTGCATTTGAACATAGGTGTCTGTAGTGACGCCTCTAGCACTGAGACTCTGTGCGACTTGGGAGTCATAGGCCAGGGTAGCTTCAAAATAAAAACACATGCTAATACTTCTCTGACGCAATTAGCATTGTTTTCCAGAGCTAATAGAAGAATGTAGCTAGTAACCTAAGCATTGAGTATAACACCATAAAGGTTATGAAATGAGTAACATTACATTGTGTGTCCGCGGTTATAAGGAATATACACAAAAACATTATGCTACAGTAGAAACGACATAACACGACATGCAGAAACTATTATAAGGTAATAAGGCACTTACTTTGATAGAAACGCACACATTTCCAAAGTTGTTATTGGTAACGAAAACAACTTTGATTACGATGCAGGCAACAGACGGAAAATATGAACACGTCTATGCAGGATGGGAGATGTGCAAATGTCTGCAGACTTGAACTGCACAAACAATTGGGAGGTGCTTGGGGAATTTTGTCCTGGTCAGAAATATAAAGAAAAATGAATTGGTCCGCAAAAGTAAAAACACCTCAATTCAAACTGTTATTAGAAAATAAAAAAACTTGTTGGAAAATAATAAAAAATGGACCATTTGAAAACAGCCTATAAATAAAAACAGGCTGCGTGCTTTGGTTTGAGGGAGGCACAAATTAAAATGTACTTTAACGTAACAATCACATTCTCGAATGGAGAGAACATTCTAATATCACGGGAATAAAAAAACTCATGCTGGGGTGTCCGTTAGAGATATTTGGAACTCACACATGAAAGGGTTAATAAACCAATTCGGCACATTTGGGCAGTCTTGATACAACATTTTGAACAGAAATGCAGTGGTTAATTGGATCAGTGTAAAACTGTCCACATACACTGCTGCCATTTAGTGGCCAAAATCTAAATTGATCTTGGGCTGGAATAGCACATTATGGCCTCTGTCCCTGCATTTCAAAGATGATGGTACAAAAAAAAAAAATTGTTTTTTTCTTTGTATTATCTTCTACAAGATGTAATGTGTTATATTCTCCTACATTACTTTCACATTTCCACAAACTTCAAAGTGTTTCCTTTCAAATGGTATCAAGAATATGCATATCCTTGTTTCAGGTCCTGAGCTACAGGCAGTTAGATTTGGGAATGTAACCTTTAGCAAAAAATTGAAAAAAAAGGGTCTGATCCTTATTATTGCATCAATTGTTTGTTTTATGCAATAGAATAGGGTTCTATTAGTATTCACTTATCTGTGTCTGTGTGAACCGAGAAGAGCCTTTGAGGCTCAACGCTAACAATTGATTTATGAATGGTTTGGTGATAAAGCCTAAAGCATGAATTTCATAGAATGAGTGGGTGTTTGTTTAATGCAAGGCGCCAGGAATAGATGGCTTGGATATGAATAATTATGATAGGAACCTTGTCTTGGGCGCCAAACTCTGGTTTCTGTACAATAAGAACAGTCTTCACAGCAAATGCTATCTGGCTGGGGGATACTCCTTTCTCATGCATCAAGTATCACCTTGTGACCCATTCCATACACCTGTTGTTTGTCATGTAGACTAAGAGGGTGTATCTTTGCTATAAAATATATTTGTATTATTTGTGTCAGGGCTCTCAACCCAACATTCAAGAGTTGTGGGTTGACCAGCCTTGTTATTGCAGAGCACGCACAACATTCACTTGTCTGTGTGGTGTGACCTGCTTTCCTTATTATAAAGTGAAAAAACAAAGTTGTAGTATAACTCTGACTTGTGTGATAAGTTTGTCTCTCTCATTTGATAATACGCCTGAATGTATAAACTTGCCTTGGTGAAAGCTGAAAACATTTATTGATTATGAAAAATAATATATTTCCATCCAACCTTTTTATGAGATTATGATAACAACCATATGATTTCCATATCTAAAACAAATAAATGTATGTAAAATATACATAATATACTCATTTACCTCAAAATATGGGTTGTGATGGAAATGACAAGGTGTGGTGGAAATGACATCTATGAAAAAATATTTAATTGCAAACATTTTGAACAACAACCATTGTTAAACATTTCAGACCTATACTGGGTTGTAAAGGCCCATCACTCACAAAGTGTACAGCAGTACCCGATGGGCAAATCTCAAGGAATTTGGCCAGTGTTTTTGAGAGATGGGCCAGATAACAGAAGGGTCATGCCGCATAGAAGAGCTCAGTGAGCAAAATGAAACTGTATAATTTGTGGTATATCCAACACGGGTGTGTGCGGAGGGTCACCTGCTTGTGAGAATCTCCAAAGGGAACTGCCTGGATTTCACTGGTGTATTTACAAAGGTAGTTCTCTGCAAAGTCAATATGCACAATGATCTCCTCATTCCCCAGATTCTCTTAATTCTCTCAGTTGAGTAATGGTGTCGAATGTTGTACACGTGTTTCCCCATCTTCTCTTTCAAGACTTTGGAGAAGTCCTCCAATAGAATTTGCAGTGTGCCACATATCTTTTCTTTTACTTTCAAATGTACAATGAACTTCTCCATGTTTCCCTTTGTTTTTCCACTCAAACCACCATGTCTGCTCACCAGCATCAAAGTCAGATGTTTTAAGCTCTTTTGCTTGACAAAGGGAGCACTCTCTATACATGCACTCTTTCTTCAGGTTCTCACAGCACAAAGACTCAATAACTTTCTCAACGTTGCTGCAGCTGATCACTTTGTGATACTGTAGTTTGTCCACCATGAACTGTAGGGTGACGTGGGTTTTGCAGAGACGTGTCCCTATCCTGGACTGTTGTCTTGACAACCCAAAAAGGACATCTTTTGCAGAATTCACAGTAGGAAATTTGAATTTCTGAATATTCCCTCTTAAACTTCTGATAAAGGTTCTGAATTGTGCAATTCAAGAAGTGCTTCTGCTTTTTCTTCTTGTTCCTCGTTAGTGTGTCCTTTTTCCCTGTTGTTGCTCTGCTGTTGTCATCACGATCATAGAATCTAGTGATTTTCAATAACAATAACATCCTTTCAAGTTCTTCGGAGTTCCCTTCATTTGCTGTTCTGTCTTTGGGGAATATTGTCTCTTCATTTTGTTCACCAGTCGATCATATCTTTTTTTTGTATTTTTCAGCTTTCCGTAAAGCGTTTGTCACATTTGTCATACTAAGATCTCTGTATGCTTTTGAGCGACCTCTTCCAACCTTTTTCCTTTCAGCAAGTATTCGACTTCTCATTCATGTTGCAGACGATGAGGAAGGGGTACCAGGGTGTGCATCAGGGGTAGGTAAGTTAGGGGCAGGTATGTTAGCCTCATGTTCTGGCTGCAAGTCATCTGGTGACTGAGGTGGTGTGCTGGCTGATAGGTAGGTCTCCATTGCAACTGTTCTCTTTAAAGTCTGTCTTCTATTCCATTGGTTACATTTTCATTGTTTCTTTTTTCTCGCTTTGTAAGCTCAGAGATAGATTTCACTTCTCCCTTCTCTTTTTTTCTTCCAGTGTCTCTCCCTGTCTTTTTGCAGATGTTACTGGTATAGTATAGGATCATTTTTTATTTTGTTTCTATACGTCTGTGACCTCTGTGCTGTTTCATGTGGCATCTTCTAAAAATAAAGACAAATACTACTTAGTATGGAGCATTTTCTAGATTCAATTAATTTAAAACATGATTAAATAAGCCTAAAGTTTTCAAAAAATGTTAGGTAAAAACAAGTAAGTGAATGCATTTGTGTCATTTCCACCACACTTAAGTTTTTGATGCAAATGACATTTCTACAGTTTCTGGAGAAAATTGACAGACAGCTTAGCATGTTTTGATTAGTATTACAGCTAGCATATCGTTTACCTGAAACACACAAAATATTTTTTTTTAAATGCAAAAGTTCTACCACAAATGAAAGAAATTATAGCCTGTTTGGAAATGACTGACAATGAAAATATTCTCTATACAAGGAATATTTACCTCGACATTTCTTAAACTTCTGGACATCACATATGGAACAACTGTCCACTGCAGCCATGTGCTTCAGTGTCACAATATGTTTCCATGGTAACTAAATTAACATTCTCTTGAAAAAACTTTATTAATGAGGAATTTGTCCTCAGTGGTGGAAATGACACCACTCCCAAAGAACAGGAATATTTTGTGTAAAAAACAATATAATTGGCATACTCACAATAAATATTGATATAGATTTAATTTAATTGACTCTTTCTGTAGTACATAACATTATATAATGCGTAATTATTAATGTTTTCTCATAGAAAAACGTAGAAACTTAAAAGTCTGGGTCAGGGACAAGGGCAAAATAGTGAAATTGAGGTATAAAATGCATCTAAAAAGTAGCTAAAATACTTGATAGAAAGGCGTTTAAAAAAGTATGGGGTGATTCCAGTGTGAACTTAACATATAAATATTTGTTTTATTTTGTAAAAAATCCCTCAAATTGACCCGAGGAGTGCCCATAGAAGTGCCCATAGTTGCATAATCACCCACATAGCTAAATCCTTCCAGTTATATAATAGAAGTTAAGACAAATATATGGTAAAGAAAGTGCTCCCTTTCCAGTCTTTCGGACCTCTGAAGCAGCAGGTAGTCAGCAGGTTATCACCGTCAAAAACACTGTCCTTGGAGAGCAATTCTGAGGTAATAAATTTGCACCTACTGAGCGAGTGCTTACGCGGTGAAATGGAACTAGAATTGCCCACGTCCCCCTTCCTTCGCAACCGCTATGAGGTAAAATAGAGCCAAGCAACCAGCATAGCGTAATCCAGTCAGAATTTTGCAAGTTCTAGCTACAGCCCTAGCTATCAGGACTCAGATACAGACACAGGTGGCAGATAGTAGGAGTCTCAGAGTTTATTATTGTTCAAGGGACAGGCAAAGGGTCGTAATCCAAATCAGAGTCAGGCAGGTACATGATGACCGGCAGGATCAGGGTTAGGACAGGCAGAAAGGTCAGAACTGGGAAGACTAATAAAAACAAAACTAGAGCTCAGGAAATATTCTGGTAGGGCTTGATGGGACTAGACGAACTGACAACAGACAAACAGAAAATGCAGGTATAAAGAAATGGTGGGGAGCGGAGACAAGCGAAACAGATAAGCGTTTGACACTAGCAACAGAAGCTAGAACATCAAATCCCATTGTGACACAGGGGTGACACACATTTTGGCAGCGCGACACTATTTGGCATGACAGGCCCTCCTGTGGGTGGTGAAGACGGCCCAGTACACCACTTGGACCGTGCTTCCACTTATCCAGGATATCTACCCGAAATGGTGCCTGAGGAAGGCATGCAGCATCATCAAGTACCCCATACACCCCATTCATGAGCTGGTTTCTTTCTTACCATCGAGTAGACAGTATCAGAGTTCTGATAGCAATAGGCTCAGACAGTTTATTTCTACTAGCCGTTGGACTGATGAACACCTGAACTGGACTGAAAACCTGCTCTGATTCTCCACACCTTAGCACACATCTCAACTGTTGCTGCCAGGCTCTTATTATACTGATCAATTTATACACTTTTGTAAATATTGTACTATAAGTTGTACCTTCCTGTATTATATTGCCATTTCTTTCATATTTATATTTGTACATTATTTTTGTTGTTGCGTTGTCGAGAAGGAACCTGCAAGTATGCATTTAGTTGGACAATTTATACCATGTGTATCTCGTAAAAAAGACTAATACAACTTGAAACTATACAATCAGTCTCTTCACTTTCAGCGTGGCTTGATCTGTGTTTTACTATAAAATATGTATTACTCTCTGGTATTTCCCCAGCAGTTTCCATTGAAACCAGAATCTTAATCTTAGGAATGTATTGATTTTACATTTAACTGCACTGTAGTGCTAGTCCCTAGAGTTAAACTACAATGTGAAGAGAGGAAACAATGTTTATACTAATTTCAAGCATCTCTGACTTCTGGGAATGTTTTAACAAAAATGGAAATAACATGTGACTTAAATGCACACCAAAGTGCAAAAGCAGGTACAGGTTAATTTGTAATGGTTGATGGAAGCTGAAATTCTGCAAGAAACAGCGATTTTGTAGTCACCAAATAAAAAGCGAAAGATTAGGAGTCAAAATGCTGCAATCTTCTGGATCAGACAGATATTTTATCCATACTAAAAGACAGGTACTGTAGAGAAGATATTTATTTAGAAGCAGTGGTAGCACCAATGAGGCACTTGGATAGGGGGACTGTAAAATAAAAATCTTGAACCTATCACACACTAAGTTAAATTTAAACTGAACATTTGACAGTTTATTCATGTTAATAAGTGTATAAAAAGTCTGGAATAATACAACTGTCATGCTTTCTAGCACAGGAAAGAAACAAGTATTTCATTATCTTTTGCTCCAGCCTTCCTGCGGGTACCACCTAGCCCTTCACATTCCATCCCCTGTCCAGAAGGTATTATTGGTATCGCATTGGTACATCCCATCTAGCTTGCGCTTAGTGGGACCATTATTTGTTTTCAACAGGACAATGACCAAAAACACACCTCCAGGCTGTATAAGGGCTATTTGACCAAGAGGAAGGATGGAGTGCTGCATCAGATGACCTGGCCTCCAAAATCACCCGACCTCAACCCAATTGAGATGGTTTGGGATGAAATGGAACACAGAGTGAAGGACAAGCAGCCAATAAGTGCTCAGCATATGTGGGAACTCCTTCAAGACTGTTGTTAAAGCATTCCTCATGAAGCTTTTTTTTAAAGAGAACTCCAAGAGTGTGCAAAGCTGTCATCAAGGCAAAGGTTTGATTTTATACGTTATATTTGAAGAATCTCAAATATAAAGTATATCTTGATTTGTTTAACACTTTTTTGGTTACTACATGATTCCATATGTGTTACTTCATTGTTTTCACGTATTCACTATTATTCTACAATGTAGAATAATAATTAAAAAAAAGAAAACCCTGGAATGAGTAGGTGTGCCCAAACTTTTGACTGGTAATGTATATGTTGGTTATTCTCCTCTAGGATGCCCATAGGCCTCACAAGACTTGTCTGAAGGTCCCCCAGTACCAGTTGAAAAAATGTATGGATGGATATATGGAGACTGTTTAGTGCCAAAAGTAAGGGGTTACATACATGTAATATACACTGCTCAAAAAAATAAAGGGAACACTAAAATAACACATCCTAGATCTGAATTAATGAAATATTCTTATTAAATACTTTTTTCTTTACATAGTTGAATGTGCTGACAACAAAATCCCACAACAATTATCAATGGAAATCAAATGTATCAACCCATGGAGGTCTGGATTTGGAGTCACACTCAAAATTAAAGTGGAAACCACACTACAGGCTGATCAAACTTTGATGTAATGTACTTAAAACAAGTCAAAATGAGGCTCAGTAGTGTGTGTGGCCTCCACGTGCCTGTATGACCTCCCTACAATGCCTGGGCATGCTCCTGATGAGGTGGCGGATGGTCTCCTGAGGGATCGCCTCCCAGACCTGGACTAAAGCATCCGCCAACTCCTGGACAGTCTGTAGTGCAACGGGGTGTTGGTGGATGGAGCGAGACATGATGTCCCAGATGTGCTCAATTCGATTCAGGTCTGGGGAACGGGTGGGTCAGTCCATAGCATCAATGCCTTCCTCTTGCAGGAACTGCTGACACACTCCAGCCACATGAGGTGTAAGCACAACCCCCCACCTGTGGACGTCGGGCCCTCATACCACCCTCATGTAGTCTGTTTCTGACCGTTTGAGACACATGCACATTTGTGGCCTGCTGGAGGTCATTTTGCAGGGCTCTGGCAGTGCTCCTCCTTGCACAAAGGTGGAGGTAGCGGTCCTGCTGCTGGGTTGTTGCCCTCCTACGGCCTCCTCCACGTCTCCTGATGTACTGGCCTGTCTCCTGGTAGCGCCTCCATGCTCTGGACACTACGCTGACAGACACAGCAAACCTTCTTGCCACAGCTCGCATTGATGTTCCATCCATGATGAGCTGCACTACCTGAGCCACTTGTGTGGGTTGTAGACTCCGTCTCATGCTACCACTAGAGTGAAAGCACCGCCAGCATTCAAAAGTGACCAAAACATCAGCCAGGAAGCATAGGAACTGAGAAGTGGTCTGTGGTACCACCTGCAGAACCACTCCTTTATTGGGGGTGTCTTGCTAATTGCTTATAATTTCCACCTGTTGTCTATTACATTTGCACAACAGCATGTGAAATGTATTGTCAATCAGTGTTGCTACCTAAGTGTACAGTTTGATTTCACAGAAAGTGTGATTGACTTGGAGTTACATTGTGTTGTTTAACCTCTCTGATCTCCCCATCCCGGATCCGGTATCAGGAATACAGACTCAAGCTCATTACCATAACGCAATGTTAACTATTCATGAAATCGCAAATGAAATGAAATTAATATGCCATCTCTCAAGCTTAGCCTTTTGTAAACAACACTGTCATCTCAGATTTTCAAAATATGCTTCTCAACCATAGGAAAACAATAATTTGTGTAAAAGTAGCTAGCTAGCGTAGCATTTAGCGTTAGCATTAGCGTTAGCATCCAGCATGCAACATTTCAACAAAAACATAAAAGCCTTCAAATAAAATAATTTACCTTTGAAGAACTTCTGATGTTTTCAATGAGGATACTCTCAGTTAGATAGCAGATGCTCAGTTTTTCCCAAAATATTCTTTGTGTATTAGAAATAGCTCCATTTTATACATCACATTTGGCTACCAAACAAAACCGAAAATTCAGTCCTCAAAACGCGAACTTTTTTCCAAATTAACTCCATAATATCGACTGAAAACATGGCAAACGTTGTTTAGAATCAATCCTCAAGGTGTTTTTCACATATCTCTTCAATGATATATCGTTCGTGGAAGCATGGTTTCTCCCCTCAATCAAATGGAAAAGTACAAGCAGCTGGCAATTGCGCACCGAATTCCACGCAGGACACCTGGCGGACACTTGGAAAATGTAGTCTCTTATGGTCAATCTTCCAATGATATGCCTACAAATACGTCACAATGCTGCTAACACCTTGGGGGAACGACAGAAAGTGTAGGCTCATTCCTTGCGCAATCACAGCCATATAAGGAGACAATGGAAAACAGAGCTTCAGAAATTCTGCTCATTTCCTGGTTGACGCATCATCTTGGTTTCGCCTGTAGAATGAGTTCTGGGGCACTTACAGACAATATCTTTGCAGATTCTGAAACTTCAGAGTGTTTTCTTTCAAAAACTGTCAAGAATATGCATAGTCGAGCATCTTTTCGTGACAAAATATCGCGCTTAAAACGGGAACGTTTTTTTATCCAAAAATGAAATAGCGCCCCTAGAGATCAAAGAGGTTAAGTGTTCCCTTTATTTTTTTGAGCAGTGTAGAATATAGGACAGACACTTCAGAACAATCTTTCTTTAGATTTTTTTTTTTGTCGGGACTATCTGTTATTAAATGCGGTTGTGTGGGCTAATAGCAATGTCATTACTCTGGCAAATGGCTGACAGATAGCTAGACCCACTCTCTCCCACAGGAGTGGGGGCTGTGCCAGTTTAATGACACATCACACCAATTGTATGCAACAGACAACTCCTTTTGGACTCTAGTATCAAGATTGGAATGTCTTTGTTAAAGAGACATTTTGCTGCCCAAAAACTCTAATGTCCAAAGAGTGAACTTTAGAACAATATTTCTAAGATAGGAATGAGTCAGTGGGGATCTGAAGAAGAATCATTTCATTTTGTGGTATTATACAGTTTATAATAACAAAAATACTGCAACTTGCTTTCACCCTTTACGTTGTGTTGGAAATATGGAGAACAATGAAACTATTTTTGTTAAGATAAGAATGTGCTTTTAGTTTTCTAACCAGATCATAGTTTTCATGTCCGTTGCACATTAACGAAGCCACGCTCCGAACGAGGTCAGATGAGCGTGTCAGTGCAGACCAGCAGATGTGAAGCATGAGCTAAATTGTTGGAAACTCTGAAACTCAACACGGGGTGAGGAAGAGAAATTCACTTCACCAGAACATTTGACAGTCTGCAGCAGTGCGTGTAAAGTTTGTATTGATTTTTTTTCACCTTTATTTAACCAGGTAGGCTAGTTGAGAACAAGGTCTCATTTGCAACTGCGACCTGGCCAAGATATATATATATATATATATATATATATATATATATATATATATATATATATATATATATATAGTATATATATATACAGTGGGGAGAACAAGTATTTGATACACTGCCGATTTTCAGGTTTTCCTACTTACAAAGCATGTAGAGGTCTGTAATTTTTATTATAGGTACACTTCAACTGTGAGAGCCTGAATCTAAAACAAAAATCCAGAAAATCACATTGTATGATTTGTAAGTAATTAATTTGCATTATATTGCATGACATAAGTATTTGATACATCAGAAAAGCAGAATTTAATATTTGGTACAGAAACCTTTGTTTCCAATTACTGAGATCATGCGTTTCCTGTAGTTCTTGACCAGGTTTGCACACACTGAAGCAGGGATTTTGGCCCACTCCTCTATACAGACCTTCTCCAGATCCTTCAGGTTTCGGGGCTATCGCTGGGCAATACGGACTTTCAGCTCCCTCCAAAGATTTTCTATGGGGTTCAGGTCTGGAGACTGGCTAGGCCACTCCAGGACCTTGAGATGCTTCTTACGGAGTTGCTTAGTTGCTCTGGCTGTGTGTTTTGGGTCGTTGTCATGCTGGAAGACCCAGCCACGACCCATCTTCAATGCTCTTACTGAGGGAAGGAGGTTGTTGGCCAAGATCTTGCGATACATGGCCCCATCCATCCTCCCCTCAACACGGTGCCGTCGTCCTGTCCTCTTTGTAGAAAAGCATCCCCAAAGAATGATGTTTCCACCTCCATGCTTCACGATTCTTCTTCCTCCAAACACGGAAAGTGGAGTTTAGACCAAAAAGCTCAATTGTTGTCTCATCAGACCACATGACCTTCTCCCATTCCTCCTCTGGATCATCCAGATGGTCATTGGCAAACTTCAGTCGGGCCTGGACATGCGCTGGCTTGAGCAGGGGGACCTTGCGTGTGCTGCAGGATTTTAATCCATGGCGGCATAGTGTGTTACTAATGGATTTCTTCGAGACTGTGGTCCCAGCTCTCTTCAGGTCATTGACCAGGTCCTGCCGTGTAGTTCTGGGCTGATCCCTCCCCTTCCTCATGATCATTGATGCCCCACGAGGTGAGATCTTGCATGGAGCCCCAGACCGAGGGTGATTGACCGTCATCTTGAACTTCTTCCATTTTCTAATAACTGCGCCAACAGTTGTTGTCTTCTAACCAAGCTGTTTGCCTATTGTCCTGTCGCCCATCCCAGCCTTGTGCAGGTCTACCATTTTATCCCCGATGTCCTTACACAGCTCTCTGGTCTTGGCCATTGTGGAGTGGTTGGAGTCTGTTTGATTGAGTGTGTGGACAGGTGTCTTTTATACAGGTAATAAGTGGAGAACAGGAGGGATCTTAAAGAAAAACTAAGAGGTCTGTGAGAGCTGGAATTCTTACTGGTTGGTAGGTGATCAAATACGTATGTCATGCAATATATATATGTATGAATTTGCAAGTAGAGATATTGGGGTGCAAAGGAGCAAGAAAAATAAATACAGTATGGGGATGAGGTAGTTGGATGGGCTATTTACAGATGGGATATGTACAGGTGCAGTGATCTGTGGGCTGCTTTGACAGCTGATGCTTAAAGCTAATGTGGGAGATATGAGTCTCCAGTTTCAGAGATTTTTGCAGTTCGTTGAAGTCATTGGCAACAGAGAACTGTTAGGAAAGGTGGCCGAAGGAAGAATTGGCTTTAGAGTGTTAGAGTGTTTTCTATCCAAATCTACCAGTTATATGCATATCATATCTTCTTGGCCCGAGTAGCAGGCCGTTTCATTTGGGCATGCTTTTCATCCAAAATTCCGAATGCTGCCCCCTACCCTAGAGAAGTTAGGTAGAGTGTTGGAGACTATTTTGTAAATGACATCGCCGAAGTCGAGGATCGGTAGGATGGTCAGATTTACGAGGATAGGTTTGGCAGCATGAGTGAAGGATGCTTTGTTGCGAAATAGGAAGCCAATTCTAGATGCAATTTTGGATTGGAGTTGCTTAATGTGAGTCTGGAAGGAGAGGAACCAGTAACCTAGGTATTTGTAGTTGTCCACATATTCTAAGTCAGAACCGTCCAGAGTAGTGATGCTGGACAGGTGGGCAGGCGTGGTCAGCGATCGGTTGAAGAGCATGCATTTAGTTTCACTTGCATTTAAGAGCAGTTGGAGGCCACGGAAGGAGAGTTGTATGGCATTGAAGCTCATCTGGAGGTTAGTTAACACAGTGTTCAAAGAAGGGCCAGAAGTATACAGAATAGTGTCGTCTGCATAGAGGTGGATCAGAGAATCTCCAGCAGCCAGAGCGACATCACTGATGCATACAGAGAAGAGAGTCGGCCTGAGAATTGAACCCTGTGGCACCCCCATAGAGCCTGCCAGAGGTCCGGACAGCAGGCCCTCCGATTTGACACACTGAACTCTATCAGAGAAGTAATTGGTGAACCAGGCAAGGCAATCATTTGAGAAACCAAAGCTATTGAGTCTGCCGATAATAATGTAGTGATTGACAGAGTCGAAAGCATTGGCCAGGTCGATGAATACGGCTGCACAGTAATGTCTCTTATCGATGGCGGTTATGATACCATTTAGGACCTTGAGCGTGGCTGAGGTTCAACCATGACCAGCTCTGAAACATAGCAGTGAAGGCACGGTGGGATTCGAAATGGTCGGTAATCTGTTTGTTACCTTGGCTTTCAAAGACCTTAGAAAGGCAGGGTTATATAGATATACAGTGCCTTGCGAAAGTATTCGGCCCCCTTGAACTTTGCGACCTTTTGCCACATTTCAGGCTTCAAACATAAAGATATAAAACTGTATTTTTTTGTGAAGAATCAACAACAAGTGGGACACAATCATGAAGTGGAACGACATTTATTGGATATTTTAAACATTTTTAACAAATCAAAAACTGAAAAATTGGGCGTGCAAAATTATCCAGCCCCCTTAAGTTAATACTTTGTAACGCCACCTTTTGCTGCGATTACTGCTGTAAGTCGCTTGGGGTATGTCTCTATCAGTTTTGCACATCGAGAGACTGACATTTTTTCCCATTCCTCCTTGCAAAAAAGCTCGAGCTCAGTGAGGTTGGATGGAGAGCATTTGTGAACAGCAGTTTTCAGTTCTTTCCACAGATTCTCGATTGGATTCAGGTCTGGACTTTGACTTGGCCATTCTAACACCTGGATATGTTTATTTTTGAACCATTTCCATTGTAGATTTTGCTTTATGTTTTGGATCATTGTCTTGTTGGAAGACAAATCTCCGTCCCAGTCTCAGGTCTTTTGCAGACTCCATCAGGTTTTCTTCCAGAATGGTCCTGTATTTGGCTCCATCCATCTTCCCATCAATTTTAACCATCTTCCCTGTCCCTGCTGAAGAAAAGCAGGCCAAACCATGATGCTGCCACCACCATGTTTGACAGTGGGGATGGTGTGTTCAGCTGTGTTGCTTTTACGCCAAACATAGCGTTTTGCATTGTTGCCAAAAAGTTCAATTTTGGTTTCATCTGACCAGAGCACCTTCTTCCACATGTTTGGTGTGTCTCCCAGGTGGCTTGTGGCAAACTTTAAACAACACTTTTTATGGACATCTTTAAGAAATGGCTTTCTTCTTGCCACTCTTCCATAAAGGCCAGATTTGTGCAATATACGACTGATTGTTGTCCTATGGACAGAGTCTCCCACCTCAGCTGTAGATCTCTGCAGTTCATCCAGAGTGATCATGGGCCTCTTGGCTGCATCTCTGATCAGTCTTCTCCTTGTATGAGCTGAAAGTTTAGAGGGACGTCCAGGTCTTAGTAGATTTGCAGTGGTCTGATACTCCTTCCATTTCAATATTATCGCTTGCACAGTGCTCCTTGGGATGTTTAAAGCTTGGGAAATCTTTTTGTATCCAAAAACGGCTTTAAACTTCTTCACAGCAGTATCTCGGACCTGCCTGGTGTGTTCCTTGTTCTTTGTTCATGATGCTCTCTGCGCTTTTAACGGACCTCTGAGACTATCACAGTGCAGGTGCATTTATACGGAGACTTGATTACACACAGGTGGATTGTATTTATCATCATTAGTCATTTAGGTCAACATTGGATCATTCAGAGATCCTCACTGAACTTCTGGAGAGAGTTTGCTTCACTGAAAGTAAAGGGGCTGAATAATTTTGCACGCCCAATTTTTCAGTTTTTGATTTGTTAAAAAAGTTTGAAATATGCAATAAATGTCGTTCCACTTCGTGATTGTGTCCCACTTGTTGTTGATTCTTCACAAAACAATACAGTTTTATATCTTTATGTTTGAAGCCTGAAATGTGGCAAAAGGTCGCAAAGTTCAAGGGGGCCGAATACTTTCGCAAGGCACTGTACTTATTTTTCTCTTCCCCACTCTGAAATAACCTCATTGCTGCAGCTTAATTTAATGAAAGTCACGTTTTCAATGCACGGGAACTCTGTCAGGGTGAAATATTATTATGAACCAGTCTGTGGTTGATGAATGACTGTGGTTGATGAATGACTACTTTTATGAGAAAAATTTGGATTATATTAATATTGATATGAAATGTGTATGGAAAAAAATAATGTATCTATAATGAATTATTATTTGGCTGTATGGATTCATTGACTTTTTTGGAGGCCTTTTTTGTCAACAATGCAGCCTCAACCTGGACACAGTGGCCAGGCAAAATCTTGAAGCTTCCCACTCGTTTTGCTGCTGCTTAACAAACCTGATGAAGTAAGATAGAATAAGAGCGATGAGTATATTCTGATATTTTTCCCCTTTAATCTGTGCCTGGTGTTTGCTAGTTACCGGTTAGCTATGTCTTTATCGGCATGAAATAACATTTGGGGAAGAGTCTTTCACAACTCCAACCCAGTTGTCATCCATCAATGCTGCTGTGCTTGAGTGGAATGCTGGTTATTGAACAGGTTATAACAGATGACATTCCCTCTCATGGGACAGCAAAAATAGATACCTGAAAGCCATGCCTCCAATAAGCCATGCCTGCAATATTGTGATAGGATGCCGCTGCTACAATATCCTGCCAATTAACAAGTAATTTAGCATGTTGGATAGAAGAGTCAGTGAAGGCACAGTAGGTTACTAGCATGTAGCAACCAGTTGCCAGTAGTTTACTGCCAACATTTCACCAGTAAATTATTAAGAATTTTACATAACCTACTGACAAAGGGTTTACAGATAAAGATTTGAGAAGAATGACGTTGCTGTTACATTACTTAAAAATGCACAATAATGAACATCACTGTAAAGAGGTTATTGTGCATTTTTAAGTAATATACAAGCAACTTCAAATGACATGTATTTGTGCCAACCATCAGTAGAATTGTTGTAGTAGTTTAAGTGTTTGGGGTATCTCCTAAGTAGACACCTGGAAATGCAAATGTGCTACGCTAAATGCTAAATGTACTCGTTAAAACTCAAACGTTCATCAAAATGCACATGCAGGGTATTGAAATAAAGCTACACTCGTTGTGAACCTAGCCAACAAGTCAGATTTTTAAAATGCTTTTCGGCGAAAGCATGAGAAGCTATTATCTGATAGCATGCAACACCTCAAAATGCCTGAATGCGACATAAACAAAGATTTAGCTTATCCGGCGCTACACAAAACGCAGAAATAAAATATAAAACATTCATTACCTTTGACGAGCTTCTTTCTTGGCACTCCTATATGCCCCATAAACATCACTATTGGGTCTTTTTTTCGTTTAAATCGGTCCATATATACCCAAAATAGCTTTCGATGGAAGCTGTGTCATTCAGAAAAAAACATTGTTGTTAAACGCTGCGTCATTTTTTAAAATTAAAAAAGTTGACGATAAACTTTCACAAAACACTTCGAAATACTTTTGTAATCCAATTTTAGGTATTAGTAAACGTTTATAATCTATCAAAATGATTACAGGGCGATGTGTATTCAATAGCTCCTCGTCTTCACATCAATGGCTGCCAATGTGCACATTCAAAACATCCTGGTGGAGACCGGAAGAAATTGAATCCAGTTAGTTGGATTTACCAAGAAAAAACTCCCTGTAAAATGACGACAATGGCGACATTGTGTGGAATCTGTAGGAATTGCATGCAGATCCATAATTCATTTTGTGCCCTTTTAACAACCCATGAAAGTGACTTATGGAAATTATTTTTAGCTTTCAGAGAGCAGTTTTTCTTGCGTTTTTCGATGAAACACACAATCTGTTATAGTCACAGCCGTGATTTAACCAGTTTTAGAAACTTCAGAGTGTTTTCTATCCACACATACTAATCATATGCATATACTATATTCCTGGCATGAGTAGCAGGACGCTGAAAAGTTGCGCGATTTTTAACAGAATGTTCGAAAAAGGAAGGGGTAGACTTAAGACACACTGGCCTTCAAAATTAACAGATTATACATTTGTAGGCCAGTGTGCTACAGTACCCCAAACACTTAAACTGCTACAACAATTCTACTAATGGTTGGCACAAATAGATATAATTTTAACCACGCCCTCTAATATCATATTACGCCCACCAGTACATAGCCCCCACCTAACAAAGCGCAGTGATGATCAAACCTGATATTAAAAAAATTGGGAAGACAAAGAGACCGAACTGTACCATGTGTACCTGTGAAGTGTACCTTTGGCTTTTTGTACCTCAGGGAACAACCCTGTACCCTAACCATACCCTTACTTTTTTAGAGTACATTAATAAATGATCCAAGCAAAAAGTATGAACCTGGTGGCACTGCAGAGTCATTGATGGGGCAACAAAGGCTTTTTGACTTTCAGGAACAATATGGTCAAATAATGTCTTTGTTTTTTGTAAGAGCTACATGCACAGCGGCTTGCGAAAGTATTCATCTCCCTTGGCATTTTTCCTATTTTGTTGCCTTACAATTTGGAAATAAATTTGATTTTGGGGGGGAGGGGTTTGTATCATTCGAATTACACAACATGCCTACCACTTTGAAGATGCAAAATATTTTTTATTGTGAAACAAACAAGACATAAGAGAAAAGAAACTGAAAACTTAAGTGTGCATAACTATTCACCCTCCCCAAAGTCAATACTTTGTAGAGCCACCTTTTGCAGCAATTACAGCTGCAAATCTCTTGGGGTATGTCTCTATAAGCTTGGCAAATCAAGCCACTGAGGTTTTTGCCCAATATCCAAGACAAAACTGCTCAATTTCCTTCAAGTTTGATTGGGTTCTGCTGGTGTACAGCAATCTTTAAGTCATACCACAGATTCTCAATTGGATTGAGGTCTGGGATTTGACTAGGCCATTCCAAGACATTTAAATGGTTCCCCTTAAACCACTCAAGTGTTGCTTTAGCAGTATGCTTAGTGTCATTGGCCCACTGGAAGGTGAACCTCCGTCCCAGGCTCAAATATCTGGAAGACTGAAACAGGTTTCCCTCAAGAATTTCCATGTATTTTGCACCATCCATCATTCCATCAATTCTGACCAGTTCCCCAGTCCCTGCCGATGGAAAAACATCCCCACAGCATGATGCTGCCACCACCATGCTCCACTGTGGGGATGATGCTCTCGGGGTGATGAGAGGTGTTTGGTTTGCACTAGACATAGCGTTTTTCTTGATGACCAAAAAGCTACTTTTTAGTCTCTTCTGACCAAAGTACCGTCTCCCACATGCATTTTGGCGAACACCAGCTCTCTGTGGTCTTACGGACAGATACTCCAATCTCCTCTGTGGAGCTTTGCATCTCCTTCAGTGCTATCTTTGGACTTTTTGTTTCCTCTCTGATTAACGCTCTCCTTGCCTGATCTGTTTTAATAATAGATTTAGTGGTGCTCCGTGGGATGTTCAAAGTTTCTGATATTTGTTTGTAACCCAACCCTTATGTGTACTTCTCCACAACTTTGTCCCTGACCTGTTTGGAGAGCTCCTTGGTCTTCATGGTGCCGCTTGCTTGGTGGTGCCCCTTGGTAAGGGGTGTTGCAGACTCTGGGGCCTTTCAGAACAGGTGTATGTATACTGAGATCATGTGACACTTAAATAAAGTCCACCTGTGTGCAATCTAACTAATTATGTGACTTCTAAAGGTACTTGGTTGTACCAGATCTTATTTAGGGGCTTCATTGCAAGGGGATGAACACATTTGCACGCACCACTTTTCCATTTTTTGTTTTGTTTAATTTTTTTAAACATGTTATTTTTTTCATTTCACTTCACCTATTTGGACTATTTTGTGTATGTCTAAAATACATGATATCCAAATAAAAATCAATTTAAATTACAGGTTGTAATACAACAAAATAAAAAAAACTTCAAGGGGATTGAATACTTTTGCAGCAAGGCACTGTACAAGCATACCTGTGCAAATAATGTAACTACAACGTCACTCTTTATCAAGTACAATATAAGTTTACATCAATCACAAGCTGTGTGTGAGTAGTAAAGTCAGACTGGTCTTTTAAATCAAATATGGGATTATCAACATTCTGTTAAAAGATGGCCTTGTATTTTGTAGCTATGATGTACATGTGGCTCTTTTATCAAATAGGTCTACTGCAAAGTATATATGTTTATGTCAATTACAAGCTATGTTCACACTGGGCTTCTAAGTCAACGATAGATGCTTGGGGCAATTAAACCCCTCACTATTTAATACTATAACAAATACCGTCTGCTATATCACCACGACATTCCCAACTGTGCTGCTTTCCAATAATCCGCAGAGAAAATGAAGCCTTTGCAGTTAATTCCTCCACAACTACGATAACAATTTCATCAACACACAATGCTCTGTTTTTAACCTATTAGGTAATAGTTGCGAGCGATCGTGTGTGTGTGTGTGTGTCCATATTCTCAGATTCCCCAAAAGATTCCAAACAGCAGGCTAAATAACCACATCTTGGTCCAGTCACCCTGGCCATCAAGGTTGCCAGACTCTGACCTCTATTTCAACAAGCTCAGGCTCCTGTTTTGATTCTGCCATTTCCCTGTGGCTGCAATAGGGTTCTGTTTTTCATTTGTCTCCCATGCTGTATGTAGGGATTATCAAACATATTGGAATGATACTAAAGCCCCTAGCTAGCACAATCCAGCTGGCCCCTGATGAAGCCAACGTTTCTTGTGTGCTTAGCTTCAGTGATCGAAGCCCATCCATGGCTAGGATAGTTCTGAATATAGAATCAGTGGTGTAGTGGAGTGTATATCTAGGTATATGGCATATACCCACTTATTAATAATAGGCATTGCATATTCTCACTTTTTAAATCCCCTTGATGCATATGAAATTAGTGTAGTGGAGGTATACGCTATTTCAATTAAGTCTGATGGAACAGATCAGAATGTTTACAAACTATTATTTCTTCACATTTTAGGTGCGGCAATGTGCACACAGCGGAAGACCCAATCGTGATTGTTGGATGCCTGTGCACTTGAATTAAAGGGTAAACACAGCAAAAATGTAATGTCTTAGATTTTTCCAAGAGAGCAACCCCCCCCCCCAAAATGAATATGTTTCAATAGTAGACACTACAGACTTTTTGAAGAAATTACAGACTTTTCAGTGGACTCAAATTACTTGTTGTGTACTATGGATGCCTCTAGTCTTTATACAAATATTCCTCATCAAGAGGGTTTAGATGTGATTAAACATTATTTGAATCAAAGAACAGATGTCACGCCCTGACCTTAGTATTCTTTGTTTTCTTTATTATTTTGGTTAGGTCAGGGTGTGACGAGGGTGATACAGTGGGGCAAAAAAGTATTTAGTCAGCCACCAAGTGTGCAAGTTCCCCCACTTAAAAAGATGAGAGAGGCCTGTAATTTTCATCATAGGTACACTTCAAATATGACAGACCACAAATCACATTGTAGGATTTTTAAGTAATTTATTTGCAAATTATGGTGGAAAATAAGTATTTGGTCACCTACAAACAAGCACGATTTCTGGCTCGCACAGACCTGTAACTTCTTCTTTAAGAGGCTCCTCTGTCCTCCACTCGTTACCTGTATTAATGGCACCTGTTTGAACTTGTTAACAGTATAAAAGACACCTGTCCACAACCTCAAACAGTCACACTCCAAACTCCACTATGGCCAAGACCAAAGAGCTGTCAAAGGACACCAGAAACAATGCGTTTGAGCCAATCAGCTTTGTTGTGACAAGGTAGGGGAGGTATAAAGAAAAATAAAAAGTATAAAGAATCTCTATTCGGTAAAAAACCAAGTCCATATTATGACAAGAACAGCTCAAATAAGCAAAGAGAAACTACAATCCATCATTAGTTTATAGTTTTTGACAATTGCTTACACATGACTTCTGAAACTATTGCTCTTTTTCTCTAGACTATACACACAAAACGTCACACATCTCTTGCAAAACCAAACACTTAATTCAAAACTATTTTAACCCTTCTCAAAATTGTGTTTTTCCATCACAACACTACAGACAAACAATCATCAAATTATTAGCTAGTATACACGTCAACTACACACAGATGTGAAAAACGTAAACATTACTATCTTGTCTCTTTTGCATTTGGAATGGCATAGTTTTCCAAACGAAACACAAGACCTGTTAGTTTTGAATGATGTGTCTAATGTAGAGAACTATGATTTGTGTTTTGCAAAAAGTATGTTTTACAATTGCTGACTTGGTCTGAAGATTAGGTATTTGAGATAATGCTTTCACTGAGTGTACCTCAAATTCCACTTTTAGTGTGTAAGCGATTGTAAAAAACTGTAATACATTAAGGTCATTCAATCCGGAACATTTCAAGAGTGGTTAAAACATTCTATTAATGGTCCCCTGAGTTTTTATCCACTGGTATGCCATCCAGCCCTGGAATTTTCCCAGACTTAAAGTCTTTAATTTCATCAAGAAGTTCCTTCTCTGAATCTTAACCAAATTAATTAGCTTCGGTTAGTAGAGATGGAGCTGACTGAAAAGAAGCATATGCTTAAAGGACTTTGCTTCCTCTTTCAAAATATTGTTTAGTGAATCATTGATGACTCCGTCATTTATAACAAGTTTAAGTAAATCATTTTTTTTGTATTTCTATGTTGAAAATTAAATAACAATTTGGTGAATTTATTCCAGTATTCCCATCCAGTTCATGTTATTTCTTATAATATATTACACTTGAATCTTTCTTGAATAAGTTCCTCCAGTTCTTTTAGTTTTTCCACTAACTTTTTATGTGATTCTATGGTACAGTTTTTATTGCTATCTATCTGTACTGTTAGTCCTTTATTTTCTTTGTTAATATGAACTATTTTGACCTAAATAGATTTTGTTTTAAAGATGAATATTGCATTGCATGGCCTCTAAAGGCACATTTAAAGTGTGCCTTTAGAGGCCCAATTTTTCAGTTTTTGATTTGTTGAAAAAGTTTGAAATATCCAATAAATGTTGTTCCACTTCATGATTGTGTCCCACTTGTTGTTGATTCTTCACAAAAAATACAGTTTTATATCTTTATGTTTGAAGCCTGAAATGTGGCAAAAGGTCGCAAAGTTCAAGGGGGCCGAATACTTTCGCAAGGCACTGTATATAAACCGAGTGCAGCGAAAGGCAACTATACATAGACAATAACCCACAGATAAACCAAGGTATATGGCTACCTAAATATGGTTCCCAATCAGAGACAACGATAAACAGCTGCCTCTGATTGAGAAACAATCTAGGCAACCATCGACGTATAAACCCCTAAACATACAAAAAACCCTAGACAATACAAAAAAACAAACACACCACCCTTGTCACACCCTGACCAATCCAAATAATAATGAAAACAAAGATAACTAAGGTCAGGGCGTGACAGTACCCCCCCCCCCCCCCCCCCCCCAATGGTGCGGACCCCCAGCCACAAACCTAAACATATATGGGAGGGTCTGGGTGGGCATCTAACCTTGGTGGCGGCTTTGGTTCTGGACGCCGTCCCCCTTATTTACACTGAGGGCTGGGGACCCTTGTTGGAGACCCCGGGCTGGGGACCGTCGCTGGAGACCCCGGACTGTAGACTGTCGCTGGAGACCCTGGGCTGGGGACCGTCGCTGGAGACCCCGAGCTGGAGACGTCGCTGGAGAACCCGAGCTGGAGACTGTCGCTGGAGAACACGGACTCTGGACTGTCGCTGGAGACCCCGGGCTGGGTATCGTCGCTGGAGACCCGGGCTGGGGACCGTCGCGGGAGATTCCGGGCTGGGTATCGTCGCTGGAGACCCGGGCTGGGGACCGTCGCGGGAGATTCCGGACTGTGGCACGTCGTGGGAGGTTCCGGACTGTGGCTCGTCGTTGGAGGTTCCGGACTGGGTACTGTCGCCGGACGCTCTGGACTGGGTACTGTCGCCTGACACTCTGGACTGGTGCGTGGTGCTGGCACTGGTGGTACCGGTGCTGGGGACATGCACCTGATGTCGAGTGCGGGGAGGAGGAACAGGGGGTACTGGACTGCCGAGGCGCACTACAGGCCTGGTGCGTGGTGCTGGCACTGGTGGTACCGGGCTGGGTACACACACCTCAGGGCGAGTGCAAGGAGCAGGAACAGGGAGTACTGGACCATGAAGGCCCACTGGATGCCTGGTGCGTGCTGCCGGAACTGATGGTACCGGGCTGGGGACACGCACCTCAGTGCGAGTGTGGGGAACTGGTGGTACCGGGCTGGGGACACGCACCTCAGGGCGAGTGCGGGGAAGAGGAACAGGGTGTACTGGACTCTGGAGGTGCACGTGAAGCCTGGTGCGTGGTGTTGGCACTGGTGGTACTGGGCTGGTGACACACACCTCAGGGCGAGTGCGGGGAGAAGGAACAGGACGTACTGGACTGTGGAGGCGCACTCGAGGTCTGGAGTGTAGAGCTGACACAACCAGTCCTGGCACATGACGCACTGGGCTGTGCAGACTCACCAGAGACACAGTACGCAGAGCCGGCGCAGACCATCAACGCTGATCCGGCACCCTCCTTCCAGGCTGATTCGGTGAGCGAGTTCATTAGAAAGTGCATTGACGATGCCGTTCCCATAGCAACGATTAAAACATTCCCAAACCAGAAACCGTGGATTGATGGCAGCATTCTCGTGAAACTGAAAGCGCGAACCAGATGTCATAAATCACGATTGCAGAGCTCTCCATGTCCTATGTCGTGCCTTGATTATATTACTGTTGATGATATTTGGAAATGTGCATGTACACCCTGGCCCATCTACAGTTGCTAGCTCCAATTCTGATTTTGCTCTGATATCTGCTTCACTGATTTCTGCTCTTGTAAAAGCTTGGGTTTTCTGCATGTTAACACTAGAATTTTATTACCTAAAATTGATAAATTGAAAGTGTGGGTTCACAGCTCAAATCCAGATGTCTTGGTCACTACTGAGACGTGGTTGAGGAAGAGTGATTTGAATACTGACATTATCCTTTCTGGTTATAACAGTTTTTTCAGTAGGACAGAACTTCCAAATGTGGGGGAGTGGCAATCTTTACCAACGATCACCTTCAGTGCTCGGTTGTCTCCGCCATGTCTTATCCCAAACAATTGGATTTGGTTGTTTTAAGCATTACACTTTCAAATGGCTCTTTGTTGACTGTTGCTGGGTGCTATCTTCCTCCATCAGAACCAGCATGTACCCTACCTGCACTAAGCTCTCTCCTGGCCCCTTAAACTAAGTCTGAATTTGTCCTGCTAGGTAACCTAATCTAGGACATGCTTAAACCACCTGACCAAGTCCTAAAGTAATGGGAAACACTATTTATTTCTCAAATGATTACCAATCCCACAACGTATGATTCCAAACACCCAGAAAAGGCTACTCTCCTCAATGTTATCCTCACAAATAATGGTTGGTATCAGTCTGATGTTCTCTATAATGACCTCAGTGATCACTGTTTTACAGCCTGTGTTCGTAATGGCTGCTCAGTGAAACGACCTGTCTTGATTTGTCATAGACACTCGCTAAAAAACTTTAATGAGCAAGCCTTCCTAAATGAACTGGCCTCTGTAAAATGGCATAGAATTAGCTTGATCCCCTCTGTTGAAGACGCTTGGACCTTTTTTGATATTTTCAGTGGTATTGTTAACAAACACGCCCCATAAAGAAAATGAGAAATAATAACATGTTCAGCCCCTGGTTCGACCGTGATCTTACTTCACCTCAATAATTGCATTTGGCGAAAGGCGTGGCACATGTATACTCAGGCTGACTGGCAATCATTCAGGCAAATGAGAAATACGTGCACTCAGGCTATCCGGGAAGGCCAAAGTAAGTTACTTTAAGGAGCAGTTCTCTCTCTATGGGTCTAACCCCAAGAAGTTCTGGAAAACGGTTAAAGACCTGGAGAATAAACCATCCTCCTCACAGCTGCCCATGTCTCTTAATGTTGATGATGTGGTTGTTCCTAACATGAAGCACATGGCTGAGCTCTTTAATCACCACTTCATTAAGTCTGGATACCTAATTGACTCAGCCATGCCTCCTTGCCCGTCCAACATTCCTCATCTCTCACCCCTTCTAATGTTACTATCCCGATGCTTCTCACTTTGCCATGCTCCAGTACAAAGTTTCTCTCTGCAAGAGTCCGGGGTGCTAAAGGAGCTCCTGAAACTTAACCCCCAAAAAACATCTGTGAACTTGACATCTTTAAGGTTGCTGCCCCTATCATCGCCAAGCCTATCTCTGACCTTTTTAACCTTTCTCTCCTTTCTGGGGAGGTTTTCATTGCTTGGAAGGCAGCCACGGTTCATCCTTTACATAAAGGGGGAGCTCAAGCTGATCCTAACTGTTATAGGCCTATTTCTATTTTGCCCTGTTTATCAAAAGTGTTGGAAAAACTTGTCAATAATCAACTGACTGGCTTTCTTTATGTCTATAGTATTCTCTCTGGTATACAATCTGATTTCCGCTCACTGCAACCTTAAAGGTCCTCAATGATGTCACCATTGCCCTTGATTCTAAGCAATGTTGTGCTGCTTTTTTATTGACTAGGCAGAACATTCTATTCTTGCGGGCCTGCTAAGGAGTATTGGTGTCTCTGAGGGGTCTTTTGCCTGGCTTGCTAACTACCCCTCAAAGAGTGCCGTGTATAAAGTCAGAAAATTTGCTGTCTCAGCTACTGGCTATCACCTAGGGAGTACCCCAAGGCTCGATCCTAGGCCCCATGCTCTTCTCAATTTACATCAACAACATAGCTCAGGCAGTAGGAAGATCTCTCATCCATTTATAAGCAGATGATAGTCTTATACGCAGCTGGCCTCTCTCCAGATTTTGTGTTAAATGCTCTACAACAAAGCTTTCTTAGTGTCCAACAAACTTTTTCTACCCTTAACCTTGTTCTGAAGACCTCCAAAATAAGTATGTATGGCTAGACTGTACACTGTCCTTCCCTCAGCACACATCAAAGCTGCAGACTAAAGTTACATCTAGACTTGGTTTCCTCTATCATAATCACTCCTCTTTCACTCCAGCTGCCAAACTAACCCTGATTCAGATGACCATCATACCCATGCTACATTACGAAGACAAAATGTATAGATCAGAAGGTACGGGTGCTCTCGAGCGGCTAGATGTTCTTTATCATTCAACCATCAGATTTGCCACCAATTCTCCTCATAGGACACATCACTGCACTCTATACTCCTCTGCAAACTGGTCATCTCTGTATACCCGTCGCAACACCCATGCTTATTTATAAAACCCTTTAGGCCTCACTCCCCCCTATCTGACATATCTGCTGCAGCCCTCATCCTCCACATACAACACCCATTCTACCAGTCACATTCTGTTAAAGGTCCCCAAAGCACACACATCACTGGGTCGCTGCTCTTTTCAGTTTGCTGCAGCTAGCGGCTGGAACAAACACTCCAACTGGACAGTTTTATCTCAATCTCTTCATTCAAAGACTCAATCATGGACACTCTCACTGACAGTTGTGGCTGCTTTGTGTGATGTATTGTTGTCTCTACCTTCTTGCCCTTTTTTGTATTTTTCACCCCCTTTTTCTCCCCAATTTCATGGTATCCAATTGGTAGTAGTTACAGTCTTGTCTCATCGCTGCATCATCGCATACGGCCTCGGGAGAGGCAAAGTTCGAGAGCCATGCGTCCTCCGAAACACAACCCAACCAAGCCGCACTGCTTCTTGACACAATGCCCATCCAACTCGAAAGCCAGCTACTCCAATGTGTCGGAGGAAACACTGTACACCTGGCAACCGTGTCAGCGTGCACTGCGCCCGGCCCGCCACAGAAGTCGATAGTGCACAATGAGACAAGGATATCCCTGCTGGCCAAACCCTCCCTAACCCTGTAGATGCTGGACCAATTGTGCGCTGCCCCATGGGCCTCCCGGTCGCAGCCAACTGCGACAGAGCCTGGACTCGAACTTAGGATCTCTAGTGGTACAGCAAGGACTGCGATGCAGTGCCTTAGACCACTGCGCCACTCGGTAGGCACATTCTTGCCCTTTGTGCTGTTGTCTGTGCCCAATAATGTTTGTACCATGTTGTGCTGGTACTGTATAATAAGATGGTATAGCATAGTTACAGGCTGGATAAGATAACAGCCTTACCAGCTCTGCTAGTGCGAGTAATGTTCAGGGAGGTCTTCTCTTATTTGTGTCTGGAAGTAACTAGGAAGTTAGCTTGGGTGCTTGACTGCTGTTGTTAGTACAGAACACTCAGATCAATCATTAAAGAGATGGGTGGGGCTAAAGCTTAAGAGGGTGTGAACAATGCTGAATGGGTGTGCTATTGACAAAGAAGGGCTCTCCAGTAGTAATTCCAAGGCCATTTTCTCAAAAGTGAGTTTACAAGTTTATCCACTTTCAAAGCAGAATTACTTTCCCATTGTTCCTCAACGGTAGTGTAGTGAGTCTCTACTTTTATCCAATGTAAAAAACATAATTTCAAAACTTGCTACATAACAACAATTTGAGCCGGGCGGGAAAAGAAGCGTGGATCATCATTAATTGGAGCGTAAAGATTAATGAGCCAAATCTGTTTATGGTCCAATAAAATGTGAAAAAGAATCTATCTAGCTTGATGATCTGTTTGGAAAATGTTCACATTAGGATCAAAATTATTATTAATTAATATCATCACTGCTTTTGCATTTCTTGGTCCATGTATATTTCAGCCCCCTAGTCCTTTTTCTACAAAACTTCATAAAACATTGTTGAATGAGATTCCTGTAAAAAAATAGATGCAGTATTATATTATTTCTCTTTTAGCCAGGTAAATAATGACCATCTTATTATCTGCTAAGCCATTTCAATTATAACAGGCTATATTTACTATTTACTATAATGAGATACACGTTTAAATTATATTCATCATAATATACAGTACCAGTCAAAAGTTAGAACACACCTACTCATTTTCTACATTGTAGAATAATAGTGAAGACATCAAAACTATCAATAAAACTATGCAATAACATAAATGGAATCATGTAGTAACTGAAGAATGTTAAACATATCGAAATGTATTTTATATTTGAGATTCTTCAAAGTAGCTACCCTTTGCCTGGATGACAGCTTTGCACACTCTTGGCATTCCCTCAACCAGCTTCATGAGGAATGCTTTCCAACAGTCTTGAAGGAGTTCCCATATCTGCTGAGCACTTGTTGGCTGCTGTTTCATTCACTCTGTGGTCCAACTCATCCCAAACCATCTCAATTGGATTGAGGTCGGTTGATTGTGGAGGCCAGGTCATCTGATGCACCACTCCATCGCTCTCCTTCTTGATCAAATAGCCCTCACACAGCCTGGAGGTGTTATGGGTCCTGATGAAGAAAAAAAAGATAATCCCACTAAATGCAAACCAGATGGGATGGCCTATTGCTGCAGAATGCTGTGGTAGCCATGCTGGTTAAGTGTACCTTGATTTCTAAATAAATCACAGACAGTGACACCAGCAATGCACCCCCACACCATCACACCTCCTACTCCATGCTTCACGGTGGGAACCACGCATGCGAAGATCATCCATTCATCTGCTCTGTGTCTGAAAAAGATACGAGGTTGGAAACAAATATCTCAAATTTGGACTCATCAGACCAAAGGAGAGATTTCCACCGGTCTTTGGGATACATAAATATTCAGACCCTTTGTTATGAGACTCGAAATTGAGCTCAGGAGCATCCTGTTTCAATTGACTATCCTTGAGATGTTTCTACAACTTGATTGGAGTCCACCTGTGGTAAATTCAATTGATTGGACTTGATTTGGAAAGGCACACACCTGTCAACATAAGGTCCCACAGTTGATAGTGCATGTCAGAGCAAAAACCAAGCCATGAGGTCGAAGGAATTGTCCATAGAGCTCCGAGACATGATTGTGTTGAGGATCAGATCTGGGGAAGGTTACCAAAAACATTCTGCAGCATTGTAGGACTCCAAGAACACAGTGGCCTCCATCATTATTAAATGGAAGAAGTTTGGAACCACCAAGACTCTTCCTGGAGCTGGCCACCCGGCCAAACCTAGCAATTGGGGGAAAAGGGCCTTGGTCAGGGAGGTGACCAAGAACACGATGGTCATTCTTAAAAAGCTCTAGAGTTCCTCTGTGGAGATGGGAAAACCTTCCAGATGGACAACCATCTCTGCAGCACTCCACCAATTAGGCCTGTATTATAGAGTAGCCAGACGGAAGACACACCTCAGTAAAAGCCAACTAAAGACTCTCAGTCTATGAGAAACAAGATTGTCTGGTCTGATGAATGCCAAGCCTCACATCTGGAGGAAACCTGGCACCATCTCTACAGTGAAGCATGGAGGTGGCAGCATCATGTTGTGTGGATCTTTTTCAGAGGGAGGGACTGGGACATTTGTAAGGCTTGAGGCAAAGACAAACAGAGCAAAGTACAGAGAGATCCCTGATGAAAAACCTTCTCCAGAGCGCCCAGGACCTCAGACTGGGGCGAATGTTCACCTTCCAATAGGACAATGACCCTAAGCACACAGCCAAGACAACGCAGGAGTGGCTTCGGGACAAGTCTCTGAATGTGTTTGAGTGGCCCAGCCAGAGCCTGGACTTGAAACTGACATCTCTGGAGAGACCTGAAAATAGCTGTTTAGCAATGCTCCCCATCCAACTTGACAGAGCTTGAGAGGTTCTACAAAGAAGAATGGGAGAAATTCCCCAAATACAGGTGTGCCTGAATGCGATGTAAACAAAGATATAGCTTAGCCGGCGCTACACAAAACGCATAAATAAAATATAAAACATTCATTACCTTTGACGAGCTTCTTTCTTGGCACTCCTATATGCCCCATAAACATCACTATTGGGTCTTTTTTTCGTTTAAATCGGTCCATATATACCCAAAATAGCTTTCTATGGAAGCTGTGTCATTCAGAAAAAAACATCGTTTTTAAACGCTGCGTCATTTTTTTAAATTAAAAAAGTCGACGATAAACTTTCACAAAACACTTCGAAATACTTTTGTAATCCAACTTTAGGTATTAGTAAACGTTTATAATCTATCAAAATGATTACAGGGCGATGTATATTCAATAGCTCCTCGTTTTCAAATCAATGGCTGCCAATGTGCACATTCAAAACATCCTGGTGGAGACCGGAAGAAATTGAATCCAGTTAGTTGGATTTACCAAGAAAAAAGTCCCTGGAAAATGACGACAATGGCGACATCGTGTGGAATCTGTATCTTTCAGAGAGCAGTTTTTCTTGCGCTTTTCGATGAAACACACGATCTGTTATAGTCACAGCCGTGATTTAACAAGTTTTAGAAACTTCAGAGTGTTTTCTATCTACACATACTAATCATATGCATATACTATATTCCTGGCATGAGTAGCAGGACGCTGAAAAGTTGCGCGATTTTTAACAGAATGTTCGAAAAAGGAGGGGGTAGACTTAAGAGGTTTTTAAAGGAAAAAAATAAGCAAACATGTTTGGTGTTCGCCAAAAGGCATGTGGTAGATTCCCCAAACATAAGGAAGAAGGTACTAGTCAGATTTAGTCCGATGAGACTAAAATGTCACTTTTTGGCCATCAAGGAAAACGCTATATCTGGCGCAAACTCAACACCTCTCATCACCCGAGATACCATCCTCACAGAGAAGCATGGTGGTGGCAGCATCATGCTGTGCGAATGTTTTTCATCGGCAGGGACTGGGAAACTGACCAGAATTGAAGGAATGACGAATGACGCTAAATACCGGGAAATTATTGAGAGAAACCTGTTTTTGTCTTCCAGAGATTTGAGACTGGGACGGAGGTTCATCTTCCATCAGGACAATGACCCTAAGCATACTGCTAAAGCAACACTCGAGTGGTTTAAGGGGAAACATTTAAATGTCTTGGAATAGCCTAGTCAAAGCCCAGACCTCAATCCAATTGAGAATCTGTGGTATGACTTAAAGATTGCTGTACACCAGCGGAACCCATCCAACTTGACGGAGCTGTAGCAGTTTTGCCTGAAGAATGGACAAAAAATCCAGTGGCTAGATGTGCCAAGCTTATAGAGACATACCCCAAGAGACTGGCAGCTGGGGGGGAGGGGTGAATAGTTATGCACGCTCAAGTATTATTTTGCATTTTCAAAGTGACAGGCATGTTGTGTAAATCAAATGATACAATCCTCCCAAAAATCCATGTTATTTCCAAGATGTAAGGCAACAAAATAGGAAAAATCCCAAGGGCGTGAATACTTTCGAAAGCCACTGTATGATATTGAAATAATAATAATGTGTTGTATTGCTAAATATCTAACTTCCGTGGCAGCAGCCTCATTGAGCAGTCAGCTCATATTTAGAAGTAATACACTTCCTTGGCCCGACACACCAACAATTCAGTCAGACAGTCTGTCGGTTCCCCGAGCTTGCAGTAAATTGAACAATCAGGAGTGGTATTTGATGGCATTAAGGCTGGAGATGAAAGGAAGGACACTTCATTCATCAGGGGGTAATGGGGCTGCTGCCTCTCACTTTCTGTCCAATCAAATGGGACTCCGTTAATTATCCTTGCCATTAATTAGGTTGCTATCCTATCCAGGGGAAAGCGGTTACTCTTCATAGACAATATACCCATATTACCAACTCATCAGCCTCCTTCATTTTTCTCTCTCTCTCTCTCTCTCTCTCTCTCTCTCTGTGTTCAGAGCCCAGCATGCCTTTGTCGCCAACGTGAGGAAATAATATTGGCAGAGAAGGGGGTGTGGTGCATCTTGATAAACTGATTTAACTGCAGGTGGTGGCCTAAGTGTTATAACGTGGTGGAAATAGCAAACACTTTTAATAGGGAATTCACCACTGAATCTATCCTATCTTGCATAACTATTATGTATTCATACACTAGCTAGCTCTTTCCAGTTTAATTGACACAAGTGAATATGAATATTTGCTTAGCTGATGTGAGTGACACTGCTTTAATGTGAATAAACCATCGCTTCAAACGAGAGATGGATAGTCATAACACATTTCCCACATCGAGTTCCTCCAGAGTGACATAATGCTTATTCAGAGGTGTCTGCCTCTGCCTATGTGACGGAGAGACATTTACAATTATAAAAATGAAAGGCTGCTGGGAGAATTCAGCTCCTCCACTTTAAAGCCATTGATGTGCCATACAATTAGTCCCAAGTGAGCAGGCAAACAGAGGGACAACTAATTCCTTTATTATTATTAGGTACCAAAGGTGGTCCTTCAAAGACTCCTACTTGTATGTCTTTAATTTATTAGATAACAACATATGCTAATGCACGCAAAGCGTGTGCGCACACACACACAAACACAAACACACACACACACACACACACACACACACACACACACACACACACACACACACACACACACACCTGCATACCTGCATACCTACATACCTACATAATTGCATACCATATACAACCATGGGGCAATCAATCTTATTTTGATGCCATATAAATTGTGTTATGTTTTCCATTCCTGTACGTAGCGTGTGCAGTCCATAAATGCAATGGGTGAAGTAATGGGTACTGATATGGATGCCTATGCTGCAGTGCCAAATCTATATATCATGGAAGTTACTGTATGAGGCCAACACTATGCATAAAGTGTGCATACTGTACTGTGTGTATAATAAACTAAATACATGAAAGCAGTTTGCAAAAATCTAGACAGAGTATGTAAACCGCAGTCTCTTCAAAAGGTAATAGAACATCGTTGTCTCAAAGTAAAGGTGAAAATGGCTTAGTCTAACTTTCCTCTTGATGCAATGCTGTATACCTCAAGGAAAGTAGCTTGCTTGTTGATATAGTGCAATTATTTTTTTTTTGCAGTATGGTACAACCATGTAATTAGTGTCCAAAAGTGAAATATTTATCAATAACAACGGCAAACTGAGTCAACTCTTCTAAAATAAAGTTTTACCAAGGAATTCAATCAAATATAGCTAATTGTAATTTATGTTCATTAGAAAACACATTTTAGTATGAGTTACAGCAATAACTATGGAGCAATTAATACATTAATACACAATAGATTAAAGGTAACTTTTGCCTTTGGCCCTGGCTGCTTGTGAGTTATAATCAATTTGTCTTGAACGCAGTTTTGAAACATCTAATCAAGATGGGACCTCACCTGAGGATGAGCTAGGAGCAGCCGAACCACTCTTTGCAGGGAAATATATGTTTTGTGGTGGTAGAGACTAGAAAGGTGGGAAATGGTACTCAATTAAAACAATTCTCATATTGACTCCCATAATTGCTTCTCAGCACAATACCATCTTTAGTGTTAGAAGGGGTCATACTATCGCCGAGCTCGTGATGCTGTCCTCTGTGACCGCCTACCCACTTTCTGCATGTATCTAGGCAACAGCCACTAGAAATTCGAAAAGAAGAACAGGTGAAAAAAACACTTAATTTACTACTCTAAATGATCAGGATTACATCCCAAATGGCACCCTATTCCTCCAGGCCTCTGTTAAAAAATAGTGCAATAAAAAGAGAATAGGCTGCCATTTGGGACACAATCCAGGTCTCCTGGCAGATCTCCTGTCATGGCGTTCAATGATCTCTGTTCTTCAATAGTGATGTTGCATGGTGGGAGGTGGTCGGGTGATTTAATTATAAGCAGCTCATTACTGTTTGAATACTGCTATACCGTTTAAATAACCTGAAGTCTTAAAGCTAAGGCTAATGATTGGTGAACATTGCCTATATCATAATAACAAGCTAAGAGACATGGTTTCCTGACTACCTACCAAGCTACTGTACGTAATGGCACTCTCAGACAGATTGTCTGGAAAGTGGTTCCTAGTTCCTAGTATCTCATCCAATCCCTTTAATGAGGTTTGATTGTTTACTACATCTTTGGTTACATGTGGCTTTACATTGATCTACATATCACAGTGTCTACCAATCTGCAACTTTTTGCTCACTCCCAAGGGAGTCTGTCAGTCCTTCCTGTGTGATTATATTAATAAACCAGATACAGGTCTAATCATTAGACAGCAACACCTACTTTACATGAGCATGCTAGGTTACTTTAACTATATCTGGGAAAAGAGGGTAATTTTGGGGGGCATTCATCATTGTGTCCCCTACAAGAAACAGATTTGATGAAGACCTGGGTTACCTCCCAAATGGCACCCTATTCCCTTTATAGTGCACTGCTTTTGACTAGGTCCCATAGGGCTCTGGTCAAAAGCAGTACACTATGTAGGGAATAGGGTGCCACCTGGGACGTATCCCTGATGAAGACCTGGGCCCTTATCAAGAAAGCGACTCGGAGTAAGAGTGCTGATCTCGGATCACCTGTCCGTATAATCATATTCATTAGGATCTAAAATACAAAACTGATCCTAGATCAGCACTCCTACTGTGAGAGACTTTGCGGATACAGACCCAGATGAAGACCTGAGTGATCGAAAGGTTGTCACTAGTAAATCATATGGGAGCATTGAATGCAGTGTGCAGAGTCTCTTTTCACCTTTCCTTCAAGAAACAACCATTACATGACGATGTGTTTATCCGCTCTGGAGAACGGTCAGAGGTGAACAGGGATTATTGCACTAGAAAAATAATTACAATTGAATGACGTTTGTTAACATGCTGCTTTGGTATCAGTCTCCTAAACTGCCTGTCTACCTGCTGTGGAACAGTTCCATTCCTTAGTGATAGGATATAGGAGCTGTGATTGACAGTGGCAGGAGACACTGTTTCCCAACATGCACCATGTTGTCTCGCAGTGGTTTTACACTACAGAGAGCAATCATTGATGTGGGAAAGGGAGATGAGGGGGGAAGTCGAATAAGGCACGGACAGAAACCGACACAAACCAAATCATAAATGAGACATAGTATCAAGCTATAGTACATGTGACAGAATGCCAGGGTGCACAGAATGGGCTAAAAGGGCTTCCAAAAGACAGCTGAAGGTCAGACAAACAATTCCAACTTGTGCCAGACGAGGAAGCTCTTACCAGCAGCAGCGGCAGCCCCAGCAGTGGCTACAGTAGTCCCATGATTCGTATCAACTCAATGGTTATGTCCTAAAAGGCACCCTACTCCCTATAACATGCACTACATTTGACCCGCCCTATGTAGTGAACGATATGGTGAAGAGGATGCCGTTTGGGACGCACGCCAGCTTGTCCTCCAGCTGCATTGATTGAGCAGGGTGTCCGAGAGAAGGGCATCTTTAATTGTACACCAAATAAAGCTCTGAGGACTTTTTCTCTCTACAATGTTGCTGGATGGGCAGGGATTAATTAAAGTGAATCTTCCGCAGCCAGCCAGTGTTGTGGTGAGCGTTGTGCTGAACTGACTGAAGGGACTCAGGCTAAGTCCCAAGTTGCACAATATTCCCTATGTAGTGCTCAAGTTATGGACAAAAGTAGTGCACTACAATTTGGAATAGGGTGCCATTTGGGAAGCAGACACAGTGATTTTCTGTGATGGTTGAGGGCCACCCACGGGGAACGATGCCTGCATGGCTGCTCAGCTATCTAAAAGTAGCTTTCTGTCTCTAGGAATAATAAGCAGTCTGTTCACTATGAGTGATAGAGAGATGTTTGCATTGTCAAACAATGAAGTTCATTTAAAAAAATATTACATTAGGCACTTTTTGCATTTACGTACTGGTTCAGATTTCCTCACTGCTGTTAATGGGTCAGGCATCTCAGTAACGAGGATACTTATTATTTATCACCTCATGTAGTGGAGGCTTTGTGACTGATCGTGATATTGCTTTGTATTGATTTCAAATTTCTTATCTAATTTGTTTTATGGCAAGTCAATGCCTGTATTCTACAGTAGCATTTTAATGTTTCTCCAAATTGTGATGTTGATGTCATGCCACGGTAGTCTGTCACTGGCGACAGCACAAAAGGACAACAGAAACCACACTGGGCTGTCGGTATCCCAGCCTTCCTTTCCTTGGATCACAACACAGCAAATCATTGGTTTCATTTGCTTTGATTCCTGGTACGGGCTGTCAATTTGCATTTCCTCTTCTACGTTTAATTCCCCTCACAATACCACTGGAAACTGAAATGGCTGTCAAAGCGGTTATCCTGCAGTCAAAACATAAGCTGTTATTCAAATCTCTACTCTGTGTTGCATCAATCGATGTTGCTCTGACAAGCTACGTACAATGCACTTTATTTTAATCTCCCCCTTTTTTTTACCACATCAGTTCGCTAAGACATCCACCCCCACATATCACAATATCTCACCTTGAAAAATAAAGTCCTCCAACTAAAGACTACCCTGACCTGCATTTAATACTTCAAAGTCACATAGCTTAAGTGGGAAAAAATGAGGATGCCATCCTATCAGCTTCACATAAGTTATGGCTGCGAGGGAGCCTATAGACTATCTGTCTCATGGCATATTATGTGTGTAAATGATAATGTTAAAGGTTATTGTCATGCTTGGCTGGTGAGTCACAATGCATTGCCTCTGTGGAAGTTAGCTGATCATTAACCAAAGGTGTCAGGGGACAGATCATTTGCTCGGTGGCATTTTCTCAGCAGCCAAAGGTTTGCACATTGTTGTTCTGCCTGTATACTTGAGGAACATGTTATTTGCTTTGTACATTATGAATGACAAGTACTTCAGACAGTGCTTCAACCTTGGTATGACCTTATAGTGCAGTAATATAGTAAGGGAAATATGTCAATACAAATAGCCACAACAATTAATTCAACAGCATTGGTGTCTTCTACTGTATAATATCAACATTTTCTTATCCCTGAGGAAACATCTCTGATAAGTAACTCATAGAAAACTAATAATGGTGGAGAACAACCCCATAGCTACTCAGACATCTCCTGTGTCCAAACATTGACTTACCTGCTAATTGGAACATAAAATGACATCCACAGCTATGTATACAAACATGTATTTTCCTAAATCAAACGAGAGAGAGAGAGAAAGAGAGAGCGAGAGAGATGGTAGATAATGCTGATGAGCTAGTTGTAATTAAAGAACACAGTGTTAGCTTCAGAGCGTGTTTTGAGCTTGACCTTACATTGGTGATGAATGGTACAAGTCTAGCACATGACATATGTTTAGGGAGTCATCAATGTTACTGGGCAACTGCAACATATGAGGTAATTAATCATATAACCTAGAACCTAGTTTTTTAATTAACAACACAATTCATGGCCTTGTTTGTCTTCAAGTTTGGGGAGAAGGTTGTGACTGAGGCACTGAGGTATTACTATGTGCATTGTTATCGATCTCTACGTGCAATGTTTTCCCTGTAAACTGGGAAAAATGTTGTTCTACATGTCAAGCTATACAAAGCACTAAATGATTTCCAATTATGAAGGATCATATTTTAGACTGGTCAAATATTTACAGGCTAATTAATTAGTTAGAGGAGCTAGCAAAGTTTTGGAATTTAGTGTAAATTTTTCTGAATGTGAAATTGCATTGGGAGCGGCATTCAAGAGTATATTTGTTTTGGTGCCATCTTTTGTTTTCAAATGTGCTGTATGTTTACATTGGTGGCACATGATCTATCCACCAACAGAACCATTTCAGCAAAAAACTTGACCTCCCCCCATTTAATGCATTGATTTACCACTGTGGTGTTCCAGTTACTAGCTCACTTTTCAAATAGTGATCCATCACGTCCATATAATCACTCATGTCATAGGATTTCGGTCAAAAGGAGAAAGAGAGAAGAGTATTCCTGGAAGTATGTGGAACTGGGAGGCGTCCCAGCCATGTTGTAGGTTAAGTTACAGAACGGGGGATAATCTCATCAGGCATGGAGGTGTTTCAGCCACGGTGACACCTGTCTTGTACCGAGCCGTACAGAGCCCATTCTGAGCACCGGCCAGCAGCTGGAGGAACAGAAGGCCTTGATATGAAGAGAAAGTGGATGCTGCTCGCTTGGCTGACCTCAGAACCAGAGCCAAATTATTTACAATCAAAGCTGCATGTCATATCTGCTTAACATTCATGGTAGGAGTTATATGCCGCAATGGTGCTGAATGTCAATGGGAAAGAAGCTCCGTGTTTGAGTTTTGAAAGCATCTAGCTGAAATGTTGGGGATATCAGTAAGGAATATGAAGGGTAATGAAAGGTGGCAGATGCAGGGGCTTGTTGCACTGAAGCACATTGAGACAGTTAACTGCCAACTCTGACTGGTCTTGTCAAGATACACCAAATGTTATTTTATGAAATAATATGGCAATGGCCCAGCATACAATAACACATGCACTGAGTGTATAATCCATGACATAGATAGACAGGTGAATCCAGGTGAAGGTATGATCCCATGTCGATGTCACTTGTTAAATCCACTTCAATCTTGTCAGCTCAGGACTCGATCCAACAACCTTTTGGTTACTGGCCCAACGCTCTAACCACTAGGCTAACTGCAGTGTAGATGAAGGGGAGAAGACAGGCTAAAGAAGGATTTTTAATCTTTGAGACAATTGAGACATGGATTGTGTATGTGTGCCATTCAGTGGGTGAATGGGCAAGACAAAATATTTAAGTGCCTTTGAACGGGGTATGGTAGTAGGTGCCAGACACACGGGTTTGAATGTGTCAAGAACTGCAACACTGCTGGGTTTTTCATGCTCAACAGTTTTCTGTGTGTATCAAGAATGGTCCACCACCCTAAGGACATCCAGCCAACTTGACAGAACTGTGGGAAGCATTGGAGTCAACATGGGCCAGCATTCCTGTGGAACGCTTTCAAAGCCTTGTAGAGTCCATGCCTCGACTACATGAGGCTGTGCTGAGGGCAAAAGGGGGTGCAACTCAATATTAGGAAGGTGTGCCTAATGTTTTGTACACTCAGTGTATGTTTATATAAGCCATGTAGTCAGTCAGTTAGCACTAAACCCAAACACCCTGCTAATAGAAAAATAAGGGAGGGAATGGATGTCATTTAAAGAAAGGATTATTATACAGACTAAATGAGAAGTGAACTATTACTTTCATTGGTAGACAGAGACATTGCTGCTCAACTTAAGCCAAGACTTGCTTTTGCAAAGCTGAAACTAGTTTAGTTGATTTTGAGGAATTTGGGGATTAGTGCACAGGAGGCTGCTGAGGGGAGGACAGCTCATAATAATGTCTGGAACAGAGCAAATGGAATGGCATCGAACACATGGAAACCATATGTTTGATGTATTTAATACCATTCCACTTATTCTACTCCTGCCATTACCACAAGCCCATCCTCCCTAGTTAAGATACCACCAATTTCCCGTGGTTTTGTGCTAATTGCTAAATCACCATTACAGGTTACTAACATTATTAACAGTATAATTCAACATAATACTCCAGCAAAAATATCCCAATAGGCACAGATAGGGCTCTACCTGTGCAGAGTACATGTCCCTGTGCATGGTCCTGTATTCCGATATCCCTATTGGATAACGAGGAGTTTGGTGGCAATTGACACCATATGACATCAGTCTATTCTGTCAGTTAACCATTTTGTACATCCATAATATTCAAAAATGGACACAAAGAGAGAGAGATGGATATTATCCTGTCCCGAAGCAGCATGATATCACGGAGAGATGTTACATCCAAATGGCACCCTATTCGCTACATAGTACACTACTGTACTATTGACCAGAGCCCTATAGTAGTGCACTAGAATTACACACTGAGTGATGACCTCAGGCCTCTTGACTGCCTCTCGGCGAAGCTGGCACAGCTTATATCACAGGAACAGGAAGACAGGAAGTAGAGACTGGCTGTCACGGCAACTGAACCAGCTGCCACCACCACTGGCTCCTTCACCAGAGCATCCAACATACGATGTGCAGAGGGCAAATTATGTTCTTAGCATATGTAATTAATGATATCAGAAACATTCTGGCAATATAGCCTTTTGTTTTGAATATAGCAACATCTCTTAGTCTTGTTTTATTCTACTTGCAGAATTTCATAGAATATAGCTATTTGTTTTGAAAGTAGAAACAGCTCGTTGTCTTTGCTACTGTAATGTAAACATTTTAGCCATTTATGACAACATATTGACAGGAGAGAATATTAGTAATGGGTTCATTGTCCCCATTAACTTACTGTGCAGGTGTGAATTCCATTGTTAAAGTTGTCATGAGAGGTTTTCATTTGTCTGTCCTCTTTGGGAGCATAGTGGAGTTCTAAGGTTCATGTGAAGGCCGCCCATATCTGATGTAGTCAGCTGTCACACAATTGAAGAGTCACATCAAACACAACTCACCTCCCATATCCCTCAAATCCCAAAATGTTATCCCTCTCCTCCCACCTCTGTTTTGGGAGGGAGATTTATGTAGTGTCTGAAGTTTCGGCAAGCCTTCATCTTGGTAGAGGTTTATTTTAAGTTGATCTTTTTTTCTGGTCAAAGAAAAACGTTTATTTCTTTTGGAGCAGTTATTTTATTTTCTGTGGATAGAGTCATCGAGTGTTCCTTCAGCAGTGTGCCGCAGTTACGCTGAATTGATGAGGATATGGAAGCCAGGTCACAGACGAGCAGCGCCTCTGCTCTGCTCATTTCTAGGGAAAGCTACATCATCTTTGAGAAAATCTAGCCTGACACCTCCCACATAATTTCTCGAGGAAAATCACATGCATTTTATATTTTCTCACTTACACAACTGGCCTCCTCAACTCAGCTGCAAACTTCAGGATAGGCCTACTGTAAAATCCTATAGTCTAAAAGTGATGGTGACTCATACAATAGCTTCACACCGCACATACAGTTGGCCTGCAAGTGATTGCACCTTATAAACACTTGCACACAGAGCCGTGCACAGACCTTTCAGGGGGCAGGTGCTCAAACTGAAAAAAGTCCTGCTACATACAGACAGTAATTTGATTCAATCATAATTATTCTCACAGACCTTAAATATATCCACACGGTGTGAGTCAATGTGGTGGTGTAAGGCTTCTTATCACCACCTTTGTTGAGCAATTGTCCATGACAATATTGGCTGATAAATGTATCTTATCTCTCTGATTACCTCATTGTATGTTCTCAACCACCACTGACAATAGCAACAAAACATTTGATTGAGTAAGATTATTATTCATTTCCTATGATTCCCCAAACTAATGAAAAACATTTCATTAGCAGGCTGAGTGAATAGGAGGGAGGAGAGTATTGTAATGAATTGCAAACCTTGGAGAGTTTAGAGCTGTGTCTTATCTCCTGCCTGACACCTGATTTACTCAGAGGGCGTCAAGCTTCTTTCATTCCCTCTTACGGCTATTTATAATGCATTCTCCCCAAACACTGAACTATGTGCTTCGAAAAAACAGTGCTGCTGTTCATCTGGCACCGGGATATAATTTGCTTTGCGCTCTCTCTCTCTCTCTCTGAGAGGGAAACAATAAATCCAATTAGTAACTTGTTTGCTTAGTTTTACATCTTTTAAACTTGCACACAGGCAAACCACACAACGAAAAATGTACAGTCCAGACAAATGTTTCAGCCCGGCAGTTTCATAGAAATTATATTATAACTGGTAATGGGTTTTTAAATGAACACAAAATGTGAGCAAAGCTGTAGTTAATATGATTTACTTAAATGATTCATTCACCCTGCGGATGTTTTTATCCATACTTTGGATCTAGGCAGTGAAACACAATCACATCACCAAAACCGGGCAGAGATACTTCTACATCTGATGTTATGGTGGTCTTGAGCTAGAAGTGTCCCAAATGGCACCCTATTCCCTTTAGAGAGCACTTTTTATGACTAGAGATAGGTGTCTGATAAAAAAGTAATGCACCATAAGAGCTGGTATTTGAATTTAACCGTACATTCTGTGACAGCAGCGGTCATAGAATGTTTTTTTTTGTTTCCTAGCAACAAGGGTGGATCCAATTTTTTGTGATTTTTTTTCCCAACTTCTTTCCCATTCCAGCCCATTGATACACAGCAAACCCAGGGAGGAGATGTTGCTAAATATAAATTACATTTGAAGTATATTTCCAAAACGCTACAGTGGTTCTTCCTTTAAAAGTTGTGTCGAACTGCAGTACAGCGTGCGGGCTGCCGCAGAATTCTATGGCATGTTGTAAAAAAAACAACTTAGGGATAGGCGTCCCGTTAACGGGACAGTTGTAAATCATGCAGCGCCTTATGTCAACATCGCAGATTTTAGAGAAACAACAAATGTCGGTACATATAAGTGTCTTATATCAGCTGAAAGATTAAATTATTGTTCATATAACTCCACTGTCCAATTTACCTATTATTGCGGAAAAATGCCATGCTGCTGTTTGAGGAGAGCTCCTAACAACAAAACAATTTTTTTCACAGCGATAGGTTTGATAAATTCACCTCTGAAGGTGAAATGTGTACTTTTATTCTGAAATCTTGCTCTGGTTTATCATCCAAAGGGTCCCAGAGATAACATGAAGTGGCGTTTTGTTAGATCATATCGTAAAAAGGTCCATATATCAAGCGCGATCGATTTTGTATTTCCACATGGTTCAATTTGCAAAAAAAGGAATCTGTTGATATCTAACCCAAAACATTATTTCAAATGGTCAATTCATGTTTTTATATATTCCTCAGAGATCCTAGAATGTAACCAGACTTCACTATATCATTAGGGGTGTCGTACATCCTATAGGACACCACATTTGGTCCGAGAACTACGCCTTCATGGCACGCCGATGATGCATTTGATCGACTGTTTCTTTGTCAAATAAGCACCAATCGCTATCAAACAAAGCTTTACGGGAGTATGCGTAAACCCTGTCTCAGTCGCAAAATGTAGGTGCTAACCTTTTGCGATAGCATGCCTTTTCCTTGGACGTTACAGACAGCAGTTGGCACATACAGTTGAAGTCGGAAGTTTACATACACCTTAGCCAAATACATTTAAACTCAGTTTTTCACAATTCCTGACATTTAATCCTAATAAAAATTCCCTGTTTAGGTCAGTTAGGATCACCACTTTATTTTAAGAATGTGAAATGTCAGAAAAATAGTAAAGAGAATGATTTGGTTCAGCTTTTATTTATTTAATCACATTCCCAGTGGGTCAGAAGTTTATATACACTCATTTAGAATTTGGTAGCATTGCCTTTAAATTGCTTAACTTGGGTATCGGATAGCCTTCCACAAGCTTCCTAGAATAAGTTGGGTTTAAGTTTGGCCCATTCCTCCTGACAGAGCTGGTGTAAGTAAGTCAGGTTCGTAGGCCTCCTTGCTCAGACACGCTTTTTCAGTTCTGACCACAAATGTTCAATAGGATTGAGGTCAGGGCTTTGTGATGGCCACTTTGTTGTCCTCCTTATTTTTCCACAACTTTGGAAGTATGCTTGGGGTCATTGTCCATTTGGAAGACCCATTTGCGACCAAGCTTCCTGACTGATGTCTTGAGATGTTGCTTCAATATATCCACATAATTTTTCTGCTTCATTATGCCATTTATTTTGTGAAGTGCACCAGTCCCTCCTGCAGCAAAGCACTCCGACAACATGATGCTGCCACCCCTGAGATTCACGGTTGGGATGGTTTTCTTCGGCTTGCATGCATCCCCTTTTTCCCCCAAACATAGCGATGGTCATTAGGGCCAAACAGTTCTACATTTTTTTGCACAAACGTACATTCATCTCTAGGAGACAGAACGCGTCTCCTCTGAAAAACTAGTTTTAATCACTCCAACCTAAATGTATGTAAACTTACGACTGTAGGTGGTACCGTCTTTAGAGGAGTCCTGTGAGGCTTGTGGGGGTCATAGAGCAAAATGCTTCGGACACTTCGTACGTTTTCATGAGTAGACAGATTTTCGGAATGTCTCATGGTCTGATAAACACCACTGTCACTCGGCAGCCTTCCACCGCAGATACAGAAGGCAGACATTTGCAGATGCGGTGGATAGAAAAATATATTAAATTGATGGATTTTGATGGGGATTTTTGTTATGTTACTTACATGACTCAAGTTTTACAGGAAATTATAATTACAAGCATATCTGAAAATTGATATATGGCGTTTTGAAATTACACTTTTAATTTGTCAAAACCATTAAAAAAAAGACTCATTTTGAAAAATATGTTAATTATCTTTTTGAGAAATGTTTGTTTGTTTTCATCTAGAGAGATTTCGATGTTAGCTTCAGATTCAGATCAACTTTATTATCCCACCAGGAGAATTTCATTTGGTCATGGCTTAAAAAGCCGGACCATAGAACATGAAAACACAGAAACTACACAATATAATTAATTCAAAGTGCTATAGCTACACATTTAACTTCTTGACCATACTTGAGACGCAGACGTCTCAAGTATGCCCCTGGAAATGCAAATGCGCTACGCTAAATGCTAAATGTACTCGTTACAACTCAATCTTTGATCAAAATTCACAAGCAGGGTATTGAATTAAAGCTACACTCGTTGTGAACCTAGCCAGCAAGTCAGATTTTTAAAATGCTTTTCGGCGAAAGCATGAGAAGCTATTATCTGATAGCATGCACCCCCCAAAATGCCAGCACGACACGTAAACAACAGATTTTGCGGTAGCCGGCGCTACCCAAAACGCAGAAATAAAATATAAAACATTCATTACCTTTGACAAGCTTCTTTCTTGGCACTCCTATATGCCCCATAAACATCACTATTGGGTCTTTTTTTCGTTTAAATCGGTCCATATATACCCAAAATAGCTTTGTATGGAAGCTGTGTCATTCAGAAAAAAACATCGTTTTTAAACGCTGCGTAATTTTTTTAAATTAAAAAAGTCGACGATAAACTTTCACAAAACACTTCGAAATCCTTTTGTAATCCAACTTTAGGTATTAGTAAACGTTTATAATCTATCAAAATGATTACAGGGCGATGTATTTTCAATAGGTCTTCACTTGCAAAACAATGGATGATAATGTCTTCATCAACTACATCCGGGTCAAGACTGGGAAAATGGATGCCAGATAGATGGATTTTCCAACAATTAATTCGATTGAAAATGAGGACAATGGCGCCATCGTGTGGAATTTGTATGAATTGCAGGCAGGTTGATATTAAATTCTGTTCTCTTTTAACAACTCGTGGAAGTGACTTATGGAAATTATTTTTAGCTTTCAGAGAGCAGTTTTTCTTGCGTTTTTCAATGAAACACACGATCTGTTATAGTCACAGCCGTGATTTAACCAGTTTTATAAACTTCAGAGTGTTTTCTATCCACACATACTAATCATATGCATATACTATATTCCTGGCATGAGTAGCAGGACGCTGAAAAGTTGCGCGATTTTTAACAGAATTTTCGAAAAAGGAGGGGGTAGAAGTAGTGAAAGTGCAATATGCTGTATACTCGAGGGACCAACAGACTATCTATTTTACAGCCTAGTGGCTCTTGGAATAAAGGAGTCCCCATATAAAAAGTCCCCTGTTTTAATTTTATTTTTAAGAAGTCTCTTTCCCTTTGTCTGGCCGCGGCTGTGACTGAATTTTGAGTGAAGGGCATGAGTACTGTCCTGTAAAATGCTTTCCATTTTTAGGAGGCAGAGTTTTGTGTACAGGTTGGTGGCTAATTCTTGATCTTTACCAATTATCCTTCCTGCCATCTTAATCAAGCGCTGAAGCTTGATTTGGGCATGTTTCCAAACATGCATATCATACATAAGGACAGCACACTCTACAGGACAGATATATAGACATTTTTTAAGATATTGCGGTTGACATTAAAACGGTTCATTTTGCTTAAAAAAACATTCTCTGTTGCAATTTCTTTATCGTGGCAAAGGCACAGTCAATGAAATTCAGTTTATTGTCTATTACGATTCCTAGGTACTTATATGTGGTCACTCTATCGACCGATTCCCCATTGATCTTCGTAGGGGGTAGTAGAGTTTTGTTCCTTCTGAAATCAATTTCCATTTCTTTTGTTTTCTTTACGGTTATTTCAAGAAGGTTATCTGCAAACCACTGGATGAATTTTGCCATTTCTCTGTCAAAACTTTGAAGAGAAGCTTGGTCTGGGTGGAGGAAACCCACAACAGCGGTATCATCTGCATCAGAGTCTTGACAATTGTTTGTGTATAGTGTGTACAGTATCGGTGAAAGTATGCAACCTTGAGGGGCTCCCGTATTCATTGGTCTCGATGTAGAGATGAAGTTAAACTTCACTTGTTGAGTACGGTTCACAAGGAAACTATTAATCCACTTAATCAGCAGAGAGTTGATACCCAAATTCACCAGATTATCCACTGGTAGGTGGGGTTGGATGGTGTTAAATGCACTACTGAAGTCAATGAATACAATATTCTCATGGCTATTTGCCTTTTCTAAATGTTTGTAGATATTATTCAGTATGACAGTAACGCATCATCAACACCCCTGGAGGCACAGCTAGTGAATTGGTTTGAGTGTAATTGGAATGAGAGACCAGAGAGAATTTTTTTCAAAACATTTCAGAGCTACAGATGTCGGGGGCTAAATGGCTTAAATAATTGTTTTCTTTTGGTCTGTTGTTTTTAAGGTAAGGGAAACACATAGTCAGTTGTACAACTGAATGCCTACAACTGAAATGTGTCTTCCGTATTTAACACAACTCCTCTGAGTCAGAGAGGTGCGGGGGGCTGTCATAATCAACATCCATGGTGCCTTGCTCAGGGGCAGAACGCCATATTTTTACCTTGTCAGCTCAGGGATTCGATTCATCAACCTTTCGGTTACTGGCCCAAATGTTCAACCACTAGGATACCTGCCGCCTATTGGGACAATCAGCGATTTCTTCCATAAGTTTGGAATTATCCCACTGTTCAGTGACAGCTGGAACAGCTTCTGGAACGGTAATGCGAGCTGATCTGCGCATGCCTGAAGTGCCTTGCTGATGACACCGTCTGGACCATATGATTTTTGTGGGTTGACATATTGAAGGTATTGCTTGTTAGCATTCCCATAGACTCAACATGGATGGTTAGCTAGCTACTGTATGTGGCACAACAAATTACAAATATCCTAATGTTTTCTACATAAACACATGTCAATGGTATTCTGTATTATTTTTCATTGAAACAGAAAATAGCCTGTGAGGATAATGACCATTCGATTTAGCGACATCTCCTCCCTCGGTTTGCTGTGTGTCAATGGGCTGGAATGGCCCGTAAGTTGGAAAACAACCGTATTCGATCAGGAACTGGGTCAAATGGGTGGGGCTACATAAGGTGAATATTGTGGAATAGGTTTTAGACTAATTCAAAGCCATCCTTGCCTCACAGACACCATTTGTTGGGGAGGCACAGAGATGTCTGGCGCAGGGAAACAGCTGGGATGTTCACTTTGATGGGGTGATTGCCAAATTTGATTAAACCCAGGCCAAGAAAATGGCAAGATATGTCCAGAATACTAGTATCAAGGCTATTTTTCAGTGGTCGAAATTGCTATACCTTCCAAAGTTGTACAGCTCTGATGGGACAAATGTTAAGTTCTCAAACCAACCAACAGAATATTGTGAATATTTCCCTGGGCAATGATACTCACACACACAAACACACTATGTCAGTAGCTATAGCTGCTAGTTGTAATGATAGTACTGAGGAATTCAGCTAGTAAGCTTAGTACACTTATGGGTTTAAATACTTGAGTGCAGCAGAACAGTAAACTACAGGCCCAGTCAAAAAACTTTTTTCCAACAACGGAAAAGTCCTTCATCAGCATTATATTCATCAGCATAGAAGTTATCCAATTGGCATCTAACATTTATCCACTTATAGCTGGATCCATAGTGGCCGTGCACCAGTATACTGCAGCGGTACAAGCAGGACAATTGATTTGGATTTTCCCATTACAGTATGCAAAATTTAGACATTAGCGTAAACCACTATTCATTCTGTGGAACATATGAAAGTGGCTGTTGCACTTGATTAGCATAATATGGGTCCTCATCAAGCATCAATCTTAGCTCATTAACGTACTCCTCCCCCACTACCTCACCCACCTTCCACACCACCCTTTTAGAGGGCCAACAGTAAAGTGACCGTCTGTGAGGGTGAATAAGGCCACTCTCTAGCTGCTCATCCAGTTCAAAACTGTAATGTTATGGCAGATGGTTGGGAGGGGAGAGGTTCATGGAGAGCAAATGGGAGGGGAGAAAATGCTCATACACCACAAACAGACACACACACAAGTTTACACACACACCAACCTCCTTAGAACTCTGCTTTCACGTTATGTGATTTGATTTATTACATTTGTTAATCTCTCTGTGCAGTCTCATACAATACCAATGACATACCTTTTCACATCTCAACATGTATGTTATCGAGGCCTAGAGATGCAATTGAACAGATGAAATTCAATAATGCAGTTTTAGGCCTTCAGAGGGATCTAATTCCATGCTAAGTTGCTTCTGAAATGATTGTTTAAGCTATTGTAATATCATATGTACGTATATCATATTTTACATAAGGTGCAGAAACAATCCCTGTGGAGACATGAAGTTTAACCACAAGTACTCTAATAATACTATTACAAGAATAGAAGCGTAAGGTCCACAAAATAAAGGTGCAAGGAGCAGAAACAATACCTGTAATGACATTGTGGTATAGACTGAACCACAAAGACTTTACTACAACTACTACTAACACTACTACAACAACTACAACTACAAGAATAGAAGAGTAAGCTAAACAAAATCAAGTTGCAAGTTGGAACCAAATAATTTTTGAGAGCAATGTCATAGGGGAACCATTTTAGGGTTTCTAAAGATCCATAAATAAGATTGTACTTCACTTTATTTCACTTCACTTTACTTTTTGTAATCCAAAACCAGAAATGTTTCTTCCTTCTAGGACAGAAATTGAATAACAATGCTGTGAATGAATTTTAGAGCTAACAGCACCACCCATGAGTGTGTATGCTGGTGACAGAGACATGGATGTTGAGTTCATTTATTTTAATTCTTGTAATATTCAGCATCCTAGAGTCGCCACTTCACTGTTGATGCTGAAACTGATGTTTTGTGGGTACTATTTAATGAAGCTGCCAGTTGAGGACTTGTGAGGTGTCTGTTTCTCAAACTATACACTCTAATGCACTTGTCCTGTTGCTCAGTTGGTCACCGGGGCCTCCCACTCCTCCTATATTCTGGTTAGGGTCAGTTTGCGCTGTTCTGTGAAGGGAATAGTACACAGAGTTGTATGAGATCTTCAGTTTCTTGGCAATTTCTCACATGGAATAGCCTTCCTTTCTCAGAACAAGAATAGACTGATTGGTTTCAGATGAAAGTTATTTGTTTCTGGTCATTTTGAGCCTGTAATTGAACCTACAAATGCTGATACTCCAGATACTCAACTAGTCTAAAGGACAGTTTTATTGCTTCTTTAATCAGAACACAGTTTTCAGCTGTGTTAAGATAATTGAAAAACTTTTTTCTAATGATCAATTAGCCTTTTTAAATGATAAACTTGGATTGGCTAACACAACATACCATTGGAACACAGGAGTGATGGTTGCTGATAATGGGCCTCTGTATGCCTAATCAAAATCAAATCGAATCAAATTTTGTTGGTCACATGCACATGGTTAGCAGATGTGAGTGGAGTGAAATGCTTGTGCTTCTAGTTCCAACAGTGCAGTAATATCTAACAAGTAATCTAACAATTCCCGACAACTACCTAATACACACAAATCTAACAATTCCCCATCAACAACCGAATACACACAAATCAAAAGGGGTGAATTAGTATATGTACATAGATGAGCGATGGTCAAGTGGCATAGGCAAGGTGCAGTAGATGGTATAAAATACAGTATATACATGTGATTTGAGTAATGTAGATATGTAAAAAAAAAAAGTATTAAAGTGGCATTATTTTGAGTGGCATTTATTAAAGTGTCCAGTGATTGGGTCTCAATGTAGGCAGAAGCCTCTGAGTTAGGGATTGTTGTTTAGCAGTCTGATGGCCTTGAGATAGAAGCTGTTTCTCAATCTCTCGGTCCCAGCTTTGATGCACCTGTACTGACCTTGCCTTCTGGATGATAGCGGTGTGAACAGGCAATGGCTCGGGTGGTTGTTGTCCTTGATGATCTTTTTGGCCTTCCTGTGACATCAGGTGTTGTAGGTGTCCTGGATGGCAGATAGTTTGCCCCCGGTGATGCGTTGTGCAGACCGCACCACCCTCTGGAGAGCCTTGCGGTTGAGGGAGGTGCAGTTGCTGTACCAGGCTGTGAAACAGACCGATAAAAATGCTCTCGATTGTGCATCTGTAAACGTTTTTGAGGGTTTGGGTGACAAGCCAAATTTCTTTGCGCTGTTGCACCTTCTTCACCACAATGTCTGTGTGGATGGACCATTTCAGTTTGTCTGTGATGTGTACGCCCAGGAACTTATAACCACCTTCTCCACTGCTGTCCCTTCAATGTGGATAGGGGGGTGGTCCCTCTGCTGTTTCCTGAAGTCCACGATAATTTCCTTTGTTTTGTTGATGTTGTGTGAGAGGTTGTTTTCCTGACACCCCACCCTGTGTGCCCTCACCTCCTCCTTGTAGGCTGTCTTGTCATTGTTGTTGATCAAGCCCACTACTGTTGTGGCGTCTGCAAACTTGATGATTGAGTTGGAGTTGTGCATGGCCACGCAGTCGTGGGTGAACAGGGAGTACAGGAGAGGGGTGAGCACACACCCTTGTGGGGCCCCAGTGTTGAGGGTCAGCATAGTGGAGATGTTGTTACCTTCACCGGCTGGGGGTGGCCCGTCAAAGTCCAGGACCCAGTTGCACAGGGAGGGGTTGAGACCCAGGGCCTGCAGCTTGATGATGAGCTTGGAGGATACTATGGTGTTGAATGCTGAACTGTAGTCAATGAACAGTATTCTTACATAGGTATTATTTTTGTCCAGATGGGATAGGGCAGTGTGCAGTGTGATGGGGCGGTATGCAAACTGAAGTGGGTCTAGGGGTGGCCGGCAAGGTGGCGGTGATATGATCCTTGACTAGCCTCTCAAAGCACTTCATGATGACAGAAGTGAGTGCTACGGGGCGGTAGTCATTTAGTTGAGTTATCTTTGCCTTCTTGGGTACAGGAACAATGGTAGCCATCTTGAAGCATATGGGGACAACAGACTGGAATAGGGAGCGATTAAATATGTCCGTAAACACACCAGGCAGCTGTTCTGCGCATGTTCTGAGGACACTGCTAAGGATGCCGTCTTGGCCAGCAGCCTTACGAGGGTTAACATGTTTAAATGTTTTACTCACGTCAGCCAGTGAGATAGAGAGGG